>NC_134725.1:3325502-3925502 GCF_049634645.1 Pelodiscus sinensis | reverse complement strand
GGAAGTGAGATCAAGTCATGGAGGTTGGGTCCATGGAGTGGTATTAGCCAGGGGGTAGGAGTGGTGTCCCTGCCCAAGGTTTGTGGAAGGCTGGAGAGGCTCAGGGCTCAGGGTCGGGGGTCTCAGTGGACCCCCTTGATTTTCATGCACACCTGCTCCTGGGTGGCCAGGCTGGCAGCTCTCCTGCCCTAGACGGCCACTTTCCTGTGCCTAGTGCGGAGATCGTGGACGAGGTCCACAATGTCCGCACTAGCCCAGGAATGTGCCCGCCTCTTGCGGTCCAGGGCAAGCTCCCGGGAGCCGCCAGCCTGGTCCCGGGAAGAGGGGGTGGGCTGGGGGACATCGGGTGGGTGGCTCTGTGCCGTGCCAGGTGCAGGGTCTGCTGGGTGGGTGCTGGCAGGCTTGCACCTGGCATGGGCACCGTAGCCAGCCCGTGCCCCTTTAAGGGGTCCGGGGCCGGGAGGGGGGCATAGAGTTTCCCTGGTGTTGGCCAGAGTGGCCACCAGGGAAACCTGGGGAGGGCTAGCCTCCCACTAGTTCGTATTAAGGGGCTACACACCCCTTAATTCGAACTAGCTAGTTCGAACTAGGCTTAATCCTCGTAAAATGAGGTTTTCCTAGTTCGAACTAAGCGCTCCGCTAGTTCGATTCAAATTCGAACTAGCGGAGCGCTAGTGTAGCGCCTAGGAAAGTTAGTTCGAACTAACATCCGTTAGTTCGAACTAACTTTTCAGTGTAGACATACCCTTAAGGAGTTGGGCTGAGGATGATTGAAGAGAAAATCCATGTCTTTAGATGGGACAAAATATCTCTTATCTGCCCTTTTGCGAGTAGGGGAGATCGTTGTGGGAGTCTGCCAGATCTCGTGTGCCACATCCAAAATTGCCTCATCAATTGGGAGTGCGATCTTGCGTCGTTGCTGGGGATGCAGATTTTTCAGTAGCTTATGCTGCTTCACCTGTGCTTCAGACAGCTGAACCTCCTGACTTTGTGCCACCTGCTTAAAAAGGTCCTGGAATTCCTTAAGGTCATCAGGTGGGGATGCGGTGCCGGCCGGCTTCTTTGAGCCCGAGACCGGTGCAGAGCCCGTAGAGGAGCTGGAGGTGCCTGGCTTGTCTCCTGCGCTTATCCGCTTCTGCGGAACAACAGGCAGGGACCTGGCCGGTGAAGGTTTCTCCCTCGCAGGAGGGGTAGTCTCAGGGGAGGGAGCCCGTCTCCTCCCTGCATCAGCAGTGGGGTTAGCGGTGCCGGCATCCTGAGGCGTGAGTGCCTTGTCAAACAGGATCATTTTCAGGCATCTCTCGCGGTCCTTGCGGGCTCTCGAGGTCAGGCTGGCACAGTGAGTGCACTGCTGTGGCAAGTGTGCCTCTCCAAGGCACCTGATACAGGAGGCATGGCCGTCAGAAACCGGCACAGCCTCTTGGCAGAGGGAGCACTTTTTAAAACCCGGAGAACCCGGCATTTTGCCGCTTGAGTGCTCTTGCCCGCACACCACTCAGTTCGTGGTATATGTGCCACCTTCAGTCTGTAGATATATTTATTTTCTGAATTGCCTTACTTTACTTATCCTGCTCTCTTACTCTTTGTGGGGTTTTTTTTTTTTTGAGAGAGAGAAAAGCGGCTAAGCGCCAACTGAACAACAGGAATGGCAGGGACAGGGAGGAACTACTGAAACGTCTCTATTTCTACTTTTTTTTAACTTTAACGGAGATAAGGAAAGGAAGGCAGATAAGACGGAAGAGTAAATTAACTATTAACAGGATGCTGAGGTACTCTGAGGAGAGGAGAGGAGAGGAGAGGAGAGGAGAGGAGAGGAGAGAGCTCCGTCCGTGGCCAGAGACGGCTGAGAGGAACTGAGGCGGGGGCTGGACCATGCTCAGAGAGGAAAGGCGCGCATGGCCTCGAGCGCTCGTGCAGGCGCAGTCCAGCCAAACACAGGTTTGGGAAGCCTCCGATTTGCGGTGCCGGGGAGAGCCCGACACCAGACATGGAGCACCCATGGGGACTACCCGAAGAAGAATGCTGAGATATCCCTGTTTTATTGGAACACTCTGAGGCTACGTCTTCACTGGCATGATCTTGTGCAAGAACTCTTTTGTGGAAGAGTTCTTGTGCAAAAGCTTTTCCGCAAGAGAGGGTCTACACTGGCATGTGCCTTTTGCGCAAGAGATGTGCTTTTGTGCAAAAGCATTCGTGCCAGTGTAGACGCTCTCTTGCGCAAGAAAGCGCCGATGGCCATTTTAGCCATAAGGGCTTCTTGAGCAAGAAATTCATGTTACCTGTCTACACTGGCCTCTTCTGGAAGAGCTCTTGCACAAAAGGGCTTATTCCTGAGCGGGAGCATCAGAGTTCTTGTGCAAGAAGCCCTGATTTTATACAGTACAATGTCAGTTTACTTGTGCAAGAATGCACAGCCAGTGTAGACAGGCAGCAAGTTTTTGCACAAGAGCGACCGTTTTCATGCAAGAATGCGCCAGTGTAGACACAGCCTCAATGTATTTTAACCTTGATAAGACAATAACTTTTTGTACAAAAGGAGCCAAAGCAGATAGGCTTTCAGAGGCATGAATGCATTTAAACTGGAGAGTAATGGCTTGGTTTTAATCCCTTGACATGGTCTTTGGGTATGTAAGGCCCTGCCATCCTCCTCCTCCAGAACACCTGCTGTAGGTCAACTAGGGGCGGAGTGTTGCTGCCCCCAGAGCCCTCCCTCCTCGTGCTCCAGGACTGGGGAAGCCAGGCCTGGCTGCATAGTGCGTCCTCCTCCCTCCCCCAGTGTAACCATCTGGCTTTTCTGTAGCCATGTTGGAAGGCCTGTGCTAGGCCTGAACCAAAGCCGCCTTCTGCAGCCAGACTGAAGAGTAGCAGCCATGACTGTAAGGCCTGGAGTCACATACTCACTGTTCCATCTAAATTGTATTACAAAGTGTCACACCGGGCTGTGAGGAGGGACGTTGCCCTGATCGCTCCCCCACTGTCACCAGATAAAGAAACAGATCTCAAGATGGGTAAAGAAAAATGTGCGTAGCACCATTCTCTCTGGCAAGGAACTGCTTATCCATAGAGGATGTTGTGGAATCCTCACCCTATGAGCATTGTCACTACACTTTCCTATTGTTTGTCTGTGTGATCTCTGTCTGGTTTGTAACTGTTTCTGTCTGCTGTATAATTAATTTTGCTGGGTGTAAATCAATTAAGGTGGTGGGGTATAGAAAGGTGGTGGGGAAAGATAGAAAATATGGCAAAAGACCACCTTGGCTTAACCACGAGATCTTGCATGATCTAAAAATAAAAAAGGAGTCATATAAAATATGGAAAGTAGGACAAATTACAAAGGATGAATATAGGCAAACAGCACAGGAATGCAGGGGCAAGATTAGAAAGGCAAAGGCACAAAATGAGATCAAACCAGCTACAGACATAAAGGGAAACAAGAAGACTTTTTATAAATACATTAGAAGCAAGAGGAAGACCAAGGACAGGGTAGGCCCACTGCTTAGTGAGGAGGGAGAAGCAGTAACAGGAAACTCGGAAATGGCAGAGATGCTTAATGACTTGAAAGTGGAAGACATTGAAAATGAACTTGAAAGTGGAAGACAGTATAGGGGACAGTGATCACGAAATAATAGAGTTCATGATCTTAAGGAAAGGTAGAAGGGAGACCAGCACAATTGAGGTTATGGATTTCAGGAAGGCAGATTTTGATAAGCTCAGAGAACTTGTAGGTAAGGTCCCATGGGAAGCAAGACTGAAGGGAAAAACAACTGAGGAGAGTTGGAAGTATTTCAAAGGGACGTTGTTAAGGGCCCAAAAGCAAACAATTCCGCTGTGTAGGAAAGATAGAAAATATGGCAAAAGACCAGCTTGGCTTAACAAGGAGATCTTGCATGATCTCAAAATAAAAAAGGAGTCATATAAAAAATGGAAACTAGGACAACTAACAAAGGATGAATATAGGCAAGCAACACGGGAATGCAGGGGCAAGATTAGAAAGGCAAAGGCACAAAATGAGATCAAACTAGCTACAGGCATAAAGGGAAACAAGAAGACCTTTTATAAAACATTAAAAGCAAGAGGAAGACCAAGGACAGGGTAGGCCCACTGCTCAGTGAGGAGGGAGAAGCAGTAACAGGAAACTTGGAAATGGCGGAGATGCTCAATGACTTCTTTGTTTCGGTCTTCACCGAGAAGTCTGGAGGTGTGCCTAACGTAGTGAATACAAGCAGAGAGAGGGTAAGTTTAGAAGATAGGATACACAAAGAACAAGTTAAAAATCACTTAGGAAAGTTAGATGTCAGCAAGTCACCAGGTCCTGATGAAATGCATCCCAGGATACTCAAGGAGTTGATAGAGGAGGTATCTGAGCCTTTAGCTATGATCTTTGAAAAATCATGGCAGACAGGGGAGATTCCAGAAGACTGGAAAAGGGCAAATATTGTGCCCATCTATAAAAAGGGGAATAAGAACAACCCAGGAAACTACAGACCGGTCAGTTTAACGTCTGTCCCAGGTAAGATAATGGAGCAGGTAATTAAGGAAATCATATGCAAACACTTGGAAGGTAATAAAGTGATAGGGAATAGCCAGCATGGGTTTGTGAAGAACAAGTCATGCCAAACTAATCTGATAGCTTTCTTTGATAGGATAACGAGCCTTGTGGATAAGGGAGAAGCGGTGGATGTCATATACCTAGACTTTAGTAAGGCATTTGATACGGTCTCGCATGATATTCTTATTGATAAACTAGGCAAATATAACTTAGATAGGGCCACGATAAGGTGGGTGCATAATTGGCTGGATAACCGTAGTCAGAGAGTTGTTGTTAACGGTTCTAAATCCTGCTGGAAAGGGATAACAAGTGGAGTTCCTCAAGGGTCTGTTTTGGGACCCGTACTGTTCAATATCTTCATCAACGATGTAGATATTGGGATAGAGAGTACGCTTATTAAGTTTGCAGATGATACCAAACTGGGTGGGGTTGCGACTTCTTTGGAGGATAGGGACATAATTCAAAATGACCTTAGCAAGTTAGAGAAATGGTCAGAGGTAAACAGGATGAGGTTTAATAAAGAGAAATGCAAAGTGCTCCACTTAGGAAGGAACAATCAGTTCCATACATACAAGATGGGAAGCGACTGTCTAGGAAGGAGCATGGCGGAAAGGGATCTAGGGGTCATAGTGGACCACAAGTTGAATATGAGTCAACAGTGTGATGCTGTTGCAAAAAAAGCAAATATGATTCGAGGTTGTATCAACAGGTGTGTTGTAAGCAAAACTCGTGAAGTCATTCTGCCGCTCTACTCTGCACTAGTTAGGCCTCAGCTGGAGTACTGTGTCCAGTTCTGGGCGCCACATTTCAAGAAAGATGTGGAGAAATTGGAAAGGGTACAGAGAAGAGCAACAAGAATGATTAAAGGTTTAGAGAACATGACCTATGAAGCCAGGCTTCATGAACTGGGCTTGTTTAGTTTGGAAAAAAGAAGATTAAGGGGGGACATGATAGCGGTTTTCAAATATCTAAAAGGGTGTCACAAGGAGGAAGGAGAAAATTTGTTCCTCTTGGTTTCTGAGGACAGGACAAGGAGTAATGGGCTTCAAGTGCAGCAGGGGAGGTTTAGATTGGACATTAGGAAAAAATTCCTAACTGTCAGGGTGGTCAAATATTGGAATAAATTGCCAAGGGAGGTGGTGGAATCTCCCTCTCTGGAGATATTTAAGAACAGGTTAGATAGACATCTGTCAGGGATGGTGTAGACGGAGGTTGGTCCTGCCTTGATGGCGGGGGGCTGGACTCGATGACCTCTCGAGGTCCCTTCCAGTCCTATGATTCTATGATTCTATGACTTCTTTGTTTTGGTCTTCACCGAGAAGTCTGAAGGAATGCCTAACATAGTGAATGCTGGTGGGAAGGGAGTAGGTTTAGAAGATAAAATTAAAAAAGAACAAGTTAAAAATCACCTAGAAAAGTTAGATGCCTGCAAGTCACCAGGTCCTGATGAAATGCATCCTAGAATACTCGAGGAGCTGATAGAGGAGGTATCTGAGCCTCTAGCTATCATCTTTGGAAAATCATGGGAGACAGGAGAGATTCCAGAAGACTGGAAAAGGGCAAATATAGAGCCCAGCTATAAAAAGGGAAATAAGAACAACCCAGGAAACTACAGACCAGTCAGTTTAACTTCTGTGCCAGGGAAGATAATGGAGCAAGTAATTAAGGAAATCGTCTGCAAACACTTGGAAGGTGGCAAGGTGATAGGGAACAGCCAGCATGGATTTGTAAAGAACAAATCATGTCAAACCAATCTGATAGCTTTCTTTGATAGGATAACGAGCCTTGTGGATAAGGGAGAAGCGGTGGATGTGGTATACCTAGACTTTAGTAAGGCTTTTGATACGGTCTCACATGATATTCTTATCAATAAACTAGGCAAATACAACTTAGATGGGGCTATTATAAGGTGGGTGCATAACTGGCTGGATAACCGTACTCAGAGAGTAGTTATTAACAGTTCACAATCCTGCTGGAAAGGTATAACAAGTGGGGTTCCGCAAGGCTCTGTTTTGGGACCAGCTCTCTTCAATATCTTCATCAACAACTTAGATATTGGCATAGAAAGTACACTTATTAAGTTTGCAGATGACACCAAGCTGGGAGGGGTTGCGACTGCTCTGGAGGAAGGGTCATAATTCAAAATGACCTGGACAAATTGGAGAAATGGTCTGAGGTAAATAGGATGAAGTTTAATAAGGACAAATGCAAAGTTCTCCACTTCGGAAGGAACAATCCGTTTCACACACACAGAACGGGAAGCGACTGTCTAGGAAGGAGTCCGGCAGAAAGGGATCTAGGGGTTATAGTGGACCACAAGCTGAATATGAGTCAGCAGTGTGATGCTGTTGCAAAAAAAGCAAACGTGATTCTGGGATGCATTAACAGGTGTGTTGTGAGCAAGACACGAGAAGTCATTCTTCCGCTCTACTCTGCGCTGGTTAGGCCTCCGTTGGAGTATTGTGTCCAGTTCTGGGCACCGCATTTCAAGAAGGATGAGGAGAAATTGGAGAGGGTCCAGAGAAGAGCAACAGGAATGATGAAAGGTCTAAAGAACATGAGCTATGAAGAAAGGCTGCAAGAATTGGGTTTGTTTAGTTTAGAAAAGAGAAGATTGAGGGGGGACATAATAGCAGTTTTCAGGTATCTAAGGGTACATCTAGACTACATGCCTCTGGCGACAGAGGCATGTAGATTAGACTACCCGGCATAGGAAAATGAAGCGGCGATTTAAATAATCGCCGCTTCATTTAAATTTACATGGCTGCCGCGCTGAGCCGATCAGCTGTTTGTCGGCTCAGCGCTGTAGTCTGGACGCGCGGGGGTCGACATCAAAGGCATTTGTCGACCTCCCAGGTATGCTTCCTGGGATGAGGCATACCTGGGAGGTCGACAAATGCCTTTGATGTCGACCCCCGCGCGTCCAGACTACCGCGCTGAGCCGACAAACAGCTGATCGGCTCAGCGCGGCAGCCATGTAAATTTAAATGAAGCGGCGATTATTTAAATCGCCGCTTCATTTTCCTATGCCGGGTAGTCTAATCTACATGCCTCTGTCGTCAGAGGCATGTAGTCTAGATGTACCCTAAAAGGGTGTCATAAGGAGGAGGGAGGAAACTTGTTCATCTTGGCCTCTGAGGACAGGACAAGAAGCAATGGGCTTAAACTACAACAAGGGAGGTTGAGGTTGGACATTAGGAAAAACTTCCTAACTGTCAGGGTGGTTAAACACTGGAATAAATTGCCCAGGGAGGTTGTGGAATCCCCATCTCTGGAGATATTTAAGAGTAGGTTAGAGAAATGTCTATCAGGGATGGTCTAGACAGTACTGGGTCTGGCCATGAGGGCAGGGGACTGGACTCAATGACCTCTCAAGGTCCCTTCCAGTCCTAGTGTTCTATGATTGATTAGGTAATTTTGTTATGATTGGTTAGTAAAATTATACTAAAGTAATTGGTTACGGCCTAGCTAAGCAGGCCTCAGGTTTCATTATATAAACTGGGGTCCAAGAAGGAGACCAGGAGGAAGAAGATCAGAAGTAACAGAAGTATAAGGAAAGAAGAAAAGGCTGGAAGAAGACCAGGAACACTGAGAGAAGGGGGAAGACCTGGAAAGAAGAACTCACCAACGAGAGACAGCCTAAGACCAGAGAGACTGATCTGGCCTGGCCAACAGGGGAAGTCTGCCTGCCTTTATCAGGATTGGTGAGCATGACACTGTGTGCTTAGCATGTGCATTCTGCTTGTTTGGGAACTGTCAATCAATAGAGGATAAGAACATTACTGTGTGAGGCTCTTTCGAGTGGCTAAAGATCCTGCAAAACCCTCAGGAAGATGTGCCCCGAGCCCTAGGCATGGGGTGAGGGTGGGTGTGTAAATTAACAGGGTTGCACCTTGAGCCCTAGGAACTGGGTAAGGGTGGGTGTCCCTACAGTGTGGAAGGGATAAAGAAATTTGTATAGGTAACACCGGTGTTCCAGGGCTGGAGACGCCAGGGCTGGGCAGCGCAGCACTCCCTGCCTCCTCCCTTCTCGGTCCTCCGTGCAGCCTTGCCCAATCCAACCTCTCCAGCCACGGAGTATCAGAGGAGGGAGAAGGCAGGGCGTGCTGCACTATGCAGCCCGGCCCAGCCTCCTCCTTCCCCTGGTGCTCAAGGGGGTGGTCTGGGCTCAGCTGGGCCACACGGCGTGCCCTCCACCAGGACTGAGGAGGCTGTGGCAAGTACATGCCCGCTCCCCTCCCCTCCCCATGGTTGGAAGGGGGGGAGCACACACATGGCACACCACACTGACTCCCAGGGAAGGGGCGGGGCTGGGGGCTTACCTCCCCCAGCCATGCCTTCACTGACTGCCCATGTCCCTTGGCAATCTCTCTCATTCCAGGGCCAGTCATTTTCAGAGCCAACTGACATTTTCATCAAAGAATGACCGCACACGTTTGTCACAGAGAGATGAAAATGCTCAGCAGTTTTGATTTCCTGTGCCAGTCAAAACATAATTATATTAAATTAAAGGGATGCTGTCATCTTACAGATCACTGACCAGATTTTGCTCTCAATTAAATCCAGAGTAACTCCACTTCCCCAGTGTAATCATGATCAGAATCTGACCACGTGTTTAAAACTTTTGGGCTAGATTTCCAGGGCAATGCAGGTTATGCCAGAAGATGTAGCCCATATATTATTTACACTAAAGCTGAAGGGCTTTTAAAAATCTTTATATTTCACCATTGATGGATGCTGCTTGCTTGTTTCTGGTAATTTGCTCATCTTGAATATTGAAATTAAACTGGTCAGTTTCACTTAACAATTGTAGTCAATTTCACTTTGTGTGGGTCTCATTCCTTAGCAGGGTAATATTGTGTGTGGGCTCACAATATTGTTGGGAAATATTTATGTAAAAAAATAGTTTATCCATTTATTTTCTTTTTGAATCATGGAACCATTATTCAAATGTTTAATCCTGTAAACATTTATGTAGCCCATCTAAATTTTAGGTTGAAACTGTTTAATAGTATCTTGTTCAAGATTAATATGGAGTTAAAATGTTCACCTGATTGAAAAGGGACTTCTTCCCCAGCAAACATACTGTAGCACTGCCAAGTTCCAGTGAATGACTCCATGTAGTTAAGACATTTTTTGTGGAAAATTGAGGTTTCCTTTTTTGTACTGAATATAAAAAGCTCTTTCTAGCTGACTTATGAATAGTCTGATTAAATTATCTTTGAACATTGTATTTGCTATTCACAAATGTATAGTTTTATTCTAATCTGTAGCCTCCTAGACTACAACATAGAAAGGAGATAAATAAGCAACAGCAGATTTATAAAATTGTACAAGAACATAGTGACTATGCAAGAAGAAAGAAAGAAAACAAATGTATAGTATGAATAGCCCTGCTCAAAGAGAGAATTTATTTAGTATAATGTATTTTCATAGGGAGGATAATATGTGTTATAATTACACCGAGGAATCACTCTCCAGAAAGCATGTCTAGCTATTATTTTATTATTTTTCAACCTTAATGTTCCCTGGATGGGAACTAGTATACCAAATTTCAGTACCTAAACTACCCTAATTACCTGAAATCTGCAAAGATGAACAGGGTTTCTCACAGAAAATGGAGTTAGAAAAACTTAGAGGATAAGCCAAGGTATTTTGAAACTTTTACTTCCTGTTCTGACCTATAACAGAAAACTCAAAGTTCCAGTGAAAACAAAAAATAATGGTAAAACTGAGAAAGTCACCTTAACTATTTAGCAACTCCATCAAGGTGCACCAGTAATTTGGGTGACTGTCTGGGGTGGGGATAACTTACTGTATCTGTTTGCCTGCGCCTGCAGAATGCCTCCAATGTATAATGGATGTGTTAAAGCCTCCATCTCTTGGTGCCTTCTTTAAAAATATGGTCCAAATCCCAATGGCAACTTATCCACCGACTTCAATGAGCTTTAGGATCAGGCCTTAAATCAAGACTCCATGTTTTTCTAAATGATACACTCTAAGCCCGTGGTCCCCAACACGGTGCCCGCGGGCGCCATGGTGCCCGTGGGGGCATTTCAATGAGCCCGCCAGGTGCTCGGGGCTGACCTGGCCCCGGGCACATGGCGCACAGGCGCTTGCGGGGGGAGCGCGCTTGGCGGGGGGAGCGCCGGGCACCCGGCACTCGGCGGGAGGGGGCGGGGGGGGAGCGCCGGCCCCGGGCGCGCGGCGGGGGGGAGCACTGGCCCTGGACGTGCGGCGCTCGGCGGGGGGGAGCGCTGGCCCTGGACGCGCGGCGCTCGGCGGGGGGGAGCGCTGGCCCTGGACGCGCGGCGCTCGGCGGGGGGGAGCGCTGGCCCTGGATGCGCGGCGCTCGGCGGGGGGGAGCGCTGGCCCCGGGCGCGCGGCACTCGGTGGGAGGGGGGGAGCGCCGGCCCCGGCCCTGGACGCGCGGCACTCGGCGGGGGGGGGGGGGAGCGCCGGCCCTGGGCGTGCGGCCCTTGGAGGGGGCCCTGCCCCCGGGCACGCAGCTATGGGGGGGCCCCGCCCCCGGGCGCGCAGCTGGGGGGGGGCCCGCCCCCGGGCGCGCAAGTGTCCCCGCCCCCTGGCGCCCGGTGGGCAAACAGCCACGTCCCCTGGCGCCCGACAACCTCAAAAGATTGGGGACCACTGCTCTAAGCCCTGGCCTACACTAAGGCATTATTTAGACATAACCCTCCTTAGGTAGAATTTATAAGGAGAGTGTCCCCACTACCAAGCCCATTATTTTGAAATAAGGGGCTGGTTATTTTGAAATCTGCACCCCTGCTTTCCTTGGGGAATAATGCTTATTTCAAAATAGTTATTTCAAAAGAGTGTCAGTGTGGATGCTCCAGTGCTGCTAATTCGAAATAATTGGCCTCCGGAGGCCTCTCACAGCTGCAGCTCTGACTGCTCTGGCCACACCTGCCATCTCCACTGCTCCCCTCCTCCTGCGGAACTTAAAACACCCGGCAACAGAAGGGCTTGTGCCATGTGGCGAGTTACGAAAGGCACGTGCAATACAGCAGCAAGTGAAGGAGCCATGAGCAACCCCAACACTCCCTCAGAGCGTGCCATGGTTGCCAGTACTCCTGCTGTTCCCTCGGCCGCCACTGGCCAGGGATGCAGGAGAGCTCCAGCCTGGACTGGTGTGAAGATCCTGGACCTCATCAAGGTTTAGGGGGGAGGAGACCAACCTCCAGGATCTCTGCACTAGAAAGAGAAATACAGAGGTCTACGGCCGGATTGCCACCAGCTTGGCCGACAAAGGTCACACCTGGACACTCGACAAGTGCCAGATGAAAATAAAAGAGCTCTGGCAGGCCTACCACGAGGCCAGGGAGCAGAGCAGACACCTCTCTGAGGCACCACACAGCTGCCACTATTATGACCAGCTGGATGCCATCCTGGGAGGGGGGCCAGTCACCTCCCCCACCGTCGTCATGGAGTCTGGCAAGGACATACCTGGTGTCAGCCTCCAGAAAGGTGGGGTGGCGGACAAGGAGCAGGAGGCCATCCAGGTGCCCCTCACCCTGGAGCCGGTCCCCACTCCCAGGATGTCTCCCAAGCTTTGGACAATCCTAGCGAAGGCACTTCAGGTGAATTCTATAACTTTCCCTATCTACATGTGGGGGCAGACGATGGTCTGCAAGGGGCTGCACACTCCTTGCTCAGCCTACTCAGCCTGAGGGTCGCAAAACAGCCTGTGCATGTGGGTGCACATGGGTGCACATGAAGCACCACTCTGGAGCACTCAGCCCCATGATGCTCTCACACAGGAACCCCTCGCTCCTTCTCACAAGGTTCCTGGAGAGGTCTGCCTTACTCCGGCCTCCATGGTGGGACACCTTCCCACAACAAGCCACCACTAAGGGGGCTGGGGTCATGGAAACACACAGCAGTGCTGCACATGGCACAGGGTCATGCCTGCACTCAGGCAGCATTTGCTCCCGGTCAAGTGCGGTGATGCGGAGGAGACTGATCCCGTGCACAGGAAACTGCCGGGAAGAGGAAAAGGAGGGAAATCCAGTAGCACTCTCTCCAGGAAGCAGCCTCTGCTACTCACACACCTCCCCCAGCATGCCCCCCTCACACTGGCAGGAATAGAAGTTCTGTCTCTGGGGGACACCACCAATGCTGGACCCGTGTCAGCCGACGGTCAGGGCAGTGTGTGTGTGTGTATGCTTCCGAGAAAAGGTTTAACGTCCGTGTCTTTACTGCTAGGACCGGGGTCCCTTCGCAGAGGGTGGCCAGCAGGCCAACAGACGCCCCGTTATATAGGAAGAGCTTATTACACCTCAGATTTTAACTGCTAGAACACAAAGTTCCTTCACAGCGGGCAGCCTGGGAAAGGCTGGAAAGGTGCCCCAACGGATCTTGTCACCTGGGAGTGACACAGATCCAAACGCCCAAGCTCTCCCTTTGTCTGTCCCTTTTATGACAGGCTGAAGTTCTTTTAAATTGTGCTTGGTTCTGTTACAGCAACTGAAGGAGTCAGGTTAAAGCTTAAACAGTTACAGGTTTATTAAAAGACTTATAAAAGCATATGGTTACAATGGCTATTGCTCTATTTCTTAAATGCTAACAAATACAGATTTTAAAAATGGTTACAAAGAAAATAAAGATAGAAAATAGAAATAATGATACCAAGTGACAGCTTAATCTTTAAAGAGCTCTAAGTCTATGTGTACACTTAAGACAAAGGACACATCCAGGTACAATTTTTACCCCTTTCTGTGCCTCTCGACTCCAGCGTGTCAGGCCAGGGCCGGTCCCTCAACTCCTAGGAAAGACGAATACGAGGTGGGCGTCCCCTTGGAACCTCGGGAGATCAAACACCTAACCCGACCAGCAGGTAGATGGTAGATTGACACTCAGAGAAAATGTGCTGCTGGACCCATCTTTATACCCCTGGGGGCCCGTATCCTCTTTCTTATCTAAGATGCCGAATTGTACTGGTCCGTTTTGTGGCGCCAGTTCTTACAAGCAAGTTTCAAATTAATTTACACTTGCAAGAGAGATAACTAAATTGTAAGTACTGGACATTTTTTTACTGGGCGAGAGATTCCTCCCCCCGCGGATGGATGTGTGTTCGTATCAATATGGGTTAAGTCAAGGGCACTCCTTGGCAGCCTCTTGGTCAGCAATTGGCATATCTCTGTTTACAGCCATTCACGGTCACACAGCCTGGGCCTTCTGCTCTGTGTGCCCTGTATGCTCCAGGCAAGCAAAAATGGATGTTACAAGGGGGGTTCCTGTCTGGCTACATTCCACCCCCTGATACGACACACCACGTCCCAGGATACAAGATGGCGGTGATACCAGCACCTCTTGCCCACCTTGGGGGAATCTAGAAGTGCCCAATGGCTGGAATAGAAGGTTTAGGATCTAGGAATTGGCTAGGGTTTTTTCCTAGTGCTGTGTATTGAATGTGCACAGAAAAGATAGCTGCATTAACTAGGCATTGCACAATACATAGGGTTATGCAGAAAATGATTATAAAAATTACAGTGGTTAGAGCAGTGGTTAAAAATAAAGTGTAGGAAAGGAGTTAGGGAAAATCTATTTCTTGGGCTAACCAATTTAGCCATGAGATGTTTACATTCTTAGTTACAACATGTCTTACCTCATACCATCCATTGCCACTTCCTTTGCCTCCCCCCAAAGTTATTATGAGGATTGCGGTGGTCGCTGTCATCGAACCATACCGGCCCTCATTGAAAGATGTAGCTCTTGTTCCACTAGTTGTTTTGTGCTGAGAGGGACAAACTCGATTCCCAGTCCAGTAGAGGAGTCAAGTAAGGTGTTCTGGTACAGCAGTAGCAGTTGGGATGAGGAAGAAGACCATGGCGAGTTGGAGTACCATGTCTTGCTTCAGCTTAGGTTTCTTTTTCTATAGTTCAGTTTATAACAACAGTGATTGCAAGCGCTGCAACAGCAAGCGGTATATATACAAAAAGTTCATGGTGGTTTCCCGGATCCACACCAGCACTGGGAGGGATCCATCCCACTGGAGCACTGTTCGGGGCCATTGCCTCAGTTTCCTGTAATAAAACAAAAAGTTCGCCGGTCTTGGATACAATCCAAGCCTCAGTAATGGCTATTGGTGTTAGCCCAGCGTCTGCAGTGGTCCAGACTCCTTTTCCCTTGTAGGAGTGCAGTACGCGGGTTTGCATTCCCAAACTGGGGTGTTTGATTACCACAGTGTCTCTAGGTGCATATTTAGAATCTTTGAGTGGTACAGTGTGGCTAGGAGAGGTTCTCCCTGTAGGGAAAAATTCCTTACTGATCGGACTGCCCGTAGGGGTCTGCCGATTAGTTAATCTTTGCATCACAGTATTTAATCTGTTTTTTCCTATTTGCCATCTGTGGGCCTCTGGGTCTTCATGGATTCTTTACTCCCCCACTCCCATGGGTAGGCACGGGGGAGATGGGGACTCACCACCATAAGGGCTGGGTGGTCAAAGCTATCCTATTCTTCAATACTGGCCTTCTAATTTAATTTAGTTCTATTAATTAACAATCTAATTAGTCTCTGGTCCAAATATCTGGTTAGGTCTAGTGAAGTGGATACAGAGCTGGACAGATCCTTCAAACTATTCAGGATCAGTCGGTTAGCTTGGCTGGTGTCTAGGCCTTTACGGGCAGTGGATATTACTGCATTTACCAGCCTGGATTCTATACAATTTCTGGCCTATGACATAAGTGTTGCTGACAGAGTTTCCAGGCCCAAACCAATCTGCAATGGTATCTGCTAAGCCCTGTCGTTGCCTAATTAGGCTCTTACCAATTTGATTAGCCAGTCTAGCACACAGCTGGTCTATACCAGTGTGGAACATCATGAAGGTAAGGACCAGGGACAGTTGTCCTGGTTCTGGGACAGGGCTCTGTTCAGGGCATGATGCACAATTGGGAGGCTTTATTTTGTCCTCAAGGACCTGGTTAATAATACGGCAAGTTAGCAATGGCCATTGGTTAACAAATGACAGCCATGCCTCAGGGGTTACCTTTGTCTGGGCTTTAAGTGGTAAGCCCCAGTGGGAGTCAGTAGGTCCAACTTCAGTGGCCTAATGTCAGTGTTTAGCTTCTTCCCCACAATATTCCATACAAACTAACTCAGAGGACTGTGTATTCTTTGTCCTGGTAGTGTTCATGTTGTTACAATAAACAAAATAATTCTGTGTGAATGAGGGGCGGCCCAAGGCCGTGTATTCCCCATCGCTATTAGTGTGTATTTGTTCTGTGTGTGTGACTTGAAGGAGGTTACGTTGACTAGAGTCGCTGTTTCTCTTATAGGACCAAGCATGGTTCACAGATGTTTGATTGTTAACCCATGCAATTCTATAATTCTTGAGGCCTTTTAAGGCATCAGGCACCAATGAGTAGCAGGGCAAGTAGCTGTTATTGCAATGGTGAGGTTACTAGTTTCCTCGTTGTTGTGGGCATCTTTACTTAAATATGCTGATGTTTCACTTGCCCGTGTTGTTTCTTACAGATTTCTTATTATATCTTGCCAAACCACTTTATGGTTGGTGTACAAATTTACAGAAGCTAAATATTTCATTTGCGTAGCCATTAAAGCAAAACCAATCAGGTGGGGGAGAGGGCTGGTACCCCACTCCCAGTCCTTCTGTTCACGTGATGCACTCCTTGCTTCCTTCCAGTTCCGTTTTTGTTCACCTGTGGAGACATTGTTAACATTCTCCTAGCCTAAACAATTTCTAAACTATTATCCTTTCACAGAATTTTAAAGTTGCCAATTGACTAAGTTTACAGTTGCCAATTGATTGGGCCCAATTATTAATTTTGTTGGTTTAAATTCATGCTTCTGCTTTACTCAGAGTATCCTTTCATTAAAACAATATCCTACACACAGCAATATTTGCAATACGTATTACAATTAAGACACACAAGACAAACTTGGACAGAACACAAACTTATTGTGTCATGACACAGGTTTGTTCAGTATCAATTTGGTAAGGAGGGTGGGCTTTCCAATTAGCCCCACATACACCTCCTGATTCCTTTCAGTAGGTAAATCTGACTGTTCATTATTGCAGTCAGCTATTACTAATTTTAAACTTCTCAGTATAGGGTTTTCATAACATCCATGCTGCAGGAAAGTCTGTGGTGTGAATAGAGTGCTCATCTTTGGACAGTCATTTTCTTTTGGGCTATTCCCGGTGGCAACTCCTTTCCCTCCAATATGGGCTTAATGATTGGGAGAGGAGTGTGAAGTGTTATGGCTTGAGCTTGGGTTAGCGCCTCTGTTTCCCTTAGTGCTGTGTAGGCTGCCAGAAGCACTTTTCATAAGGCAAGTAATTTAACTGTGACCCTTTCCATAACTTCGAGCCAAACTGTGTGGGGCGGCAGGGTACAGTTTCTCCTTCTTTGCCATAAGGCATAGGACATCCCTGTGTTTCCCACAGTGAAGTACAAATGAAATGGGGCATTAGGGCGAATCGGACCCATACACTAATAAGTGTGTATTTCGTTATCAGCTGTCTCAGAGCTTCCTCGTGGGTGGGGGCTCATTCCCATCGAGCATGCTTCCTGAGCAAATTATACGGGGAGTAGGTACAAATTAAGATTCCCCGTTTTTCCAGATCTTTAATTAGTTCACAGACCGGAGCCATAGCTTCGGCTGGAATGCTGTACTGTTTTATCTTGGTTACAGTGGAAGGCGGGAGAGCGGGGGTTTGAGCCAGCAACGTTCTAAAGCCAGAAAGCTCCAAAAGCTCATTTTTCTCCATTAATTACTTTCTCCTTCCCCTCTCTAGCCTCGGGAGGAGCCGTTCCTGTAGGTGCTCCATGTCCTTATTTAGGGTTCGCACCCGGGTATCCAGGTTCTGGCATTGCTCCCAGAGTTCGTATCTCTCTCTCTGCACCCTTATCCGCTCTGTTTCTAAGTTCCAGTAGCTAGAGCAGGCTGCTTGCCACACACCCTTTAACAGCCAGATGCAAGCGCCTTTCCCTAACATCTCTTTATCTCACTTAGGGTTGCCCCATCCCTCTCGGGCAAACTCCTTTTCTATACAGCTAAAATCCATGTCAATCGTGACTGGCTTCATGCTGCTGTATTTGAACCAATAGCACAATCCTGCCGACTACGCCAATTCTGTCAGCCGACGGTCAGGGCAGTGTGTGTGTGTATGCTTCCGAGAAAAGGTTTAACGTCCGTGTCTTTACTGCTAGGACCGGGGTCCCGTCGCAGAGGGTGGCCAGCAGGCCAACAGACGCCCCGTTATATAGGAAGAGCTTATTACACCTTAGATTTTAACTGCTAGAACACAAAGTTCCTTCGCAGCGGGCAGCCTAGGAAAGGCTGAAAAGGTGCCCCAACGGATCTTGTCACCTGGGAGTGACACAGATCCAAACGCCCAAGCTCTCCCTATGTCTGTCCCTTTATGACCGGCTGAAGTTCTTTTAAATTGTGCTTGGTTCTATTACAGCAACTGAAGGAGTCAGGTTAAACCTTAAACAGTTACAGGTTTATTAAAAGACTCATAAAAGCATATGGTTACAATGGCTATTGCTCTATTTCTTAAATGCTAACAAATACAGATTTTAAAAATGGTTACAAAGAAAATAAAGATAGAAAATAGAAATAATGGTACCAAGTGACAGCTTAATCTTTAAAGAGCTCTAAGTTTATGTATATATATACTTAAGCAAAGGACCACATCCAGGTACAATTTTTACCCCTTTCTGTGCCTCTCGACTCCAGCGTGTCAGGCCAGGGCCGGTCTCTCAATTCCTAGGAAAGACGAATATGAGGAGGGCGTCCCCTTGGAACCTCAGGAGATCAAACACCAAACCCGACCAGCAGGTAGATGGTAGATTGACACTCAGAGAAAATGCGCTGCTGGACCCATCTTTATACCCCTGGGGGCCCGTATTCTCTTTCTTATCTAAGATGCCGAATTGTACTGGTCCGTTTTGTGGCGCCAGTTCTTACAAGCAAGTTTTAAGTTAATTTACACTTGCAAGAGAGAGAACTAAATTGTGAGCACTAGACATTTTTTTACTGGGCGAGAGATTCCTCCCCCCGCGGATGGATGTGTGTCCGTATCAATATGGGTTTCAGTCAAGGACACTCCTCGGCAGCCTCTTGGTCAGCAATTGGCATATCTCTGTTTACAGCCATTCACGGTCACACAGCCTGGGCCTTCTGCTCTGTGTGCCCTGTATGCTCCAGGCAAGCAAAAATGGATGTTACAGGGGGGTTCCTGTCTGGCTACAACCCGGCACAGGCAGGACACAGTAGGAAGCTGAGCAGCCCCTCCCCCCCCCCTCCCGCTTGCAGGCTCCTGGCCTGGCCGATGTCTTCCCATGCCTGATTGTCCCTGGGCTGTGTGCTCCTGTGGAATGTCCATGCCCCTGCTGAAAGTGCCCGCTATCTAGGCAACAGATGGCCTTGCTCAAAGCACATCACCATTGTGTGAACCAAGACCTTCAGTGTCATAGAATCCCAGGGTTGGCAGAGACCTCAGGAGTCATCGAGTGCAACCCCCTGCCCAAAGCAGGGCCACCCCCAACTCAATCAACCCAGCCAGGGCTTGGTCAAGCTGGGACTTCAAAACCTCTAGGGATGGAGATTCCACCCCCTGCCTAGGTAACCCATCCCAGTGCTTCACTATCCTCCTAGGGAAATAGTTTTTCCTAATATCCAACCTAGACCTCTGTGGAAGAAAACATTGTCCTCACTCTGAGTTTGTAAGCAACAAGTAGCCAGAGGCAGTTTTATTACGAGCTGCAGCAAGGGAAAAACTGGTTCGGACGGGGGGGGGGGGAAGCCCCCCCCAGGCAGATCTTCGAATACAAGCAATTATGAAGCAGTTTCTATACTGTCCATTAGATATAATAACAATAACAATTAGTCTCCTTCCCATTCCAAACACCAATGGCTAACAGTTATTTAGTTCCACCCAGATGCTCCTTATCTCAAGGTCCCTGCCAGAGTCAGCGTTCGACCCTTATCTCCGTATGGAGGCGAGAGGCGAAGGCAGCGTCTAATTACAGCTCTCGCGTTGTCAGGCCACAGACTTAGCCTGACTTGCTCTCTTGTTAACAAGACCAAGATGGCTGCACACAAATTCCCTTATTCCCTTTTCCTGCCTCCACACTCCCCCCTTTTGTGCTTACAGCACAACTACCTTTCTAAACCTTTATTTTCATTAAACATTACACAATTAGTACAAACATAAAAGCTATTTCTATTACTTTTACACAACAATCAAATATGAAACCTTTAATAAGCAAAAGCAATATAATCATTAATATCCCCAATATAATTCTGTGATGGGGCTGTTCTATAATTTTAGTAACATAACACAACATATCATAATTAGTAACCAAATTAGGGAGGGCAGGTACATGCTGATGGTACCCGTCCGTAAGCACAGAGTCCAGATCAAAGGGAGAAACCCAAACCACGCCCACAAGTTTCTCCTTGGCTATATACAATACTTCCCTTCTTTCACCAAGGTCAGTTCTTAATGTCCTTTTGTAGTCAGAAATCTTTGGGCTTTGGCGGTGTCAGCGGAGCAGACATTTCTTCTTCTTTCCTGAAACAGTCGTGGTTCAGCATCATGCAGGGGAGAGGTTACCAGCACATCACCCTGTAATATTTTGGTGGTTCTGGTGTCCAGCAGGTGGGAAAGCAGGACCAGAAGGAGAGAGAGGTCAGCAGTCGGGGTAGGATCATTTCGAGATGGAGGGATCTTTTTGCAGTGAGAAGCATTGGCCAACAGTCAGTTCTTGGCACTTCACAGCGGTGTTGGTGGTTAGCAAGACTTGGTAAAGGTCTTTCTAGAGTGGTCTTTCGCTGATGGACATACGAGTCTCTATTCTCTGAGCTAAAAGCCAGCTGGCTCCTTTGGAACCAAGGTTATTTCCTAGGAATAAAGCCAACCTAAAAACAATCCCGCGCGGTTGTTTGGGACCGGCCTTATCAAAGTGAGGCCCTTTTGGAATGTGGTTGCCAGGGGAACCAGGGTCACTGTATGCTTCTCAGGCTGACCTAATGATTTGAGTTTGTCAGTTCTCAGCAAGATACCATGGACTGCCTCAGTTTACTCCTATAGTTCCTTTCTCTTGACTTTGGGGTTCTCTTTAACCTACCAAGTTAAATACAACAATTTAAGGGGTTTTAATTTAATTTACTCTGGAAGCGCCGGTACAGCACCAGCATTATTATAACTGTTAAAATCAAACTTCCCACATAATTTGGCAAACACTATTCAAATCCATCCCCAAGATATTTCGTCGCCTTACTGGCACTGCCCATGATTATAGGTTTGACCTCTCCTGCCTGGTTGAGTGCTGCAGAGGTAGGTGTTTGGCATGGTCCACGGTGTTTCCCTATCTGTGTGTACCTCAGACAGCCAGCCCCGATATATCTTTGGGCATTGGCCACCAACTCCTCGATCTTTGCCTGCAGGGCCAGTAAACCCTCCTCTAGGTACTTACTTCCGCCGTGCCACTCAGGATCTCATGTTGGGTTACCCATTACTGCAGACGTGCGATAGAGCCGCATTCCATCAACGGTCAGGATCATCCGGCGAGGGGCTGTTATACACACAGATGGATATGTAGAGGGGCAGGATGGAGTGATCTGTCTGGGTAGTCAAACACCAGTAGGTACCGTTTATTTGGACCAGCTCGATGTTCTTGTTTCTCTGAGACAACCACATCAAACCTAGGCAGATTCGTCATGATGTTAAATGGGCAGGTACATAAAATTTCCTTATCCAAGTGGGTGCAACAATCCCTGGGTATAGGAAGGCTCCCACACCTTCAGAATAAGCAATGCCCTCGACTCTATATGCTCCTGCTTTGGTACAGGCAGGGAGGTTACCATTCTGATCTGATCTAAGTGAGGAATCCCCAGAGGGGCCAAAAAGAAACTGTTATACTATGCCCTGTCCAGGTGGGCCTTTGGGTCCTCATGGATTCTCTACTTCCCCACTCCCATGGGTAGGCACGGGGGAGATGGGGACTCACCCCCATAAGGGCTGGGTGGTCAAAGCTATCCTATTCTTCAATACTGGCCTTCTAATTCCTTTAATTTAGTTTCATTAATTAACAATCCAATTAGTCTCTGGAAGTGGACACAGAGCTGGACAGATCCTTCAAACTATCCAGGAACACTCGGTTGGCTTGGCTGGTGTCTAGGCCTTTACGGGCACTGGATATTACTGCATTTACCAGCCTGGATTCTCATACAATTTCTGGGCTATGACATAAGTGTTGCTGACAGTTTCCAGGTCCAAACCAATCTGTGATGGTATCTGCTAAGCCCCGTTGCTGCCTAATCAGGCACTTGCCAATTTGATTAGCCAGTCTAGCACACAGCTGGTCTATACCAGTGTGGAACATCATGAAGGTAAGGACCAGGGACAGTTGTCCTGGTTCTGGGACAGGGCTCTGTTCAGGGCATGATGCACAATTGGGAGGCTCTATTTTGTCCTTAAGGACCTGGTTAATAATACGGCAAGTTAGCAATGGCCATTGTTTAACAAATGACAGCCATGCCTCAGGGGTTACCTTTGTCTGGGCTTTAAGTGGTAAGCCCCAGTGGGAGTCAGTAGGTCCAACTTCAGTGGCCTGATGTTAGTGTTTAGCTTCTTCCCCACAATATTCCATACAAACTTTAACTCAGAGGACTGTGTATTCTTTGTCCTCATAGTGTTCATGTTGTTACAATAAACAAAATAATTCTGTGTGAATGAGGGGCGGCCCAAGGCCGTGTATTCCCCATCGCTATTAGTGTGTATTTGTTCTATGTGTGTGACTTGAAGGAGGTTACGTTGACTAGAGTCGCTGTTTCTCTTATAGGACCAAGCATGGTTCACAGATGTTTGATTGTTAACCCATGCAATTCTATAATTCTTGAGGCCTTTTAAGGCATCAGGCACCAGTGAGTAGCAGGGCAAGTAGCTGTTATTGCAATGGTGAGGTTACTAGTTTCCTCGTTGTTGTGGGCATCTTTACTTAAATATGCTGATGTCCCACTTGCCCGTGTTGTTTCTTACAGATTTCTTATTATCTCTGGCCAAACCACTTTTATGGTTGGTGTGCAAATCTACAGAAGCTAAATATTTCATTTGTGTAGCCATTAAAGCAAAACCAATCCGGTGGGGGAGAGGGCTGGTACCCCACTCCCAGTCCTTCTGTTCACGTGATGCACTCCTTGCTTCCTTCCAGTTCCGTTTTTGTTCACCTGTGGAGACATTGTTAACATTCTCCTAGCCTAAACAATTTCTAAACTATTATCTTTTCACAGAATTTTAAAGTTGCCAATTGATTGGGCCCAATTATTAATTTTGATGGTTTAAATTAATGCTTCTGCTTTACTCAAATTATCCTTTCATTAAAACAATATCCTACACACAACAATATTTGCAATACGTATTACAATTAAGACACACAAGACAAACTTGGACAGAACACAAACTTATTGTGTCATGACACAGAACCATGGTTTTTTGTTGTTGGTGGTTTTTCTTCAGCTGGCACCAGCACTTTCTGATGATCTGAAAGACAAGAAAATATTTCTACCCCCATCGGGGTGGCCCATTATAACTTAAAATACTGCCTAAGATCTGCTAGGGGAACCTGTTACAGGTAGTTCCTTACCACTTCCATGGGCGAGTGAGCTATAACTTTACGAGAACAAGGGTGCTTCATCGGTACTCGTGACCTTCCACTCCCTCGAATTACCTCTAGAGTTGCTAGCCCTCCCCAACAGTGGCATGCCTTAGTTTCCCTCTTGTACCACAGATCAGGCTTAATGTGTGAAGCTATAATGCTTTTCCTTAGCACAAGGTGTTGGTCAGTTATTGTTCCAGCAAGCAAAAAGCTTTTCTTTTCCTGAAAAGAATCATATACATTGTTACTTATTAAGACTATAGTAATAATAATATTGACATTAAATTTTGTTAAATGGGCGCTTATAAATATTTTGTTTGTATTTGGACAATTTACTTGAGGGGACAGGTGTTTTATATTCCTTTGAAATAGCCAGGCAGCCTGTATTCACATATAATGTTGGATTTGAAAGCAAGCCAAAAGTGTTATCAACTCAGCCTTGAACAGAGACACAGTGAAGTTTCAGGGCTTGGATTCTTAAAACAAAGATTTGTTTTCTTAAAGAGTAAATTTAACCTTAAGGATTGAATGTATAGATTTCATTCTTTTATACAGTTAACCAGTTAAGTGTCAATAGAATTCCTTATTTTCCTTTTGCAGATTTAACAAAAGAGTCTGTAGCCAAATAGTTAAATTTGATTGTTTCTTTGCCTAGATTATTGAAAAAGGCTGCAAGAAACAAGGAGTCACTTTTTAAAGCAGGTTTCCCTTCATATATTACAACAATCACTTAATTCCTTCTTATGATCTGTCCTGATTCCTGCTAAATGACCCTTCCCAATGACACATGTTTGTCCAGTATTAATTTGGTAAGGAGGGTGGCTTTCCCATTAGCCCCCTCACCTCCTAATTCTTTTCAATAGGTAAATCCAAATGTGTATTATTGCAGTCAGCTATTACTAATTTTAAACTTCTCAGTATAGGGTTTTCATAACATCCATGCTGCAGCAGTTGATCTATGCTGCTGACTCTGGGGTGGATCACTCGACCATGCTCTGTAAGGAGATTTATTTTGCAGAATGTGTCTCCTTGTTAGGGCAGATTTAGCTTCTAGTGATTACATCTTCAAATTCAATTCCCACTAGTTGGCTTTTAGGGTGGCTTTTAGGTTACGTCCTCCCACGCCCTCAAGCTAATTATAACAGTGTGTGAGGGAAAGGTTTTAACTGATTATTTTTTTTCTGGCTGGCCCCCACTCGTGCGTTGAGAAACATCCTTGGGTAGCCTGCGATTCCAGCCAGAGAGGCTGTAGTTATCTATTCGCTAACAAGGGCTTGAGAATCTCCTAAAGTTGCTTGGCAGCCCTTTCCTACTCCTGTGTTGTGTTCCGTGTATATGTTTCCAACCAAAATGCCTAGGGCCAATATGGCTTGATGGTCGGCAGGCATTCCTTCCTTGAGAATTTGGAGGAATACTTCCCACAAGCTGTTAAGTCTATTCCAAAACTCAGTGTTTTGCTTTGGATCGGACAGATTTGTAACTAGAGCCCGTTCTTCCAAAGGGAAGATCTGATACCTTTCAATTATCTTCTGTGCCTCCTCTCTATCTTCAGTAATGTGTGGTAAGGGCCCATATAGGGCTGGGCATAGAAAGGAGTAGAGGGGGTAATGTTGGGCCAAATTCCCCCCAAGCTTGGGAGAGGCTGTGCACTTGTGTGTAAGTTACATTTCTCACTGCAGGGCGGATTTTTGCTTTTCCGAGCTTCAATCTCATCCCTCAGGGCTTTAATTTCTTTCTCTGTCAATCTGTCAAATGCTTACAGGTCCTTGGACCATGATGCACGTACATGTAGTACGCAGGGGTGCCTTTCAGCAGTCTGGGGGGGTATGCTTAGACTGATCCCCATCCATTTTAGTCATTAAGGGGAGCATCCTGTCCACTCCCCGTCTGTTCAGTGGCTTATAGAAAGCTAAATCTACACACTCCGAAGAAGGGGTCTGCTGGATCTAGAGTGTCAGACCTTAGCAGCAGTTCATGAAATAAGGGGAGTCGTCACTCCCTCACATATCCGCTCGGTCTCGAGGTTCAGCTGACCCCCCCCTTGCGTTCAGAACTCCCTTGTGGGAGAGCCCTGGTGCGGCTAGAATCAGCTTACTTTTCAGAGACCTGGGCAGCGGCATTCACACTCCACTCGTTACATTCACACACAGCATGCTTTTCACACAGAAATGTTCCCACTTTTAGATGCATCTCTCATTATGGACCTCGTCCATATTTGGGGCGGCAAACAACACTGTTCCCCCCAGGGGCGGCAAACAACACGTTTCCCCCCAGAACCACAGCAGTTCCCAGCACTGCATAAACCTAGGTGCCTTATGTCCGGACGCAATACAACCTTCTTCCCGTACCCGGGGCGGCACCACCAATACCACAGCAGTTCCCAGCACTGCATAAACCTAGGTGCCTTATGTCCGGACGCAATACAACCTTCTTCCCGTATCCAGGGCGGCACCACCAATACCACAGCAGTTCCCAACACTGCGTAAACTTAGGCCTACCCGGGGATAACAAAACAACCTCCCCGGAACCGTTTTGCGTGTGACCTTTTTGCAGATTCAAGAAGTTCGGATGGCGTGAGCCCACGAGAAGCAGACGACCCCACAGGCAGTCCTCCTCCACACCCCAGTAGAGATTTCAAAAGGTCTCTTACCTCTTGTTTGGAACCCTGGGGGTGAAGGGGGACGGTCCGCAGCCGCTGTCGCTGTCTTCAATCGGGCGTTGCCATCCGAGTCATGGCACCAAATTGTGGAAGAAAACATTGTCCTCACTCTGAGTTTGTAAGCAACAAGTAGCCAGAGGCAGTTTTATTAAGAGCTGCAGCAAGGGAAAAACTGGTTCGGACGGGGGGGGGGGGGGAAGCCCCCCCCAGGCAGATCTTCGAATACAAGCAATTATGAAGCAGTTTCTATACTGTCCATTAGATATAATAACAATAACAATTAGTCTCCTTCCCATTCCAAACACCAATGGCTAACAGTTATTTAGTTCCAGCCAGATGCTCCTTATCTCAAGGTCCCTGCCAGAGTCAGCGTTCGACCCTTATCTCCGTATGGAGGCGAGAGGCGAAGGCAGCGTCTAATTACAGCTCTCGCGTTGTCAGGCCACAGACTTAGCCTGACTCTTGCTCTCTTGTTAACAAGACCAAGATGGCTGCACACAAATTCCCTTTTCCCTGCCTCCACACTCCCCCACTGCAACTTGCGCCCATTGCTCCTTGTTCTGCATCTGTCACTACTGTGAACAGCCTCTCTCCATCCTCTTTGGAACCCCCCTTCAGGAAGTTGAAGGCTGCTCTCAAATCCCCCCTCACTCTTCTCTTCTGCAGACTGAACAGACCCAAGTCCCTCAGCCTCTCCTCATCGGTCATGTGCTTCAGCCCCCAAATCATTTTGGTCGCCCTCCGCTGGACCCTCTCCAATGCGTCCACATCCCTTTTGTAGTGGGGGGCCCAGAACTGGACACAATACTCCACATGTGGCCTCACCAGAGCCGAATAAAGGGGACTGATGACATCTCTGGATCTGCTGGCAATGCTCCTCCTAATGCAACCTAATATGCCATTAGCTTTCTTGGCTACAAGGGCGCCCTGTTGACTCATATCCAGCTTCTCAGCCAGTGTGTCAGCTCAGATTAGGGCTAGGCTTCATACAGTGTTTCCTGGGCTGACTGCCCTTGTCACTTTTCTTCACAGCTAGGCATGGGTGGTTGGTGCAGCTGGGGTTGGGGAAGGCAGGCCCCCAGCCCCACCTACACCCCTGCCCCTCTGCTGAAGGCCTGGCCCCCTGAGGAGGGGCGAAGAAGCAAGGCAGCATGCCAGGCACTCCACAGTGTCCCTAGAGCACCAAGGAGAGGAAGAGAGGGAAGGGGAGCCTGCGCACAGCGTAGCTCCTGGAGCATCGGGGGAGGGGAAGGCAGGAGGTGGTTCCAGCCTCCCCAGCTAGGAGCACGGTGAGGGCAGGCGCCAAGGGCAGCAACACTCCGCCCCCAGAACGCCTACAGTAGGCGCTCTAGGGGTGGAGCCTTCCCTTGCCTAAGCCCCCGGACGCCCATGCAGTTGCGGCCCGTAGCCCTAGAGAGGGACCGCGCGCAGCTCGGCTCCCTTTGAATTTTGCCGCAAAAAGAACGCGTGGTTGCGGTCCTGCCTCCGCAGGACGCTACAGGGCGTCACCTTGGTAACGGGGTGGGAAGGGGGCGTGGCTGATCCGTGTGGTCGCTAGGCCTGGGCCCAATAGCTGGCGTCCTGCGCCGGGCAGCAGGGGAGCCGCCACCGGTACGTGCGCTTATCCCGGTGTACGAAGGGGCCGCCGACGGACTTGGTGCACGCTCCCCCCCACCAGCTCGGAGCAGTCTTTGTAAGGGGGAGCCGGAGTGTGCGCCGGGAGACTCGGGAGCCGCGACGGCCTCGGCAGGCGGCGTTGCAGCTGGGGTGTCTCCAGGAAGGCCTGAGTGAGCCAGAGTTGCCTCCTCCGCGCCGCCCGGCAACGGCTGAGCGGGCCTAGAGCCGGCGGCTCAGCAGGTCTGCACCGCGAGTTGAAGGGGTCCAGCCGGAGCCGGCTGTGCAGAGACGCGAGGGAAGGAGATACCGGATCCCCGCGCTACACAGAGGGACCCGACATCTCCCGAGCGAGGACCAGCAGGCGCGGCCGCGCTCTGCTCCTGCGGTCAGCCGCGAGATGTGATCGAACCCCGCTTCTTTCCTTGTGAGCCCGGAGACATTCCGTCTTTGCGCTGCCCTTGGCTCCTTCCCAGCCCCGTTGCCCGGGGCAGGATTCGCCTCTCGCCCGGGCGGAATTTTGGGGCTGTAGTCAGGGTTCCACTGCACCCGGTTCATGGCCGTGGGGCTCGCTCCGGCCTGCAGCGTCCCGGAGAGGCAGCCGCTCGGCGCAGCGCGGAGGGTGAGTAGCGGGGTGGGGGTGGGGGTGGGGGGGGACTCCGAGCCCCGCTGGGCTGCACCCCCACCGCCCGGGGTCCTCCACTAGGGAACTCGCTGCTCTAGCTCCCCGGGCTCTCTGCCAGCGGGCGACGCACAGGGTCGCTCCGGAGCCCGGCTTGGCTGAGGCACCCGCTGTTAGGCAGGGCCTCGCCTGCCGGACAGCGCAGAGCTGCTCCCGGCTCCTGGGGTGTGGGCTAGTGGCCCGCAGGCACGGGAGGGCCGGGCCCCCGACCCGAGACCTAACTTCGGCCAAGTAGGAGCCCTAGCGGGCGGTGGTGCAGGGCCCGTGGTCTGGGGGAGGCTCCTCTCCATCGCGTGTGGCTTCGGGGTGCCAGCAGCCAGAGCCCCGCAGGCACCCGCGCCCTTTTGCCTTCCTGCAGAGGCCTCCCCCAAGGTGTATGCAATGGCCCGGTCATTCAGTTGCTAGGGTTGCCCCTTCTCCCCAGGACTCTGCAGCTGGGCCCTGCCCCGGCGACTTCCCACGCAGCTGGGAACTGCCCCAGCCGAGTGACAGGGACTGTGCAGAGCCGGAAATGTCCGGGGGTCGGCTGACTAGGTGCTGGATCTGTGTGTGTGTGTCTCGGGGCCAGGTGTCTTCTAACTACGTGTCACTGGCTTGGATCTGGGGGGGGGCGGAGCCCCTTTCCACATGGCACATGTGGTCCCACCGATGTTATCTCTCTCCCTGCGAAATTCTTTTGTGTGCTTGAGCAGGGCAGCTCTGCCTGTTCACACCGGCTAAGCCCCCCTCCTGCTGGGAGCTGAGCCCCCGATGGCCCTCTGGTATTTTTAGCTCTGAAAAGGGCATCTCAGCTTAATGAGGAGCAGATGAAAGGTTCTCTCCAGTGCTGCTAAGCCCCAATGACATCGTAAGATACACAAACGGAGATGGACCTGGCAGATTTACCTGCTTAGTGTTCGAAGGAGAGGGCTGGCATACTGGGGTGGCTTATTTCTGCCTTCTTCTTTTCATCTACCAGTTCTGAGATGAAACCCAAACCACTTTTTCCCCTTTTGGGGTGGTTGGCTGAATGGCTGATGGTAACAAACAATCCATTTCTGTGTCGGGGGAAACTCAGAGACATGGACTTCTAAGGAGAGTGGTTTGCATCAAATAGATATCCTTCTAGTTTCATCACTGGCCCCCTCATCATCATCAACCATGGGCTCAATGCCTGTTGGTGTCCAGTGCCTCCCTCACTATTTCCTTCCATCTTTCCCTGTCCAGTGCTGAGTGGCTTAGTTTCTGTAGACTAGCTCCGCACCAATCTACTAGATCAGGCATGTCCAAAGTCTGGCCCGCGGGCCAATTGCGGCCCGTGTTCCGGTTTAATACGGCCCCACGGGTAATTTGGCAATATCTATCTTTTATGGCCCCCAACGAATCCATATGTATTGAGATGAATACATTGTAAAATCTCAGTTAATGTCAGTTGGTCTAAATCAGTTATAAATATATTTGGACACAACATGTAGACTTGGTGTTATGTTCCTGTTCATATTTTTTTAACTTAAAAGTTGACAGACAACCTCTATTACCAATAATATGTAATGTACTTTACAATGTTCCTGACATATATTTCAGCTTCCTGGATTTTTTTTTCATCTGGCCTTCAGATATGAAAGGCAGAGTGATTTAACACCTGTTTAGATTTGTCATCCATGTGACGAAATGAAAAGTATGCCGTTTGCAATAAACTTTGCATAAAATAGTTAATTTGCATTTAATTTTAATGGTTCAAAGAATGTCAGGCAAAATGGTCGGCCCTCACGCATGTTCACTTCATCAAATCTGGCCCTCTTTGAAAAAAGTTTGGACACCCCTGGTCTAGATCATCTACCTATTCTCTGTGGGGTCTGCCTCTCCTATTCAGGCCATCCGTTATGCCGAATACCAGGGTCATTCATTCTGCAGATATGCCCGAATAGCTGTAACTTCCATTGTATAACCTTCTGCAGTAGGTTCTCTTTCGGCTGTATGTTCCTTATAGAATTCCTCATTGGTGATCTTCATGTATTGGTAGCTGTCATGGGGTTGCGTGCTACTTTGGGAGGGGAAAATATGGCCCAGCAGCCGAGTCTGTACTGCCCCCTGTCTGTGGGGTCAATATGGCCCAGAAGCCAAGTCTGTACTAGTTCCAAATGGCACCCGTCTCCAGGGTGTCAGGGTAGGGGGGCCCAGGCCCTCCTTCTCCACCAGGCCCCAGTCCAGGGCCCTATCAGTGGTGGGTGATTTTTCCCCCCACTGGCTCGGCAGGGAGTTGTCCCTGAAGCATGCCAAGTTCTCTGGGTTATCTCCTGCCCCTGCCCTGAGCTGCTTCCCACCCTCGCCTGCTGGCTGGCCCCATCCCCACCTAGGCTGGTGAACACACTAGTGGCTGCACTTGGCCCGGCAGTGGTGGCGGCAATGGCAGTGGCTGGCGGCATAGCGGTTGGTGTCATAGCTAGCGTGGTAGCTCATGACAGGCATGGTGGCTGTAGCAGCGGTGGCTTCAGCTGGCGTAGCCGCTCTGGCTGATCCCTCAGGGGTGGCTGCTCCTCCGCTCTAGCAGGAGCTCCTTCCCCTTCCGTGGTCAGTCCTGACTGAGCTGCTCCACCGGCCTTTATACTGAGCCTGCAGGTGATGCATGCCCAGCAGGGCTTTGGGGGAGGGGCCTTCTCAGCCCAGCAAGCCTGGTTAACCCCTCCACTGCCAGTGCGGGGTTGGCACACCCTGTCACACAAGCACATATAGCAATCAATCCTTATCATATGCATATGATAGATCTCTCACTCATTAACTCTTTTGTTGTTGTTACCAGTAGTTGCTCCCCCTACCTGCACTGTCCAGGTGAGTTAGATGGGGGAGGGGGTAGCGATCTGGATTGGTGCTCCCATGTTGACAAGATGAAACCTGGGGTCCTCCTGCAAGATACCTTTGATTTATAGTAGCTCCCATCTTATGCAAATGCAAACTGTGTTATCATCTGCATATGCAGTTAGTCATCTGTGGCACCTTCTTCTGGGTGGTGTCTCAATGCTGCCACCTTTCCCTTCAAAGAGGGAGCTTCCAAAAGCAGGCACTTGCTGCTGACTCCCAAGGAGTCCATAGGGCCATTCTTCTTTCAATGAGCCCACTTATCAGGTCTCATTGTTTTTGGATCTGGCTTCCATCCCTTCCCCAACTTTGCAGCTGCCTGGAGGTGCTCACCTTCCGCCTTATCCATTCCCACCTCATTCATTCAACAGGGACATTCTCTTTACCTTACTCATTCTTAGAAACTTTGTATCGAGTCTTGATAGAATAGTCCCTATGTTCTATATGAAAAGGTACAAAGTTTCTATGTAAAGGACTTAATACAAAGCTAAAAACTTCAGAGAGAATGATTAATACAGAGATGGACCTACAGGGGTGCCTGTGCTAGAGAGTCCTGGCCAAAGGCACAGCAAACTTGGGTAATTGGGATCAGCGTCCAGTAGGGGCCAACACACACTTGCCCGGCTCATTCTCTTCCCCCACCTGCTGGAGCCGGTCAGGAGGGGTGGCTTGAGAGGCTCTGGAGAGCAAGGTGCACTGGATGGCTCATGGGGCACTGAGTGGAGAAACACTGCAGAACCTCAGATGTGGAGGCAGCCACGTCTCACCCAGCTGTGAGTGAAACGTTGGCCTCTTCTAAAACCCAGTGGCCAAATCTCCCGGGTAATGAATAATAATACTCAGCTCTTATCCCCACCTTGGTGTGTCTGTGTCAGAGCTCTGGCTGGAGGTGAGGATGGAGGGGTGTTTCTATTTTCATAAAGGCCATTCTGAGGGAAAATGCAAGTGCCTGCATATTCTGTTTCCTTCATTCCTTGGTCATGGTGCCAGGTACTGGGGTTGGTTTGGCAGTTGTTTATGTTAAAGCCAGTGGGCTCTCCCCTCCTGCTCTTAGCTAGAATTGGGTTTCTGAGAGCACTGGCGAGCGGGCAAGAGGAGTTTATTGAGTAAAGTCTGGTCAGAGCTTGACACTGAATAGAATGCATGCTGCCTAGTCTCCTGTACCTCTCCTGTGCTTACAGTATGGGTGTATCTGCAGGGTGGATTTGCAGCTTGGCCTGTACTGGACTGGCCTCCTTACTTGTGCCACCCAGCTGCCTGATTGTGGGTACATGGATTTGCACCCACAGAAACAAGTCCAGAGCGGAAGCTATGCTCCCAGAGAGGCAGCCCATCCTCCCACAAGGAATTGTGGCAACCATGTGGGCCTCTGAAGCACACGTGCATGCGAAAATAAGACATTTCGACTTTCTCTGCTGCCTGCACATTCCTCAAAAACCTAATATTCATGAAAGGTAATTCAATCAAACAGCGATTCCTAGCCGCTAATGCGGCAGAGCTGTGAGAATGGAAGCCGGGAACACAAAAGCCTTGTTTTATTACCTCCTGCTTGCCTCAGAATTGCTTTTCTCCCTCGAGTGAGCCGGCTAAAGCTGGCTTTATTATGTTAACCTATTTGCGTGTCAAGAGCTATTGTGCCTCTTTTTATCCGTGTTTGTATTTGCTCAGTGCAGGGAAGAAAAGGACGAGGCGAAAATGGATGGCTGGTCAGTGCTTTGCACTCTGGGGGCACTGATTGGTTGCTAAGTGATTTGCATCCCTGGTAATCGCTTTTATCTCCAAAGGATGTGGTGGATAATTATAAGCCTACTGACATCTTTTGAAATCTGCCTAATGGGTGTTTTAATTTACACAGGGAGAAGGGGCTATTTGCGTTGCTCTGACTACAGGGTGCGTGGGTATGGAGTTCTAAAAAATTATTTTCCATGTTCGAAAGAGCTCCCTGTGAATTTTGGACTGGCAAGGGACTGTCCTGTGGAGAAGCAGAATGAGCCCCAAAGGTAACAGGCCTCTGGGCATGTTGTGCCCTCAGGGAACCTCTGCCTGTAGTGAAACCGTGGCTGGTTCTGTGTCCTGTTCAGGGAGTCCTGGTAATGGCTGATTGCCCGGCTTGGCCTTGAATCCCCTCACTGATGTTAGTCACTTTCCATGCTCTTTTTTTCCCTAGGGCAGGGGAAGGCTTGTGCTTTCAGTGTTCACAAATTGAAACTCGGTGTTAGGACCACTCCACTCCAGGAGTGTCTCTTTATAACTATACCAAGGCAGCAGGCCTGTAGCAGTGCCATTCTGAGAGATCTTCACTTGTCCTGAGCAGTGTGCATGCCACACCCTTTTCTATATTCCTTCCCTCCCCTGCCCCCCCCCGTTGCTGCCCTGGTGGGAGAGGGAGTGTAGATTCCTAGCCTGTTGAGCAGCTCAGTGTGCAGAGAGAAGATTTGCCCTGTGAGGCAAGAACTCAGTTTTGGCTAGCTGGAGCTGAAACATCAAACACAGCAACAGGAGGCAAACTCACATGGCTAATTAGTTGCACATATAGCCTGGCTCTACCCACAGCTGCGCTAGCCAGATAAGCTCCTCCTTGGAATGCAGATAGGGTTGCCAGGTGTCCGGTTTTGACCCGGACAGTCCAGTTTTTGAGCTTTCTGTTCAGGAAACAAATTGAGAACATAGAACTGTCGGGTATTTTCTAAATCAGCTGTGATGTCGATTGTGATGTCATGTCAAATGCGTCCGGTATTTTTGTTGAAACCACCTGGCAACCCTAAACGCAGACCAATGGATTGGCTGTTGTCCTGTGAGAGAGCTGCCTGGTGTTGGTTTAGGTAATGTGGTCAGTGTCTAACTCTGCCCTCTATGCTCTCCCTTCCAGTGGCAAATTTTTAAAGTGCTTCTACACAAATGCTAGCAGTCTAATAAGATGGGTGAACTAGAGTACCTCGTATTAAAGGAGGACATTGACGTAATAGGCATCACTGAAACCTGGTGGAATGAGGAAAATCTGTGGGACACAATCATACCGGGATATAAAATATATCGAAAGGATAGAGCAGGCCGGGTGGGTGGCGGAGTGGCACTGTATGTGAAAGATAATGTAGAATCAAATGAAATAAAACTCTTAAATGAATCAACATGTTCCATAGAATCGCTATGGATAGAAATTCCATGCTCCAATAATAAGAAGTTAGCAGTAGGGATATATTACCGACCACCTGACCAGGACAGCGATACTGACATTGAAATGCTGAGGGAGAGTAGAGAGGCTACCAAAATAAAGAACTCTATAATAATGGGGGATTTTAATTACCCCCATATTGACTGGATACATGTCACCTCAGGAAGAGAAGCGAAGATAAAATTTCTCAATGGCTTAAATGACTGCTTCTTGGAACAGCTGGTACAGGAACCCACAAGGGGAGAGGCAATTCTCGATTTAGTCCTGAGTGGCGTGCAGGATCAGGTCCAGGAGATAACCGTTACAGGACCGCTTGGGAATAGTGACCATAATATAATAACATTCAACATTCCTGTGGAGGGAAGAACACCTCAGCAGTCCAGCACCCTGGCATTTAATTTCAAAAAAGGGAATTACACAAAAATGAGGAGGTTAGTTAAACAGAAATTAAAAGGCACAGTGACTAGAGCCAAATCCCTGCAAGCTGCATGGAAACTTTTTAAAGACACCATAATAGAGGCCCAACTTAAATGTATACCCCTAATTAAAAAACATAGCAAGAGACCTAAAAAAGTCTCACCGTGGCTTAACCACCATGTCAAAGAAGCAGTGAGGGACAAAAAGGCATCTTTTAAGAAGTGGAAGTCCAATCCTAGTGAGATAAATAGAAAGGAACATAAACACTGTCAAATCAAGTGTAAACATGTAATAAGAAAAGCAAAAAAAGATTTTGAGGAACAGCTAGCCAAAAACTCAAAAAGAAATAACAAAATGTTTTTAAGTACATTGGAAGCAGGAAGCCTGCTAAAAAAATATTTATTACGAGGAGTACCGGTAGTTCGGAATAGGAACCTAGTCCGAACTACCTAGTTCGAGCCCCGTGTAGCCGCGCTGCACGGGGTTCGAAGCAGCGGGGATTTAAAAATGGCGGCTCCCCGCTTATGCTAATGAAGCCCGGGAAATTCAAATCCCGGGCTTCATTAGCAAGTTCGGTATGCATACATTACCCCGCTAGTTCGAACTAGCGGGGTAGTGTAGACATACCCTCAGAGTTCTTTGAAGGGGTTAACAAACATGCGGACAAGGGGGATCCAGTAGATATAGTATACTTGGATTTTCAGAAAGCCTTTGACAAGGTCCCTCACCAAAGGCTCTTGTGTAAATTACATGGCCATGGGATAAGAGGGAAGGTCCTTTCTTGGATTGAGAACTGGTTAAAAGACAGGAAACAAAGGGTAGGAATTAATGGTAAATTTTCAGATTGGAGAGGGGTAACGAGTGGTGTCCCCCAAGGGTCAGTCCTGGGACCAATCCTTTTCAACTTATTCATAAACGATCTGGAGAAAGGGGTAAGCAGTGAGGTAGTAAAGTTTGCAGATGATACCAAACTGTTTAGGATAGTCAAGACAGAAGCAGACTGTGAGGGACTCCAAGAAGATCTCACCAAACTGAGTGATTGGGCAACAAAATGGCAAATGAAATTTAATGTGGATAAGTGTAAAGTAATGCACATTGGGAAAAATAACCCCAACTATACGTACAGTATGATGGGGGCTAATTTGGCTACAACAAATCAGGAAAGAGATCTTGGAGTTATCGTGGACAGTTCTCGGAAAACTTCCACGCAGTGTGCAGCGGCGGTCAAAAAGGCAAATAGGATGCTAGGAATTGTTAAGAAAGGGATAGAAAATAAGACCCAGAATATCTTACTGCCCCTGTATAAAACTATGGTACGCCCACATCTTGAATACTGTGTACAGATGTGGTCTCCTCACCTCAAGATATTTTGGCCTTGGAAAGGGTTCAGAAAAGGGCAACTAAAATGATCAGGGGTTTGGAACGGGTCCCATATGAGGAGAGGTTAAAGCGACTGGGACTTTTCAGTTTAGAAAAGAGGAGACTGAGGGGGGATAGGATAGAGGTCTATAAAATCATGAGTGGTGTGGAGAGGGCAGATAAAGAAAAGTTATTTATTAGTTCCCTAAATAGAAGAACTAGAGGACACCAAATGAAATTAATGGGGAGCAGGTTTAAAACTAATAAATGAAAGTTCTTCTTCACACAGCGTGTAGTCAACCTCTGGAACTCCTTGCCACAGGAGGCTGTGAAGGCTAGGACTATAATAGAGTTTAAAGAGAAGCTAGATAATTTCATGGAGGTTAGGTCCATAAAAGGCTATTAGCCAGGGGATAGAAATGGTGTCCTTGGCCTCTGTTTGTCAGAGGCTGGAGAGAGATGGCAGGAGACAAATCTCTTGATCATTGTCTTTGGTCCACCCTCTCTGGGGCACCTGGTGCTGGCCGCTGTTGGCAGACAGGATACTGGGCTACATGGACCTTTGGTCTGACCGGCTGTGTCTAGACTGCATCCCTTTTCTGTAAATGGGATGCAAATTAGACACATCGCAATTGCAAATGAAGCGGGGATTTAAATCCCCCCCTGCTTCATTTGCATAAACATGGCTGCCACTTTTTTCTGGCTCAGAGCTTTGCCGGAAAAAAGCGCCAGTCTAGACGGGGATCTTTCGGAAAATAAAGCTTTTTCCTCTTAAAAAAAGGAATAAGGGATCTGCTCCCATCCAGAACACACCACACGATCCATCGTCTATAGCCAAGCCCTTCGATACAACCGCATCTGCTCTAACCCCACTGACAGAGACCAGAAGCTTCAGGATCTCTACCAAGCATTTATAAACCTCAACTACCCACCCAGAGAAATAAAAAAGCAAATTGAAAGAGCCAGACGAATACCTAGAAACCATCTACTTCAAGACAGACCCAAGAAAACCAACAATAGAACACCACTTGTCATCACCTACAACCCCCAACTTAAACCTGTCCAACACATTATCAATAAACTACAGCCTATACTGGAACAGGATACCATACTCAAAGAGGCTCTGGGAGACAGACCCATAGTCTCCTATAGACAACCACCTAACCTCAAGATGATTCTTACCAACCACCACAGGACATACCACACTAATACCAACCCTGGTACCTTCCCTTGCAACAAACCCCGTTGCCAGCTTTGTCCACATATTCATTCTGCTGATACCATTATTGGACCTAACCAAGTGAGTTATAAGATCAAGAACACATATTCCTGCGCCTCCAGAAATATAATCTATGCTATCATGTGCCGAAAGTGTCCGTCTGCTATGTACATTGGACAAACATCTCAGACGCTTCACCAAAGGATTAATGCCCACAAAACAGATATCAGACAAGATCACAAAGAGAAAACAGTTTCTTGCCACTTTAACCAGAAAGGACACTCTCTCAATGACTTAACCACCTGCATTCTGCTACAAAGACCTTTTACATCTGCACTTGAAAGGGAATCCTCTGAACTGTCATTCATGTTAAAATTCGACACTTGCCAACAAGGACTTAACAAGACTTTGAACTTTCTCACCCATTACCAAGGCAGTTTCCCCAATCATCACCTGTAATACCATTAACTCACAAACATCCCACTCTCCCTACCTTTAATATCAGCAATTCACAGACACTTACCTTCCTTCCTCCCCCTTCCCACCCCCCCGCATCCCCCTTCTGTTCTGCAATGTGATTTGTCCTTTTCATATTTGTTCATTTTTTTAATTGTATCCTTTGGTATATATGGTTGTGACTACTTTCTTCCACTATTTGATCTGAGGAAGTGGGTCTGGCCCACGAAAGCTCATCATCTAATAAACCATCTTGTTAGTCTTTAAAGTGCTACATTGTCCTGCATTTTGCTTCAACTACCCCAGACTAACACGGCTACATTTCTATCACTAGGACTGCAAGTGTCAGTGATAGCGCATCTGCATTGGAGGGGTGGGGGCCCAGAGGTAAGCTGAGTTGGAGACTGTGATGAAGTGGGGATTTTGTCCATTCTGGTAGTTTGCTGTGTTCACTCTGTTGTTACATTCACTGGTTGCTTTATTGTGATGTATGTGATTCCTACTGTCCTGTGCTGGTCTGTAGTGATGGGAGTTCTGGGTGAAGACTCCTGAGGGAAGACATGTAGAGAATGGTCTAGGCCATCCTGACACCTGAACTAGGTGGAGGATGAGTCAGCTGGTACCTTGGGGACTTGGGCCTGGGGGAAGGATCAATCTCCTTGGTTTAGGTTAGGGTATGAGAGGAGGCTTAGAGCAGGAAGGGGGGAACAGGGCCTGGGGTTAGGGATGTGAATGACTAGTCAACTATCTGATAAGCAAATGCTTATCAGATAATTCACAGGGTAGTCAACTTTGTTGCTCTCTTCCCCCCCCCCCCCCCCTTGCTGCCTGTATCAGGAAAAAGGCAGCAAGGGGGGGGCGGTACTTCAAAGCAACAGTGCTGCGTGGAGTCTGGGGCCAGACCCCGGACTCCATGTGGTGCTGTTGCTTTGAAACACTGCGTGCAGCCTGGGGCCCACTGGGGACTCCCCAGCTGACTCCGGGCTCAGTGTGGTGCTGCCACTTTGAAACGCCACAGGGAGCCCGGAGTCAGTTGGGGAGTCCCCAGCTGATCCCAGGCTCCACACAGAATGTTGGCCTTTGAAGTGTAGCAACAGCCCTAGGGCTATCACTAAACTTCAAAGGCAGAGGCACCCTATCGACTAATCAAATAGTCGATGCAAAATGCATTGACTATTCGATTGGTCAATTACCTGATACTTAATATCCTTACCTGGGGTCCCTTCTCCCCAAGAGAAATGGTCCTGATGGCTCCTGGTTCCTGTAGCAAGAAGTCTGTGCTACGCTGTGTCCCTGTGAAGCAATAAACTTTCTGTTCTGCCTGCTGGTTGAGTCTCCCGTCTGTGCCCCCATCCGCAGCCAGGGCCCAGGGACTCCCTCATGTCCTGTTTTAGCTCCCACTTTGTTCACTTTCCTGGACCCAAGGTGTCACCTGACTGAATCCTCCACCTAGTTCAGGTGTCAGCTCAGCCTGGACCATTCCCTATGTGCCTTCCCTCAGGACTTCTCCCCCAGAGACCTCATCCCCCGCTGGGCACTACACACACACACACGGACATGCAAACGTACTACAGAGCAGTAGGACTTGCATACAGCACCACAAAGCAAAGAGTGAATGTAACAGAGTAAACACAGTGGACTACAAGAGTGGACAAAATCCCCACTATGTTACAGAGACACTAGGGGCTTTTGGTACCAGTCAGGTGGCTTGGGACTGGGGGAAGGAAAACACTTTGTGTCCCTCTAGCCCAGTGGTTCTCAAACTTTTTGGCCCGTGGCCCACTAAGTTCAATGCAAACCTTTCCACAGACCTCTAGCTGCTAATGGAAACTCACCACTAATTACATAACTACACCCCAGCCATTTTGCTAATGCTGCAGCCAGGGAGAAGGGTTCGATTTCACCAGTAAGAAAGGAAATAGTAATCAAAATTATTAAACAGACTGAGTGTTTTAACTTCCTCATGTTAGTTTATCAAACTTCATTTTAAATAAAGTAAAATATTAATTTATGTCCAACACAAAAGGTTCCCATGTTTTTCTTATTTATGGCAGGGGTGGGCAACCTTTTTTGGGTTGGGGTGCAGTGTGTGGGACAGGGCTGCCAGCAAGGGGGATAGATCCTGTACCCCCCATCCCTGGGTGGGAGGTGGGGTATCTGGCCAGGAGGGAGGGGGCAGAGTTGGGCCAAGAGGGAGGGGGCAGGAGCAAGCTGGGGGTGCAGGGTCTCGGTGAGGAGTGCATGAGGGGGGTTGGGGTGCAGTGTCTGGGCATGAGGGGAAGGGGGCACTTACTTGCCTTCGTGCCCCGCACTGCTCCCAGCACTGTGTCCCAGGCATGGCCTCCTGCTGCTCCTATTGGCTGGATTCTGGCCAATGGGAGCAGTGAGGAAAGCCTCCAGGCAGCATGTCCCTGCACTGCTGTTCCCCCAGCCTGGGGAGGGGGACTGGCAGCACATGGAGCTGCTTCTGGCTCTGTTTCTTCCCTGTGAGCTGGATCTGGTGGGGAGGCTGGAGACTTGCTTTCTTTCTCCAACCTTGCGGGGGGGAGAGTGACGAGGCTGGAGCACCAGTGCGGGCTCCCTGCTGTGGGGGGATGGGGGGGGGGGGGCTGAGCTCCAGCTGCAGCTCACCTGAAAGGCATCTGTGAACCCCAGTTTGAAAACCACTGGGCTAGAACTGAAGCTGGTTTGTCAGTGGTAGCCAGACACTAATAAAGCCTTAATACTTGGCAGTTAAGGGATTTGGCTGTTAGAAAGCAATATGAATATTTATCTCTAATTCAGCTCCGCAACAAGGTAGGTGGGTGGGTGGGAGGGCATGGAGAGGAAAGAGGGAAATACTGCCAGGTGGTTTTTAATGTTGGTAATGCTGCTAGCCTGCTGTAGGCTGCTGTTTCTATAGGTGAGCGCCACCTTGTGGGGTTTGGCCATCATTATTAGACTCTGGCACTGGTGCTAACTGCATGGTAGAAATATTCCCATTAATGCTACTAAATTAGAAGGCTGTTAGTATGATGTAGACTAGGGATGTTAATTAGATTAATCAACTAATCTATTAGTGGATGGGATTTCCATCGACTATTAATTAGTCAATAAGGGTGCTTCTGCTTTGAAATGTAGCAATAGCCCCAGCAGGGGCTCCTGTGCATTTCAAAGATTGAAATGATGCATGGAGCCTGGGGCCAGCGGAGGACTCTTGTACATTTCCAAGGTGGCACACCATCCCTGCCCCCTCCCATGTAGCTGGAGGGAAACTGGCTTTTAAGCTGGCTCCCACCAGCAACGCCCCCCTTGCTGCCTCTTTCTGATAGAAGCCTGGTGGGGGGGAGTGACTAGTTGACTAGTGTCAACTATCCAATAAGCTTTTGTCTGGTCCCAGCCCTGGAAAGACATGGCTGTATATTAACGCCGCCCGATGAGAGGGGTATGAAAGCAACTGCTGGAAAGACATTAATAAAGAAAATGCTTTTGAAAAAGTGATGGATTCCGCAGCAGAACTCTTCGGTCTGCCCCTGTTGAGGGGCTGTTTTTCACCGTGGCTTTGAAAAGAGGTGAAGGCTTGTAGGGTGAATCTCAGTGAGGTTCTTGGGCTGCCATGTCTGGAGGGAGCCCAGTGGGGAGAAAGTGCTCTTGGATTTTGCATTAGTGAGAGGCTGCTGTGTGGCAGCTGCAGTGTGGTTGGAGCTCTGTCCAAGCAAACAGCTCCGTGGCGGCCGGCAGGATGAGCCTCGAACCTTCCTGGGTGCTCTGGAAAAGCATGAAAGATTCAGTCAGGTTTTTCCGGATAACAGCACAGCAGAGGTCAGTTGTCTCTCACCCCTGAGACCTGGCGCTCCCTGCCTGGCTGGGACATCACAGCAGGGATTGCTTCCCTCAGCCAGACCGCCTGTCGAACTGTCTCTTGTCCTGGGCAGTGAGCAGAGAGCAGGGGCCGACCCAGTGGCAATGTAACCCTTAGCGGGTCTCTTCCATGCAGAAGCCCTACGGTGATGGGCCCTGCCCTGGGCTGGGTAAAAGAATGATGCTGAGAATGGATGAAATGCTAGGTAAAGAGGGTACGGGTGGATGGCATCGTGGCCAGGATGGCATGTGCTCTGCCTGCTCCATTTTTGTTTCCCTGCCACTGGGCATTTGGTTAATGTCTGTTGCCCGAGCTCCGTCCTGCCCTGCAGCATTTCAAGGGCTTTTGTGTCCCTTCCTGCACCTGAAGCCATGAATGGTGGGCACAAAGTGCAACGACAATGCAAGTTTTCCCGTACGCAGGTGCCTTCACCCTGAGCTGTAGACTGCCCTCTTGCAATCACTGATGGTGAGAAGTAGTTTGATATTGGTGCTCATTGACTGAGCCGGGGCGTTGCAAAGGGAGCCTGGAACACAGCTCTGAGTTCCTGGTGAGCCGGTGTTTTCAGCTAAGCCAGTGTGCCCCTCCTTCCCACGGCTCCATGTGGCAAGGAAGGGTGCTGCTGGCTAAATGCAAACTGGCAAAAGGCTCCTGCTCCCATTGCTGGTCACCCGGGCCAGTGTGTCCCTGCTTCCTCCGGGGGCAAAGCCTGGGCCAGAGACCTGAGCTCTCCCAGCCACATGCTCAGTCTTCCTCTGCATCTGACAGGAACACAGATGGAAGCAGTAGTTTTTCAGCAGCCCTGATGCTTGGGGATATGAAAGATTAAGGTTGGTGACCATTTTTTAACTCAATAAAGGGAACGACAAGCTGGAGTCTGCAGTCCAGAGATATAATTAGTTCGCAGCAGTGGCGCTTTCTTGATTTAGCTGTGGAGAGCAGAACAAGACAAGGATGTTATACCCAATTAGCAATAACATACAGTTGGAGCTTGAATAGGTGAGATAACAAGCTATTTTTACGACTTTTTCTTCACAGACTTTACAAAACAAGGGGGTATCAAGTCTTTATGTCTTTTTCCCCAGGGAACAATTATTAGTGATCTAGGAGTTTTCAAAGCCAAATGATACATTTGTTAACAAAAACAATGAGGAGGCTAATGGTTAAAACACAGCCGTTGGCAGCCTGGGGATGGAGCTGCAAGATGCTCCTGCTAAGGCAGGCCTTCCAGTTCCCCTAAGATGTGTCACTCGGGGCAGCTCTGCGTACTGGCCTTTCCCCCCGGGACACGTGTAAACTGTATTCCATGACTCTGAGGTGCTCTGCCATAGGAGAAACCTTTGCTTTCTATTAGAATTGTGCCCCCAGGGGGTATTTTTCCAAGGACTCCTGCATTAGGGTGTCAGCCAGACACCTGCAGGGAATAACTCTTAACTGCAGACAGTACAGTGCTAGCTAGGTGCTAGCTAGGTGCTATAGGAGAACTGCTGCCTTCTTCTTTTGATCTTGAGTCCTGGCTGCTGCTGGGAGTGTGGGGTTGTGGTTGCAAACTGATGGTGCTGTGGGGAAGGAATACAGGTGAACAACACCAGAGAATTACCTATAACTGCTAGAGGGAACCAGTATCTCTTGGTAACTATAGATGCATTTACTAGAGGAGGAGGATCTGTCCTGCCTGCACATTGTACGGCTATCATGGCAACTAAGGACTCATGTTCTTTGGGGAGGGGTCTTGCTAAGTGACAGTGGTCCAGCATTTGTGTGGCAGGTGCCCTGGGATGTTTGAGATGCTGGTTCTCTGCTTAAAGCTGGGGCCACAGGGTGTGCTGTAAGCAGCGACCCTGTAGGTCGAGCAGCACTCACCGTAGGCCCCGAGCGCGGGGTGACTCATGCACATCATCCTCTTGGTTCTGTTGTGTTTTCCTCCTGACTTCCATCACCACCCTGCTGGTGCCCCTGTAGAGCCCCTGGACACGCACAATGTGCCACCAAGCTGGATGACCTGCCCTGTGCAGAGTTAGCGACTGTTAAGGATCTGAGTGGTGTTCGAGTGATGCAGGTCTGTGGAAACAGTGGTGTGGCTTAAGGATGTTAACTAGCGGTTAATTTACTAGTCAAGTAGTGGATGGAATTTCCATCGATGACTCGACTAGTCAATAGGCACTTCCACATTCCTCCTTTGAAATGTACAAGAGCCCCTACTGGAGGGAGTCCCACTGACTCTGGGCTGAACATGGGCCAGCTTTGAAATGTACAAGAGTCCCCAGTGGGGGCTCTTGGGCATTTCAAAGTGGAAGTGCCTGCATGGAGCCTGGGGTCAGTGGGAGACCCGCTGACCCTGGGGCTCCATGCTGCGCTGTGGATTTGAAATGCCATGAGGAGCCGGGGTCAGCTGGGGACTCCCCAGCTGATCCTGGGCTCCATGTGGCATTTCAGCAGAACTCAGGATCAGCTGCGGACTCCGTAGCTGACTGCAGGTTCCATGCAGCATTTCCCCAGAACCCCAGGGTCAGCTGGGGGCTCCCCAGCTGATCCCAGATTCCACAGCAATGCCTGACCCCAGCTGACCACAGGCTCTGCCCAGCACTGCCACTTTGAAATGCCGAGGCGGCGTTTCAAAGGAGCAGCACTGCACAGCTGAGCTGGGGATCAGCTGTGCAGTGCTGCTGCATTCAAGTACCCCCTCTACTCCCCCCCCCCCCCCTTGGTGCCTCTGATAAAGGCAGCAAAAGGGGGGGGGGAATTGACTAGTCAACTGACTATCTGATAAGCATTTGCTGATTAGGGATGTTAAGAACTAGTTGACTATGCAGTGTGGCTTTTCCAGTGCGGACTGGGGCAGAGCCAGTCCAGGGCTTGTTACAGCTAGTGCTGAGTCAAGGCTGCTGTGTATGAAAAGGGAGGTGTGGAGCGATGGTAAGATGTGGTGTGCTCTGGACAGTGGCAGGCAGGCAGCCTGGTTCCTGAGCTTCTGCTTTTGTCCTGAGTCCCTGGTAAGTAACTCTGCCTGTCACCTCTTCGTGACGCTGCTGGGATTCGCCCCAACCTTGATGCTGCCGTTGCTTGTTCCCTTCACTGCGGCTTTGCCCCTTCCTGTTGTCACTGCTGCTCTTCCCTGCTGTATGGCCTCCTTGCTTACTAACCTGTGCCAGGTCCTTTGTACATAGGCAGAGAGAACTCATTGAGGGAGCAGAGAATGGGGAAGGCATCTCTGCTCTCTTCCCAATCCACTGTCAGATGTCTGCATGGACTTGCCTAGATCTGACTCCCTGGCTCATGCCTATCTGGTGCCTCCCATCTTGGCTGGCTGTGTTCCATCCTTACACCTTGCACAATAGAATAGCAATGCCTCCTAGCATGTTTGCAGGGCTCAAACCCCTTTATGAAGGAGGTCAGCATTGTCTTCCCTATTTTACAGATGGAGAAACGGAGGCATAGTGAGAAGGAAAGTGATTTGCACTAGGGCAGTAGCCAAGCCAAGAATAGAACCCAGGTCTCCAAGATGAAGTTGAACTGATTTATCCCCTAGGACCGTGGTCCCCAACACGGTGCCCGCGGGCGCCATGGCGCCCGCGGGGGCATTTCTCGGCGCCCGCCAAGTGCTCAGGGCTGGCCTGGCCCCGGGCACGTGGCGCATCCGTGATGCCGAAGCCGGCCCCAGGCGCATGGCGCACGGAGAGCGCCGGCCCCAGGGGCGCCACGGATTCACGCCCCGTGGCGCGTGGGGGGGGAGAAAGTGCTAGCGCCGGGCGCGCGGTGCTTGGGGGAGGAGGGGGAGGGGAGAGAGCGCTGGCCCCGGGCACGCGGCGCTTGGGGGAGGAGGGGGAGGGGAGAGAGCGCCGGCCCCGGGCGCGCGGCGCTTGGGGGAGGAGGGGGAGGGGAGAGAGTGCTGGCCCCGGGCACGCGGCGCTGGGGAGAGAGCGCCGGCCCCAGGCGCGCGGCGCTTGGGGGAGGAGGGGGAGGGGAGAGAGTGCTGGCCCCGGGCACGCGGCGCTGGGGAGAGAGCGCCGGCCCCAGGCGCGCGGCGCTTGGGGGAGGAGGGGGAGGGGAGAGAGTGCTGGCCCCGGGCACGCGGCGCTGGGGAGAGAGCGCCGGCCCCAGGCGCGCGGCGCTTGGGGAAGAGGGGAAGGGGGGGGGAGAGCGCTGGCCCCGGAATGCGGCTATGGGGGGGCCCTGCCCCCCCCGGCGCCCGGTGGGTGAACGGCCATGCCCCCTGGCGCCCTGCAACCCCAAATGGCTGGGGACCACTGCCCTAGGAAATCCTGCTTCCTTATTTGACTTTTTCAAGTTATGTCTGGATTACCTCCCAGACTGTGTTCTCCTGCTACCCAGTACCTAAAATAACACAGTGAACAACTGACTTCAGTTGTGCGGGTGGGATGGGGGTGGTCACTGCCCTCTGCTAGGCAGCAGTGTTAGACTGGGTGAGGATGCATGTGCTTAGGGAATTATAAGGTCTAATAGGATCTGCATAAGCTACAGTACTCCTTTAGCTGCAGGGGAGCAGGCCAGGTCCTGGTCCGTGAAGCAAAGGCCCAGTGTGCTGTTTCCTCATAGCAGCTGGGTGCTATAGCTGGCAACTGTGGTAGTTACAGATTTAGTTCAGCCCTCATGCTGAGTGGTGATCCCAAATTATTTTTCCATGTTCAATTAGGGATGTAACAGTGTAGTTGATTAACTGATAAGCAAAAGCTTATAGGTTAATGCTATAGACTACATACATTTCCTGTATCAGAGGCAGCAGTGCAGGGCGACAGGCAGCCGGTCCATGAGGGGAGTTGGTTTTTAAACTGGCTCCCCTTGTGGATCAGCTCCCACCTGGCACCCTGCACTGCTGCCTCCAATACAGAGGCAGCAGCGCGGAGTGTCAGGGGACTCCTTGGGAGTGGGGTGCACTGGCTGCCAGCCCCACCCCCAGGGACTATAGAATAGTGGAATAACCGATAAGAATAACTGATAAGAATTCATGAGGTTACTCAACTATTCAATTAACCGATATTGAACATCCCTATTTTCAACCCATGCCTCAGGCTTTTGGGTACAAAATGGGCTCTCCTCCCCTTTGGCTGTATTGGTAACCAGGACTTGGTTTCCTGCTGGGTGTGTATGGAATCTGCCTTCGCTTTTTCATCTTCCCTTGCTAGCAGCCTGAACAGTCCAATGTAATTTCAAATAACTGACAAATCAAGTCCTGCAAAGTGGGCGTTTAACTGCAAACAGTTTTTATGGGTTGTGCTCACATCTGTGCTGCCATATGCAAAAACACAAAACAAAACCAAATCACCCTTGAACTTTTCCCACCCCAACCAATCCACTTGGAAAGAAATGCAGGCAGAGGCTTCAAATCAGTAGCTAGTGAGCACTCTCTCAACTTCTTTCTGTCTGCCTTTGCTAACCACATCTCCACTCTGCAGGGGGTGCAGTGTGGACCCTGGCTCCATAGCCATGTCTGGCTTTCAATGCAGCTCCGTGTGTCGTTTGGGTTGATTGGTGGAAGGTGGCTTTGGAAGGTGCCGTTGCCAGGTGTGTGTGTGTGTGTGTGTGTGTGTGTGGTTTTGTTGCAGTGCTATTAATGTTACATTAAAAACAATTGTAGTTAGTCATGTGGGCAATAAGTTTTATGAGATGGTGTCCAATAAAATGGGGTGTGTGTGTGTGTGTGTGTAACTGACACCAGGCGGATTTGAATCTGGGACTTCTGAAGTGGAGCATAGGAGCCTCTACCCTCTGAGCTAAAAGCCAGCTGGCTCCCAGCTCATGCTGTAGAGGTCTCTTGGTCTTAGCTGTTGCTGTGGTGTAGGTACCACTTGCATTGCTCAGTAACCACACTAGGGCTATGTCTACACTGGCGGCTTCTTGCGCAAGTACAGCCGTTCTTGCGCAAGAATCCGCAGAGCATCTACACTGTCCACCCGCTCTTGTGCAAGGAAATGTACAGTATGGCGTGGTATGAGACAGCTCCTTGCACAAGGTTTTCTATCCGGTGTAAGCTCTCTTGTGCAGGCGCTCTTGCACAAGAGGGCAGTGTGGATGCATGGCAGGGGTTTCTTGCGCAAGAATTGGCCTCCGGGGGAAAAAACACAGGTGGCCTCTCCGACACTCTGTACACCCAATCACCACTCACTGGTTCCCTGTAGCCAGCCTCCCCTTAAAGGCACAGGCAGCCAGCAGAGCCGTGTGCCATGTGCAGCCCTTGGAGCTGCCAGAGGGAGCAATGGCTGCTGCTGAGCAACAGCCAGGTCCATCAGGTCCCACCCAGCGTGTCCACAGGGGTGCCAAGTGGCAGGCTCCATGCTGGGGCAACACCAAGGTCCAGGCCCTCCTGGACCTCTGGGAGGAGGAGGCCCTCCATAATCCCAAATCCAGGATGCGAAATGCAGACATATTTGCCCGCATGGCCCAGGCGCTGACTGCACAGGGACACCCAGCCCGGACCCTGGAACAGGTCCGGGCCAAGGTGAAAGACCTGTGACTCAGCTACGTGCGGGCCAGCAAGAGTGGGGGCAGTGGAGCCACTGCTTACCCCCACTACCACCGCCTGCACAGTATCCTGGCCGACAAGGGGGCCGAGACCCTGGAGGCCATGGTGGACTTAGCCCTGGCCACCCCAGTGGTCTGGCCAACAGATGCGGAGGAGGAGGAGGAGGGCAACTGGTCCACCGAGGAGGAGGAGGAGGACGGTAGCCAGAGCCCACCAGCCCAGCACAGCAGCCACCATGTGTCCCAGGCCTCCTCAGAGATTGGTGAGGGATCATCTGGTGAGTGTCCAAGCTGCCACTCACAAGTGTGCAGGGGGACATGGGGTGGGGGAGAGGGCGCAGCACATGGCACAGCCCAGCTGGATGCTGCATAGCAGCATGCAGCATGTGCAACCCTGTGCAGCCAGACCAAGTGGCACACCCAGAGGGCTTCCTGGACCCGCACCCCGTGGCAGTTGGTCTGCCGGGTGGCAGCCGTTTGGGGCTGGTGGTAGGCCTGGCCCTCACCTGCCATCCACCCCGGGAGGAAGGCCTCCCCCTTCCCCTCAATAACATTATGCAGCATGCCGAGATGACCTCCGGGATGTGGTGCACACCCATGTCCAGGTGGGTCAGGAGGCACCTGAACCGTGCCTTCAGACACCCAAAGGCGCACTCCACGGGGTTGCGGGCCCAGTCCAGGTGGCTGTTGAAGGTGGCCTGGCTGTGGTCCAGCTGGCCAGTGTATGGCCGCATCAGCCAGGCCGTCAGGGTAGGCTGCATCCCCCAAGATGCAGACCGGCATCCTGACATCCCCAATGGTGAATTCCTGCAGGGGGAAGTAGGTGCCTGCCTCCTGCCTGTGGCACAGGCCTGAGTGCCTGAAGATGTAAGAGTCGTGGGCCCAGCCGGACCACCCCACATAAATGTCCTGGAACCAGCCCTGGTGGTCCACTAGAGCCTGGAGCACCACTGAGCAGTAGCCCTTCCGGTTTATGAACCGGGCTGTTCAGTGCTCTGGCGCCCGGATGGGGATGTGGGTCCCATCTACGGCTCCCCCACAGTTCGGGAACCCGAGGCTGGTGAAGCTGGCAATGGTGGTGTCCATGTCCCAGGGCCGGATCACCCTTTGGAGCAGCACGTCATTGATGGCGTGGACGACCTGCAGAGGGGCCCATGGGAGCACAGGGGATGCATGGAATGAGACAGTGCGTACATGGGCCCCTGGGGTGGGCTCACCCTCCCTTTGATGGCCCCTCCCCCCACACAGGCCAGGGCCCTCTGCCCCCCGGGATCTCCCCCCCCCCACCACCAGCGGGGCTGTGTGCAGGAGGGACAGCATGACCCCCTGGGTGCGGGGCTTCCCCCTGCCCCTACAGCCTCCCCCCACCCAGTCTGGCTCCTTCCCTCCCACAGGATGAGCCCATGGTCCACGGAGGGCCTTACCTGCCAGACAACCGTGCCGACGGTGGACCTGCCCACCCCGAACTGGCTCGCCACAGAGCGTTAGCTGTCTGGGGTGGCCAGTTTCCAGAGGGCAATTGCAACCCTCTTCTCCATGGTGATGGCGGGGCGCAGGCGGGTGTCCTGCTTCTGGAGTGCAGGGGTGAGCCAGGTGCAGAGCTCATGGAATGTCCCCCTGAGCATCCGAAAGTTCTGCACCCAGTGCTGGTCGCCCCATTGTCCCAGCACCAGGCGCTCCCACCAATCCCCACTGGTGTCGTAGCTCCAGAGGCGCCTGTCGGTGGTGGGGTGGGGGTGCCCGAGTGCAGCTGTTGCATGCATCTGATTGAGCATGTGTTGCCCAGTCTCCAGTTCCTGCTGGAGCAGTGTGGGTCCTTGCAGAAGGACCTCCACAGCCTCAATTATGGACGTGATGGGATATTGCTGGGTGGGGTCCTCCTCTGGCTCCATGTCTGTGAGCAAGGCAGCGATGGTGCCCAGGGGCACTTGCTCAGAGGCTGAGTTGGAGGACATGGCTGTGTGTCTGGATGCCTCAGTGAGGTGCCTCTGCATGCAGCCGCAGGAAAATGGCTGTCCAGGGGTCCCTTTAAGTGCGTTACCCAGCAGGGGTCCAGTGCATGCCCACAGATGCCACTGGTGACCTTTTGACATGGCAGAAGTGGTTCCGGGGCCAAGTTATTGCATAACAGCATCCCGCCAGGGTGCACGCTTTCTTGCGCAAGAGCTCAGTATTCTTGCACTGTGTTCTGGTTGGTGTGGACGCTCTCTTGTGCAAGATATGCTTGTGCAATAACCCGCCAGTGTAGACATAGCCTAGGTGTGTGGGTTACGTGTGCAGGGAATATTTCTCATCTGCTAGGATAAGGATTTATGTCCCATTCACTGGCAAATCGCCCTGGGTTGTTGGCTGGAGGGTTACCGAGTTCTGCTGTCTGCTGAATGCACTGCCTTGAGTTCCTCTAGACATGGGAGAAGGGTTTGGCTCCTAAGCACAGCCCCTTGCCCCTCTTGGTTCATATCAGGCAGCTGCTTTTGAGGCCTCATCTCTGGCTGCATGGCAGGGAAGGCAGCATTCCTGAGTGCCTGTTTCAGTGCCTGTGCTGCTCTTATTCCAAGGCACAGCTCCTGTCTCCTCCTGGGGCAGATGAGTTCAAGTGGTGTCGGTGTTGGCTGAAGGAAAGCTCTGGACCTCTGTGAGCAGCAGCGTGTTGCTGGTACACAGTACTGTGCAGAGCTGGGCTCAGAGGGGATTCTGCATTTCTGCCATTCTCCCTTTACTTGCTGCCTGGAACAGCAGCTCCATTGCCTGGGAGGGGGAGGTTCCCAGGGCCAGCACTCTGTCTTGGGGCAGGCAGGATGTGGCTGGACATTCACTGATGGGCCAGCACCAGGAGCAAAGTACCATGGTGCCCTTGCCCTTTCAGGTAGTGCACCCCATTCAGGTAGTGTAGTGCGTGGGTTGAACAGATGGCTGAGTACCAGGGCTATTCGCTCCCCCCTAGGTTGGTGTAGACATGAATCCATTACAGGCAGTGTTGTCTCACAGATGGAAAATCTTAGAGGGGAGTGAGTTTTGTCTTGTGCACCAATATTGAGGTCACGTGCGCTTGTTCAGATGTGTGCACTGGGATGCGTTAGTTCGAACCAAACCCCTTGGTTCAAACTAATGTTACTCCTCAAAAAATGAGGGGTTTGGTTTGAACTAATGCGTCCCGGTGTACACTTTCGAAACAGCTGTTGATCAGAGTAATGCGCCGGCGAGATCATGCTGCTAATCGGGCTATTTAAATCCCCACTTCATTGACTATTTTGAACGCCTACATTTGCATCCCTAGTTCGAACTAGGGTGCAAGTGTAGACATACCCACACGAAGCAGCATAGCGGCTGCTCAGCTGCTCCTGGGGCAGAGCTGCGTGCTGGCTGCTGGAGCTGGGCTGTGATGCAGGGCATGCAATGCCCCCACAGCCATAGCTCCATCTGGCTGGGAGCAGGAGCAGTGTGGGGCAGGGACCATCAGTTTCCCAGCTCAACCCCCACTCCTGCACCACCAGGTTACTTTTTTCCCACGTAGGGCCTAAGTGGTGCAGGACTACAGGCATGCTGCTGCACAGCTCTGCTAATGAGGTGGGTGGGACTTAAATTCTTTGCATGCTTGTGTGGGCATGCACCCTAGAGGGGGAACTACAATCACAGGAGGTCATGAGCCAGGGGTCACTCAAAGCAGCACAGGCTGTTTGTTTTGGTTGGTTGGCAGGTGGCTGTTAAATGCTACTCTGTGACCTACAGCCTTGTCCCCTGCCCAGCATTGGCTAGATCAGTGGTGCTCAACCTTTTTTAATTCACAACCCCCAGGTCTGGGAAAATTTTTGTTGAGCAAAAAAAATGCCAGGAACATTTTGTTGCGGCCCCTTTAATTTAAAGCGCTGATCCACTCCCCTGCCACTCCCCCCCCACCACATGTACACATACATCAAGCACTGAGCCAGGAAAACAAAATGGTGGTCAGCCCAGTGCTGCGACACCCCCCCCCCCCCCCCCCCCAAAAGGAAGACAGCCACGGGTTGTGCACTGCTGGGCTAGATAACCAGATGTCTGCCATCTGATAGCGCTGTCCCCACTTCATATTCCTGACTACTGGCAATAGATTTTTCTCCTGTGTAAACCTGAAGTGGGCCAGACTGCTAAGGGGTTCTTCCCTGAACAGAGAGAACATTAACCCTTCTCAGACTGTAACTAAAGGAGAGGAGTTTTTCTTCTGTTGCCTAGTTGGAGTCCTCAACCTCCCCATGCTTGTGTCCCTGCTTAGACTCTGCCCCCAAATGCACCCTGAGGTGAGGGCTCTGACAGGAGTCTGTGGGGGAGACTCTGTGGCCTGCAAAATGCAGGAGGCCAGACTAAAGGTCCCTTCTGGTCTTAAAGCCTCAGAGTCTCTGTTCATGTAAGGGATTTTCTTGCTGCTTTTCGCTCCTTGTGCTTAGCAAAATCAGAAGGACCCATCTGGCTCTGTAGTGGGGCCTCATGGGAGGAGTGAGTGGACACAGCCTGCTCACTTCTCGAAGTCCCTCCCCCAGCCTTGCAGGAGGGACGACTAAACCCAGGGTCCAACTAATGACTGGGGACAAATAATGACAAAAGGGTCAGGGAGTGCGGGCTAAAGGTGTATAACTAGGGAACCGGATGGGGACACCGAGCAGAGAACCCCAGACAGCGCCCACTGCTCCTCAAAGCTGTCGAAGGAGCCAGTGGACGCCGCCCAGAGGAACTCTGCCCAGATACGTGATACAAGGGAGGAACGGAAATAGACCCCACAGTCGCAGGGAGCCCCCTCGTCCAGCATGCTCCTCCTGGTATTGTATATGCTGGTCTTTGCCAGGGCCAGGAGCAGGTTGACGAGGAGGTCTCGCGACTTTGTGGGGTCACGGATAGGGTGTGCGTATAGGAAAAGGTGAGGGGAGAAGTGCAGCCAGAACCTCAGCAAGAGGTTCTGAAGGAGCCGGAACAGGGGCTGCAACCTGGCGCATTCAAGGTAGGCGAGCGCCAGGTTCTCCCTCACGCCGCAAAAGGGGCAGGTGTCTGGGATGGGGGTGAACCGCGCCAAGTACACGCCCCTGCTCACGGCCCTGTGGAGGAACCGCCAACTGATGTCCCCGATGGGCCACGGAATTAGGTCAGAATAGACGCTGGCCCATCAGGATTCCCCACACTCCACAGGTATTAAGTAGTCCCGCCACTTGGTGTTGGGGCAGGACACAAGGGTGAGGAAATGCAGGGTGTGGAGCACGAGCGTGTACAGGTGTTCTCTTGGTGTGGTTGGAAATCAGACTGGCTGCAGATCTTGTAGCCAGCTGGAGGTCCAGGGATGGGAAGGTCGGGGGGGCACCTGTGGCACAGGGGCCCAATAACCAGAGATGGAGGGTTGCAGGAAGGGAGGGGCGGGGTGTACCCTCTTGCAGGACTCGCTGCAGGAAATCGAGAGCGGGCCATGGCAAAGCCTTCTTCACCTCCTGCAGTAAGCACAGGGGAGTCCCTGTGTCGTAGTCCAGAACCTTGGTGGTTTCTGCCAGGATCAGCCTCCGGCGCACCGAGGGAGACTCCGCCACCTGCATGCACAAGGCTGGATTGTGGAGCAGGGGCTCCGCGAGGAGGTCTGCCCCCTCGGAGGCCACAACGGACCTGGTCGCCGAGAAGAGCTTCCAGGTCTGGAGGAGGTCCTGGTAGAATTCCGGCAGCTCTGAGAGGTCTCGCGGAAGACCCCTCGGGTGGATAAAAAAGAGCTGCCGGTCGTATCGGAGCCCTCGGAGGCGGCGGAGGAAAGCGCGCGCCAAGGTGCCCCATGCCGGACTACCTGCACTGAAGAGGAGTCTCTGCAGGGCCTGGAGGCGGAAGGTCCGGACCTGGCTGCGCATGCAGACCAGGCCCTGGCCCCCCTCCTCCAGGGGGAGAGACAGGACCCCTGCAGAGACCCAGTGCAGTCCTGGCCAAAAGAACCCCAAAGCTGCCCTCTGGAGCTTGGCCAGGACTTCCGGGGCCAGGCGCAGGGTGTTGAGCCGGTGCCAGAACATGGACAGGACCAGCTGATTGAGTACCAGCCCTCTCCCGCGAAGGGAGAGACACCGGAGCAGCCCTGTCCATCTCCGCAGCCGCTCACCCACCCTGGCCTCCACACCCTGCCAGTTTTCCGGCAGAGAAGGATGCGTGGTGGATAAATAGACGCCCAGATAGAGCAGCAGACCCGCGCTCCGCCTGATGGCCTGAAGCGCGGGTGGGAGGGAGCCGGCCCGCCACCCGTCCCCGACCACCAGGCCAGATCTCTTGACCCAGTTGACCCGGGCGGAGGAGGCTGCCGAGTAGACGGCTTGGCAAGCCTCCACCCGCGCCAGGTCGCCCGGGTCCTGGACCATGAGGAGCACGTCATCGGCGTACGCTGACAGGACCAGCCGCAGCTCCGGCTCCCGAAGCACCAACCCCGTCAACCTCCTACGGAGGAGACAGAGGAAGGGCTCGATCGCCAGAGCGTACAGCTGGCCCGACAGCGGACACCCCTGACGTACCCCCCTCCCGAAGCTGACCGGCTCGGTCAGGGTCCAGTTGAGCCTGACCAAACACTCCGCGAGGGCGTACAGCACCCGGAGAAAACCCACAAACTAGGGCCCGAAGCCGAAGGCCTGCAGGGTGCCCAGGAGATACCCGTGGTCCATCCTGTCGAACGCCTTCTCCTGGTCCAGGGACAGGAGGGCGAGCGACAAGCCGTCCCTACACCCGAGCTCTGAGATCCCGGACCAAATACAGGTTATCAAAAATGCTACGGCCCGGTATGATGTAGGTCACGTCCGCCAGCACGGACCGCAGTCGCAGCGAGATGGCTTTTGCTACGAGCTTGTAGTCCGTGCTGAGGAGCAGCGAGACGGGACGCCAGTTCTGTAGGTCGTGGATGTCCCCCTTCTTCGCCTGCACGACAGAGGGAGGAGCCCGCTCTCCAAGGACTCGGCCCAGACGGTGACGAGGTCTGGGCCGAGGACGTCCCAGAACACGCGGTAGAACTCCACGGTCAGCCCGTCCATGCCCGAGGTTTTGTTGGTGGTCATGAGACGGAGGGCTTCCGAGAACTCGGCCAGAGTGAGAGGCAGCTCCAGCCGGTCTCAGTTGCCCGCGCTGACCGTCGGGAGGTCGGTCCAGAGCGCCCTGCAGGCATCGGCTTCGGTCGGATCCGGGGAGAACAAACTGGCGTAGAAGGCCCTGGCCCTTCCACGCATCTCCGCCGGATCCGTGAGGGGGGCGCCGTCCTCCGCCAAGAGGCAGGTGACGTGCTTTTTAGCCCCCCTCCTTTTCTCCAGGGCATAGAAGAAGTGGGAGCCGCGATCCATCTCCTGCAGGAGCTGGATGCGAGATCGAACGAAGGCGCCCCGGGCCCTGTGATCTTCCAGGGCCCGGAGCTCCTCCCACTTCTCCCGGTACGCCTCGCAGAGGAGTGGATCCTCAGGGGCGGACGCCAGGCTCCCCTCAAGCTTCAAAACCTCCCGTTCCAACTGCTCCATCACCGCATCCCTCCGCCGGCTGGCCCCCCGGGAGTACTCACAGCAGAAGAGTCCCACAGCTTGCTGGAGGACGTGGGCTTCGTGGCATCCTTCCGGGAGTTTTGCGTGGCCTGGCAGGGGCAGCGGCCCGCCTTTCCCTCGGCGCGCACCTTCCCCACGTCCCACCATCGCCGCGCCGAGGGAAAGGCGGGCCGCTGCCCCCGCCAGGCCACGCAAAACTCCCGGAAGGACGCCACGAAGCCCACGTCCTCCAGCAAGCTGTTGTTAAAATGCCAGTAGGCCGGCCCCAGCCTCTCTGCTCCAAGGGTATGTCTACACTACAAAGTTAATTCGAACAAACGGACGTTAGTTCGAATTAACTTTGATAGCCGCTACACTAGCGCTCCGCTAGTTCAAACTGAATTGGAACTAACGGAGCGCTTAGTTCGAACTAGGTAATCCTCATTCTACGAGGATTAAGCCTAGTTCGAATTGACTAGTTCAAATTAAGGGCTGTGTAGCCCCTTAATTCGAACTAGTGGGAGGCTAGCCCTCCCCAGCTTTCCCTGGTGGCCACTCTGGGCACCACCAGGGAAACTCTATGCCCCCCTCCCGGCCCCAGACCCCTTAAAGGGGCACGGGCTGGCTACGGTGCCCGTGCCAGGTGCAAGCCTGCCAGCACCCAGCCAGCAGACCCTGCACCTGGCACGGATCGAGCCAGCCACCCGATGCCCCCCAGCCCTCCCCCTCTTCCCGGGACCAGGCTGGCGGCTCCCAGGAGCCTGCCCAGGACTGCAAGAGGCGGGCACCCGCCTGGGCTAGTGTGGACATCGTGGACCTCGTCCACGACCTCCGCACTAGGCACAGGAAAGTGGGCGGCTAGGGCAGGAGAGCTGCCAGCCTGGCTACCCAGGAGCAGGTGTGCATGAAAATCAAGGGGTCCACTGAGACCCCCGACCCTAAGCCCTGAGCTTACAATGGCCGTCCTGGGTCAGACCAAAGGTCCATCTAGCCCAGTAGCCTGTCTGTCGACAGCGGCCAACCCTAGGGACCCTGGAGGGGATGGACCGAAGACAGTGACCAAGCCATTTGTCGCGTGCCATCCCTCTCCAGCCTTCCACAAACTTTGGGCAGGGACACCATTCCTACCCCCCGGCTAATAGTACTCCATGGACCCAACCTCCATGACTTTATCTCACTTCTCTTTAAACTCTGTGGGTATTTCTACACTACAGCACTAATTCGAACTAGCACGTCCACATTAAGTGGACCCTGAAGCGGGGTTAAGGATGGCCGGAAGCAGTGCCGGCAGGGCATCAGAGGAGGACTTAAAGCGTGGAGATGCTGTCTCAGGCTAGCCGAGGGCTGTGCTTAAAGGGACCCGACCCCCACCACGGACAGACAGTTCTCAGGGGTGCCCGACCCCTGATCATTTTAGTTGCCCTCCCCTCTCCCACCTCCTTTTCCCAGTCTCCCCCAGTTTTGTTCAATAAAGACAGATTCCATTTTTGAACACAATTGTCCTTTATTTTGTACATGAAGAAGAGGGGCTAGGGAAGGGTAAGTGGAAGGAGGTGAGGGAGGAATGGGGTACAAGCCCCCGATGGGGAGGACTGGGCTGGCTCTGCGGGCTGCTCGGGGTGGAAGTTCTCCTGCAGCCCCCCGATTGCCCCCTCTCCCCAGATGGCAGCCTGCGGCAAGTGCAGCCGGTCTGATGGCCGAGTGCTGTGATGTGCTGAGTGTGGGCACTCAGGGCACTCCAAGCCAGGACTGCTTTGCAAGCGGGGCACCCCTGAGAACTGTCTGTCCAGGGTGGGGGTCGGGTCCCTTTAAGCACAGCCCTTGGGTCCCTTTAAGCACATTTCCTCACCCTTGTTTACCGCCCCATCACCAAGTGGTGGGACTACTTAAAACCTGTGGCGGGTGGGGAACCCCGATGGGCCAGTGTGTACTCCACCCTGATTCCGCGGCCCATCGGGGACATCAGTTGGCGGCTCCTCCACGGGGCCGTGAGCAGGGGCGTGTACTTGGCGCGGTTCACCCCCATCCCGGCCACCTGCCCCTTTTGCGGCGTGAGGGAAAAACCTGGCGCACGCATATCTGGAATGCGCCAGGTTGCAGCCCCTGTTCCGGCTCTTCCAGAACCTCTTACTGAGGTTCTGGCTGCACTTCTCCCCTCACCTTTTCCTATACGCACACCCTATCCGTGACCCCACAACGTTGCGAGACCTCCTCGTCAACCTGCTCCTGGCCCTGGCAAAGACCACCATATACAATAGCAGGAGGAGGATGCTGGACGAGGGGGTTCTCTGCGACTGTGGGGTCTATTTCCGCTCCTCCCTTGTATCACGTATCCGGGCAGAGTTCCTCTGGGCGGCGTCCACTGGCTCCCTCGACAGCTTTGAGGAGCAGTGGGCGCTGTCCGGGGTTCTCTGCTCGGTGTCCCCATCCGGTTCCCTTGTTTTAAACTTTTGACCCACCCCCTTGACTTTTTTTTTTTTTTTTTTTTTTTTTTTTTTTTATCATTTGTCCCATGTGTGGTGTATGAAGGCACGGACTCTGGCCGGTGCAAGCACGAAATCCTTTTATTGCAAGATTACAACTATCTTTATACCCTCTCAACTTCCCAAAAGTCCATATCCTGCTTTTCACAAACTGTGCTTTTTCACAGTCCCAAACACAGCATTCTCGAAGGTTGTTGACTCAGGCAGATGTTGTTATTGTTGGCTCAGGACTCTTGCTTGGTTTCGTCCTTGGGATGCCCTGTCACGCGGCCAAAGCATTATATTTGTTGATTCTCTACATCTCCCCCTCTTTTATACAAAGCAATACCATTAATAAGTAACATTGTCATTACACGAGCCTCAACTTTCCGAGCAGAACGAATACAAGAAAAAAGTAAAGACAGAATTATAAAAAGCACAATAAGAAGCCCACTTGCAAGTCCAATAAACACCCACATGCGCAAATTTAATCCAGAAAACCACGTAGTAGGATTAAGCCAAGATAAGTCAGATTGCAAAGTAGCAAAAGCCTTTTGTGTGGTTAATTCTTGCATTTGCTGAATTTGGTTCTTTAATTGAACATGCAAAGAATTAACATGAGAATGTAAAGAAACATCAAAAGCACCCTGTAAATGGTGTTTAACAAGGTTCCAATCATGAACTGATGAATTCCAGGGGAGGGATGTCACACAGAGACCTCCCGCAGTGTGCTCCCAATCACAATGCAGAGACAACCTAGTCTTTAAGGCTGCGTGCATATCACCAAGCCAAATGACTGCGGCTTCTAGGGCCTCAAGCCGCACCAATATCTCTTCATCAATGGTCTCCTGCGTTTGGAACTCCCGTGTAACGTTTATTAGAGTTTCCCCTACCATTTTTGCAGTCTTAACCGACTGAGTTAAAGAGGCAATAGCAGCAGTGGCAGAAGCAAGAATAATAATTGCCGACACGAGAGCAAAAATCAGCCACCCCAAAAATCGCTATGAGTGTTAGTAATCTCCTCCTGCAGCAACCTTGTAAGATGGCCAAAACCACTATCTCCTTCCCAGTCTCGTGTGAGATTAACAGGAATCCATAACTCAGGGCGTCGTCGAAGAGGGAACACAAAGGTTACATTCTCACTCATGGAAATGCAGGTCTTATATCGCACCTCAGACAACATAACAGAATAACAAGAATGGGAAAATTTACATCTCTTAAAACTTGCGTTTTGTGCCAAGGCAAAAACATATGGATGCGAAGTACAAACCATAACACTATTATCTTGCTGCTTAATATAGTTAGATGTATAATTCTCTAAAATCAAACTCCCTAAACTACAACCCATAAATGCTAACCCTATCCGCCACACCCCCTTATGTAACATGGAGGCCGTGGCATTATCCCCATTAGTAATAAATTGTAACACCAGACCGGCAGGGCCTCCCCCATGCCACGAAAGGCTGTGATTATACCGGCCGAAGGGGACGGTGCGATTGTCCACTTCATCCCACAGCATACTGTGAGGGCCCCAATCCACAACCGTGCCGAATTCGCCCCGGGGTACCAGGGGGCTGCGTCCACGACATGCCTGCCAAACTGGTGCCGCATCCGCTGATATCCTCTTTATCATGCAGCGGGGCAAATCAGGAGCGTACGGCTCCCAAGAGTCATTGCCGCTTCCGTGCATCCCGGGAATGCTCAGTAAGGTATAGTTAACCCTTCCGTCATGCTCCCACGCCACTAGGTGCAACTGTGGCTGCACGGGCATGCAACTTGAGTCATGAAGGGTAGAAAAGCAAAGCGGTGGGAGGTCAGTGACAAAGGTGACATTGGTAACATTAACGACCTCGGTTTCTTGCTCCGCTGTAGGGGGTATCCACACCCCTCCCACCCAATCCCCATGTAATTACTCTTGCAAGGCTGGGGGAAGAGCTTTTAGAAATGGATGGGCTGACGCCCTCCCACCCCTGGGGTTTTAAATAGTGCCCCAGTACAACCTGTAAAGACTAGAGCTTCTAGAGCAGGGGCAGCATTGGAGACAAGGGTCTGATGTTCAGATCTAGGCTGGACCTGGAGGGTCCTGCAGTGTTGGCTAGTTCTGATGAAGACTGTGCTACCGCATACAGACGGATGTACATGGGGGTAAGAGAAGGACAGCAAGTGATACTCATGAAGAATAACTCAAGCATGATTTGTGTGTTGCCTCTTCTGGGGTGTGGTTCAGTGCAGGTGTGCTGGCAGGCAGGGGGTGGGGAGTGAATCTGTGGTCTGTGTTAATTGGGTAGGGTGTGTGTGTGTGTGTGTTGCTGCAAAGGCTCTATGCAATCATGTTAATTTGTTTTCTTTCTTCCCTTGCCTTTCAGGATAATTGGTTGCATTTGAAGTCTTTATGAAAGCCTTTGATTATAGTAATTTCAGCAGTGTGATCTACCCTGGATTCCTTCCTTAGATTCTTTCACAGTTCAGACACTTGGGGTCTGTAATTGCATAAGCCACTGCAGCTCTGTCTGGGTTTGCAGCGTCACTGGACAAGACCTGGGATTGCTGCCCTATGGCCTGGGCAGGTGAGCAGTGTGTCTGTGGTGTGAGGCCTCAGGAGTATGTGGGCTGTGTGGAGTGAGGGGCTCTTGGAAACACGGGGGCTGCATCTAGACTGGCAAGTTTTTCCGCAAAACTTGCCAGCTGTCTACACTGGCTGCTTGAATTTCCGCAAAAGCACTGACGATCTCATGTAAGATCTGACACACAGATTGTCAGTGCTTTTCCAGAAATACTAGGCTGCTCCCGTTCGGGCAAAAGTCCTTTTGCACAACACTTTTGCGCAAAAGGGCCAGTGTAGACAGCTCAGATTTGTTTTCCACAAAAAAGCCCTGATGGCGAAAATGGCGATCGGGGCTTTTTTGCGGAAAAGTGCATCTAGATTGGCACGGACACTTTTCCACAAAAAGTGCTTTTTTGTTCCGTCCGTGCCAATCTAGATGCTCTTTTCCACAAATGCTTTTAATGGAAAACTTTTCCGTTAAAAGCATTTGCGGAAAATCATGCCAGTGTAGACGTAGCCAGTGAGTCAGATGCAGGGAGTGCAGACTTAGCAAAGCCAGGCCCAACTAGGCCTCTCTGTAGCAACCCAGGGTATGTCTACACTACAAAGTTAGTTCGAACTAACGGACGTTAGTTCGAACTAACTTTAATAGGCGCTACACTAGCACTCCGCTAGTTCGAATTTGAATCGAACTAGCAGTGCGCTTAGTTCGAACTAGGTAAACCTCATTTTACAAGGATTAAGCCTAGTTCGAACTAGCTAGTTCGAATTAAGGGGTGTGTAGCCCCTTAATTCGAACTAGTGGGAGGCTAGCCCTCCCCAGGTTTCCCTGGTGGCCACTCTGGCCAACACCAGGGAAACTCTATGCCCCCCTCCCGGCCCCGGACCCCTTAAAGGAGCTGGCTACGGTGCCCAAGCCAGGTACAAGCCTGCCAGCACCCAGCTAGCAGACCCTGCACCTGGCACGGCACAGAGCCACCCACCCGATGCCCCCCAGCCCTCCCCCTCTTGCCGGGATCAGGCTGGCGGCTCCCGGGAGCTTGCCCTGGACCGCAAGAGGCGGGCACCTTCCTGGGCTAGTGCGGACATCGTGGACCTCGTCCACGATCTCCGCACTAGGCACAGGAAAGTGGCCGTCTAGGGCAGGAGAGCTGCCAGCCTGGCCACCCAGGAGCAGGTGTGCATGAAAATCAAGGGGGTCCACTGAGACCCCCGACCCTGAGCCCTGAGCTTACAATGGCCATCCTGGGTCAGACCAAAGGTCCATCTAGCCCAGTAGCCTGTCTGCCGACAGTGACCAACCCTAGGGACCCTGGAGGGGATGGACCGAAGACAGTGACCAAGCCATTTGTCTCGTGCCATCCCTCTCCAGCCTTCCACAAACTTTGGGCAGGGACACCACTCCTACCCCCTGGCTAATACCACTCCATGGACCCAACCTCCATCACTTGATCTCACTTCCCTTTCAACTCTGTTCTAGTTCTAGCCTTCACAGCCTCCTGCAGCAAGGAGTTCCACAGGTTGACTATTTGCTTTGTGAAGAACAACTTTCTGTTACTAGTTTGAAGCCTGCTACCCATTCCTTTCCTTTGGTGTCCTCTAGTCCTTCTTTATGGGAACTAATGAAGAACTTTTCTGTATGCACCGTCTCTACCCAACTCCTGCTTTTAGAGACCTCTATCCTGTCCCCCCTCCGTCTCCTCTTTTCTAAGCTGAAAAGTCCCAGTCTCTGTAGCCTCTCTTCATATGGGACCTGTTCCAAACCCCTCATCATTGTAGTTGCCCTCCCCTCTCCCACCCTCTCTCTTCCCCTCTCCCACCTCCTTTTCCCAGTCTTCCCCAGTTTTGTTCAATAAAGAGAGATTCTATTTTTGAACACAATTGTCCTTTATTTTGTACATCAGGAAGGGGGGCTAGGGAAGGGTAAGTGGAAGGAGGTGAGGGAGGAATGGGGTACGAGCCCCCGATGGGGAGGACTGGGCTGGCTCTGCGGGCTTCTGGGGGTGGAAGCTCTCCTGCAGACCCCCAATTGCCCCCTCTCCCCAGATGGCAGCCTGTGGCAAGTGCAGCCGGGCTGATGGCCGAGTGCTGTGATGTGCCCAGTGTGGGTACTCCAGGCAATCCAAGCCAGGACTGCTTTGCAAGCGGGGCACCCCTGAGAACTGTCTGTCCGGGGTGGGGGTGGGGTCCCTTTAAGCACAGCCCTCGGCTAGCCTGAGACAGCAGCTCCACGCTCTAAGTCCTCTTCTGATGCCCTGCCGGCACTGCTTCCAGCCATCCTTAACCCCGCTTCAGGGTCCACTTAATGTGGACATGCTAGTTCGAATTAGCAAAACGCTAATTTGAACTAGTTTTTAGTTCTAGATGCGTTAGTTCAAATTAGCTTAGTTCGAATTAACTAATTCAAACTAAGTTAGTTCGAACTAGTGCTGTAGTGTAGACATACCCCCAGTGATTTAGCAGAGCAGCACGCTTTGGTCCATGTTGCCTTGTGTTCCAGGAGCTGTGCCCCTGTTGCTAGTGGAGCCACTTTCGATGGGCTTTGGTGGGGTAGATAGGAGCCGAGGGGTGAAGGGGATGTGTGGTACTGAAACAAACCTTGGGGCAAAGTCCCGTGCATCCCACTGTGGGCTGCACCCGTACAGGAGGGTTGTGCAATGCTGGTGGGCATATGTGTGTAATTGGGTGAGCATCTCCCAGGGTCAGGACTTTCAGGCCTGCAACCCTAGCTGGAGCAGTTAGCACATTCTGATGGTTGGCTGGCTGGCTGTGTGCACTTGAACCTCAGTGTGCAGGCTGGCAAATAGGACCCCTTGGTGCTCTGACCCTTCCTGGCAGCTCTGAAAAATGCCCATGTTTGCAGCTCCTGGTCCCAGCTTTTGCTCCTGTGTGGCAGTGTCGGGGTTACAATGCAGTGAGGCAACACCCCCCACCCCCCACATGTTACCAGATGTGCGCAATACTCTGGGGTAGGCTCATTTCTTAGGGTTACTCTTATGGGACTGGGGGGAGGTTAACAATTCTATCCGTGTGCTGCTTGTGCTCCCCTATGGAGCTGAATTCCCCCTCCCACTGGAGCTCTCCTGCAGGAACTAGGTTCCCCAGGACGGGGCTCTTCCCACCTTAGCAACACACCCAGACACTCACCCCCACTACCAGAGCACGTCTGAGAGGACTGGGTACTCAGCACTCCCAAGCTGCCCCCTCATATGTCCCTGGACTCAGCAGGCTGGTTTAACAGCCATGCCACACTGCACCCTCATGTGCCTTTGGACTCCGTGGGCTGGATTAAACAGCACTTTAAGCTGCCATCCTCCTATGCCCCCAGGTACAGCACCCCCATCCCCACTTTCCCACCACAGTCATTCACTGGGAAACCACACGATGCGCAAACCCCACAGGACTTTGGACACTCCAGGGATCTTTCGCTTGGGTACAAGAAGTGTTGCAGAGCGAATGGGGAAGCCAAAACAACAGCCCTTGTGAAAAAGAGAGAGAAGCAACCAGCTTAACCATGAAAGTGATTTATTTCTGGGTAGTGATAGGAAGCCAAACACACAGAACAGTTACAATATTAAATCTAAATTGAAACTGATTACAAATGCGAGGGCTAGCAAACCATCAGGGTCAGGGTCAGGAGGCTATGCTTAGAGAGAGGTAGTTGGGGAGAGAGAGAGACCTCACCACTCCGTGCAGCTTGCACTGATCGGGGTTCCCAGACGGTGATGGTAGCCGGGGGTCCGGAGGGCAGGAGACAAGCAGAGCAGAGCCCCCAGCACGATCAGACAGGAGATGAAGACGTCTCAGTGGAACTGATGCAGTTTAAATCCAGGTATCAGATCAGTTTTTCTTGGGCAAGGGGAGGAGTTTTTATAGGGACAGGACAATCGTTTGAAGAGAACACTGGAATTGTTTATGGGTAAACAGAGGCGAGACAATAGAGACTGGTCACACCTGGCTGTGGGTGATGTTCCTTGAATGAGCTCATTAGGCAGTTTCTGTATTTTGGCTGTCACGCCTGGCCTGTCTGCTCCCTTGGCTGTGCTCTGACATTTCATTTTAGTCCCACCTAAGGACCTTCTCTGGGGAGATGTGTGTGCATGTGCCAATTACCGAAACCCCAGTCAGTCTCTTTCAGCCTCTCTTCACCTGTCTCCCTCTCACTGCTGTGCTGCACCCTGTCCCTCCCCCTTGCAGCTGACTGTAAATCAAAGCAGACCTGAGCCCCGCAGTTTGTCTCCTTATGAGCTGGCAAGAGATAAGCCCTCCTCCTAATCTAGCCCCTGGCAGCACGTGGCTGCTCATGGTGTTATCTTGGGCCCCATGTTTATCCCCTTCATGTGCCAGTTTAAGTGGAGAGCCCCTAACGAGCTGCTCCCAGACCTGTCCGTGACAAGCAGCCGCTTCCAAATGGGTCCCAGAAGAGGCAGCAAGGTGGACAAGGGGTTGGTGCTGCAGTGGCTTGTCCTGTGGAGGTGGATAGGGCTACGTGGCAGAGCTGCAGCATGCTAGCGCTTCCCTCCAGTGATCTCTGGACAAGGAGAGCTGTGTCTGAGCGCTGGGCCATCAGGGCAGGAGCCAGAAGTAAGCTGGCGGCAGGGTGCTGCCAAGGAGCTTTTCTGTCCTGCTAAGGTGTTCTGGGCTTGGCCTGTCTCTGCAATCCATTGTGGGTGGCAAGGTAACCCAGCAGTGCTGCCGGTTCCTTTAAAACTCGCAGCCAGCTCTTGGCGGGCGACAGCAAGGGCCAAGTTTCCTGAGCTGGGCATGCCGCAGGGAGGTGCCAGCTTGCAGCACGCATGGGCCTGCAGGGATAGAAGTGAGCATCCCTGGGGAGTGCCCAGGAAGGTTGTGGGTGCCAGCCCCTTTGCATTCTCAGTGTCTGGCCCTGGCGCGGTGGCGAGGAAAGCCAAGCAGACACCTGTCTCCCCACCTCACTCTGCACCACTACCTGTCTCCCCACCTCACTCTGCACCACTAGGCTGCATCCTCTTCCTGTCCAGGCCCTCCACTTCTCCCCACTTCTAGGACCCCCTACCTCCTCTCCACCCTGCCTCCCTCCCCCACCATGTTGTTGCAAACACTGCTGCTAAAATGGTTCTGACCTATCCCACCCAGCTCCCTCACTACAGGCAGTCCCCGAGTTACGCGGATCCGACTTATGTCGGATCCGCAGTTACGAACGGGGCACTTCCTCTCCCTGGTCTCGAGCAGACCAGGGAGAGGAAGCAAAGCGGCGGCGGAACGCGCGGCCAGCTGACAGCCCAGACGCGTCTGGGCTGTCAGCTGGCCGCGCGCTCCGCTCTGCTCCCCCCCCCCTCTGCAGACCAGGGGGAGGGGGAGCAGAGCGGAGCACAGCAGAGCGGCGGAACGTGCAGCCAGCTGACAGCCCAGACGCGTCTGGGCTGTCAGCTGGCCGCGCGTTCTGCCGCTCTGCTCTGCTCCGCTCCGCTCCGCTCTGCTCCCCCTCCCCCTGGTCTGCAGACCAGGGGGAGGGGGAGGGGGAGCAGAGCGGAGCACGCGGCCAGCTGACAGCCCAGATGCGTCTGGGCTGTCAGCTGGCCGCGCGTTCTGCCGCTCTGCTCTGCTCCGCTCTGCTCCCCCTCCCCCTGGTCTGCAAACCATGGGGGCGGGGGGGGAAGCAGAGCGGAGCACGCGGCCAGCTGACAGCTCAGACGCGTCTGGGCTGTCAGCTGGCCGCGCGTTCCGCCGCTCTGCTCTACTCTGCTCCCCCTCCCCCTGGTCTGCAGACCTGGGGGACGGGGAGCAGAGCAGAGCAAAGCCGCGGAGCCCGAGGGCAGCAGGACAGCCACGGCGCGTCTGGGCTGTCCCGCTGCCCGCGTGTTCCGCCGCTTTGCTCCCCGTCCCCCTGGTCTGCAGACCAGGGGGACGGGGAGCAAAGCAGAGCAAAGCCGCGGAGCCCGAGGGCAGCAGGATAGCCACGGCGCGTCTGGGCTGTCCCGCTGCCCCCGTGCTCCGCGGCTTTGCTCCGGACGCCTGTGGTACAGCAGCTGGGGCGCTGCCGGTTGGTCCCGTAGCGCCACTCTGGGTGCCACTGGACCAACCCAGCAGCACCCCAGCTGCTCTGCCCCAGGTGTCCCCTAGTCAGCAGCTGCTGAAAATGACCAGTGGCTGACTACAGGAAGCCCCTGCCCCGGGCTTCCTGGAATCAGCCGCTGATCAGTTTCAGCAGCAGCTGACTTGGGGATGCCTGGGGTTCTTAAGTTGAATCTGTATGTAAGTCAGAACTGGCGTCCAGATTCAGCCACTGTTGAAACTGATCAGTTTCAGCAGCGGCTGAATCTGGACGCCAGTTCCGACTTACATACAGATTCAACTTAAGAACAAACCTACAGTCCCTATCTTGTACGTAACCCGGGGACTGCCTGTATACAGCAGCCAGTTCCTGAACCTTGGCCCTGCACTAGGGACCTCACCCAGCTCTGAACCCTCCTCTACTCAGCTTGACTGGAGAGAGATATGCTCGCTAGTGTCTGATGCGTCTACCCTTGCCATTCTCGAGGGCACAACCCCCCAGCTGGGCATCAGACTCCTGAGGTCTCCTGCTCCTGTCGGGAATGAAAACTGCACAACCCTTGGGGTTATGGCAAGCTAGGTTAGGGACTTTGCTGTGCCCCCTAAGTGCAGGAGCCTACATGGAATGGCCCTATACTCAGGGTTTGATGTTGTTCCCATCGCTATGGTACCTGAGCCAGGGTCTCTATGTTATGGTAGGCCTGGTTACACTGGAGCAGACCAGAGTATCACCAAGGCCAGGGTTTGGTCTCTTATAATGCCTGGTGCCAGCAAATAGTGTCAGGGGCTGAGCTCCCTGGTTAGAATATCAAGCTCTCCTGGAGCCAGCAGGTATGATTTGTCCCTTCCCACTACCCACCTGCTCTGCCTTTGGGCTCAACTTTTTCACACTAAACACAATTTGCTGATTGTGCTTTGCTCCACCCTAACAATGGTCAAATCTGGTGTCTGCCACATGCCCTTTAGAGTCCCTGTTTGGTGAGTGAAGGTTGGTCACTGTCCTTTCTCTTCTGGCCCCATTGTGCCTATTGGCTGTTGCCTTTCTCCACAGAGATGGTGCTGGCTCCATTTCACAGGTGCTTAAAAAAACCCTTGTTTTTAAAGTGGTCTGGCAGCACTTTAGAGACTAACAAAACATGTGGATGGTATCATGAGCTTCTGTGGGCACAGCCCACTTCTTCAGATGACTGGAACAAGAGGTGGGCTGTGCCCACAAAAGCTCTTGATACCTACCTACATGTTTTGTTAGTCTCTCTGGCTACGTCTACACTGGCATGATTTTCTGCAAATGCTTTTAATGGAAAAGTTTTCCATTAAAAGCATTTTTGGAAAAGAGCATCTAGATTGGCACCAATGCTTTTCAGCAAAAGCAGTTTTTGTGGAAAAGCGTCCGTACCAATCTAGACGCACTTTTGCGCAAAAAAGCCCCGATTGCCATTTTCGCCATTGGGGCTTTTTTGCGGAAAACAAATCTGAGCTGTCTACACTGGCCTTTTGTGCAAAAGGACTTTTGCCCGAACGGCAGCAGCATAGTATTTCCGTAAAAAGCACTGATTTCTTACATGAGATTGTCAATGTTCTTGCGGAAATTCAAGCGGCCAGTGTAGACAGCTGGCAAGTTTTTCCACATAAAGCAGCTGCTTTTGCGGAAAACCTTGCCAGTCTAGACACAGCCAGGGTGTTTGAGGCTGGGAAGTGGCCAGGGGATGGAGGTGACATTCCAGGAACCCTTTGCTCCTCCCAATAACCCAGAGGTCGGCAACCTTTTCAAACCAAAGAGCCAAACTACATCAAAATTCAGAACAAGTGATCCATCCACAAAGAGCCATATAAGAATGCCCATTTGCATGACTGAAAAGATGCAATCTAATATTACTGTTAATTGACATAATGATTAATAATAGCACAACTGAAACATTGTGCTCACAGACTTTATTTAAGCTTCTGTTGCTTCTGCTGCTGCATCTTTTTGCACAGTTCTTTCAAGTTTACATCATAACTGGTCAAAGCCAGCTTCATGTAAGCATTCAGGCTGTCTTCGGTTAATCTTATGGCGGGGCTGGTGATGTGGGGGTGCAGGACTCTGGGTTGGGGTGTATGAGGGGCTCAGGGCAGGGGGTTTGGGTGTGTGGTGGACTCAGGGCACAAGGTTGAGGTGTGTGTGTGGGGGGACAGGAGTGTCATGGCAGGGGATGTAGGGGTACAGGAGTTTGGGGTGTGGGGGTATGAGGGGCTCAGGGAATGGGGTTCAGTTGTATGATGGGCTCATTGTTAGGCTGTGGTAGGGTGCAGGAATCTTATAGCAGGTGGCTGGTGATGTAGGGGTACAGGAGTCTGGATTGGGGTGTGTGAGAGGCTCAGGGCAAAGGGTTTGGGTGCATGATGGAATTAGGGCAAAAGGTTGGGGAGTGGAAGTATATTATGGCAAGGACTAAAGATGTGGGGGTGCAAAGGTTTGGAGATGATGGGGGTATAAAGAGCTCAAGGCATGGGGTTCAGGTGTATGATGGGCTCAGGTTTGGTGTGGGGGAGGGTGCAGGAGTGTTATGATGCTGCAGCCAGATGGGGGCTGGACCTCAGTTGGGGGCTTGTTGGCCAGGCTTCATTTTAAATAAAGAAAAATATGTCCAACACAAAAGGTTTCATCACTGTCTTTACTTATGGCAGGATTGGGGAACTCTTTTGGGTCGGAGGCCACTGAGTTTGGATGAAGCAGGAGATTGTGACCTGAGGCAGGGGGCTGGAGTGCAGGGCTTTGGGGATGTAACCCACGGTAGGAGGGGATTGTGATCTGGGCCAGGGGATTGGGGTGCATGGTCTGGGAGGGGGTATGGACTCAGGAGGGGGGCAGAAGGTTTGGGTTATGGGGGGCAGAGGACTGGGGGGAGGGAGGGGAAGAGGTGCCAGAAGCAGGCTCTGGCCAGCATCCCTCCACTGCTCTGCAGGATAGGGTCACAATTCAAAATGATCTGGACAAACTGAAGAAATGGTCAGAGGTAAACAGGATGAGGTTTAATAAAGAGAAATGCAAAGTGCTCCACTTAGGAAGGAACAATCTGTGTCACACACACAGAATGGGAAGCGATGGTCTGGGAAGGAGTCCGGCAGAAAGGGATCTAGGGGTTATAGTGGACCACAAGCTGAGTCAGCAGTGTGATGCTGTTGCAAAAAAAGCAAACATGATTCTGGGATGTATTAACAGGTGTGCTGTGAGCAAGACACGAGAAGTCATTCTTCCGCTCTACTCTGCGCTGGTTAGGCCTCAGTTGGAGTATTGTGTCCAGTTCTGGGCACCGCATTTCAAGAAAGATGTGGAGAAATTGGAGAGGGTCCAGAGAAGAGCAACGAGAATGATGAAAGGTCTAGAGAACATGACCTATGAGGGAAGCCTGAAGGAATTGGGTTTGTTTAGTTTAGAAAAGAGAAGACTGAGAGGGGACATGTAGCCATTTTCAGGTATCTAAAAGGGTGTCACAAGGAGGAGGGAGAAAACTTGTTCATCTTGGCCTCTGAGGATAGAACAAGAAGCCATGGGCTTAAACTGCAGCAAGGGAGGTTGAGGTTGGACATTAGGAAAAACTTCCTAACTGTCAGGGTGGTGAAACACTGGAATAAATTGCCCAGGGAGGTTGTGGAATCCCCATCTCTGGAGATATTTAAGAGTAGGTTAGAGAAATGTCTAGCAGTGATGGTCTGGGTCCTGGCAGGGGACTGGATTCTAGGGGTATGTCTACACTACAGCGCTAATTCGAACTAACGCATCCAGACTAAAAAACTAGTTCGAATTAGCGTTTTGCTAATTCGAACTAGCATGTCCACATTAAGTGGACCCTGAAGCGGGGTTAAGGATGGCCGGAAGCAGTGCCGGCAGGGCATCAGAAGAGGACTTAGAGCGTGGAGCTGCTGCCTCAGGCTAGCCGAGGGCTGCGCTTAAAGGGACCCGACCCCCACCCTGGACAGACAGTTCTCAGGGGTGCCCCGCTTGCAAAGCAGTCCTGGCTTGGATTGCCCGGAGTACCCACACTGGGCACATCACAGCACTCGGCCATCAGCCTGGCTGCACTTGCCGCAGGCTGCCATCTGGGGGGAGGGGACAATCGGGGGGCTGCAGGAGAACTTCCACCCCGAGCAGCCCGCAGAGCCAGCCCAGTCCTCCCCATCGGGGGCTCGTACCCCATTCCTCCCTCACCTCCTTCCACTTACCCTTCCCTAGCCCCCCTTCCTGATGTACAAAATAAAGGACAATTGTGTTCAAAAATAGAATCTCTCTTTATTGAACAAAACTGGGGGAGACTGGGAAAAGGAGGTGGGAGAGGGGAAGAGAGAGGGTGGGAGAGGGGAGGGCAACTACAATGATGAGGGGTTTGGAACAGGTCCCATATGAAGAGAGGCTACAGAGACTGGGACTTTTCAGCTTAGAAAAGAGGAGACGGAGGGGGGACAGGATAGAGGTCTCTAAAAGCAGGAGTTGGGTGGAGAGGGTGCATACAGAAAAGTTCTTCATTAGTTTCCATAAAGAAGGACTAGAGGACACCAAAGGAAAGGAATGGGTAGCAGGCTTCAAACTAGTAACAGAAAGTTGTTCTTCACAAAGCAAAGAGTCAACCTGTGGAACTCCTTGCTGCAGGAGGCTGTGAAGGCTAGAACTAGAACAGAGTTTAAAGGGAAGTGAGATCAAGTCATGGACGTTGGGTCCATGGAGTGGTATTAGCCAGGGGGTAGGAGTGGTGTCCCTGCCCAAGGTTTGTGGAAGGCTGGAGAGGGATGGCACGAGACAAATGGCTTGGTCACTGTCTTCGGTCCATCCCCTCCAGGGTCCCTAGGGTTGGCCGCTGTCGGCAGACAGGCTACTGGGCTAGATGGACCTTTGGTCTGACTCAGGACGGCCATTGTAAGCTCAGGGCTCAGGGTCGGGGGTCTCAGTGGACCCCCTTGATTCTCTTGCACACCTGCTCCTGGGTGGCCAGGCTGGCAGCTCTCCTGCCCAAGCCGGCCACTTTCCTGTGCCTAGTGCGGAGATCGTGGACGAGGTCCACGATGTCCGCACTAGACCAGGCGGGTGCCCGCCTCTTGCGGTCCTGGGCAAGCTCCCGGGAGCCGCCAGCCTGGTCCCGGGAAGAGGGGGAGGGTTGGGGGGCATCGGGTGGGTGGCTCTGTGCCGTGCCAGGTGCAGGGTCTGCTGGCTGTGTGCTGGCAGGCTTGCACCTGGCACGGGCACCGTAGCCAGCCTGTGCCCCTTTAAGGGGTCCGGGGCCGGGAGGGGGGCAGATGAGTTTCCCTGGTGTTGGCCAGAGTGGCCACCAGGGAAACCTGGGGAGGGCTAGCCTCCCACTAGTTCGAATTAAGGGGCTACACAGCCCTTAATTCGAACTAGCTAGTTCGAACTAGGCTTAATCCTCGTGGAATGAGGTTTACCTAGTTCAAAGTAGGAATAAGAGATCCTCCGGAAAAGGGCTTTTTTCCAGAGGATCAGGGCCAGTGTAGACGTTCTTTTCCGGCTTTTCTAAAAGCCGGAAAAAAGCGGCGGACATTTTTATTTAAATGCCGCGGGGGATATTTAAATCCCCTGCAGATTTCCCTATTACGACCTGTGAAATTAACATGCCCCTTTCGGAAAAGGGGCCAGTGTAGACGTAGCCCCTGGGTTTATAGCTGTCAGATGCCTGGCTTGGTCTTTTCCTTGTGCTTTAACACCAGGGTACTAAGAAAAGGGGATGGGCAGCAAAATGTGAGCTCACTAAATAAAGGGCCACTGGGAAAGCTGGAGAAGTAGTAGGTTTGATGTCGACCAGAGGGCCTGCTTCCCAGGGTGTGGTGTTGCCCCTGCAAGAGGGACCTGGTGTATAACAACAGTCTGTGTCAGCTTCTCCCAGAGCACCAAGCAGGGATGTAGGGACTCCACCAATTCCTTCCACTGTCCAGTGCTCTCCATCAGCCAGGAATGAAACCCAGCACCCCCTGTCCCAGTCCAGGACTCCCCACAAGGTCACATCACCCCCTCTGCTTTCTAATGACTCCCGCCCCATTTGGATGAGTGACCTCTGTCATGATTATGAGGGTTAGCCAGCAGCCTGGGGATTAAGAGGTTAACTACACCTAGCCAGGTGGAGTGACCAATAGGAATGTAGGTGGGACTTTTCAAACTGGGACAAAGGAATTTGGTTTTTTTTCTTTTCTCCCTTTTGTCTCTCAGAGAGTTCTCTGCAGCTACAGAGAGGGACAAGCATGTCTCTCTCTCTCTCCCCAAGACATCATTCTTCATTTTCTGTAAGTAGGGTAAAGTTTAGGCAGTTTCGTTAGGCTTTATTGTTTTAAGGATTGGGTATGGGATCTGAGATCTGGCACTGCCTAAAAGATGTTTTGGCTTTTCTTTGTAACTAAGTTCTAGGCCCATGGAATTTCTCCAGGAGTATATTTTGTTACCTTCCTCTCTAATCATTATACTTGCAACCAGAATATTGTTGTAATAATAAAAGTTCTTTCTTTTCTTTTATTAACCTGGCAGTGGTTAATGGTGTGCCCTGATTTTTGTTTTAGGGGGAAGATTTCCCAAATGATCTTTCCCCTGGTTTCTTTAGCAACATTTGGGTGGTGGCAGCGGAAGTTTTATTCCCAAGATCTAGGGTTTTTAAGATCTTGGGGGAAGTTTTATACCAAAGCCTGGTAGATAAGGCTTTGGGGTACACTTGCTGGCCCCCACTTCTGCATTTATCATGCCAGAGTGGGGAAGGAGCCATGACATGGTGGCATAGCGGTGGGATTATTTGGAGAACCCAGGATTTTTAAAAGGGCACAAGTTTCTTTTGAGTTGCAAGCTTTGCAGTTTTCCTTTTGTTTTTTCTTTTGTTGCTGGGCTGCCTCAGGGAGGGGCAGACCTTTAGCCAGACACAGACCTACCCAAACAGTTTGTTTTTTTCTAGCTTTCGGGACAACTGGATAGCTAGGCTAGTTAAGACAGGATGTCCAACTCCAGGACAGATTCATTCCCCAAGGAGAGAGCAGGAGCAATGTATAGCAGCGCTTCTCCCCCCTCACCAATGCCTTCTACATGGGAAGTTGCCTGTAAGACCGGCAGGCCTCTAACTGACAAGGAGATGGAGTTTTTCCTACAGCTGGAGGACAGGCGTGCACGAGAGGCCGAAAACAGGTGTGCACGAGAGGCCGAGGAGAAGCGTGCCCAGCAAGAACATCTGGAGAGGCTAGCAGCAATAAAAGCAGAAACAAAGACAAAGCGTGCACAACTTGAGGCCGAGGAGGAGCGCAACGAACGAGAATACCAGGCGAGGCTAGCAGCAGCACAGGCGAGACTAGCGGAAACAAAGACTGAGACCAGGCGAATAGAAGTGAAAACACAGGAGAGGATTGCTAAAGCGAAGGCCCTATCAACTGACCATCTTGCTCCCATGAATGTTCCAGTCCCTGTTCAATATCCCAGGAAACTCCAGGTCCAGGGAGTGGAAGAACAACAGAGACTGTATCCTCAGGGGGGTTCGGTGGAGAACCATGTGGGGATGGGGTGTGATTATGGCATGAATAGTATGTATAATCAGGCGGATACCTTAACCCAGCCCCAGAACATGCATGAGGTTTGGGGAGGGGGTGAGTGTGAATCTGGGAAGTTGTCTGTGACTAGTCTGTCCTGGGAGCAAGGTAAAAGTTTCTCTGAGTGTTTGCCTGAGGGAGATAGTTGTGTGTCTGTGAGTGAGGCCTCTACACGTCTGCCTGGAGCCTCAGAGGAGAGGCTGGAGTCAGATTTTTGGGCAGATTTTGGGGCTCTCCCTGCCCTATTTCAGGAAAGTGTCTCTCTGGTGCAGTCTGGAGTGGCTGGCCAGAGTGAAAGTTTAGTTGGGGAAAAAGATCAAATTCTGGAGGGTGTTCAGTGTGAGCCGCCTCTGTGTGTGGAGCCTGGCAGTTTGGTTGCTGAGGAGGGGGGTATGCATGCGGGGGAAGGGTTTATTCCCAGTTCCTTGTCTACAGGAGGTGCCTGTCAGCCTGGATTGGCTGAGGAGAGTGCTGTGGGCCCAGATTTAGGTCTGGGAACAGCTGAAGCCCAGAAAGGAGAGGGGGAGGTCTCTGATCTTTCCCCAGAGGAGTCTGTGTGTTTTCCTGAAGGGGGGTTGTGTGAAAACCTGCCTGTTCAGGGGATAGAGGGATCGCAGGAGGAGTTGGTGGTGGCTCAGCAGGGTGATGCTGCTGTAGAGCCAGGGGAAGATGAGCTTTTGCTTGCAGAAAGCCATAAGGAAGAGGATCCTTATGGTGAGGCGGGCCAGCAGGTTGCTGTGCCTGAGGGGGGTAAAAGTGACTTGGGGATAGAAAGATCCTGTGAGGAGCAAAGGAATTCCATAGCCATTGTGAGCAGGGGAGCCACACCCAGCCAGGCCTATGTCTTTGGAAGAGGGAGTTTTGAATGTAACCCCACAGGGCATGGGGGAGGGGCAAGACTTGTGTTTGCCCAAGAAGGTTGCAACTTTTTAAATGTAAAAAACCAGAATTGTCAATGTACACTTGGGGTGGATGTGTTCCTACTGCTTATGTTAACTTGCATAACCACTGTACTGCTGTTACTAAGAATGGTAACTATGCCCACTATGCATGATTTTGTACCAAAACCCTGGAAACTGTTATGAGATGTACCCAAGGACACACTGCATGTTCAAAAGCTTTGGGACCCTGGTATTTCACTGTTAATACTTGTAATTAGTGTTGAAGCTTCTCACCTGAGAAGGGACATTCCAAAATCGATATGCTGTATGGGAAAGGACCCCAGTTGAGGGCGGTAAATAGCCCTGGTTTTGTGCTCGGTGTAATTTGAGGGGTGCCTGGGAAAGGACCCCAGTTGAGGGCGGTAAATAGCCCTGGTTTTGTGCTCGGTGTAATTTGAGGGGTGCCTGGGAAAGGACCCCAGTTGAGGGCGGTAAATAGCCCTGGTTTTGTGCTCGGTGTAATTTGAGGGGTGCCTGGGAAAGGACCCCAGTTGAGGGCGGTAAGTAGCCCTGGTTTTAAGCAATTCGCCCTGACTGACACCCTCAGTGGTGCCAAGACCTGGCCTGGTGTATGATAGTGGTGTATTTTGCAAGAGGCACAGAACCTGGTCAATTGAACTTTAGATCAAGACCCCACGCTATTCTAAATTTGATTTTGAGACTGAGAGCTTGATTGGTTAATGAGGCATTTCTGGACTCAACTACTTAATATTCTCTGTATAGCGTAATGGTACTGATGTGTAAAAGGGAAGTCAAATCCCCCGGAGCCATTGATTCCCCTATGAGGGGCACGTACAATATACATACATTGCTAATGCTTAGATATATTTGCTATTTGTATAGGAGTAAGACATGACAAAGGTCAAGGCCTGTCACAGGTAATAACTTATAATAAGGAGACGAGGGGAAGTGAAACCAGTCTTCTGTTAAGTAGAGAGATGGATAGATTCCACATCCTTTAAACTTGTGACCGGCTCGAGCAGGAAAGGAAAAAGGGAAGTATGGCTTGCCCATTGTTCAGCAAAAGTGAATGAATGTAAACACAGCGGTAACTGCAAAATCAGCAAGTAGGCATTGTATTTAACCTCATTGGGAAAATTAACCTGACCTATAGGAATGCTAAATGTCAAAGATGAAGTAACCTATCATGTTAAGGCACCTAAACCAGGAAAGATGTGAACCCTATAAAAACCCCTACCTATGAGATGTTGGTCGTCGGCTCTGATTTGAACATTGAGTTCCTTAGCCGTACCGTGGTTGCAACCAATAAACTTGAGTTGGACCCAGCCTGAAAGTGTGACTCTCTTCTTGGGGTAAATCAGACTAGCCTCCAAGGGGACGAAACCTTGCAATTTATGCAACAGTACTCTATGGATATGGAAGCCTTTGCTTACTTTTTATGTCTTCAAGTGTTTAGTCAAGTGTGCATAATGTATTTACTATGTTTTATCTTAGACCTACAGGAAGAAATCACAGCCAGTGTGGCCAGAGGCTGTCCAGCACCGTCTGTGATTTGGTGGGCATGTCATGATTATGAGGGTTAGCCAGCAGCCTGGGGATTAAGGGGTTAACTACACCTAGCCAGGTGGAGTGACCAATAGGAATGTAGGTGGGACTTTCAAACTGGGACAAAGGAATTTGGGTTTTTTTCTTTTCTCCCTTTTGTCTCAGAGAGTTCTCTGCAGCTACAGAGAGGGACAAGCATGTCTCTCTCTCTCTCCCCAAGACACCATTCCTCATTTTCTGTAAGTAGGGTAAAGTTTAGGCAGTTTCGTTAGGCTTTATTGTTTTAAGGATGGGGTATGGGACCTGAGATCTGGCACTGCTTACAAGATGTGTTGGCTTTTCTTTGTAACTAAGTTCTAGGCCCATGGAATTTCTCCATGAGTATATTTTACCACCTCCCTATCTAGTCATTATACTTGCAACAGGAATATTGTTGTAATAATAAAAGTTCTTTCTTTTCTTTTATTAACCTGGCAGTGGTTAAGGGTGTGCCCTGATTTTTGTTTTAGGGGGAAGATTTCCCAAATGATCTTTCCCCTGGTTTCTTTAGCAACATTTGGGTGGTGGCAGCGGAAGTTTTATTCCCAAGATCTAGGTTTTTAAGATCTTGGGGGAAGTTTTATACCAAAGCCTGGTAGATAAGGCTTTGGGGTACACTTGCTGGCCCCCACTTCTGCATTTATCATGCCAGAGTGGGGAAGGAGCCATGACAACCTCCCCCTTCAAATAGGCAGCCTGGGGGCAGGTCAGTAACCCACTCTGCAGCATGGGCATTCACTCTCCCGGGCCAAGGGTTCAGCCGGTGGGGCAGCTGGCTGGATCCTTTGGCTCCCTTTGAAGGAACAGCTTTGGTGTCCATCCAGACTACCCCAGCTGCAATAGCAGTATGGGCCAGGGAGCTGGGCTCCTTCCGGAGAGGCCAGCTACAAAGACCACCAACTTGGGCTGCATGAACCTGGGAAAATGAATTGTCCTTGTGAAGCACTTGCTGCCTTTTCCTCAGGACCTTTAACCAGGCATTCCGGCCTCTGGTGGACTAGCTGTGCCTGCTTCTCTTATGTACAAAGATCAACTTTGGAAGACCAAGCAAGAGGGGACTTGCAGCAGAACCGGCCAGTATGCAAATCCATCTAGCCACTGCCAGGCACTTTCATTTCCCATTCTTGTGGCCATGGGATGGGGAGGGCAAGCTGGCTGAAGAGCAGGACGCCTCACCAGCAGGCCCCAAAACTTAAAGAAACCAGCTCAATACTGAGCAGGAAAATAATCACTCCTAGCATCCTTCTCCATTACGACCCCCAGCCTCCTGTTTTAATCAGAGGTGCCTGTGTTGCTTTAAGAGCTATGGGTTTTAAAGATCACGAGGGGTTAGAGAAAGTTACCCTTGACTCTTACATGCTAATGTAATCTCTAGCCAGATCTTCAGTACTGCAGCTAAAACTGCTTTTTAGATTAACATTTAATTATTAACAGGGCTCTGTGCAAGGCCTGGGGCTTGTGCGCGTGAGAGGGGGAGTATAGGGGGCTGGCGGCGCGGGATGTGAGGCAGGGCTGATGGAGACATTTGCAAGCTGGAGAGGGGAAGGTCATGGTGCAGCCGATGGTAATGCGCCGTGCTTTATTGCAGCCCTCAGCAAGGTGTCGTCAAACTTTCTTTTTGATTTTTATTTTCTATTTCCCATAATTTACCGCAGGGTGACCTTTCCCATGTTAACTCGTTCCAGGACCAAACTGTCAGCTTTGCTAATTGACTAGCCTGCCCTTCTCTCACTCCCCTTCCCTGCCAGGTTGAGCATAAATTACCTGGTAAGTTCCAGCACGGAGTCTGTGCGTGAGCAGCTGCTGGGCAAGTCAGGCTTTCTCCACTGCCTCCGTCTGCCCATAGAGTGGAGCTGCTGTGAGCAGAGACAAGGCAGTGAGCTGAGCGCAGGCCTGGGTGCCTGGACTCAGTGACTCTGGGGGGGTGCTTCAGGTCAGACACTCAACCGCTCTGTGGCTCAGTTTCCCCATCTGTAGACAATGTGTGGGTTTGTATTGCTGTAACGCCCGGAAACCCCATTGCATTAGGTGTGCACAAATGCAATTTCCTGCACCTCCAAGGGGAAGGTGGAAGGAGCTCTGCTTGGAAGTGGTGCATCTGGAGAAGTGCCACTTTCCCATTCCTCTAAAGTGGTTCTTCCACCTGATGACACTAAGGTCTCTGGACCCCGCCTGGCCTCCCCTTCTCTGACCCATTGCCTAGAGAGTGGGACCTCCAGAGCACCCTGGCGTTTCAGCAGTGCCTTCTGTTGCACATAGGGCTGTTGGAGCCAGGTGGAGTGTTGTTTGGAGCCTGCCATCACTGGCTGCCCCATGTACATTGCAGAACGGCTTGCAGACTGTAGGATCTGGGACACCAATGCAATGTGCCAAGGTCACCAACTGGCATCTCAGCCACTGGGATGAAGTCCAGCCCCTGAAGACAAGCTGTGGGTCTCTACCACCTTGGATCATTGCAACCATACAGTAAGGGCTCTGCTGGGTCTGCTTGGTGGGATAGGCAGCCTCCTCCCCTAAGCACAGACCTGGCCTCATGGAGCATCTGAGCCTGCTGATGGGGACATGGATCCTCTTTGGCCTGGGATTGGCACTGCCTTTAGTGCCAGGCAGGTTCCTCCCTGGATGCAGCAAGCGGCTTGGCAGTGATGTGCTGGTAGGCTCCCTGCCAGTAGCCAGGCAGGGGTGTGATGGCTGGGAGGAAGGCTGCAGCCCCTGGCTTCTCCCTGGCTGCAGCATTAGCAAAATGGCTGGGGTGTAGTTATGTAATTAGTGGTGAGTTTCCATTAGCAGCTAGAGGTCTGTGGAAAGGTTTGCATTGAACTTAGTGGGCCACGGGCCAAAAGGCTTGAGAACCACTAATCTAAAACCTTGCCTATGAAAGTCCCTATCTACAGTTGCACAGCCTTCTCACACAAGAGGGACCTTTGCTGAGGCTCCTGGAGATAAGAAGGTCTTATCAGCCTCTCATGTCAGAGAAGGTGCCAAAGCATTCTGTCATTGGAGCTTTAGACCAGGGCTGATTTCAGGGGTGGGTTCCTGGATGATTACGATGGAGGTGTGTTGCATGGGTACTGGAAATAATTTGTTTGAGGTTAGGCGTTTGTCTGTAGGCAAGGTCTGGCCTTTTCCCCAAGGCCTGAGAGAATGAGGGGTCTTTTTTCAGGAGAGGTTGTAGATAATGTGTTGGAGGGGTTTGAGTTGTGGACTGTAGATGATGACAACTGGAATCCTGTTTTCTCTTCTTGGCCTGTCTTGAAGTAGTTTGTGTCCAGGTACTCTTCTGGCTCTGTTGATCTGTTATTTCTCTTCTCCAGGTGGGTATTTCAGTTTTAAGAATACTCTCTCTATATCCAGTAGGTGTTTGTCTCTGTCTGTGGGACTGGAGCAAATCCAGTTGTAGCCTGGGGCTTGGCTGTAAACAATAGATTGAGAAATGTGTCTGGGATGGAAGCTAGAGGCATGTAAGCAAGTAAAATACCAGAAATCTACCAACCATAAGGTGGTGGAAATGTGTCCGTCGTGCAATTGTACTGTAGTGTCAAGGAAGTGGATCTCCCGTGTGGACTGATCCAGGCTGAGGTTGGTGGTGGGGTGGAAGTTGTTGAAGTCCCTGTCAAATTCTTCAAGGGTCTCTTTCCCGTGACTCCCTCTGATGAAGATGTCATCGATGTAGAATAAGGGTGCTAAGGGGCAAGAGCTGAGGAAATGTTCAAGGTCAGCCATAAAAACGTTGGTGTATTGTGGAGCCATGTGAGTGCCCATGGCTGTGCCACTGACTTAAAGATACAAATTGTCTCCGAATTGGAAGTAGCTGTGGGTGAGGACAAAGTCACACAGCTCTGTAATCAGGTGTGCAGTGCTGTGTGTGTCTGTGTGTGTGTGGTTGGTTGTTTTTTTTTAAATTAAAGTCACAAAGACCTAGGGCATAGAATCCTAGAACACTAGAACTGGAATGGACCTCACAAAGGTCATCAAGTCCAGTCCCCTGCCCTCACGACAGGACCAAGCACCATCTAGAGCAGGGCAACTCAACTTTGGAAGCCCCAAGGGGCCACAATGATACTCACAGAACATGCCGAGGGCTGCAACTTAAGTGTGATTGCATGAGGGCATGAATACAAAGATTAAGGCCAGGCTACACAACACGTAGGCCCCATTTTAAGTCAGTTCTGCTGATATTAATAAAATGCAACATTTCCCCGATTTCTACCCATCTAACAGCACTTTGAATGAGCAATGACAGTCCAGGAATTTAACTACTAACCTTCCAGTAAGGAACATTTTTCTTAAATTGCTGTCGGGTGGATACAAGTCTTTGAACTCAGGGGCAAGATTCATGGTACCACTGCAGGTTTCTTTTCTTTAACATAGTGATAGTCTTTTTGACAAAGAAGACACATTGGTTTTCCATTTATCTCTGCAAAAAGGAATTCCATCTCCCAAACAGGGTTAAAAACCCTGTGTTCATCCAACAAGCATCTCCTCTTTGTTGCCATTTTTAATGCTTCTTATCAAAAAGAATGTTGTATACCAGTGTTTTGGGTGGCGAGGAGCCCTGGGGCACCTTATAGACTAACCGAAGTGTTGGAGCATGAGCTTTCGTGGGCAAAGACCCACTTCATCAGATGCATGTAGTGTTTTGGGTGTTTAGCTTGAAGCTTCGGGTTGTGTGTTTCTTGGAGTGATTTTACTGTAAAAAGAAAAGTTTCCAAGCCAGAGTGCTCCAACTTGTGGTGGGTGGGGAGCTGGGCAAGTCAGGCCAGACACAGGAGGCAAAAAAAAAAAAAAAAACCAGGTGCCCGGGAGCCCTGTCCTGGACTCCCAACAGGGCTGACATCCCCACATGGGAGTCCCGGCTGCGGCACCGGACCCAAACGTGGCCAGTGTGAGCCAGTCAGCACCTCTCAGGCTCTGCCCACAAGGCTAAGCAGCCAGCACTTCCCACAATGCCCCAGCACTCCCAGCAACTCCTCCCCGAGGGCTAGAAACACCGACACCCTGTACCTGTCTGTTCCAGCCAGCCCGTCCGCTTGCGTCTTTCGATGCTCACCCCACCTGAGAGACGCCTTGCCGTCATGGACCGTGTTCCCAGTGGAGGCCACGTGCAAAGGATCCCACCCACGGGCCGCGTGCTGAGTAGCCCTGGTCTAGCCCATCCCTGACAGGTGTCTGTCCAACCTGCTCTTCAATATCTCCAGAGATGGAGATTCCACAACCTCCCTGGGCAATTTATTCCAGTGTTTGACCACCCGGACAGGTAGGAAGTTTTTCCTAATGTCCAACCTCAGCCTCCCTTGCTGCAGTTTAAGCCCATTGCTGCTTGCCCTAGCATCAGAGGCCAAGGAGAACAATTTTTCTCCCTCCTCCTTGTGACACCCTTTTAGGTACTTGAAAACTGCTATCATGTCCCCTCTCTGTCTTCTCCTTTCCAAACTAAACAAACCCAATTCTTGCAGCCTTCCTTCATAGCTCATGTTCTCTCGACCTTTCATCATTTTTGTTGCCTTTCTCTGGACCCTCTCCAATTTCTCCACATCTTTCTTGAAATGCGGTGCCCAGAACTGGACACAATACTCCAACTGAGGCCTAACCAGCGCAGAGCAGAGTGGAAGAATGACTTCTCGTGTCTTGCTCACAACACTCCTGTTAATGCATCCCAAAATCATGTTTGCTTTTTTTGCAACAGCATCACACTGACTCCTATTTAGCTTGTGGTCCACTTTGACCCCTAGATCCCTTTCTGCCGTACTCCTCCTGTAGTGAGGTGGAGTGGCTGCCCACTGACCCCAAAGGGGAGGCGCCCCTCCCTGAGCCCTACAACGTTACACGTGGTGGAGAATGTGGGCACGAGCCAACCCCTGACAAAAAGGGGTTTAGCCACTACCCATTGGGGGGGAAAAAAAAAGAGAGAGGGAGGCCCTCCTGTTGTGGGGTCGGGCGTGGGTCCTTCGGCATTGCTCGGCGACCCTCTGGGCCGCTGTCATCCTCATGGAGGGCTACCTGGTAGCAGAAGGCCCCTCTGGAATAGGGGTGTCTGCCCCACCTTCTGCCAGCAGCCTCCGCAACCCCCCAGAGGCCTTGGGGGAAGCCTGACCATTGTTCAGGCACCCAGGAGTCCCGGGTCCAAGATCAAGGGGGGGGGCACGGCTGGCCAGCCCCCGGGAACAGGGAGCTCAGGAGACGCCCCGACTGGGAAATGGGGATGGACTGCAGAACCAACCTCCAGATGCCCCTACCCAGAGAGCCTGCTCGGATCTCGGACCCTGCTTTTCCTGTGGTCACTTGGGACATGTGCAGCGAGATTGTCTTGCTATGGACTGCAACTTTGGACGGGTGTGCACCATGGAATCTCGGGCCCACCGACCAGGGCCACCCAAGCTGACCGTGAAAGTGGGGCCACAGGAAGTGGTTGCCCTTTTAGACTCCAGCTGTGGACAAACCCTTGTCTGCAAGGACGTTATCCCTCGCCCAGTAGTGACTGATGGGGAGCTCCAGCTCCAGTGCATTCACGGGGATGTCAAAGCCTATCCACGGACCCGAGTGGCCTGGACCATAAATAGTTTAACTGAGGAAATGGTGGTGGGTCCCACTCTAGACTACCCAATCATCCTTGGGCGAGACTGGCCGGGGTTTACAGACCTCCTCCGCGGAACCAGTCTCCGGTCCCCAGCCATGCAGGACGCTCTTGCAGAAAGTCTGGCCAGCTGGAGACCATCTACTGTCCAGGGCATAGGGCTCACCGCAGAAGGGGAAGAAGAAACAGAGGGAACAGAAGGACCTGAGGGATCAAGCCAACTTCGTTGCTCCTCTGGGAAGGACTTGGTGCCTACCCGCCTGGTGGACTTCCCCCAAGATCAGCAAGAGGATCCATTGTAGGCAAACCACAACAACCGAGTAGCCCGCATCAATGGGGTTGTCACCGACCCACAGGCAGTCGAGCAGTGGCCCCATTTCAAGATGGTATCTGACTGCCTGTATCAAGTGGACTGGGACCCACAGACCCAAGAAGTCCGGTCCCAATTAGTAGTCCCTCGCTGCCACCAGAGAGCCGTCCTGAGACTCACACAACCTCCCTGCCACTGAACACCTGGGCCAAGACAAGACCCTGGCACGGGTCTTGTCCTGGTTTTTTTCTGGCCAGGTATTTACCAGGAGGTAGGACATGACTGGAAGTAGTCCTTTGAGTGCCAGTTAGCAGCTAGCCATGGGGTTACACAGGTTCCCCCCCGGTACCCGTGCCAGTAGTTGGTACCCCGATTGAATGCATTGCTTTGGAACTGGTAGGTCCGCTCCAGAGGAGCAAAGCAGGGTTCAAATACATCTTGGTCTTGGTTGACTATGCAACCTGCTTCCCGGAGGCCATCCCACTGCAGAGTACTATGGCCCGTACTATTGCTGCCGAATTAGTGCAGGTCTTTGCCAGGGTGGGCCTCCCCTGGGAGTTGCTCACGGACCAAGGAACTAATTTTATCTCCCAGTTACTCTGGCAGGTCTGTGCACTCCTGGGCATTCACAAGCTCCAGACTTCGGTGTAATCACTAATAATTACCCCATACCCACTGGAACCTGTTCTAGGGCCCCAGTTGCCTGACCCAGAGTGGGAAGAAAAACCACGACTGGGAGATACAGACTGAGGTTCATCAAAAGTAAGCGCACCAACTGCTGGAGGCCTTTCGGAAGACCTTTACCACGCTTCCCAGACAAACCATGGTGGTGTTTAATACAATTCAGACAACCCCAGGCCAAGTAGTCTTAACCACCCCCTGCCCCAACAGATGAGGGAGGTGGTAGAAAAAGAAGTCCAAGCGATACTAGAACGCAGGGTGATCGAACAGTTGAAGTGAGTGGTGATGTCCCATAGTGCTGATGTCCCATAGTGCTCGTGCTGAAACCTGACGGAAGTGTACAATTATGCATCAATTTCAGGAAGGAAAATGCCATCTCAAAGTTTGCTGCCTACCCGATGCCGCAAACCAAAGAACTTCTGGACCACCTGGGAACAGCTAACTACATCACAACCCTCAATTTGACAAAGGGGTATTGGCAAATTCCATTGGATCCGGATTCCCAGGAGAAGACGGCCTTCACCACCCCGTCTGGACTGTTCCACTTTGTTCAGATGCCCTTTGGCCTTCATGGTGCTCCTGCGATGTTCCAGCACATGATGGACTGCCTGCTGAGACCCCACATGGAGTACGCCGCCACATACCTAGATGACGTCATTTATAGCCAACGCTGGAAAGAACACTTCCTCCAAGTGGCAGCTGTTCTTCGGACTTTGCGAGACATGGGACTTACGGCCAATCCAAAGAAATGCCGGATCAGCTGGCAAAAAACCACCTACCTTGGATACCAGTTGGGACGTGGTCTGGTGCGTCCCCACATAGATAAAGTCCAGGCCATACAAAGCTACCCCACACCCACGACAAAGAGAAAGGTATGTCAGTTCCTGGGCCTAGCTGGATATTATCACTGCTTTGTTCCCAATTTGCAGCCATTGCTGCCCCCTTCACCTCCTTCTTAACCAAAGACAGTCCCCAATGGGTATGCTGGACACCGGAGTGTGAAGCGGCATTCCGGAATCTCAAAGATTGCCTGTGCTGAGAACTGGTGCTGTTTAGTCCTAACTTCAACCAACCCTTTGTGGTACAGACAGACGCATCAGAAGTGGGGCTAGAAGCCATACTGTCCCAAAAGATAGAGAGGAGCATCCAATCCTCTATATCAGTAGGAAGCTTTTCCCAAGGGAATGTAACTATTCAGTGATTGAAAAGGAGGCCCTGGCCCTTAAGACCCTTTTAGGCAGCCCTTTTGTGTTGGTGACAGACCATGCACCACTTAAGTGGTTGCATACCATGAGGGATACTAATGCCCGAATGAGGTGGTACTTCACTTTACAGCAATATGCATTTACTATCCAACACTGCCCAGGGAAAGAGAATGCCAATGCAGACTCCTTGTCACGCATAGAGGAAGGTCAAGAGTCCAGTCTCAATAACCGGGAGCTGGAGTTGAGGGCGGGGGTTGTAGTGGGGCAGAGTGGCCACCCACTGACCCTGAAGGGGAGGCACCCCTCCCTGAGCCGTGGTGGGCAGCACCTGGCCCCAGCAACCCACCTGACCAGCCCTGCCCCTTTGCTTCTGGGGATATAAAAGGCCTGCCAGAGAGGCCAGTCAGGGCCAAGTGGCCAGAGGATCCAGAAGCCTTCCCCACACACCCAAGCAGGGAGCTGGGCCTGGGAGAAGCTGAGGACTGGCCTGGGCCACCAGGACCACACCTGGACGACAGTCTGGAAGGACTGCTTGCCTGGCTGGGGGTTATTTTAAGAGGAATAAGGGATCTTTTGGAAAAGGCTTTATTTTTCCGAAAGATCCGTGTCTAGACTGGCGCTTTTTTCCGGCAAAGCTCCGAGCTGGAAAAAAGTGGCAGCCATGTTTATGCAAATGAAGCAGGGGAGATTTAAATCCCCACTGCATTTGCAATTGCGATACGTCTAATTTGCATCCCTTTTACGGAAAAGGGATGCAGTCTAGACACGGCCTTGTTTCTCCCTCCTCACTGAGCAATGGACCAATGAATAGTCTGATTTAGAGATAGGGTTTCAAAATTAGCAGGCTGTAGGCCAGGGCTGGGTAAAATGTGGTCTGCAGGCCGGGTTTGGCTCGCCAAGCCACCAGGTCTGGCCCATGGGAGCCTCATCTGGCTCCCTGCCTGCTCCAGCCCCACTTGGCACTCAGAAAAGCTGGCTGCAGGTCCACGTGTGCATCTCTGAATGCTGAGAGCCCAGGGGAGGGAGCAGAGGGTTCTCACACTGCTCCCGCCCCCAGTAGCTTCCAATGGCTGGCTTCTGGCCAATAGCAGCTGCCTGTTTACAAGACAGACAGCATGTGAAGTGTCCCTCCCCCCTCATCCCCCCCTGCCTCACAGCACTGAATTCAGAGCAGCACACATGGCCCCTGCAGCTGCTCTGAGCACGTTCAGGGGCATGGAAGGCAGGAACCCTGGCTAAGGAACCTGCTGGGCTGCTGGCTGGGAGGTGCTTAGGTAAGCATCTCCCAGACAGATCCTGCCTCTGGCACCAGTGTTCCCTCTAAGATTTTCCATCTGTGAGTGGCGAGAGTTCTCTTGTGCACCAATATCAAGCTCATGTGTGCTTGTCTGGATGTGTGCCACCATGGCACCCACCAGTTGCTAACAAATACCTTTTATATGTTTTTTAAATATTATGGAAGAAAGAATACTAAAACAAGGGATAATTAACAAGGTGCATGACTAAATAATATGACAGCAAATAAATAAAATTAATACTTCAAAATTTTCAGTAGCCAGGTCCTAATGTAACGAATATTTAAAAAGTGTTCAGTTAAGTTCTTTTCAATGGCTATGTAATCTTATAAATATTTCTGAAAGTTTGTTTGTCCCGAAATGGTAAGAGCTAGAAACACTAAATTTTGCACAGATACTACTGATTTCCTAACTTCAATAACTGGATTGGTTATATCTCGAAATCAGTTCCCCCAGAGCCCCAATTGGGCCCACTGATAATTAGCTTTTAGTAGCACCTGATCATAGGCATTTGCTGGACTCTTCTGTTAAGCGTGTCACAAACTGCAACTATGAGATCCTAGAGGATAAAGCACGTGGGCACCTACAGCACCATCAAGGGAAAGCCCATGGGGGAAAGGCTGCAGCGGGGGCAGAGAATCAGCAACCTCCCCTATACTAGGGCACCAGAGGTCTCCAGGACAGACAAATGTGACTGATGCTGGCTAGGGTCTAGATTTGCTAATTGTGGCTGGGAGAAGCCTCCAGCTGTCACAGCCTCTCAACATCTTCATGCAGCCAGGCTCTGACTGAACCCGTTCTGGAAATTAAAGTTTCTTCCCTACCCCCACACCCAAACGAGCCATCTCACCACTCGCCCTCCTTTGGGCTGCCTGCGTTCTCCTGGCAGGGCTGTGTGCGTTATCAGCAAGAGCCACAGGTATTATGCACTTTGCAGGATTCAGCTCACAGTACAAAGAGGAGGTGGGTAGGAGCAAGGTTTTGAGCACTGTGGAGTCTGAGGAGAACATGATACATTAAGAACAGCCTGTTCTCATGAGAACAGGTACCTTCAGGTGCTGCATGTTCTGATCATCTAGGTATCACTAACTGAACCTGATTTGTGGGGATTGGGGAAAGAGAGTGTGACGGGGTGCCCCCGTCCCTGGGTGCGCCCGCAGACAACCCCGAGAGCCGGGGGAAGAGAGTGGAGACCGGCTCGCTCCCCCAGCAGTGCGGCGCATGCACCCAGGTCCGCCCGCCGCATTTAAAAAGCAGCCGGACCAGCTGATCGGGGGCGGAAGCAGCGGAGAGTGTGGGGCCGGCCGGGGCGTCCCGGGGAGCGACCGCAGACGCCGGCCAAGGGAGGACCCCGGCGGGGGTGGCTGGGAGCAGGGAGTCAGCCAGAGCGTCCCCGCGGATGACCGCGGACGCCAGCCGAAAGAGGAAGCCGGTAGAGGACCTGGGCAGCGGCGGCGGAAGCAGCTGGGAGCACGGAGCAGGTCCGGGCGCCCCAACAAGAAGCCGGGCGGCGGGCAGAGCGGCCCCCAATGCCGAGAGCGCGGAGACGAGTGGCAGGCGCCGCGGCAGGGCGACCCGGGGTGCCGAGTCGGCAGAGGCGGCCAGGGAGGTCGCTAGGAGGCGAAGGACTGGGACGCCAGGGGAAGAGCGGTCCAGACCCCAGGACGTGCACTGGACCCAAAGGCGAGATGGCCCAAGACGCCGGCCCCTTGAGCGGCACTTCCGACAGACCCGGAGGGGCCGTGAGTAACCCCCCCCGACGGGCGCCGGGTCCTCCCCATCCCCGATTACGGGGACTCTTCCCCAACCGTGGGAAAGCGGACGGCTTGCTGGGCGGTAGGTTGGTCTCTCCCAAATAAGTTGGCGTAGACCACGACCTAAACCCCCCTCAGAGCGCAAGCCTAGAGCAAAGCTAGGGAGTGGGGCCTCCGTGCAGTAAACGCAAGGACCCATTCCCACATGAGTTTGGGGGCGGGGAAGGGGGAGGATCTGTGACAGATGGTGGAGAACGTGGGTAGCAGACCCACACCCCTGCATTAAGGGGATTTCAGCTCGGGGAGTATAATAAGGCCTGGGGAGAGGGGGTTTTAAAAAACAAAAAAAATGGATGCGGCTCAGCTGTTAGACTGGCTGACTGAGCAACAGCGCCAGAACCACCAACAGCAAACGCAGTTGATACAGCAGTTGGCCACTCAGCAACAAGAGCAGCAGAGACAATTGATCCAGGAGCTGGCCGACCAACACCAGGCCCAACAGGACCGGTGGTTCCAACGGTGGGCCTCAAAAGACCCAGTGGGAATGGCAGCCATTGCAGGCGGGTCAGGCGAGGAGGCAGACCTCGCCCAACTACCAGTCCGTCTAGCAAAAATGGGGCCAGGGGATGACCCCGAAGCTTTAATTACCTTTGAACGGGTGGCCACGGCCGCCCGCTGGCCCGAGGAGCATTGGGCCACCTTGGTAGCCCCCTATTTAACCGGAGCGGCTCAGGCCGTGTATAGAAGTCTCCCAGATAGAGAGGCCCTTAATTACTACAAAGTTAAAGAGGCTATTTTGGATCAGACGGGGATCAATCCAGAAACGTACCGCCAGCGGTTCCGTACTGAAGCCTTTCCCCCAGGGGCCCGACCCAGAGCCGTAGCCCAGAAGTTGCGGGACCTAGGATGGCGGTGGCTTGAGCCCGAGAAACGATCCGGGACCCACGTGGCCGAGACAATAGTCCTGGAACAATTTATTCAAATCCTCCCAGCAGGGGCCCAACGGTGGGTGAGGCGACATCGGCGAGAAGCTCTCGCGGATGCGGTCTCCTTGATGGAGGACTACTTAGCCGCTGAAATCCCAGGAGAGAAGGAGACCTGGGGAAGGCAAGCCCGAGGCCGAACGGAGAGAGAGGCCAGGACCCCTCAACCCCAAAGCAGGGGTGAAAGAAGACCAGCTTCGCCCTCCAGGAACATACCGGTCCGTCGGACCAGCCTCGGAAGAGGAGTGAACCCCCGTCTAGGGGGAGGAGAAGGAAGAAGAGTAGAAAGCACAGAAGGGAGTAACAAGCCAGCCACGCCACCACCGAATGTGTGTTTCGAGTGCAGCCAGGAGGGTCACTTCAGGAGGGATTGCCCATTCATAGTACTCACCGAAGGGCCCCAGGAAGGACCCCCACTACCAAGCCGGATCACAACAGAGATTGTAGTCAATGGAGAAGAGGTGATGGCGTTGGTAGACTCAGGGTGTAGTCAGACCCTCCTGCGGGCAGAGCTGGTGTCAAATCCCCGGGGATTCGGCCCACCCGTGCAGATGCATTGCATCCACGGGGATGTCTGGACTTACCCCACGATTTGGGTCAACGTGAGGAGGCCGGATGGAAGTAGTCAGTGTAGAGTAGCCCTTGTCCTGAAACTGGTGTACCCCACCATTCTGGGGCGAGACTGGCCGGGATTCCGGCAATTGCTCCAAGAGTGGAGTCAGTTAGAACCACAGGACAGGAGAGAGGAACAAGAAGAAGTCTCGGATGAGTTGGGAGCCCGGGGAGAGGAGGCCGGAGACCCAGTCCTGGAAACGGGAAACTGGGAAGATGGAGACTTCTTACAGGAGCAACGCAACGACCCCACGCTGAGCCGAGCCTGGGAGCAAGCGCGAGTGGTGACGGGGGAGGAAGATCCCAAATCCGAGACCCCGCGAGGCCCTTATTTCGAGGTACGGAATGACCGCCTATACCGAGTAGTTAAAGAGCCCAGGGAGGAAAGGTGGTGCCGACAATTAGTGGTCCCCAGCCGATATAGGCGGCAGGTACTGGAGTTAGCCTACGCCAACCCCTGGGTGGGACACCTGGGACAGGAGAAAACGGAACAGAGGATCATACAGTGGTTTTTTTGGCCTGGAATTTATCGTGAAATTCGAAACTTTTGTGAGTCCTGTCCGGAGTGTCAGAGGGCTAATTTGAAATTGGGTCCGAAGGCTCCTCTAGTACCCTTACCAATAGTAGGAGTGCCCTTTGAACGCATTGGGCTAGACCTAGTAGGACCATTGGAGAAATCCAAGGCAGGCTCCCAATATATCATGGTAGTCGTGGATTATGCGACCCGCTACCCCGAGGCGGTCCCTTTACGGAACACCTTAGCCCCCACATTAGCCACTGAGCTAATAAAAATATTTTCAAGAGTAGGGATCCCCCAAGAAATCCTTACTGACCAGGGGACGAATGTCACCTCTAAACTAAGGGAAGAATTATGTAAATTATTAGAAGTAAAAACCTTGCGAACAGCCATCTACCACCCCCAGACGGATGGCTTAGTAGAACGTTTCAATCAGACACTAAAAGCCATGCTCAGGCGTTTTGTGATAGAAGAGCCCCGAGAGTGGGATAGGTTGCTGCCACCTTTGTTATTCGCAATTTGCCAGGTACCACAAGCCTCTACCGGCTTTTCGCCATTCGAGCTATTGTATGGCCGACAGCCAAGGGGGATCCTGAACCTCCTCAAAGAAACCTGGGAGGAGCAAGAATCCCGAGCAAGGGGATCTGTCCTCTATATCATCCACTTAAGAGAAAAATTGCGTCAGTTGGGAGAATTCGCCAAGGCCAACCTATGGGAAGCACAGGTTAGGCAAACACAATATTACGACCAGAGGGCTAGGTTCTGGGAGTTTAACCCCGGGGACCGAGTACTCCTCCTTTTACCAATTCGAGAATCCAAATTGTTGGCGCGGTGGCAAGGCCCCTATGAGGTAGTCCGGCGGATAGGCCCGGTAGATTATGAGCTTAAAATGAAAGGGGGGAGACGCGAGACCAAGGTATATCACGTAAACCTATTGAAAAAATGGCATCCACGGGAAGCGATGTTTATCATGCCGCCATCCCCACAAGTGGAGCTGGGGCCTTGTTTAGAAGGAACCAAGGAGGCCGACGAAGTCACAGTAGGGGAAAACCTAAGTCAGAGACAAAAGATGGAGGTTCAACAGTTGGTACAAAAGTTCGCCCTCATCCTGTCAACACTACCAGGACGCACCACATTAACCAGCCATCACATAGTCACGAAACCAGGACAGAAGGTCCGAGATGCCATCAGACCCTTGCCTCGGAAGATGTGGGCGCCAGTGCAACAGGAGCTCCAGAACATGCTACGGTTGGGAGTAGTCGAGGAGTCTAAGAGCGAATGGCGCAGTCCTATAGTGTTAGTGCCTAAGCTTGGGGGGGGGCGTTCACTTTTGCATAGATTTTCGGAAGATCAACGTGATTGAGATTCGATGTATACCCAATGCCGAGGGTGGACGAGTTACTAGAACGGTTGGGGCAGGCCCAATATTTGTCTACCCTAGACCTTATGAAAGGGTATTGGCAAATCCCCCTAACCCCGGCTTCCCAAGAAAAAACAGCTTTCCCCACCCCCTTTGGGCTTTTCCAATTCACGACAATGCCCTTCGGCCTGCATGGGGCAGCCGCCACATTTCAAAGACTGATGGATAAAGTGCTGCGAAAACACCTTGCGTATGCAGCAGCGTATATTGATGATATCATCATTTACAGCCAATCGTGGACGGAACACCTACAACATGTGGAAGCCGTCCTAACCGAATTAGGGAAGGCCGGCCGGACTGCCAATCCAAACAAGTGTTACATCGGACAAAGTGAGGTAACGTACTTAGGATACACCGTGGGGGTGGGGGGTGGGGGGGGGACTGAAGCCCCTGATAAGGAAGATACAAGCCCTGCAAGAATACCGAGCCCCAACAACAAAGAAACAGGTGAGGCAGTTCCTCGGACTGGCAAGCTACTATAGGCGATTCGTACTGGACTTCGCGACGATAGCAGCACCATTAACGGAACTAACGAAAAATAACCTCCCTCAGAAAATTAAATGGTCCGAACCTTGCGAGACGGCATTTCAAACCCTTAAGCAACGGCTATCCCGAGAACCGGTACTAATACAACCTTTTATCTTACAGACGGATGCCTCGGAAGTGGGACTTGGGGCAGTATTATCCCAAGAGAAAAGAGGGGCAGAACAGCCCGTACTATTTTTAAGTCGCAAGCTATTCCCCAGGGAACAACAATATTCAACGATTGAAAAAGAGGCCCTGGCAGTAAGATGGGCGGTCGAAGCCCTACGTTATTATCTGTTAGGAGCTCCATTTTTACTGGTGACGGATCACGCCCCGCTAAGGTGGCTAAACTCCATGAAAGAGACAAACCCACGAATAATGCGCTGGTATTTGGCATTACAGCTGTATGAATTTGAGGTCACACACAGGCCCAGGAAGAAGCACAACAACGCCGACTTTTTTTCCAGAACAAACGAAGGACAGGCTAAAGAAATAGGGGACCCGAAACTAAAGGAGAGGGTGTGTGACGGGGTGCCCCCGTCCCTGGGGCTATGTCTAGACTGCAAGCCTCTTTCGAAAGAGAGCGTCTAGACTGCAAGCGGAACTTTCGAAAAAGCAAGCCGCTTTTTCGAAAGGCAGTCTGGATGCTCTCTTTTGAAAAACCCCTGCTTGCATTCAAGAACTCCTTTTTTCGAAAGAGCACTTTCGAAAAAAGGCGTTCTTCCTCGTGAAATGAGGTTTACCGCCGTCGAAAGAAAAGCCGCGTTCTTTCGATTTAATTTCGAAAGAACGCAGCTGCAGTCTAGACGCAGGTGAAGTTTTTTCGGAAAAAGGCTACTTTTCCCGAAAAAACCCCTGAGTCTGGACACAGCCTGAGTGCGCCCGCAGACAACCCCGAGAGCCGGGGGAAGAGAGTGGAGACCGGCTCGCTCCCCCAGCAGTGCGGTGCATGCACCCAGGTCCGCCTGCCGCATTAAAAAAGCAGCCGGACCAGCTGATCGGGGGTGGAAGCAGCGGAGAGTGTGGGGCCGGCCGGGGCGTCCCGGGGAGCGACCGCAGACGCCGGCCAAGGGAGGACCCCGGCGGGGGTGGCTGGGAGCAGGGAGTCAGCCAGAGCGTCCCCGCGGATGACCGCGGACGCCAGCCGAAAGAGGAAGCCGGTAGAGGACCTGGGCAGCGGCGGTGGAAGCAGCTGGGAGCACGGAGCAGGTCCGGGCGCCCCAACAAGAAGCCGGGCGGCGGGCAGAGCGGCCCCCAATGCCGAGAGCGCGGAGACGAGCGGCAGGCGCCGCGGCAGGGCGACCCGGGGTGCCGAGTCGGCAGAGGCGGCCAGGGAGGTCGCTAGGAGGCGAAGGACTGGGACGCCAGGGGAAGAGCGGTCCAGACCCCAGGACGTGCACTGGACCCAAAGGCGAGATGGCCCAAGACGCCGGCCCCTTGAGCGGCACTTCCGACAGACCCGGAGGGGCCGTGAGTAACCCCCCCCGACGGGCGCCGGGTCCTCCCCATCCCCGATTACGGGGACTCTTCCCCAACCGTGGGAAAGCGGACGGCTTGCTGGGCGGTAGGTTGGTCTCTCCCAAATAAGTTGGCGTAGACCACGACCTAAACCCCCCTCAGAGCGCAAGCCTAGAGCAAAGCTAGGGAGTGGGGCCTCCGTGCAGTAAACGCAAGGACCCATTCCCACACGAGTTTGGGGGCGGGGAAGGGGAAGGATCTGTGACAGAGACCCTATGGGATTTGTCATTTTGTAAGCACATCACTAGCTATGTTAATTTCTTCAAGTAATATATGAGAAAAGTATTTCCAATAAAATATGTCATGTTAATGTCATTGACATAGTTCATTCATTACACCTCTTACTATATTTTCCCTGGGCGATGTTGGGTATTTCTGCTAGTTAATTATAAAATACAGACTCCTTGGCAGAGACCCACACTCTATATTTTTTCATTGTACCATTTCCCATAAGTGTGTCTGCATTGGCAATGACTCGAGTGATCACACACACATAGGGGTGTGTGACTGGATGGGGTCATTTACACATGGAGTGCCCTGTTCACACATGTGCACTATTGAACTGTTCACTCCATCTGCTCCCCAGACTGACTTTAAGTCAAGGAGTTAAGGTTAGTGGCAGATGACCAGAGTCAGGGACACTTGTGTGACAGGTTAGGAGAGAGACAAGGTCACTTCTGCAAACATTAGCAACCAGTGTTGCCGCTTTCCTACATGCCGTGTGTGTGCTGGGACGAATGTGCAGCAACATCTGCCTGGCATCCGGGGGATAACAAGGGGCAAGACTGATCCAAGTGGACCTTGGAAAAGTGTAAAGGCCGCAGTGTGAGCGCCCTGAATCCCAGGTAGGCTGTTTGCTAAAACGTAGACATTGCTTGAGGTCAGATGACTCATCCCGTCCTTCCTCTGCTCCCACACTGCATAACACACTTCTATTAGCAAAGTGTTATACCAACACCAGCTAATTAACCCGTGACCGTGCACATTTCTAACAAGGAAAGGGCTTAGAGAGCAGGTGGCCAGCCTGGGCTTAAATATCTACCCCAAATTAAAAAACACAGTAAGGGAACAAAAAAAAAAAAAAAAAGTGCCACCGTGGCTTAACAATTGTGATAGAGTGTTGGGGAGCCCCCAACCCTGCACCCCCCATCTGCAGCCAGATGTGACTCTCCACTGGCCAGTAGAGTAGAAGGTTTATTGGTTTTCAGGGACACAGTGTAGCATAGGAGACAGCTCAGACAGCCTTCTTCCTCTTGGGGGAAGGGGCTTCACCCCCTTCCTTGGTCTAAACCATCCTTCCACATCATAGCCCAGCCGAGAGTGTCTCCTTCACCCCACCCCCACCGCTCACTTGCCCCAGGCAGCCCCACCTCCTCCATTCTCCTCCTTCCAGGCCCAAGGTGCTATGTGCTGTCACCTAGGCCTCAGGAGGGGAGAGACTGTACATACTTCCCCAGTGAGTCACACCCAGTCTCCCACTCCTGATGCAGCTAGTGCTGCAGGGCCTGGGGAAACTGAGGCACCCCCCCCCCCCCCCCCAGTGTCACTACAGAGCAGCATAGGACAGTAGGATCACATATAACCCCACAAGACAAATAGTGAATGCAACTCCAGAGCAAACACAGGATTACAAAAGTAGACAGCACCCCCACTACATCACACCCAGTCCCTACACCCCCTCCTGCACCCTAGTCCTCTGCCCCAGGTCACACTCCTCTCCCACTGTGACGGCACATCAGCAAGCCCCCAACCCTGCACCCCCCCCCCAATCCACAGCCAGATGTGACTCTCAGCCAGCCAGTAGAGTTTATTGGTTCCCAGAGACACAGCCTAGCTTAGGATCAATGTTAACACTGGAGCCAGGGTAGGCCGCCTTATTCCTCTTGGGGGGGGAAGAAGGGCTCACGGGCCCTGAACCCCCCTTCCTTGGTCTAAAAACATTCTCATTCAACTGAGCCCAGCCGAGACTAACTCACCCTCCCAGCAACTGGTCACTCCGGCCCCAGGCAGCCCCGCCTCCTGCATTGTCCTGCTCTCGGACCCAATGGCTGTTGTCACCTCATGCAGAGAGAGCTGGGGAGGGACTGAGGTACACCCACAATACAGGGGTGCTGTTACATCCACTGCTATTACATCACATCTCTCCCCCCTTTCAGACCGAACTGAGCAGGGTCACTCCAACAGTGGCCTGGGGCAGTTCAGACCCCCCTGCCCCGGGATAGAACGTCAGCTATGACATTGGCGCTCCCCTTGACGCGGATCACTTCCATGTCGTAGTCCTGCAGGAGCAGGCTCCACCTCAGGGCTTGGTGTTGGTCCCCTTCATCCGGTGCAGCCAGGTCAGGGGAGGGGTCGGTTACACCGTGAAACACCGGCCAAACAGGTACACCTGCAGCTATCAAAGGGCCCACACCATCGCCAGGCTCTCTGGCAGCGTAGCTCTACTCCCAAGGCAGCAGCTTCCTGCTCAGGTACACAGTGGGGTGTCCCTCCCCCTTCTCATCCACCTGCATCAGCACCGGCCCCAGCCCACTGTCCAAGGCATCGGTGAACATCAGGAAGGGCTTGTCAAAGTCTGGATTTACCAGCACCGGGGCTTTGACCAGGGGTCCTTCAGCACACAGAGCCCTCTGGCACCGCTTGGTCCAGGCCACCTTGTCTGGCCTCCCCTTCTTACACAGCTCCGCGATTGGGGTGGTGATGGAGCTAAAGTGGAGCACAAACCTCCAGCCATACCCACCATCCCAATGAAATCCTGGACCTGTTTCTTGGTCTGGGGGGCCGGCCAGTCTCTGATGGCCTCCACCTTGGCTGGTTCTCGCTTTAAGCAGCCGCTCCCCACCTTATGGCCCAGGTAAGACACCTCTGCCTTCTCGACCTTGCACTTCCCGGACTCTACAGTCAGCCCAGCCCCCTGCAGCTGGTCCAGCACCTGACTGACCTGGGACACGTGGCCCTCGCAGGTCTGGCTGAAGATGCAAATATCATCGATGTAAGCCAGGGCAAAGCTCTCCATCCCCCAGAGCAGTTGGGGTAGGCTCATTTCTTAAGGTTACTCTTATGGGACTGGGGGGAGGTTAACAATTCTATCCGTGTGCTGCTTGTGCTCCCCTATGGAGCTGAATTCCCCCTCCCACTGGAGCTCTCCTGCAGGAACTAGGTTCCCCAGGACGGGGCTCTTCCCACCTTGGCAACACACCCAGACACTCACCCCCACTACCAGAGCACGTCTGAGAGGACTGGGTACTCAGCACTCCCAAGCTGCCCCCTCATATGTCCCTGGACTCAGCAGGCTGGTTTAACAGCCATGCCACACTGCACCCTCATGTGCCTTTGGACTCCGTGGGCTGGATTAAACAGCACTTTAAGCTGCCATCCTCCTATGCCCCCAGGTACAGCACCCCCATCCCCACTTTCCCACCACAGTCATTCACTGGGAAACCACACGATGCGCAAACCCCACAGGACTTTGGACACTCCAGGGATCTTTCGCTTGGGTACAAGAAGTGTTGCAGAGCGAATGGGGAAGCCAAAACAACAGCCCTTGTGAAAAAGAGAGAGAAGCAACCAGCTTAACCATGAAAGTGATTTATTTCTGGGTAGTGATAGGAAGCCAAACACACAGAACAGTTACAATATTAAATCTAAATTGAAACTGATTACAAATGCGAGGGCTAGCAAACCATCAGGGTCAGGGTCAGGAGGCTATGCTTAGAGAGAGGTAGTTGGGGAGAGAGAGAGACCTCACCACTCCGTGCAGCTTGCACTGATCGGGGTTCCCAGACGGTGATGGTAGCCGGGGGTCCGGAGGGCAGGAGACAAGCAGAGCAGAGCCCCCAGCACGATCAGACAGGAGATGAAGACGTCTCAGTGGAACTGATGCAGTTTAAATCCAGGTATCAGATCAGTTTTTCTTGGGCAAGGGGAGGAGTTTTTATAGGGACAGGACAATAGTTTGAAGAGAACACTGGAATTGTTTATGGGTAAACAGAGGCGAGACAATAGAGACTGGTCACACCTGGCTGTGGGTGATGTTCCTTGAATGAGCTCATTAGGCAGTTTCTGTATTTTGGCTGTCAATAGGATCCATTACTAGAATTGGTCTGATATAATGACTAATTTGGGTGTGAGCAGGCCTGGGTTCATTAGCATCTGGAGCAGAGATTTCCCATCAGGCAGGGCTACTCTGCTTTCGGTATCCCCTAGTTCAGTGCGGTTCCTGCTTTGGAAGAGCTGGTCTCCATTCTGTATGCTAATGGACATGTCTCTCTGTGCTATCTTTCATGCAGATGAGGTGGGGTGTTTCCTTAATTCTATCACCCTTGTCTGGAGCAGTTTAGGTGGGTCTGAGAGGGATCCTATGCTGAAGAGAGACCACTCAGCCTGATGCACTAGGCAACTGTGGCAAAAATGAGCCAAGAGCCATGGCAGGGCCCTAGGAGCCAGAGAATACAGCACTCCCCAGGCAGCACCTATGGGGGGAGGGAAAGTCAAAGGTTTTATCATTCTCTCTGAATGCTAGAGTCCAGAGTGGCCATACCCACAGGCTACCCAGGGAACATCCCTCTCAGAGCACCATTTCCCCATCACCAGGGATAAGCAGGCATGGATTTCAGTGGGACGTCAGAACACACCTGAAAATTCAGGTGCACAACAGGTAGGCATTCCAGCACTAATCTAGTGGGCTGCTGCATATGTGGGGTACACCCAACATGTACGCTCTGCTGGGGGGGGGGGGGGGGGGACACGACACGGGACCGAGCTTTCAGCAGCACAGCAGGGGTGTTCTGGGCAGACAAGCAACACAGCAGATACATTTTTGCTACACAGGTGTGTCCTGGTAGAATGTATCTTTTAGTATCAGTTCTAAGACTACAAGTATAATGCATAATGATTTGATGTCTAATGAATTCCTTAAGTTCTGTAGGCTTCTATATCATCCTGTTTCTAGTGACTTCTGACCTTCTTTAAAACATAACTCTTAGAATAATCTATATTCCAGAGGTTTAAAAAGAAGCCCAGTTTACACTTAAACTTATTCATTAGAAAAATGGAGACAGAAGCCCAGCAGCAGAGTGGGGGCTATCCTGTTTATTGCGTCGAGTGTAACATGTATGGTTTCCTGCCCTGTGCAACGGGTGCACACATACGCCACCCACCCAAGGAGCTCCTGACCCTCAGAGACCGAGTTCAGGCTTTGGAGGCCAGGGTGGCTGAACTGGAGGAGCTAAGGGAGGCAGAGAGCTATGCTGATGAGACTTTCCGGGACACTGTAGTACTGTCCCACCTCCAGTCTGAGAGCCCCAGAGCTCTTAAGGAGGATGAAAGTCTCAAGGGAACAGAGCATTCAATGGGAGCAGAGGGGAACCATCCCGTAATTGGGACCCTCCTCCCAGAGGATGTTGCGGTATCCTCTCGCACTGAGGATACCTCTGAGGGGGAGGGAATGCCAGTTAGGAAGAGGCAGGTGTTAGTAGTGGGTGAGTCGATCGTTAGAAACATAGATAGCTGGGTTTGTGATGACCGGGAGAACCGTATGGTCACTTGCCTGCCTGGTGCGAAGGTTGCGGATTTCTCGAGGCATCTAGATAGACTTATGTGCAGTGCTGGGGAGGAGCCGGTGGTCGTGGTACATGTAGGTACCAATGACGTAGGGAAGGGTAGGAGAGACGTCCTGGAGGCCAAATTTAGGCTGCTAGGAAAGAGACTGAAATCCAGGACCTCTATGGTGGCATTCTCGGAAATGCTTCCAGTTCCACGCGCAGGGCCAGGTAGGCAGGCAGAGCTTCAGAGTCTCAATGTGTGGATGAGACGATGGTGTAGGGAAGAGGGGTTTAGATTTATTAGGAACTGGGGACACTTCTGGGGGAGGGGCAGCCTATACAGGAAGGATGGGCTCCACCTAAACCAGGGTGGAACCAGACTGCTGGCATTAAACAGTAAAAAGGCCGTAGAGCAGTTTTTAAACTAGGAGATGGGGAAAGCCGATTGGTGCGGAGATGCACGTAAATCGGAGGAGAGACTTCTCTTAGCAGAGAATCCATTGATAGAGACTCTCTAAGCTGTAGTCAAAGAGGAGGGGAGAGGGCAAACCATGGGCCAGAGCAGACAAACAACCGCATACAAAGGAATCCAATGCATCAGGGAAGGGCAGACAAATAAGCAGTGGCAAATTTTTAAAGTGCTTGTACACAAGTGCTAGCAGTCTGACTAATAAGATGGGTGAACTAGAGTACCTCGTATTAAAGGAGGACATTGACGTAATAGGCATCACTGAAACCTGGTGGAATGAGGAAAATCTGTGGGACACAATCATACCGGGCTATAAAATATATCGAAAGGATAGAGCAGGCCAGGTGGGTGGCGGAGTGGCACTGTATGTGAAAGATAATGTAGAATCAAATGAAATAAAACTCTTAAATGAATCAACATGTTCCATAGAATCGCTATGGATAGAAATTCCATGCTCCAATAATAAGAAGTTAGCAGTAGGGATATATTACCGACCACCTGACCAGGACAGCGATACTGACATTGAAATGCTGAGGGAGAGTAGAGAGGCTACCAAAATAAAGAACTCTATAATAATGGGGGATTTTAATTACCCCCATATTGACTGGATACATGTCACCTCAGGAAGAGAAGCGGAGATAAAATTTCTCAATGGCTTCAATTACTGCTTCTTGGAGCAGCTGGTGCAGGAACCCACACGGGGAGAGGCAATTCTCGATTTAGTCCTGAGTGGAGCGCAGGATCAGGTCCAGGAGATAACTGTTACAGGACTGCTTGGGAATAGTGACCATAATATAATAACATTCAACATTCCTGTGGAGGGAAGAACACCTCAGCAGTCCAGCACCCTGGCATTTAACTTCAAAAAGGGGAATTACACAAAAATGAGGAGGTTAGTTAAACAGAAATTAAAAGGCACAGTGACTAGAGCCAAATCCCTGAAAGCTGCATGGAAGCTTTTTAAAGACACCATAATAGAGGCCCAACTTAAATGTATACCCCAAATTAAAAAACATAGTAAGAGACCTAAAAAAAGAGTCACCGTGGCTTAACCACCATGTAAAAGAAGCAGTGAGGGACAAAAAGGCATCTTTTAAGAAGTGGAAGTCCAATCCTAGTGAGATAAATAGAAAAGAACATAAACACTGTCAAATCAAGTGTAAACATGTAATAAGAAAAGCAAAAAAGATTGAGGAACAGCTAGCCAAAAATCTCAAAAAGAAACAAAATGTTTAAGTACATTAGAAGCAGGAAGCCTGCTAAAAAAGCCTGTGGGTCCCCTAGATGATCGAGCTATAAAAGGAGCAATCAAGGACGATAAAGCCATTGCGGAGAAACTAAATGATTTCTTTGCATCAGTCTTCACGGCTGAGGACATTCGGGAGATTCCTGAATCTGCACCATCCTTTGTGGGTGATGAATCTGAGGAACTGTCCCGGACTGAAGTGTCATTAGAGGAGGTTTTGGAACAAATAGAAAAACTGAATGTTAACAAATCTCCGGGACTGGATGGCATTCATCCAAGGGTTCTAAAAGAACTCGAATGGGAACTTGCTGAGCTATTATCTGTGGTTTGTAACCTATCCTTTAAATCGGCTTCTGTACCCAATGACTGGAAGGTGGCCAACGTGACACCAATATTTAAAAAGGGCTCTAGAGGCAATCCTGGCAATTACAGACTGGTAAGTCTAACTTCAGTACCGGGCAAATTAGTCAAAACAATAGTAAAGAATAAAATTGTGAAGCATGTAGAAAAACATAATTTGTTGGACAAAAGTCAACATGGTTTCTGTAAAGGGAAATCCTGTTTTATAATCTGTTAGAGTTCTTTGAAGGGGTTAACAAACATGCAGACAAGGGGGATCCAGTAGATATAGTATACTTGGATTTTCAGAAAGCCTTTGACAAGGTCCCTCACCAAAGGCTCTTGTGTCAATTACATGGCCATGGGATAAGAGGGAAGGTCCTTTCATGGACTGAGAACGGGTTAGAAGACAGGAAACAAAGGGTAGGAATAAATAGTAAATTTTCAGATTGGAGAGGGGTAACTAGTGGTGTCCCCCAAGGGTCAGTCCTGGGACCAATCCTGTTCAACTTATTCATAAACGATCTGGAGAAAGGGGTAAGCAGTGAGGTAGTAAAGTTTGCGGATGATACCAAACTGTTTAAGATAGTCGAGAGAAGCAGACTGAGGGACTCCAAGAAGATCTCAAACTGAGGGTACGTCTACACTACAACGTTAATTCGAACTAAGCTAATTCGAATTAACGGATCTAGGCTAAAAAACTAGTACAAATTAGCGTTTTGCTAATTTGAACTAGCATGTCCACATTAAGTGGACCCTGAACCGGGCTTAAGGATGGCCGGAAGCAGTGCCGGCAGGGCATCAGAGGAGGACTTAGAGCGTGGAGCTGCTGTCTCAGGCTAGCCGAGGGCTGCACTTAAAGGGTCCCAACCCCCACCCTGGACAGACAGTTCTCAGGGGTGCCCCACTTGCAAAGCAGTCCTGGCTTGGAGTGCCCTGAGTGCCCACACTGGGCACATCACAGCACTCGGACATCAGCCCGGCTGCACTTGCCGCAGGCTGCCATCTAGGGAGAGGGGGCAATTGGGGGGCTGCAGGAGAGGTTCCACCCCAAAAGCCCGCAGAGCCAGCCCAGTCCTCCCCCTCGGGGGCTCATGCCCCATTCCTCCCTCACCTCCTTCCACTTACCCCTCCCTAGCCCCTTTTCTTGATGGGCAAAATAAAGGACAATTGTGTTCAAAAATGGAATCTGTCTTTATTGAACAAAACTGGGGGAGACTGGGAAAAGGAGGGGGGAGAGGGGAAGAGAGAGGGTGGGAGAGGGGAGGGCAACTAAAATGATCAGGGGTTGGGAACAGGTCCCATATGAAGAGAGGCTAAAGAGACTGGGACTTCTCAGCTTAGAAAAGAGGAGACGGAGGGGGGACAGGATAGAGGTCTCTAAAAGCAGGAGTTGGGTGGAGAGGGTGCATTCAGAAAAGTTCTTCATGAGTTCCCATAAAGAAGGGCCAGAGGACACCAAAGGAAAGGAATGGGTAGCAGGCTTCAAACTAGTAAGAGAAAGTTGTTCTTCACAAAGCAAATAGTCAACCTGTGGAACTCCTTGCTGCAGGAGGCTGTGAAGGCTAGAACTAGAACAGAGTTTAAAGGGAAGTGAGATCAAGTCATGGAGGCTGGGTCCATGGAGTGGTATTAGCCAGGGGGTAGGAGTGGTGTCCCTGGCCAAGGTTTGTGGAAGGCTGGAGAGGGATGGCACGAGACAAATGGCTTGGTCACTGTCTTCGGTCCATCCCCTCCAGGGTCCCTAGGGTTGGCCGCTGGCGGCAGACAGGCTACTGGGCTAGATGGACCTTTGGTCTGACCCAGTACGGCCATTGTAAGCTCAGGGCTCAGGGTCGGGGGTCTCAGTGGACCCCCTTGATTTTCATGCACACCTGCTCCTGGGTGGCCAGGCTGGCAGCTCTCCTGTCCTAGACGGCCACTTTCCTGTGGCTAGTGCGGAGATCGTGGACGAGGTCCACAATGTCCGCACTAGCCCAGGTGGGTGCCCACCTCTTGCGGTCCCGGGCAAGCACTTGGTACAAGTGCTGAAGGATCTGACCAGGGGCCGTGCGCAGCTTGACCACCTGCTCACAAACAGGGAGGAACTAATAGGGGAAGTAGAGGCGGGTGACAGCCTGGGAAGCAGTGATCATGAGATGGTAGATTTCAGGATCCTGACCAAAGGAAGAAAGGAGAGTAGCAAACTACACACCCTGGACTTCAGAAGAGCAGACTTTGACTCCCTCAGAGAACTGATGGGCAGGGTTCCCTGGGATGCTCACATGAAGGGGAAAGGAGTCCAGGACAGCTGGCAGCATTTTAAAGAAGCCTTATTGAAGGCACAGGAAGAAACCATCCCGACGCGCAGTAAGAAAAGCAAATATGGTAGGAGACCAGATTGGCTTACCGGGGACATCCTTGGTGAGCTTAAACACAAAAAGGAAGCTGACAAGAAGTGGAAACTTGGACAGATGACGAGGGAGGAGTATAAATATATTGCTCGAGAATGCAAGGGAGTTATCAGGAAGGCGAAAGCGCAACTGGAAGTGCAGCTGGCAAGGGATGTGAAAGGTAACAAGAAAGGTTTCTACAGGCATGTTAGCAAGAAGAGGGTGATCAGAGAGGGTGTGCGGCCCCTACTGGATGAGGGCGGTACCCTAGTGACAGATGATGTGGGAAAAGCTGACGTACTCAATGCGTTCTTTGCCTCTGTCTTCACGGACAAGGTCGGCTCCCAGACTAGTGCACTAGGCAACGCAGCGTGGGAAGGAGGTGGGCAGCCCTTGGTGGGGAAAGAACAAGTTAGGACCGTGGCCCCGGGCGCGCAAGTGTCCCCACCCCCTGGCGCCCGAACAGCCATGCCCCCGGCGCCCGACAACCTCAAAAGGTTGGGGACCACTGAGTTAGGAACTATTTAGAAAAGCTAAACATACACAAATCCATGGACAGGTGCATGAAATCCCCGTTTGTAGTCCCCCTGCGGCAGCTCCTCTAGCTGGCCAAGCACCCCTGTGGCCTTCTGATCCAGTAAGGGTATGAGCTGCCGGAGCCAGTCAGCTGGGGGGACCTGGTGCAGCTTGCAGGAAGGAGTTAAGGAATCCATTGAGGTCCCCATCATTCTTACACTGGGACAGCACGAACCTCTCAGCAACGTGCAGTCCCGGGCCTGTCCCTGCTCACTGCAGCCAGGGCCTCTTGGCTTCTCAGCTTCACCATGGGCCACTCATGCTGCCACTGTTCCCTACAGTCCTCATGCTCCTGGTCTTGTGCCTCCAATTCCTTTAGCCCCAGCTCTATCTGCAGCTGTTGGAGCTCTGCCGAGGGGGACCCCACCTGGGACGAACCATTGCTGGCTGAGTACTGCATCTGTCTGGCTGTGTCCAGTGCTCCCTCCTGTCTCAGAGCCTGAAATGCTCCCAGCCGGGACAGGATGCAGCCCCCTGAACAATCATTCTCTTCCAACTGATCAACTAGCTGGGCCATGGTCAATTTCCCCACAGGCAGGCCTCTCTCCTTGCACAGTTCCACAATGCCTGCCTTGAGGTGTTGTGTGTAGGCATCTCCCCGCTATTCCCAGGGGTGCAGACTCACAGGCCGATGCTGCAGCGCCTCACTATTCCCAGGAAGAGCCCTTCAGTGTGCCAGCCTCCTTGAGCACCACTGCCCATCTTGGGGAACACTCCTACTCTGCAGCCATGCTCGGGATAAGTGGAGGGTCAGGCAGCTTCCCGGAATCACTTCCAGCATGCCTGGCTCTACTGCACCCCAGTCACTTCCTGCCAGACACTCCATCCATGGGTGCAGTCCATCCCACCCGACACCCCTGTGACAGCATGTCAGGGAGCCCCCAACCCTGCACCCCCATCCACAGCCAGACGTGACTCTCAGACAGCCAGTAGAGTAGAAGGGTTAGTGGTTCACAGGGACAGTGCAGCATAGGGTTGATGTTAGCTCAGACACCGAGAGCAGACACCTTCTTCCTCTTGGGGGGGGGGGGGGGAAGAAGGGGCTCCTGGGCCCCTCACCCCCTTTTCCTGCTCCCAGCCTCCTCACTCATCCTAGCCCAGCGGAGACTGACTCCTCACAGGCCCTACCCCCCAGCCTGGGGCAGCCCCACCTCTCCTTTGTCTCCCCTCCCAGCCAGGAGTTCTCCTATGTCTGGCCCTCAAGTGTCTGGGCCCAATACACATCGGCAGTGGGTCATGCTCAGCCTCACACACAGCCCAATACAACAAAGACTGAATGTAACACCACTCCCACTATGTCACACTGGGTCACACTCCCCTCCCAGTCCCCTGCCCCAGGTCACACTCCCATTCCAAATCCTGCAGCCTGTCCCAGATGTCACAGCCCAATCCCTTACCCCCAAGCTGCCCTCTGCACCCAACCTTCATCCCAGACCCCACATCTCCTTCATTAACACCATGGAAGAGTGCAGCCCTTGACCTCTTTCCCAAATCTTGGAGTGGCCCCCCATCAAAAATTATTGCCCACCCCTGTTCTAGGCAAAGTCTGTGCAATGAAGTTAATAGAGGGAGTGCTCCAGCCACACATCCAGGGCAGCTTTCCAGAGCAGTTAGTATAGAAAGGATTCCCTGATTTCAGAGGGCTTTGGGTTTGCCCTCTAGTAGCCTGGGCCCAGGAGAAAGATACAGAAAAAGCCAGGCTCCTGTTAGGGGAATTGGGGTGAGCTGTGTAGCACCGTGCTTTGATGCCCACTCCTCATCCCTTCCCTCCCTCCAAAGCAGGCTGGTGCTGTATTTTGGATGGGGCAGGGGTGATCCAACCTCATACTCCAGGGTCTTGTCCCTTCCTGACCTCTGCAGGAATTAGCCATGTGGCACTGCCCAGGAGCCAGTCAGAGGGGTTCTCTGCTTTCTGCTGAAACCTCAGCTGTGGTTCCCCCTCAGAGGCAGGATACGAGCAGTGATGGATCCCTGTTCCCATGGGCAATGGCTGTTCATGCTCTTTAAGTTGTCTCCATGATGTAAGAGACCTAGGCGGGACCCTGGCCTAAGTAAAGCCCAACAGGAGTTGTCACACCTCACCCACGTGGGTCAAGACCGTGTTGCTCAAAATGATTTGGGGTGATACACCAGCCGCTGCCGGCAGAGTGGGGTCCAGGCCCTCCCTCACTACCGGACCCCGGCCCAGGGCCCTAACACTAGGAGCTTGACTCCCAGTGAAAGCAGGTGGGGGCTTGCCCCTAAACTCGCCTGCTCACAGGCTCCGCAACCCTCCCTGGGCCTGTAAACCCTGCCGACGATGGGCTCAACTCCCCCCCACATGAGCAGCCCAGGTTCTCCACCCCCTGGCTCCCCCGCGCCCTCAGATACTTGCTCCTCCTTCCCTTCCGTGCCTTCCTCCCCCCTTCCCTTGTTCGTCCAGCCCATTTTATCCTCCCTCTCTGGCCGCTTTCCCTTGCTTCCAGGTGCCCAGTATCCCTCTTTGCCGGCGCACCAGTGACATCACCAGGTGACGCTGCATGCCGTCCTCCCCGCTTTCGGGCCAGCCGGCTGCAGCCTTCCCCAGCCCCCGCCTTCCCCGGGGGCTGTCCGGAGGTGGGTTCCCCTGGGTTGCCGGGGCTGAACCTGTGTCTCCCACAACCGCGGACGGTCCTTCCGCCCGCAGCTGGTGACGGGGTTGCTCCACCCCATCACAGGAGTGATTCGAGTCATGGGGAAAGGGGACCACTTCTGGTTACCCCAGAACAGCCCCCTGCCGTAGCAGGTAGCCCGACAGCCTCCAAAACAGAGTACCCCACCCAGAAACCCCTCAGCTCCCAACTCTGCCAGCCTGCAGTCAGTGCAGCAAGCTGGTTTTCCCCTGCTCAGCCACCTCCACGGGCCCCTTAGCCAAAAGAGATTTGCCCCTTTTCCCACCAGCGGCAGCTCCATCCATGCAATCCCCTTGTGCGCACAGGCTTTTTGTACCAGCTTAGAAGCAGCCCCAGTGTCAATCCCAGCTTGTGGGTGCCAGGTTGGTATGTGCAAGTGGCTGAAACCGTTAGTGTAGACCAGACCTTCATCTTGCGTGGGTCCTTCCCTGTCAGCCTGTCCCTTGGCTCCTGGTGGAGAGAGGGTTGCAGACTAGAGAGGCTTAAAATCTCCAGGGGCAGCCCAGCCACCCTCCCAGGTATGGTTTGGGGAAGAAACTGTTTGGCTTTGTCCAGTCTGAGGGCAGGGATCTGCATTGACAGCACCTGCTACTGCAGCCTCAGCTCAGCCTGTCCTCCTTTGCTGGGGCAAGCCCTGCTTCTCCAGATGCAGGGCAGGGTGGGGTGGGGCTTGTGGGCCCTGCTGTGGGAAGGAGAAGCATATCCACTGCATGGCACCCCCCAGCACAGGGTAGAGAGAACAGCAGTGAATGGCAGGCACCAAAGCCAGCCCAGAGGGTGATGCTGCTCAGAGGCTCGATGGGATTTTGCTTTTGCCAAGATGTCCTGCATTTGGTCCACAGGGCAAGAATTAGACACCTGTTACCATGAGGGCTACACCTGCCTCTCCCAGGGCCAGGTAAATACAAAAGACTAGGGACAGTCCATGTCAGGCTCCCCTCTTGGGGTAACTACAGCCCTGCAGCCTAGTCCATAGGCTTCTGGGCCTTCCTCCGCTTTGGAGCACTGCAGACAGAGGGGTAGGGGGACCCAGGCCCTCCCACTCCATGGGGTCCTAGCCCAGGGCCCTATTAGCAGTGGCTCCATCCACTGCTTGCTCAGCAAAGGGTTCCTCCCCTCAACCTGCTGAGAACTCAGAGGCTGCAATTGCCCACCCTGGGCTGCTTCCTACCTCCTTGTGTCTCTCTGCTGCCGTACCTCTCCCATCTCCAGGGCCAGGGCTGTTGCTGTGGCCAGTTGCTGCTGGGGTGTTAGTTCAGGCTGTGTGAGATCCTCTGACTTCAGAGCACCCTCTGCAGGTCCTTCCCCTTCAGCAGTCAGCCCAGAGTGAGCTGTCTTAGGGCCTTTTATAGTGCTGCTCGCCAGTGAGCTTCCCTGGCAAGGCCGTGGGGGAGGGGCGCTCTCAGCCAGCTGGGCCCTGCCCACAGGCTGATCTACAGTGCAGGGCTGGAGCACCCCGTCACAGCAGTCTAGGAGCTGCCATGCCAGGACCACCCTCAGCAGAGCTTTCCAAAGCAGAAGCAGGATGACCCTGCCAGAAGTGCTCCAATTTTCTGCTGCCCCATGTGAATGAGGGGGAGGAAGGATGAAACTGACCTGCATCTGGTCAGTTTCATGCTGCAGCTCCTGGTGACAAAACCTGTGAGGTCTGGAGCAGATTGCTGCAGGCTACGAGACCGGACCAGAAAGGAGTCCCACTGGAAAGTTCTCTTGGCAGGGGTAAGGACTAGACCATTTAGTGCAGGCTGAAAGGAAAGAGTGTAGTCCCTTCCCTTCCCTCACCAGGGAAAGGTTCCCCTCTGTCAATGGCCAGTGGCTTCGAAGCACTGAGAACTTTTCTGTACCTCCCTGGCTCCCTGTTCCCAACGTGCATGAAATGCCTGCCCTTGGTTCAGGCTGAGGAAGGGGATCTAACCCTGCAGATCTCCCTCTCCCACCCCAGCTCCTCACAGTGTGCTCAGTAGAGGACGCGCAAACTCAGGGCAGGTCTGCAGAAGTGTTGAGTAGCCTCTTCCTTGTGGCGTAAGGGCCAGAGAGCGGCTTGCACTCAATCGGACCTGCTGACTGGAATTAGTTCAGATGCAGCTGGAGCTAGCTAAGCTAGTGGCAAGCATTAGAACCGCACCGTGTCCAAGTCCCGTCAGCTGATGCGAGGGCTTTTCTGAAAGGCATTAACAGAATGCCATGGAGTAGACAGATGCCTATTGTGCAGTGGGGCCATCTCTGCCCTCTCACATACAGGGTGCATTATGTGGGCCTGGCTCCCAGCAAAATTATTATACAGGGCTCTACAAATCTGTCATATTCGTGTCCTGTGAGGTGAGGACATGGCAGCTGTTCAGCCCACGGGGCACATGCCATGGGGGAAGGGAGCAGGCCTGGCTCCCCCCCCCTCTCTGTGCGACTCTTGGCTCTTCAGCATGGGGCCATGATGCCTCATCCTGCTTGGAGAGGCTGGGCTAGGTTGCACACAGGCACCTGGAATGGCCTTGCTGCTGCTGAAGATGAGGGTGGTTGGTGTCCTGTCCATTTTCCTCACACCAGGTGTGATGTCCTGGCCTCCATCCTCTCATGGTTGGATCTCCACAGGCAAACCTCAAGATGCCTCGTCCCAGGATCAGTGTGCATTTGCTTGTCTGCAGAGGGTGTCCGAGTGCTGGAGCTGTGTGCCTATGGAAGTGCCTGGCCCATTGGCTTCACTCCCTGACCACTCAGCCTCAGCAGCAGAGCCGACATTTCAGTTGTGCTTCAAGGATGGACTGAGAGGGGCAAGGCCCATGGAATCATGGGGGGGGGCGGGAAGGTATCTCTCTCCCTGAGAAGCAAATCCCACAGTCAGCCAGTGGGACAGCCTGGGGTTCTGGGAAGGTCCCAAATAGGGATGTTCAATATCGGTTAATTGAATAGTTGAGTAACCTCATGAATTCTTATCAGTTATTCTTATCGGTTATTCCACTATTCTATAGTCCCTGGGGGTGGGGCTGGCAGCCAGTGCACCCCACTCCCAAGGAGTCCCCTGACACTCCGCGCTGCTGCCTCTGTAGTCATTCCGTTAGGGGAGCCAGTTTAAAAACCAGCTCCCCTCACAGACTGGCTGCCTGTTGCTGACTCTATATCAGAGGCAACAGCACAGGGCAATGTGGAGCAGAAGCAGCCCCTGTCTGTGAGTCTGAGCTCCACACAGACAGAGGCTGCTGGCGCAGGGAGAGGGGGAGGCTGCCACAAAGCAGTCTCTACCTGAGGTGGGCCCCAGCCACAATTACTGTGGGAGACGGTATCAAAAGCCTTGCTAAAGTCAAGGTATATCACATCCACTGACTTTCCCATGTCCACAGAGCCAGGCTCCCCTCCATGATTTTTCTGGGGACTGAGGTAAGGCTGACTGGTCTGTAGTTCCCTGGATCGTCCTTCTTCCCTTTTTTGAAGATGGGCACTACATTTGCCTTTTTCCAATCATCCGGGATTTCTCCCGATCTTCACGACTACGTCTACACTGACATGATTTTCCACAATTGCTTTTAACGGAAGAGTTTTCCGTTAAAAGCATTTGCAGAAAAGAGCATCTAGATTGGCAGGACGCTTTTCTGCAAAAGCACTTTTTGTGGAAAAGCATCCGTGCCAATCTAGACGCGCTTTTGCACAAGAAAGCCCCGATCGCCATTTTCGTGATCGGGGCTTTTTTGCACAAAACAAATCTGAGCTGTCTACACTGGCCCTTTTGCGCAAAAGGACTTTTGCCCGAATGGGAGCAGCATAGTATTTCCGCAAAAGCACTGACAATCTTACATGAGATCGTCAGTGTTCTTGCGGAAATTCAAGCGTCCAGTGTAGACAGCTGGCAAGTTTTTCCACAAAAGCAGCTGCTTTTGCGGAAAACCTTGCCAGTCTAGACACAGCCCACGAGTTTTCAAAGATAATGGCCAAAGGCTCCGCAATGACATTTGCCAACTCCCTCAGTACCCTCGGATGCGTTAAATCTGGGCCTATGTTTAGCTTTACTTAATAGTTCCTAACTTGTTCTTTCCCCACCAAGGGCTGCCCACCTCCTTCCCACGCTGCGTTGCCTAGTGCACTAGTCTGGGAGCTGACCTTGTCCGTGAAGACAGAGGCAAAGAACGCATTGAGTACGTCAGCTTTTCCCACATCATCTGTCACTAGGGTACCGCCCTCATCCAGTAGGGGCCGCACACCCTCTCTGATCACCCTCTTCTTGCTAACATGCCTGTAGAAACCTTTCTTGTTACCCTTCACATCCCTGGCTAGCTGCACTTCCAGTTGCGCTTTCGCCTTCCTGATAACTCCCTTGCATTCTCGAGCAATATATTTATACTCCTCCCTCGTCATCTGTCCAAGTTTCCACTTCTTGTCAGCTTCCTTTTTGTGTTTAAGCTCACCAAGGATGTCCCCGGTAAGCCAATCTGGTCTCCTACCATATTTGCTTTTCTTACTGCGCGTCGGGATGGTTTCTTCCTGTGCCTTCAATAAGGCTTCTTTAAAATGCTGCCAGCTGTCCTGGACTCCTTTCCCCTTCATGTGAGCATCCCAGGGAACCCTGCCCATCAGTTCTCTGAGGGAGTCAAAGTCTGCTCTTCTGAAGTCCAGGGTGTGTAGTTTGCTACTCTCCTTTCTTCCTTTGGTCAGGATCCTGAAATCTACCATCTCATGATCACTGCTTCCCAGGCTGTCACCCGCCTCTACTTCCCCTATTAGTTCCTCCCTGTTTGTGAGCAGGTGGTCAAGCTGCGCACGGCCCCTGGTCAGATCCATCAGCACCTGTGTCAAGAAGTTATCCCCAACATTCTCCAAAAACTTCCTGGATTGCCTGTGTACTGCCGTATTGGTCTCCCAGCAGATGTCAGGGTGATTAAGGTCCCCCAGAGTTAAACATACTCTCGCCAAGTACACGCCCACCACCAATGACATGGGGCCCCCTGAGCCAGGCAGTCCAGAACTGGGACAGGCACAACCCCACCCTGTGCAGGGGGTGGCCGCTCTGTGGGAGCCACTCCTTCTTCAGAGAGAGCTGTGGGGAGGACAAGAGAGCAGGGAGGCTCACCTGCAGCCTCAGGAGAGCTGGCAGGAGGTGGCGAGCAGTGTGAACATGGGCTGGAAGGATTCAGAGGAGCACAGGGCAGCCACACTGCCATCCGGAGAAAAGCGGTGCTTTGAGGTGGATAAGCGGCGGTGGGGTGGGGAGGGGGTGGCCGTGGCTGCCCTTGGCCTGAGGCATGGCAGGGGATGGAGAGCCCATGAGCTACACAGCTGGCCAGAGAAAAGTGGTGCTTTGAAGCAGAAAAGCAGTGGTGGGGTGGGGAGGGGGTGGCCATGGCTGGCCTTTGGAAATCTGACCCCTTAGGCCTGCTGCTTTTGTGCACTTTGGTCCATGTCACCTGTGGCGCTTCCCCGAGGCAGCAGGTTGGCTGTGACGAGCTGTACAGAGTTCCATCTCAGGCATCATTGCTCTGCCTGGGAGAGGATGGGCCAAGGAGGTACAGCAGTGCTGTCCTCTGACACACCTGGGACCCCTTGGCAGAAGTGCCAAGTGTCCCGTCGCAGCCTGCGGGACTAAGCAACCAGCACCTCTGCCTGGACCGTCTGACTCCTTCCCTGCCTGGACCAGCTGGCCTTGGGCAGAGCCGGGCTGCACTTGAAGGTTTTGCGTTAGTGACACAACAGGTAACAGGTGGCGGTTTCCCTTCTCTGCATCACTGCCTGGCTCCAGAGTGGGGCAGGTTCTGAAGGATGAATCTGCAGGTGTGTTGCCAAGAACCAGTTCCCACTTTGTCATTGGCCACGTTTGCATCGGCCCTCTGCTTGGGGACCGGGAGTTGCACTGACGCTGCTCTGCAGCGGGGGAGACCTCGCTCCTGGGTCGGGCGGAGGAGGCGGGGAGTGAGCAATCCACCTGTGTCTAGGACCATTTGTTGGCACAGAGACGAAAGGGGTGATTTCCAAGAGTGTCTGTCCATTGTGCTCAGGAGAGAGAGATTTCTGTAATTGCTCCGACACAACCATTAGCCGGGGCGTGGCAGTCAGAGTAGATGGAATGGATCTTCTGGCTGCAGCAGTAGCTCCTGGCTAAGTATCTCCGTGGGAGGAAGGAAATCCTGCTGCAGCAGGAACAGCATAGCCCGCAGTGATCTGCCAGTGTGCAGCGGCGGTCAAAAAGGCAAATAGGATGCTAGGAATTATTAGGAAAGGGATAGAAAATAAGACCCAGAATATCTCCCTGCCCCTGTATAAAACTATGGTACGCCCACATCTTGAATACTGTGTACAGATGTGGTCTCCTCACCTCAAGATATTTTGGCCTTGGAAAGGGTTCAGAAAAGGGCAACTAAAATGATTTGGGGTTTGGAACGGGTCCCATATGAGGAGAGGTTAAAGCGACTGGGACTTTTCAGTTTAGAAAAGAGGAGACTGAGGGGGGATAGGATAGAGGTCTATAAAATCATGAGTGGTGTGGAGAGGGTGCATAAAGAAAAGTTATTTATTAGTTCACTAAATAGAAGAACTAGAGGACACCAAAGGAAATAAATGGGGAGCAGGTTTAAAACTAATAAAAGAAAGTTCTTCTTCACACAGCGCGTGGTCAACCTGTGGAACTCCTCGCCGGAGGAGGCTGTGAAGGCTAGGACTATAATAGAGTTTAAAGAGAAGCTGGATAAATTCATGGAGGTTAGGTCCATAAAAGGCTATTAGCCAGGGGATAAAATGGTGTCCTTGGCCTCTGTTTGTCAGAGGCTGGAGAGGGATGGCAGGAGACAAATTGCTTGATCATTGTCTTTGGTCCACCCTCTCTGGGGCACCTGGTGCTGGCCACTGTCGGCAGACAGGATACTGGGCTAGATGGACCTTTGGTCTGACGCAGTACGGCCGTTCTTATGTTCTTAAGTCCCAGCCAAGGAGGGCCTGCCCTTTGGATCCATGGTGGGCAGGTGCTTCCCTAGACAGACTGGCAGGGTTAGCTCAGTGGTGACCTGGGAGACAGTGGTGTACAATAGCAGGTGTACAAGAGCCATTTCTTGAGTCAGCAGGCTCCATGTTGAATCTCTGTATGGCTCTTGGGTAGCCCCGTGAGCAGACACCCCAGGAATAAAATAGGCAGGTTGGAAAATCCTGGGGGCTTAGTTATTACTTTATCACTTATTACTGCAGAGCTATTTCAGTGAGGGTATGTCTACACTACCACCCTAGGAAGCCTAGTCCGAACTACCTAGTCCGTGCCGCGTGTAGCCACGCGGCACGGAGTCTGCACTAGCGGACATTTAAAAATGGCGGCGCCCGGCAAGATGCAAATGAAGCCCGGGAAATTCAAATCCCAGGCTTCATTTGCAACTCCAGTTGCCTATGTAACCCCTCCTGTTGGCTAGCCCAGTGGGAGGTTATTCAGCATAGGGGAAGCTTGTGACTCCTTACACCACTGTGGGGGGAGGGCTAGGCCTGAGGTTGCTTGGTGTGCTCTGCGTTGTGTGTGTGTGAGTGCACCTCAGACAGACCCACTCAGACAAACCATCAGGAACAGGCTTTATTCTGTAAAAACATAGAACAGGAAAACAGTTCAGCAGCCCCTCCTCTCAGCATGCAGCCTGGGTGCTGCTTCCAGCACAGTCCTTGCTGAGACCCTGCTGGGGGCAGAGGGCACGTCCTGGAAGGAACCAGGAAGTTCTCCCAACGTGCCGCAGTTTGTAGTCCACAACTTGTAGTTCCCAGGGCTGCTGCTGAAACACACTGGACCTTGGGCTACACAAGGAAGAGGCGGATGCCTGAGACACGATGTGAGTTCCCCATGAATCCTAGACTGGGACTCCTGCAATATGCACTTAGTGAGGGAGGGAACCCTGCACTGCAGCCCTCAGCTGCTCCCTGCCATTCTAACGCAGGGCTCAGACACTCTAGAAAGATCTAGAACAGACTCCCACATAACCAACTGTCCCCTCCCCGCAAATGCGCTCAGTGTTCTGCACTTCCCTTAACTCTCTGCCTACATCACTTCTGAAGACCACAGCCACCCATCCAGTAGAGTTCTTTTTCACAGTGGCTGTGCAATACAAATTTAATAACCAATACCAAATTACTCTCTTATCCCTCTCCTTTTCTTGCCATGGCCAGTACCAACTGTTCTCTGTGTCATGTTCTCAAAGCTTTGCCTGGGCTAGTTTTATGGCAAGTTTCTCCATACTCCTTTTAACATACAGCTTGGAGCACACAGTGGACTCCAGGCATGAATCTTGCACAGAACTTCCTGCCTATTCAGTGCTCAGACCCGAGCACCGCTTGGGGAGACCTACCAGCTGGACAAGAACAGAGCACAAGCCCACACTGCTCCCAGGCACAGCTTGTATGTGGAACACACCTATGGAGGGCTCCACTGGTGCCACTAAGGCAAATCTGTTCCATTGCTCAGGGCCTACTGAGCTGACATGATTTGGCATTTCTAAACACCTGGGGCATTGGTGCCCTGCAATGCTAGCCACAGAGAGTGGGCCAGGTCCCAAACTCCAGGCCTCCTGTAATGGGGTGGACAAAGCCCTGAGCCCAGAAAAGGCCACAGAGAAGTCCTCCAGGAGGCTAGAGTGGTAACAGAAGAAACTGGCCAATTAGGAGCCAGGGAGGCTGTCAAGGCTGTTCTCCGCTCTGGCACAATGAATGCAGGAGTTGGGGGCCCGCAAGAGCACTCCAAACCCTTGTCTCCACAGGCTCTGGTACAAAAACTTCCCCCCAAAATCCTAATACCCAGACTTTGTGGAACCCACTGCCACCATCAAGTGGCTTTTGAACCCACAGACAGGGGTGGACACTTGAAACCTACCCCAGGGCACCCCAAGCTCTTTCCCCCAAAGAGCTTGGAAAACAAAAGAGAAAAACAAGCTGCAGTCTGTGGTAGCTGACCCCTCAGTCAGACATGTGGATACACACAGACAGACCTTTCCAGGACACACACACAAAAAATCAACCAATCCTGGTTAATTAGAAAAAAGAAACAATTATTTTATTATGAAAACAAAGCTACAGTTGCAAGCATAGTAAAGTGGCTAGATGGAAAGAACCACCAATTGATATAGATACTCAGGGAAAGTCCCTGGGCTAAAAGCCTTAGTTACAAAAGAGAAAAACAAAACAACTAACAGCTCAGACATTATTTCCATATCCCCAAACCAGGAAAACAACAAACCCTGACAAACTTTGCCCTGTTTGCACCTTGTAAGAAGTCCGTTTTTGGAAATAGATGGCCTCCCATCTCCCTCAGTCTTAGAAGAAACTGCTCTGCCTCTCAAACAAAGAAACATAGAGAGAAAACCCCTCTCTTCCAGTTTGAAATTCCTACCTGCATTGTTATTGGCTGACCACCTGATACCTGGCTAGGTACAGGAGACATTAGTTAACCCCTTAGTCACCGGGTGCTGGTCAGCACTCCTGATTATGAGGCCTACGAAAGGAACTGCAAAGCTCAGCAGCCATTCAGTTGCAGTGGAGCCTTGAAGGAGAGAACACCAGGGGTGGAATGGCAGCACAATGGACAGCTCCCAGTGGAGAGCTGCTGAGAGACTGTGGACTGGGAGATAAAGCCCTGAGGTAAAGGCAAAGGAGAGGTCTCCAGGAGGGGAAGCCCTGGAGGGACCATTTTCATCCTGAGTGGGGCAATAGACTGAGTTAGAGAGACACTCTACAGAGGGCACTGGGTTGTTAGAGGTGTACCCTGGAAGGGGTTGAGAATCATTAAGTGTGACTTGGCCAGAGGGCTGAGATGCTGAAGAGGGTTTTGGAATCAAACAGAGTGCAGACACATGTATTCAGTCAGTCAGGGACACTCATGGGAAGTGAGTGCCGATCCTGTTACACCTCCCCAGTGTAGCCTGCCGAGCTATAACTTTTCCTATCCTATCCCTTGTTCTGTATTCTAACAGTAATGCCAGTAATGCAAGGCCTGTAGGATCTACCCTGCATGAAGTTGGCTTCAGCAGTAGTATAGTGATAGAAATGTAGCCGTGTTAGTCTGGGGTAGTTGAAGCAAAATGCAGGACAATGTAGCACTTTAAAGACTAACAAGATGGTTTATTAGATGATGAGCTTTCGTGGGCCAGACCCACTTCCTCAGATCAGTAGTATAGTGTGAGTAAGGGTTAATATCTTTTAGAAGATAAATTAAAATCTTTTAATATCGTTTTTAGAAGTTGTGAAAGGCTTGTGGTGAAATCTTCAGTTGCGTCATAACACATATAGCGGCCAGATAAGGGTGGTGGTATGTGACTCAACACCTTGTGAGAGCTAAAGTAGGTCCTAAAATGCAAAACCCAGCAAAACTGCCATTCTGATCAAGGAAACAAAAACCTTTCAATTAACTACAAGTTCCCACTTTTCCCACAACTGGGAATGAGTCCCAGAAGGATGTCAGATGTTTTTATTTATGAATATTCAAAAGATGCCCCAATATCACCATATAATCAAGTAGGTGTACCCACAAAATCTCAGGGTGTGGAAACCTGGTTTTTGCTTATTGGAGGCTGGGTATTATAATGCAAAAAGAGGTATAAAAGCTGTGGGAATAAGGAAGCCCTGGGCTCAAGCACAAGCCCTATCTTCTTCCTCATCAAGTATTTTTTTCTTTCAGTTAAGCTCTTTGCTTCACTTTACTTATTCTTTCTAAGTCTTTGCTTCTGAGTTCTCCATACTTCACCTTGCACCAAAGTCCCACAGGTGGAGGGAGGCTGGTCCTTCCATGCTGGGCCTTTGGGGAGAAGGGGATGTGAGTATGGTATTACACTGCTCTACAGCCAAAATGCTTCTGAAATAAATATAGTCAAACTTTACTCATTCTGGGTCACTGAGAACGAAAATGATGCTTAAAATTGTTGATTGGCTCTAGTTTTCAAGATTGCTATTGGGTCAGTATATACGACCCTTGACTTGCGAATGGCGGAGGATAAGTGAGTTATGAAGGGAAGGGATCTCAATTTAAACCAGAAATGACTAAAATACATCTTTGACTGGATCTATGAATAAATCTATGACTGGGTTTGGACAGTACTTGCTTTTTAGGCAAAACAATGAATGATACAATCTGAAGCTGGTATTGCGTCATACATGATATGAATTGCATCATGTTATTCCTAGAAGTCATGGATGTTTTGCTGCATAATGGCAATGTTTGCCATCAATTCCGGTTGGTCATGCAGTCCATATGAAGGAAACCTATGACAACATGAAACAACTTTTGAGGTGCATAAACTATGACCAACATCAGTGGCAGCTTTGTGGCGATTTGAAGGTTGTTGCTCTCTTGCTTGGTCTGCAGACTGGATACACAAAGTACTGCTGTTTTCTCTGTGAATGGGATAGTCGTGTAAGAGATTCCCACTACATCAAGATAGATTGGCCACTCCGACAGTCATTGGAGCCTGGGAGGAAAAGTGTTCAGCATCCACCACTTGTTGAATCAAGGAAGATTTTGTTACCACCCTTACACATCACACTGGGTCTGATGAAGAACTTTGTCAAGGCCATGGACAAAACACAAGCAGCTTTCAAGTACCTCCGTGGAAAATTTCCAAGGTTAAGTGAAGCTAAGATAAAGGAAGGTGTCTTTGTTGGTCCTCAGATTCGTGAACTTCTTCGAGATGATGCATTTGACCATGCACTGCGTGGCAAGGAAAAGACGGCATGGAAAGCCTTCCAGTTAGTGGCAATAAATTTTCTCGGAAACAACAAGGCAGACAACTACTGGTTGTTGGTGGAAAACCTCCTCAAGGCGTACAAAAGCCTTGGTTGCAACATGTCACTAAAGATACATTTTTTGCACTCTCATCTAGATTTTTTTCTACCGAACTGCGGAGCAGTGAGTGACAAGCATGACGAGTGATTTCACCGGGACATTGCAACAATGGAGAAACGCTATCAGGGCAAATGGAGCCCATCAATGCTTGCAGACTATTGCTGGACAGTGACAAGAGATGCTCCATTTAATGAATACAAGAGACAAGCCAAGAAGCGCCGAGTAGACACTGAATAGGACTAAACTATGTACATAATAGTTTTTTGCCTTTTGTTTCATAATAAATTTTATTTATATAACCCTTTTGCTGATTTTTAAAGTGTTACATAAACAGGACAGGTGAAATATTATCATGTAAAGCAACCATAAAGACATGAAAAGACCTAGGTTTACAATTTATGATTAAAACTCTACTATCTACACAATATACATAGACGTAAAATGTAAAAACTTAAGTATCTTGGAAACAGTAGCCAATCAGTTGTTTTAATTGTCATATTTGAATTCAGCACATCAAAATACATAATAAATAGCACATTTTATCTCTGAAGCAGACAACTTCTAAAAAATTGTAGACCAGTGTTATATTAGGTAACTAGCCAATTAGTCCGTCATAAGACGGGATTTTCAGGTCTCTCCTCCACATTGGTTTTCTCTCTTGACCCTCCGGTCTCTTGCTCTGTGTCTGTGTGTCTCTCTCTCTCTCCTCCTCCTCCTACTGACTCCCCCCCCTTCTCCTCCTACTGACTCCCCCCTCTCTCTCTCAGCTCTCCTCCGCCTCCTGCCTCTCTCTCTCTCTGTGTCTCTCTCTTTCTCTTCTCCTCCCCTTCCTGCCTTTCACTCAGGGTACCGTGGAGCCCAAACAGCCCGTGCTGCATGGGGAGCGCGGAGCCCAAACAGTCACTTGTGCCACTTGCTTGCCGCAAGTCACCACCCCACCCCCCTTCGCCTCCCGCCGTGGCGCTCGGCTGACTTCTGTGCCGCTCAGCCGGGCCGCAGCGGGGGAGCAAGAGGCGCAGGCCAGTCGTGTCTGGTGTGATGTGAATGCAGCCAGGTCACAGTACCAGGGTCGTGGCCTGCAGGGTGGTGTCCTGAAAAGACACTGACCTACTGGCTTGACGTGTTCTGTGGTGTAGCAGGACACAGGGCCATGCCTGTGAAATTGTGTAATTATGCAAACCACATGTATAGACAAGAGTGGCTAGCAGGGCGTGTGCAATACAAATAGCATGTATGTGGCATGTATGTAACTCCCATGTATTTTGTCTGTTTATTCCTCATGCTGCAGCAGAATCCCAAGAGCAGCTGATGAAATAAAGGGAAAAAATGCTAAGACAATGAGAGTAACCTCCCAATCTTCCCTAATTTGCTCCTGCATGTTCTGTCAGGTAGAGGAGATCTGCCAGTCTGTCAGGCATTTCTTTCCCTTTGATCCCCAGCCACTCAGTGGGTCAAGTTGTGTGTGGAATACTTCGCTGAGCATTGCTCTGTTTCTACTTCTTTCCTGGCTACTGAATGCAGTGTTGGATCCAGGCTGCATAGAGGAATCAGCTCTTTGTCTGCTATGTCCTGATTTGGGGGGACATTAGAGAAATCTGATATCCATGCATTTGTATGAGCATTGCCCTCTGTGTCAGGTTCTGGCAACTGTGCTTTCTTTTAAAAAAGCCATTTTTGCAGCAGAGAAATCCTAGTGTGACTCTGCCACACTACTTCTTGCACGCCCATGCACACACGTGAATTTCATGCAGCTCCTGTGCACACCTGCCCTCATGCAGATCTCACACACAGCTCCCACACACACCCTTCCACATTTATCGTTGTGTATATGCTAATTTCTCAAAACTGCCCTTCTAATTTTGGTTGGATCCATTTTTGTGTGGCTCATTTCAGAAATGTGGGCCATTATTTTCCACAGGTGCTGGTGTTGCCTGGGGGACAGGGGGAGAAGTATAATAGCATTTATGTGGGTAAGGCTCACCAATCTGACTATAAGGTTCCAGGTTTTCCCTCCTTCCCCCAGGTCACAAAAGTTGAAAGCTATAAAGCTATTTCTGGAGGTGGATCTGGGGGCCCACAGTCTGGGGGCCCACAGCAGCAGCCACACTCACAATTAGAATAATAGAATCACAGAATCCTAGAGCTGGAAGAGACCTCAGGAGTCATCGAGTCCTGCCCAAAGCAGGACCAACTCCAACTAAATCAACCCAGCCAGGGCTTGGTCAAGCCAGGACTGTCATAATCAGGAGTGCTGACCAGCACCTGGTGACTAAGGGGTTAACTCTGTCCCTAGCCAGGTATCTGGTCAGCCAATAACAGTGCAGGTAGGAATTTCAAACTGGGACAAAGGAGTCTTTATCTTTCCCTCCTTTGTCTGAAAAGCAGAGCGGTTTCTTCCAGGTGTCAAGGGAGATGGAAGACACTTCTCTCTCCAAGAACGGACTTCTTATAACGTGTAAGCAGGGACAAGTTTTGCTAGTCCGTCAGGATTTGTTGTTTTCCTGGTTTGGGAATTTGGAAATGATGTCTGAGCTGGTTAAGTGTTTGGTCTTTCTTTGTAACTAAGTTTTAACCCAGGGGGTTCCCTGAGAATCGTTATCAATTAGTGGCTATTTCCATCTAGCCACTTTACTATGCTTGCAACTGTAGTTTTGTTTTGATAATAAAAGTTTGTTTTGTTTTTTAATTAACCAGTACTGGTTGATTTTTGTGTCCTGGAAGGTTTGTCTGTGGGTCCCCTCTGTTTTTCCTAACTCCAAACAAAACGGACGTTGGGGCAGGGGAGAGTTTTACCTTAGGGAGGAGGTTTCCCAAGTGATCTCTTCCCTGGTTTTCTTGGAATTACATAGGTCAGTGGTCTCCAACCTTTTTACATCCAAGATCACTTTTTAAATGACAGAACAAGCCATGATCTACCGCCCCACCTCTTCCTTGAAGCCCCGCCCTCTGTATTCTCCTCCTCTCCATCACTTGCTATCCCCAACCCTTATACTGCTGCTTTTTTCCCCAATTCTTCTGTAGGAAGAGGTTTTTCCAATATTTGGCCTGTCTAGACTGGACCAAATGTCAGAAAAACCCCTTCTTTTGGAAGACCCCTTATTCCTCATGGAAAGAGGAATACAGGGGTGACCAAAAGAGCATGTTTGCTCTTCCACTAAAAGAAGTGGAAGAACAAATGCATCCCTGGATGCAGAAGAGTTTTTCTGGGATATCTCCCAAATCCTGAAAAACTCCTGCAGTCTAACTGTACCCTCACTGGGTTGAGACAGGAGGTGTGGGCTCTGGGGTGGGAATGAGGGATTTGGGTGTGGGAAGGTGTGAGAAGTGCAAGCTCTGGGAGGAAATCTGGATGCAGGAGGAGGTGGAGAAGGGGATGCTGGCTCGGGGAGGGGGCTCCAGGCTGGGCAGTGTTGGGGTCAGATGGAGGGTTAGGGTTCTAAGCAAGCCACAGGCTTGTGGATGTGAGGGTTCAGGAATTTGGGTTGGGGTATGTGAGGGGCTCAGGTCAGGGGGTTCCAGTGTATGATAGGTTCAGATCGAAGGTCTGGGGGAAGGGGGAGCACAGGAGTGTTATGATGCTGTGGCCAGATGGGGGCTTGGCCCCAATTGGGGGTTTGTTGGTCAGGCTTCATTTTTAAATAAAAGACTGTGTCAAACACAAAAAGTTTCTGCATTGTCTTTATTTATGAGAAGGGCAGGGAACCTGTTCTGAGTCAGGGGTCACTGACCCAAGAAAAGTCAGTTGGGGCCACACAAGGGAGATGCAAAATAAAAACTCCTCCAAAATCCCCACAAGCCTCACTAATGTGGCCCCAACTGTGCTGGTGGGAGCAGGGGACAGGATACTGGGGAAGGGTGCCAGGGGGTACCGGGACAGGGGACAGGGTGCCAGGGCAGGGGACAGGGTGCTTGTAGGTGCTGGGGCAGGAGACTGGGTGCCAGAGCAGGGTGCTGGGGCAGAGTGCCAGTGGGTGCTGGGGCAAGGGACAGAGGGCCAGTGGGTTCCAGGACAAGGGCCTGGGGCAGAGGACAGGATGTCAGTGGAGGCAAGGGACAGAGTGCTGGGGTGGAGACAGGGTGCTGGGGGGGGGCAGGGGCCAGGATGCCAGTGGGAGCAGGGGGCAGGGTGTTGGCTGGGGCAGGGAATCCTCGGCACGCGCCTTCCCCCCCGCCAGAGGAGGGAAGCTCCGGCAAGAGCCTCCTCCCGGGACTTCTCCCCTCTCCCCCACAAAGAAGGAAAGCCCTGGCGTGCATTTCCCCTCCGGGACTCCTCCCCCCTCCCCGGCGCGCGCTTCCCCCTGGGACTCCTACCTCCTCCACAGCAGAGGAGGGGAGCCCCAGTGTGCGCCTCCCTTCCCCTCTCTTCCCCCCACCCCCCCCGGAAGCCCCAGCATGCGCCTTCCTCCGGGACTCCTACTGCCTCCCGGTGCGCCACAGACCTGGAGGAGGGGAGCAGGCAGCACACCTCTGGAACCCCCGGAAGTGGCACGCAGGTGCTGGAGTTCCCTCCACTCTGCAGGAAGCCAGCACTACCTCCATTTTCGGAGGGAGGTAGTGGGGCTTCTTGGGGGTGGGGGGAATTGGGGGGGCCCTGAACGCCTCGCGAACTGCTACTTAGCCAGTCAGTCCCCAGCCTGTACCAATACTTGGGATTCTTCCCTCCCAAGTGCAGGACTCTACACTTGTCCTTCTTGAACCGCATCAGATTTCCTTTGACCCAATCCTCCACCCGGAGGGAACAGCCAGCAAACAAGTGGCGCAAGCGACTGTTTGGGCTCCACGCTCCCCATGCAGCACGGGGAGTGCAGAGTCCAAATGGCCGTTTGGGCTCCGCAGTCCCCCGAGGGAGAGGCAGGAGGGGGAGGAGAAGGGGGGGGAGTCAGTAGGAGGAGGAGGAGAGAGAGAGACACACAGAGCTAGAGACCAGAGGCTCAAGAGAGAAAACTGACGTGAAGGAGAGACCTGAAAATCCCGTCTTATGACGGACTAATTGGCTAGTCATATATATAGTAGCCCAATCTCTGAGAGTCTGTAACGCTGAAATGCTGGCTGTTCCCTCTGGGAGGTGCTGTTGCCTGAAATGCTGGCTGTTCCCTCTGGGCGGTCCGTGCTGCATGGGGAGTGCGGGGCCCAAACGGCCGCTTGCGCCTCTTGCTCCCCCGCTGCGGCCCGGCTGAGCGGCACAGAAGTCAGCCGAGCGCCACGGCGGGAGGCGAAGGGGGGTGGGGTGGTGACTTGCGGCAAGCAAGTGGCACAAGTGACTGTTTGGGCTCCGCGCTCCCCATGCAGCACGGGCTGTTTGGGCTCCACGGTACCCTGAGTGAAAGGCAGGAAGGGGAGGAGAAGAGAAAGAGAGAGACACAGAGAGAGAGAGAGGCAGGAGGCGGAGGAGAGCTGAGAGAGAGAGGGGGGAGTCAGTAGGAGGAGAAGGGGGGGGAGTCAGTAGGAGGAGGAGGAGAGAGAGAGAGACACACAGACACAGAGCAAGAGACCGGAGGGTCAAGAGAGAAAACCAATGTGGAGGAGAGACCTGAAAATCCCGTCTTATGACGGACTAATTGGCTAGTTACCTAATATAACACTGGTCTACAATTTTTTAGAAGTTGTCTGCTTCAGAGATAAAATGTGCTATTTATTATGTATTTTGATGTGCTGAATTCAAATATGACAATTAAAACAACTGATTGGCTACTGTTTCCAAGATACTTAAGTTTTTACATTTTACGTCTATGTATATTGTGTAGATAGTAGAGTTTTAATCATAAATTGTAAACCTAGGTCTTTTCATGTCTTTATGGTTGCTTTACATGATAATATTTCACCTGTCCTGTTTATGTAACACTTTAAAAATCAGCAAAAGGGTTATATAAATAAAATTTATTATGAAACAAAAGGCAAAAAACTATTATGTACATAGTTTAGTCCTATTCAGTGTCTACTCGGCGCTTCTTGGCTTGTCTCTTGTATTCATTAAATGGAGCATCTCTTGTCACTGTCCAGCAATAGTCTGCAAGCATTGATGGGCTCCATTTGCCCTGATAGCGTTTCTCCATTGTTGCAATGTCCCGGTGAAATCACTCGTCATGCTTGTCACTCACTGCTCCGCAGTTCGGTAGAAAAAAATCTAGATGAGAGTGCAAAAAATGTATCTTTAGTGACATGTTGCAACCAAGGCTTTTGTACGCCTTGAGGAGGTTTTCCACCAACAACCAGTAGTTGTCTGCCTTGTTGTTTCCGAGAAAATTTATTGCCACTAACTGGAAGGCTTTCCATGCCGTCTTTTCCTTGCCACGCAGTGCATGGTCAAATGCATCATCTCGAAGAAGTTCACGAATCTGAGGACCAACAAAGACACCTTCCTTTATCTTAGCTTCACTTAACCTTGGAAATTTTCCACGGAGGTACTTGAAAGCTGCTTGTGTTTTGTCCATGGCCTTGACAAAGTTCTTCATCAGACCCAGTGTGATGTGTAAGGGTGGTAACAAAATCTTCCTTGATTCAACAAGTGGTGGATGCTGAACACTTTTCCTCCCAGGCTCCAATGACTGTCGGAGTGGCCAATCTATCTTGATGTAGTGGGAATCTCTTACACGACTATCCCATTCACAGAGAAAACAGCAGTACTTTGTGTATCCAGTCTGCAGACCAAGCAAGAGAGCAACAACCTTCAAATCGCCACAAAGCTGCCACTGATGTTGGTCATAGTTTATGCACCTCAAAAGTTGTTTCATGTTGTCATAGGTTTCCTTCATATGGACTGCATGACCAACCGGAATTGATGGCAAACATTGCCATTATGCAGCAAAACATCCATGACTTCTAGGAATAACATGATGCAATTCATATCATGTATGACGCAATACCAGCTTCAGATTGTATCATTCATTGTTTTGCCTAAAAAGCAAGTACTGTCCAAACCCAGTCATAGATTTATTCATAGATCCAGTCAAAGATGTATTTTAGTCATTTCTGGTTTAAATTGAGATCCCTTCCCTTCATAACTCACTTATCCTCCGCCATTCGCAAGTCAAGGGTCGTATATACTGACCCAATAGCAATCTTGAAAACTAGAGCCAATCAACAATTTTAAGCATCATTTTCGTTCTCAGTGACCCAGAATGAGTAAAGTTTGACTATATTTATTTCAGAAGCATTTTGGCTGTAGAGCAGTGTAATACCATACTCACATCCCCTTCTCCCCAAAGGCCCAGCATGGAAGGACCAGCCTCCCTCCACCTGTGGGACTTTGGTGCAAGGTGAAGTATGGAGAACTCAGAAGCAAAGACTTAGAAAGAATAAGTAAAGTGAAGCAAAGAGCTTAACTGAAAGAAAAAAATACTTGATGAGGAAGAAGATAGGGCTTGTGCTTGAGCCCAGGGCTTCCTTATTCCCACAGCTTTTATACCTCTTTTTGCATTATAATACCCAGCCTCCAATAAGCAAAAACCAGGTTTCCACACCCTGAGATTTTGTGGGTACACCTACTTGATTATATGGTGATATTGGGGCATCTTTTGAATATTCATAAATAAAAACATCTGACATCCTTCTGGGACTCATTCCCAGTTGTGGGAAAAGTGGGAACTTGTAGTTAATTGAAAGGTTTTTGTTTCCTTGATCAGAATGGCAGTTTTGCTGGGTTTTGCATTTTAGGACCTACTTTAGCTCTCACAAGGTGTTGAGTCACATACCACCACCCTTATCTGGCCGCTATATGTGTTATGACGCAACTGAAGATTTCACCACAAGCCTTTCACAACTTCTAAAAACGATATTAAAAGATTTTAATTTATCTTCTAAAAGATATTAACCCTTACTCACACTATACTACTGCTGAAGCCAACTTCATGCAGGGTAGATCCTACAGGCCTTGCATTACTGGCATTACTGTTAGAATACAGAACAAGGGATAGGATAGGAAAAGTTATAGCTCGGCAGGCTACACTGGGGAGGTGTAACAGGATCGGCACTCACTTCCCATGAGTGTCCCTGACTGACTGAATACATGTGTCTGCACTCTGTTTGATTCCAAAACCCTCTTCAGCATCTCAGCCCTCTGGCCAAGTCACACTTAATGATTCTCAACCCCTTCCAGGGTACACCTCTAACAACCCAGTGCCCTCTGTAGAGTGTCTCTCTAACTCAGTCTATTGCCCCACTCAGGATGAAAATGGTCCCTCCAGGGCTTCCCCTCCTGGAGACCTCTCCTTTGCCTTTACCTCAGGGCTTTATCTCCCAGTCCACAGTCTCTCAGCAGCTCTCCACTGGGAGCTGTCCATTGTGCTGCCATTCCACCCCTGGTGTTCTCTCCTTCAAGGCTCCACTGCAACTGAATGGCTGCTGAGCTTTGCAGTTCCTTTCGTAGGCCTCATAATCAGGAGTGCTGACCAGCACCCGGTGACTAAGGGGTTAACTAATGTCTCCTGTACCTAGCCAGGTATCAGGTGGTCAGCCAATAACAATGCAGGTAGGAATTTCAAACTGGAAGAGAGGGGTTTTCTCTCTATGTTTCTTTGTTTGAGAGGCAGAGCAGTTTCTTCTAAGACTGAGGGAGATGGGAGGCCATCTATTTCCAAAAACGGACTTCTTACAAGGTGCAAACAGGGCAAAGTTTGTCAGGGTTTGTTGTTTTCCTGGTTTGGGGATATGGAAATAATGTCTGAGCTGTTAGTTGTTTTGTTTTTCTCTTTTGTAACTAAGGCTTTTAGCCCAGGGACTTTCCCTGAGTATCTATATCAATTGGTGGTTCTTTCCATCTAGCCACTTTACTATGCTTGCAACTGTAGCTTTGTTTTCATAATAAAATAATTGTTTCTTTTTTCTAATTAACCAGGATTGGTTGATTTTTTGTGTGTGTGTCCTGGAAAGGTCTGTCTGTGTGTATCCACATGTCTGACTGAGGGGTCAGCTACCACAGACTGCAGCTTGTTTTTCTCTTTTGTTTTCCAAGCTCTTTGGGGGAAAGAGCTTGGGGTGCCCTGGGGTAGGTTTCAAGTGTCCACCCCTGTCTGTGGGTTCAAAAGCCACTTGATGGTGGCAGTGGGTTCCACAAAGTCTGGGTATTAGGATTTTTGGGGGAAGTTTTTGTACCAGAGCCTGTGGAGACAAGGGTTTGGAGTGCTCTTGCGGGCCCCCAACTCCTGCATTCATTGTGCCAGAGCGGAGAACAGCCTTGACAGCCTCCCTGGCTCCTAATTGGCCAGTTTCTTCTGTTACCACTCTAGCCTCCTGGAGGACTTCTCTGTGGCCTTTTCTGGGCTCAGGGCTTTGTCCACCCCATTACAGGAGGCCTGGAGTTTGGGACCTGGCCCACTCTCTGTGGCTAGCATTGCAGGGCACCAATGCCCCAGGTGTTTAGAAATGCCAAATCATGTCAGCTCAGTAGGCCCTGAGCAATGGAACAGATTTGCCTTAGTGGCACCAGTGGAGCCCTCCATAGGTGTGTTCCACATACAAGCTGTGCCTGGGAGCAGTGTGGGCTTGTGCTCTGTTCTTGTCCAGCTGGTAGGTCTCCCCAAGCGGTGCTCGGGTCTGAGCACTGAATAGGCAGGAAGTTCTGTGCAAGATTCATGCCTGGAGTCCACTGTGTGCTCCAAGCTGTATGTTAAAAGGAGTATGGAGAAACTTGCCATAAAACTAGCCCAGGCAAAGCTTTGAGAACATGACACAGAGAACAGTTGGTACTGGCCATGGCAAGAAAAGGAGAGGGATAAGAGAGTAATTTGGTATTGGTTATTAAATTTGTATTGCACAGCCACTGTGAAAAAGAACTCTACTGGATGGGTGGCTGTGGTCTTCAGAAGTGATGTAGGCAGAGAGTTAAGGGAAGTGCAGAACACTGAGCGCATTTGCGGGGAGGGGACAGTTGGTTATGTGGGAGTCTGTTCTAGATCTTTCTAGAGTGTCTGAGCCCTGCGTTAGAATGGCAGGGAGCAGCTGAGGGCTGCAGTGCAGGGTTCCCTCCCTCACTAAGTGCATATTGCAGGAGTCCCAGTCTAGGATTCATGGGGAACTCACATCGTGTCTCAGGCATCCGCCTCTTCCTTGTGTAGCCCAAGGTCCAGTGTGTTTCAGCAGCAGCCCTGGGAACTACAAGTTGTGGACTACAAACTGCGGCACGTTGGGAGAACTTCCTGGTTCCTTCCAGGACGTGCCCTCTGCCCCCAGCAGGGTCTCAGCAAGGACTGTGCTGGAAGCAGCACCCAGGCTGCATGCTGAGAGGAGGGGCTGCTGAACTGTTTTCCTGTTCTATGTTTTTACAGAATAAAGCCTGTTCCTGATGGTTTGTCTGAGTGGGTCTGTCTGAGGTGCACTCACACACACACAACGCAGAGCACACCAAGCAACCTCAGGCCTAGCCCTCCCCCCACAGTGGTGTAAGGAGTCACAAGCTTCCCCTATGCTGAATAACCTCCCACTGGGCTAGCCAACAGGAGGGGTTACATTTTTTAGTTACTGGTGCCGTGACTCGGATAGGGGAAGCTTGATTAGTTTGCAGAGAGTTAGGAATCTGCCACACCAGGACAGCATGAACTCACAGTTTAGAGCCCAGGGGGATTGGTATGACCCGGGGTTGGTGTCAGTGAAAGTAGAGACCCCTAATGGGTGTCGTGGCCTAGAGATCCCTGTGGCTAAGGATATAGCTGTTGGAGGGGAAACCTTAGGGAAGAGCATGGCAGTGCCATATCTCCCTGCACAGCACCAAATCCGTGGGGTGCCTGTTTTCAGTGGTGGTACAGATTGCAGAGTAGACATTGAGGACTGGATAAAAGATATAGAGTATCTGCTAGCAGCCACTGGCATTCCTGAGCCTCTGAAGTTCCCCACCCTTGTCAGATACCTAAGTGGGGGGGCCCGTAAATTAGTCCTTAATCTGCCTCCTCAGGAGCAGTTTCCAGCCCGAGCTGTTGAAGAGCTTAGAGCAGAATACAGTGACTGTCATTTATCATTGGACCCCTTGGCAGACTTTTATGAGCGATGCCAACGCCCTAGAGAAACAGCCTCAGCCTATGCCATCGAGTTAGAAGCCTTACTGCGGGTAGTAGAGGAGACGCTCCAACAGGGCCGATCCTTCCCTGATCGGGACTATAAACTGACACAACAGTTCATGCGGGGCATCCGGGACCGAGAAGTGCGGAACAGGTTGGCACCTATGCAGCCTCGCTACATGACATTCCGACAGTTGCAAGAAGAACTGTGTCAGCTGGCCCGGGAGAGGAATGTAGAGGGTAGAATCCATGGGCCAGCCCAGAGGATAAATAGCCTGCAACAAGCTGCCCCGTCAGATGATGCTGTGCAGGCTGCTCCTGAGGTACCTCCACCCAGCACTACCCCGCATCAGGCAATGCTGGAGACAATGAAGGGCCTAACTGGACTAATCCAGGAACTGACTGCCCTCCAGAAACAGAGCCATGTGAGAATGGGGCAGCTGGAGGCACAGGTATTGCAGCAAGGTGTAGCAATGAGGGCAGCACCTCAAAATTCTAGATGGGAAAGTGGGGGAAGTACCCCTGACAACAGTGCCCGTGTCACCAGAGGCCGTTTTGTATGCCACCGTTGTGGACAAGAAGGCCACATAGCCCGTGGCTGCCGTCAACTCTCTCAGGCTCCCTCCTCTTTAAACTGCTAAAGCCTGACACTGAGGGGCAAGTGAAGGGCACAGAGTTGGTGAGAAGTTCCCCAATAGCATCAGTGTGCACAACGTCCCAGTGTACCCGACCATCTGCCAGCTGGCCTCCCAGCCTGGTGGGGCCCTTGACCGAGGAAATTGTGGAAGTGAATGGTATTCTGTACAAGGCTCTAATTGATTCAGGGTCGCAGGTCACAACCATCACAGAGGATTTCTGGAGAAATCACCCTACCCTGGGCAAGTCACATCCCACACCTGTAGATCTCCTGATAGAGGGTGCTGGTGGCCAAGCAGTCTCTCATCTAGGAGCTATCAAATTAGATTTATCTTTCCTTGGGCAAACCTACAAGGGAGTCCCTGCCCTTCTGGTGCCTGGAACGAAGTACCGACAGGGAGTCCCTGTGTTGTTGGGGACAAATGTCATACGTTCCAGCTGGCAGGATTTAGCCAACCAATTGGGCAACCAATTCCCAGATTGCCTGAAAGAGAAGTCACCAGTCTGTCATGCAGCCTATAAGCAAGTAATCTCTGGCCAAGAGAGACCATCCTTGAGATACACTGGCAAGCAACCCATCTTGTTGAGAGCTGGAGAAGGAAAAACTGTACCTGTGAAGGCCCCTTGGGGTGCAGGATGGGAGCCATACACTGTTCTGGTTGAACCTGAAGCTAAGAGTCACCTGCCCGGGAATTTGAGGGTGGAGGAAGGTATAGTAGATGTTGAACACGGGAAGGCTTATGTTTATCTGCAGAATGTAGGCCAAACAACAGCAATAATAGGGAGGAACCAGCATCTAGCTACAGCATCAGTAGCCTACAGCATGGCTAGCGTGAGCAGCAGCTTAAAATACTCTCCAGGGCAAGCACCGAGAGAAGAGGCACAAGCCAATGCCGAGGTGCCAGAAGTAGACCTGAGTCAGGTAGCTGTGCAGGACCCCGCTCAACTGACGATGTTGGAAGAACTGTTGAAGCGGAACACAGATGTATTCTCTAAAAATGATCTTGACTTGGGGTGTACTTCCACAGTCAAGCATGGGATACCCCTGATCGACACTACTCCTGTTAGACAACCCTACCGGAGGATACCTCCAGCACAGTACCAGGAGGTCCGCAAGCACTTGCAGGGTATGGCAGAGGTGGGCGCAATAAGACCAAGTCAAAGCCCATATGCTTCACCAATGGTGGTGGCAAGGAAGAAAGATGGCTCTATGAGAGTGTGCATTGACTACAGACAGCTGAATGCTAAAACCACTCGGGATGCATTTCCTCTGCCCCGTATGGAAGAAGCTCTGGATGCCTTAGGAGGAGCCAGATATTACTCTACACTAGATCTTACTTCAGGATATTGGCAGGTAGAAATGGCAGAAGAAGATAAACCCAAATATCACCCCCATGGGACTGTTTGAATGTAATCGGATGCCCTTCGGTCTACAGAACGCACCAGCTACCTTCCAGAGGTTGATGACACATGTTTTGGGGGATCTGAACTTCTCAGCAGTATTGATTCATCTCGATGATGTCATAGTGTTCTCCAGTACTTTTGAGGAGCATCTGCAGCGCTTGGAGATGGTTTTTGACAGACTCCGCCAACACAAGCTCAAGCTAACGCCCAGAAAATGTCATCTGCTACGAGAAAAGGTACGATATCTTGGGCACATAGTATCTGCCCAAGGCATTGCAACAGATCCAGATAAAGTTCAGCAGGTGAGAGACTGGAGGATCCCTGCTAACAGGAAGGAAGTGTTACAGTTTCTTGGGTTCACTGGCTACTACAGAAGATACATCAAAGGCTACTCCAAATTGGCAGCCCCGTTATTCAGACTAACTGGAGGGGGCACCCAGACTAGAAGGAGGAATAAGAGGGGTCCTATTAAGATACCAAGTTTTGTTTGGACAAAGGAATGTGACCAGGCTTTTACAGAGCTGAAGACAAAGCTGACAACTGCACCAATATTAGGTTATGCTGACTACAGTTCACCATTCATTCTCCAGACAGATGCATCTACGGAGGGTCTAGGAGCTGTACTGGCACAGGTTCAGTTAGGAAAGGAGAGAGTCATAGCTTATGCCAGCAGGCGCTTAACTGCCTCAGAAAAAAATTATCCTGCCCATAAACTGGAGTTTTTGGCATTAAAATGGGCAGCTGCAGATAAATTTAGGGACTATCTTCTAGGACACCAATTCCCAGTGCTAACTGACAACAATCCACTGACCTATGTCACTACTTCTGCTAGGTTGGATGCAACTAGTCAAAGGTGGATGGCAAAGCTGGCAGAGTTTAACTTTGACATAAAGTACCGGCCTGGGAGAAGCAATGCCAATGCTGATGGCCTGTCTCGACTACCCTGGGAGGAGGTGGCTACTGTTCTGAATGCCGGATGCAATGTGTCTTCCATAGCAACCCAGGGTGATGGCCAAGGGAGAGCAACAGGTGGAGCTGAGCCACTCCATTGGCCAGGCATAGAGTTAATCCCAGGCCTGCCTAAGGAAGAACTGAGGAGGCTGCAGGAAAAGGATGCAGTAATCTCTCGAGTAAGATCCTACCTGCCCAGACAGCGGACACCCAGTGCCCGGGAGAGGCGGAAGGAAATAACACCAGTGAAGATATTACTGAACCAATGGAAACGATTGCAGCTGGTAGAAGGGATCCTTTACAGGAGAACAACAATCCCAGGAGAGGGACAGATCCAACAAGTTGTGCTACCAGAGAAACTCCAGAGAGAAGTGTTTGAAGCTCTGCACACAGACATGGGACACGTGGGCATTGACCGTACAGTGGACCTCATCCGCACTCGCTGTTATTGGCCAGGCATGCAGTCCACCATCCAGAAGTGGTGCCTTTCCTGCAAAAGGTGCTGCCTAAGGAAGAGAGGCATCTCTGGAAACAGAGTTCCACTTATCTCCATCCATACCAGTAGGCCCCTGGAGCTAGTATGTATTGACTGTCTCACCCTGGAACCATCCCGAGGGGGCATCGAGAATATCCTTGTGGTTACTGACCACTTTAGTCGCTATGCTCAGGCATACCCTACTCGTGACCAACGGGCATCTACTGTGGCCAAGGTGATGTGGAAACACTTCATCTGCAACTATGGCATCCCTGAAAGGATACATACAGACCAGGGGAGGAATTTTGAAAGTAATCTCCTTGTCCAGCTTTGGAAACTGTTGGGGATCTCAAAAAGCAGAACCACGCCCTATCACCCCCAGGGGAACGGGACTACTGAGCGGTTCAACCGGACACTCATGAATATGCTGGGAACCCTGTGTCCAGAGCAAAAAGCAAATTGGAAGGACTATGTTGAGTCCATGACTCATGCCTACAACTGCACTCGTCATGAGTCCACTGGGTTTTCCCCATTCTTCTTAATGTTTGGCCGGCACCCAAAGCTGAAGATAGATCTAGCTTTGGGTCTCCCGCACCGAGGAAATGAGGGGTTAGAGGTGGAGGAGTACGTCTCAGCAAGGACTGTGCTGGAAGCAGCACCCAGGCTGCATGCTGAGAGGAGGGGCTGCTGAACTGTTTTCCTGTTCTATGTTTTTACAGAATAAAGCCTGTTCCTGATGGTTTGTCTGAGTGGGTCTGTCTGAGGTGCTCACACACACACACTCACATACACAACGCAGAGCACACCAAGCAGCCTCAGGCCTAGCCTCCCTCAGTGGTGTAAGAATTCACAAGGCTTCCCCTACTCTGAATAATCTCACACTGGGCTAGTGAAAAGGAGGGGTTACACTTGTCTGCCCTCTGTTCTTGGGGCCTGTAAGGGGAGGAGGAGGAGGCAGCTGGAAGTTGCTCGTAGTGGTGGTTCTTATCCCTTCTGATCTAGCTAATGGAGTGTTGTCCTCCTTCATCTCGGCTTGTTATCCTGCTGCTCTTGTTGTGCAATGGAGGAGTGTCCAAGCTCTGAGGGGCCTTCCCTGCCCCTGTGTGATTAGTCGCTGCTTTGGAAATGATAAAAAAGGGACTTGTTCTTCTTCCGGCTCTAGAAGTGCCCAAAGCGAGTTACAGGCCATTTTGAGTGTCTGTTGGCAAATGTTTGCTGCGGTGTGGAGCAGGGATGTAAAATCCTGTTTAAAATGTTCACTGGTTAAACGACGTGTTTAACTGGCTAACCAGCCCACTGAGTCACGCTGCGGGTGGGGCAGGCTGGCTGGAGCAGCCCTCTGCCTGCAGTGTGGCACGGTGGACCTGGCAAGGCTGGAGATGTCACACCCATGGCACGGTGGGCCCAGCTGGCATGCCACAGGTGGGGGCGGGGCGGGGCGGGGCGGGGGAGGGGTGCTGCTCCAGCCAGCCCAGGCTGTGGTTAACTGGTTAACCCTTTACATCCCTAATGCCGTGTTGCAAGCACCCACAAGGTGGTGAAGGGGGCAGTGTGTGCCAGGATTAGCTCTGCAGGAGTGTCCAGTGCCTCCTACAGCCTGCCAGCATGGTCAGCCTAGATGGTGAGACTGGGCATCTGCTTCCCACCTAATGATCCCAGGAGATCCCTTGGGGACATGGGTTCTGAGCCTGCAGAGAGGGTCACTGCCAGCAGCCCTAGCAGTAAACACCATTGCTCAGCGCCCCAGGCCTGGGCCATTGAAACATTCCCCAGCCTGGGAGATCTGTGCCCAAGGGAAGGGAATTCTCAAGCTGCCTTATTGAGAGACAGTGACCATTGGAGGCATCTCCTAGACTGTAGTCCCAGCACAGACTCGCTGTGTCCACTTCTCCCTCTCTGCACCCCACTTCCTCATCTGTAAATTGTATTGTGTTGCACCCCATTGCACTCACCTTCCCCACAGAGCACTGGGGGTCAACTACTGCTTGTGCAGCACTGGGATTTGCATGGGTGGAAGGCACCAGAGACAAGAGGAGGTGTGGGGGGGGAAGGGGTTAATAATTGTACTTTATTACATGCTACCTTTTTAAGCATATCCGGGTGTAGATTGCATGTGTCTGTGCAGCAGCATCTGCTTTGGATGCTCTATGAATGAGGCTATGGAGCAGTGGTCTGGGATAGTGTGTATTGACCAGTTAGTGCTCAGCACTGATGTGCAGGGAGAGCAGGTTTGGGTCCTGGTTCTGGATCCTTGCTTTGTGTAAACAGAAAATACCCAGATTGAAATGCTATGGATGGGATTTATACATGGAAGGGTGGACAGTGCCATGCTAATACAGATAGAGCAGGGATGGGCAACAAAAAATAGTGGGTGGACCATGTTTTCTTCCACAACCACATGAGTGGCTCTCCTTCACCTCGGTGGGCCCCCCCAGTCCACTGGAGTCCACCGGCAGCCCTGTGCCCCCACCCCCACATGCCTGTCATGCACTGGGGCACTGGAGCCCTATACTTGCCTGCCCCTTTCCTTCCCTCCCAGTACTTTCAGAGTGTGCGAATCATGTGACTCACGTTCCATCCCTGTTCCTCCCCTCTCCCTCCCAGAGCGGGAACATCACAAACAGCTGTTTGTGGTATTCCAACTCTGGCACAAATCAAGTGATTCACAGCTCCTCTAAAAGTTCTGGGAGGGAGGGGGAGGAGCAAGAAGTGTGGGGCTCCAGTGTGCGAGAGGTGCATGAGGAAGAGGAGCAGCCAGGGGGTCCATGGGCTGCATTTGAAGCCCCAGTGAGCTGCATGGAGACAGAGGCTGATAAGTTCATGGCCATGCATGCTCCTGGGCATGGCTGTGAGGAATCAGTTCAGGGGGGTGGAGGATTAATGGGCAGGACAGGTTAGAGATGTGAGGACGCAGCCCACTCCCATTGCCCTTCACCCCCTCTGTCTCACATCAGTGTGTCTCTCTGCAGACTGGGGTGTCCCCCGCTGACAGGTGTCCCTGAGTTCAGTCTGCCATCCCCAGGCCGTGGGTGTCCCTGCAAAGGAGGGGTGTGCTAACATCAAGGTGGTTCACCTGGAAGAACTACCAGGCTGTGAAGACCTAGAGCAGATAAGGTGCATGTAGCTTTTATCTTCAAGGTCAACACTGTGTCCCCGTCGGGGACCAATCTCCCCTAAAAACTACAGAGCTTTGTCTCCACTAGGGCCTTGCATGTAGCTAGTTACCTCACGCTAGATTTTATTAAAGATAAAATCACACCTGTTTTGCTGTGAAGCAGCTGAGGAGCCTGGTGCCACCTGCAGAGCTCCCTGGAGCTGCCATTGCAAATACTCTGCTTGAAACCAGAGGTGAGAGTTAGACTAAAAGCTCTGCAAGTGTGCCACTCCCATGGCTGTGTCTTGTGCTGCCCTGCTGGCTGTGCAGAGCGGGAGTGAAAACAGCTGGAAAGAAGCAAAGATTTGTTGGGGGGATAGGGAGGATTTTGGGAGAGGAGGGGATGAACACCACAAATGTTTGCAGGCTTAAAAAACCGACATTGTTCAGGATTTGATTTTCAGCTGGAGAACACGGAGCCTGTAGCAAGGTGGCCTTTCCTCCAGCGTGACCAGGGAGCGTTCAAAGCAGCCACAGTCTCTGGGCTCCTGATGAACGTTGCTTCGAGTGGGCACAGACCCACTGTGACCCACCCACCCCGCTCTCTTTCTGACTCGCAGGTCGCATTTCATGGCTGTATGTGGCATCCGCGGGCAAGAGAGGGGCCGTGTGAGGTTCAGCTGCCCTCACTAGGCCTGTTTGCTTACTGACGCCTCCTCCCTCTGTCTGTCTGCAGCGTGAGGCTCTGCAGTGGTGACTCCAGCAGGGCTCTCCGACGCTTGGACCATGTTGGCCTGTCTCCAGAGAACCCAGAACCCACCAGCCCAGCACCTCACGTGTCCAAACAAGACCCTGGAGCCGCGGAAGTGTAAGTGCCGCTTTGCTGGGGTGACAGGGTTGGCTGGGACTGAGAGGAGGTTTTCTGCACTCCCCATACATTGCCTGGCACCAGGTTGTTCATTGACCTTCCAGCCTCTCTCTGCTCTATCAGACTTTGTGCTTGGGAATAGGACTGGTTGCCCCTTCCCAGTGCCGTGTCACATGGTGTGTCCTGCGGCAGACTAGCCCTGAGGCCCCTCTCCATCTCCTGCTCTGGGAGGCAGAAGGCAGCCTGACTCCAGTTCCCTTTCTTCCTGATAGCTTGCTTGCTGCTTTGATGCTGCTTTTCTCCGGGGAAAAGACGCATAGTTAACTGGTCATTAAAAAGGACAGGAAAAGCAGAGGGGAGCTGGGGGGAAAGGAAGGCAATGTGATAAGCAAATTAAATTGGACTTCTTTGGTTGCTGGGTTGAACTTCAGAAAATTTTGCACCGATGTTTGTCCTGGTGCTTTGTAGACACCTTCTCTGAAGCCTCCTATCTATGTCCTCCCTCCCCCACCCCATCCCCATCCCCAATAATTACTTTTCCCAGTTTTGCCATAGCTCTACTGTTCCTGATGAGCTGGCCTTTCAGATAAGCTGTAAACTAGTTACATTAAAATGGGTTCCAAAAGGTCACTCCAGTAAAGCACCTGTCTCCAGCAGCCTTTGTCTCTCAATCCAAGCCATGATTAAATGTATATTTAATGAGGCTGCTTTAGGCAGACGGGTTTGACCTCTCTGGCTGGGAAAGACACATTAAGATTCTCTAGTGATGAATGTGTGTTTTAAAGAGGGGAGTGGATATTTTTTCTACTATCTTGGTTGGATTTTTTAAATGTTCTGGGCAGAAGACAAATCAACTGCTAAAGCTCTGCTTTTTAGCATGTGACAGCCACGAGGTATTTGGATAATGATCTGTATTTTCCTTGGAGACACGCTTCCCCCTACTTGCATGCCCCAGTGCAATCAAACCAGTCTGCCTCTACAAATAGATGCTGGACGAAATGCAGGCCCTTCTCTCTTTCTCTGCTGTCTTTTTAAGTAGAGGAGAGTAGGCTTTAACTGATCAGATGGCCTTTTTAAAACAGGCAGTCAAGTTTAAGCTCTTGGCCTTGAAGTGGGAATTAGTTCTCAGGAACTTGGCTGGTAAGATGAGATGATCACAGGGGGTCCATGTGCCCTTAAAAAGCTGCAAACTTTTGTTTGTATTTCTGAGGCACCTTCACTTTTCAGTTCATGTTGGTCTTTGAGTTCATCTTATGCCCCAGGGGAAGTACCCTCATGTTTCACTTAGTCTCCAGTATAGGGATGTTAGCATGTAGTCATTTACACGGTTAACCAGTAAACCCAGACTTAATGCTAATGACTACATGCATCTTCTCCTCCCTCTCCCCCACCCCCACCCCCACCACCTCTGTATCAGGGAGGCAGGAGCTGGTGCCCCCACAGAGCTGCCTGCCCCACCTCTGCTGCCTCTCACAGAGGCAGCAGTGCAGGGGGGCACGTGGGAGCCACCTGACCTCCCCTCCCCCGCCCCGCACTGCTGCCTCTGATAGAGAGGCAACAGCGTGAGGGGCGAGGTGGGCAGGCGGGATCCAGTACACACAGGAAGCCTGCATGTACTGGCTCAGCTCCCATGGAGCTGCCTCCCCCCACCACCATGCTACTGCCTCTTTATCAGAGGCAGTGGGAGGAGGGGGCAGGCAGTAGCCAGTGCTTGTGGGGAACCAGCTTTTAAGCCTGCTCCCTGCGAGCACCAGCCCCCCCCCCCCATGTAAACCTCTAACCACAAAAAAAATCTAGCAGTTACACGTTTGCACAAATACCCCTTAGTTAACATCCCTAGTCCAGTGGAGAAGGGGCCCAGAGGCTCTCCCCACTGAGTGTTCAGCTGCTCCCACTGCCCCAAGGGGAAGGTTGCAGTCCCCAGAAGCATGGGAACCTCTCCTCTCTCCCAGGGCTCTGCCTTGCAGTCTGTGCAGGGGCGATGTGCTGCATGTGTGTGTGTGTGTGTGTGTGTGTGGACGCTTGCTCAGAGTTTACTGCATGGCTCAGGTCTCTCATTTGTGTCTGGAAAGACATTGAGCCTTACTGTTGTAAAATGTGTTCCTATTCGCTCATCCATTGTCTCTATTTTGCTGTTCTCCCTTCTACCCTTCCTTAGGATCATGAACTCTGTGATTTCATGATCACTTTCACCCAAGCTGCCTTCCACTTTCAAATTCTCAACCAGTTCCTCCCTATTTGTCTAGATTTGATCCTAACAAATAGGGAGGAACTGGTTGAGAATTTGAAAGTGGAAGGCAGCTTGGGTGAAAGTGATCATGAAATCACAGAGTTCATGATCCTAAGGAATGGTAGGAGGGAGAACAGCAAAATAGAGACAATGGATTTCAGGAAGGCAGATTTTGGTAAGCTCAGAGAGCTGGTAGGTAAGGTCCCATGGGAAGCAAGACTAAGGGGAAAAACAACTGAAGAGAGCTGGCAGTTTTTCAAAGGGACATTATTAAGCACCCAAAAGCAAGCCATTCTGCTGTGTAGGAAAGAGAAAGTACAGCAAAAGACCACCTTGGCTTAACCAGGAGATCTTGCATGATCTAAAAATCAAAAAGGAGTCATATCAAAAGTGGAAACTAGGACAAATGACAAAGGATGAATATAAGCAAACAATACAGGTATTCAGGGGCAAGATTAGAAAGGTAAAGGCACAAACGAGCTCAATCTAGCTACAGACATAAGGGAAACAAGATGACTTTCTATAAATATATTAGAAGCAAGAGGAAGACCAAGGGCAGGGTAGGCCCATTAATATCATCTTTGGAAAGTCATGGAAGTTGGGAGAGATTCCAGAGGACTGGAAAAGGGCAAATCTAGTGCCCATCTATAAAAAGGGAAATAAGAACAACCCAGGAAACTACAGACCAGTCAGTTTAACTTCTGTGCCAGGGAAGATAATGGAGCAAGTAATTAAGGAAATCATCTGTAAACACTTGGAAAGTGGCAAGGTGATAGGGAACAGCCAGCATGGATTTGTAAAGAACAAATCATGTCAAACCAATCTGATAGCTTTCTTTAATAGGATAACGAGCCTTGTGGATAAGGGAGAAGCGGTGGATGTGGTATACCTAGACTTTAGTAAGGCATTTGATACGGTCTCGCATGATATTCTTATTGATAAACTAGGGAAATACAACTTAGATGGGGCTACTCTAAGGCTATGTCTAGACTATAAGCCTCTTTTGAAAGAGAGCGTGTAGACTGCAACCACTTCTTTCGAAAAAGCGAGCCACTTTTTTGAAAGAGAGCACCCAGGCAGTCTGGATGCTCTCTTTCAATAAACCCCTGTTTGCATTTAAGAACACCTTTTTTTGAAAGAGCACTTTTGAAAAAAGGCGTTCTTCCTCATAAAATGAGGTTTACCATGGCTGAGAAAACCGCCGTGTTCTTTTGATTTAACTACAAAAGAACGCGGCAGCAGTCTAGATGCAGGGGAAGTTTTTTTGAAAAAACCCTGTAGTCTAGACACACCCTAAGGCGGGTGTATAACTAGCTGGATAACCGTACTCAGGGAGTAGTTATTAATGGTTCACAATCCTTCTGGAAAGGCATAACAAGTGGGGTTCCGCAGGGGTCTGTTTTGGGACCGGCTCTGTTCAATATCTTCATCAACGATTTAGATATTGGTATAGAAAGTACGCTTATTAAGTTTGCAGATGATACCAAGCTGGGAGGGGTTGCGACTAATCTGGAGGATAGGGTCACAATTCAAACTGATCTGGACAAATTGGAGAAATGGTCTGAGGACAACAGGATGAAGTTTAATAAAGACAAACGCAAAGTGCTCCACTGAGGAAGTGTGACAGGGTGTTTGCCCTGCACTGGCCCTTTAAGGGCAAAATCCCAGCCCTGAGTGAGGGCTGAGACTGAAGTCCCAGCTGAGGCAGTTCTTGCTAATTAGGGCCCAGCTGGGGACGATATAAAGAAGGACTCCTGGGGTACGTCTTTTGAAAGATTATTTTGAAAAAGCTGCTTTTGAAAAAGAGTGTCCAAACTACATAAAGTGGATCAAAAAAGCGATCTGCTTTTTTGAAAGAGAACATCCAGATTGCCCAGATGCTCTGTCAAAAAAAGGGCACCCGGAACCACTTCTGGCAGGGCACAGGGGCAGCATTTACTTCCAGGTGCTGCTACATGCCCTTTGCACCGTGCTTAAAGGGACCCCCCTGAACAGCCATTTATCTGCTGCTGCAGCTGGTTTGCCTACCTCTCAGAGGGACAGCAAAGCTGCTGCAGTGTGTGCTGTGATTGCCCTGCTTTCTGAGACGCCACAGCAATTTGGTTTCGTGTTTGGTTTTACTGGTTTTGAATCTTTTTTTTGCCTTGGAGCTAGAGCTGCCCTTGGGCAGGTGATGGCCCTACACAGCCATGCTGCAAATTCTGCTGCACCTCCATGACACTGTCATGATGCTCCTGCGCCATCTGGACTCAGAACCCAGCCTTGAGCCCCTCGTCCAGGGTGCAGGACCAATGGCCTTCCCACCGAACTTCCTTGTGGAGAGGCGCTTTTGGAGGCTGGACACCAGTTCCAACTGGTGGGACCAGCTTGTCCTGGAGCTGTGGGATGACCGGCATTGGCTCCGAAACGTCTGGATGCGGAAGGCCACCTTCCAGGAGCTCTGTGCCTGGCTCACTCCTGCCCTGCAATGCCAGGACACCCACTTGCAGCCCACCATCCCCCTGGAGAAGCTTGCAGGGCTATTGCCCTGTGGAAGCTGGCCACCCCCAACAACTACCGCTTGGTGGGACACCAGTTTGCCGTCAGGAGGTCTACTGTCGGGGCCATCTTGATGGAGGTAAGTCACTCTCGGGGGAGAGTCCCTGCAGGGTTGGGGTGCCAGAAAAGGGGGATTGTCAGGAAAGGGCAGAGGGAGTAGGGGATGGAGTGGGTGTGGGGGCCTCCTGGCCTCACCCTGCCCTGCTGCTGGGGGGGCCACATGGGGAGGGGCTCCTGGAATCTTGGGTGTGAGGGGGGGGCACTTCAAGGGCTCAGGCACCCTCTCTAATGTCCTGTTCTGTGTGTTTGTATTTGTCCCTTTCTGCAGGTGGTGATGGCCATCACTTCGGAGCTGCTGCACAGGACTGTCCGCCTCGGAGACCTGGACACTATCGTGGCTGGATTTGTGGGGCTAGGATTCCCAAACTGCAGTGGAGCACATGATGTCCACATCGTCGGTAACTCCAGCCTGTACCACAGGCTGCAGGTTGGGACATTCTTCCCGCAGCATAACTTTGCAGTCGGGGATGTGCAGATGCCTATGTGCATCGTGGCCGACGCGGTGTACCCCCGTATGCCCTGGCTCATGAAGCCGTTCACTGGACACCTGGAGGCGAGCAGGGAACTGTTTAACTCCCACCTGAACCGGGCTCGCTTGCAGGTAGAATGCGCCTTCGGGCGTCTGAAGGGCAGGTTTAGATGCCTACTCACTCGCCTGGACATGGGGGAACGCAACATCCCCGAGGTGGTTGCTGCCTGTTGTGTGCTGTACTTCCTGGTGGAGAGGAAAAGGGAGGCCTTCCTCCCAGGGTAGGGGACATGGGCTGATGTCAAGGGGAGGCAGTTCGAGCAGCCCCGGACAGCTGCCATCTGCCAGGCCAGCATGCACATCTGGGAGGCCCTGAGGGAGAGATTCTCAGAAGGAGCCCAATGACTCTCCCCAGGGCCTCCCCAATGTCTCCCCAATGGGGGCTTGGGCCTGGCCCTCCCAATACCTTCCCCACCCCACTTTCCAGAGAGTAAACACAGACACCAGGTTTTAGTTTGAAAAATAGACTGTATATTAAAGAACAAGAAAACTGTAAATATAATTAACAGGCCATAACAAAAGAACAGTGCTGTTTTCAAAAATAAACTTTGTTTTAAATTTAAAAATGTGTCTTTAACTGCTGAGGAGGGGGGCTGTAAACCTGGAGGGGGGAGGGGGAGGCACAGGGTGTTGCCTGGACCACAAAGTCCTGCCGCCTTGGTTCCGTGGACCTAGACGTGATTGGGGTTGGGTGGGGCCTGGGACAGTAGGGGGCTGGGCAGGAGTGGGAGCTGCAGCTGGGTCTGGGTTGACAGGGGGTGAGGGGGACCAGGGGGTGAGGGGCAGTAGCAGATTGAGCAGGAGGAGTGGCAACGGGGACAGGATCTGGGAAGGCTGTGACCTCCTGGATTGTAGCACAGCTTGTTGTCTGCTGCTGGATGAGCTCGTCCAGCAAGCGGTCATGCCACACAGCCTCTGCCCATGTCCTCTCGGCTATGCTCTCCTGCAGTATTTTGAGGACCCGAATGTGCTGGTGCATGAGGTCTTGATACATGCGCCAGTGCCTGCAGCTTCCATGGGCCCGGCTGGGTGGTGGGACAGGTGTTGCTCAACAGTCAGGGACTGTGGAGGACAAGAGGGAGAAGTGGTCAGTCATGCATGCACACACTGTCCCTGCTTGTGAGCAGTGAGTAACTGTCCTTGGAACAAGGGATGCCAGTGTTCTGACAGCAAGCCCACGTGTGGCCTGGCCAGAGCAACCCCGGCCTCACAGGGGCCCCAAGGTGTCCAGGGCAACATCCTACACCCCCCCCCCCCCCCCCGGCCAAGCAGCCCAGGGAAGTGTCCAGCCACAGCAGGTTCCAAGGTGTAGGAGAGGGGCCTGGAGCAGCCTGGCCCTCCCTGCCCCCCCCATATGCCTGCACGTGGCAGCACTGTCTGCGGGAGTGGTTGTTGTGTCACATGTGCACACATCTGGAGAGAGAGCAGTAGGGACCTGACTGCCAGGGAAGTGGGAGGCTTCCTGGAGGTAGAACAGGGCTGGGGAAGGAAGGCAGGACTGGGGAAGCTCTGACCAAGCAAGCCCCCAGGCTGCAGGGCCTGAAGCAGACAGGTTAGGCAAAGGCAGTAGGGCTACACCCCTTTGCCAGTGCTGAGTGACTCTTACAGACTGCAGTTTGCCCCTGAGGCAGGGGCTAGATGAAGACTGGCAGCGGGTCACTGAGGCAAGGTGGGGACAGGGGAACTGGGTATTCCCTGGGAGAAGAACTGGGTGCCCCTTAGGAGGGGAGGACCCTGGAGTGTGCAACTGGGTAAAAAACACCCCCCTCCAGAAGGGGGCGCAGAGACACTGGAGTGGGCACTGCTGGAGGGCAGTGTCCTGAAGAGGACGCCGTGGTCAAAGAGGAACATGGGGTGATACCAGCTAGAGGGAGGCGTCCAGCGAGTCAACAACCTAATTCCCAGAGCAACCAGCTGGAGACACCATGGTGGTGAGTCTGCCCTGTGACAGGAAGGAACAATCTGTGTCACACACACAGAATGGGAAGCGACTGTCTGGGAAGGAGTACGGCAGAAAGGGATCTAGGGGTTATAGTGGACCACAAGCTGAGTCAGCAGTGTGATGCTGTTTCAAAGAAAGCAAACATGATTCTGGGCTGCATTAACAGGTGAGTTGTGAGCAAGACACAAGAAGTCATTCTTCCGCTCTACTCTGCGCTGGTTAGGCCTCAGTTGGAGTATTGTGTCCAGTTCTGGGCACCGCATTTCAAGAAAGATGAAGAGAAATTGGAGAGGGTCCAGAGAAGAGCAACAAGAATGATGAAAGGTCTAGAGAACATGACCTATGAGGGAAGACTGAAGGAATTGGGTTTGTTTAGTTTAGAAAAGAGAAGATTGAGGGGGGACATGAGAGCAGTTTTCAGGTATCTAAAAGGGTGTCACAAGAAGGAAGGAGAAAACTTGTTCTTCCTGGCCTCTGAGGACGGACGAGAAGCAATGGGCTTAAACTGCAGCAAGGGAGGTTTCGGTTGGACATTAGGAAAAAGTTCCTAACTGTCAGGGTGGTGAAACACTGGAATAAATTGCCCAGGGAGGTTGTGGAATCCCCATCTCTGGAGATATTTAAGAGCAGGTTAGATAAATGTCTATCAGGGATGCTCTAGACAGTATTTGGTCCGGCCATGAGGGCAGGGGACTGGACTCGATGACCTCTTGAGGTCCCTTCCAGTCCTAGTGTTGTAGGTCTCTACGCCTTAAGAACAAGCCCCATTTCTGCTGCACTGGTCAAGAGCCCAGGGCCAGGCTGAGGATAATGTGTGCACAGGGCTTCAGAGGTTCCCTGCTGTGGGAATCAGCACTGGGGCTGGGCCTGGTGAGCTGGGGATCACTTGTCATCCTCTAACATTAATTGGCAATGGGCACGCCTGTCCGGGGTTACTTCCAAGTCACCAATGAACATAGAGCTGACCAGCTAGATCCCCCTGTCACGGAGTAGACTCACCAGCACGGCGCCTTCAGCTGGTCGCCTTGGGGAATTAGCTTGTTGTTTCATTGGACGCCTTCCTCCAGCTGGTATGTCTCTGTGCTCTTCTTTAACCACAGCGTCCTCTTCAGGACACTGCCCTCCAGCAGTGCCCACTCCAATCTCTCTTCACCCCCTTCCGGGGCGGCGGGGGGGGGGGGGTGTTGTTTACTCCACTGCACACTCCAGGGTCCTCCCTTCTCCCAGGGACCCCCAGTTCCCCTGCATCCACCTTGCCTCAGCGACCCACTGCCAGTCTTCATCTAGCCACTGCTTCCAGGGGCAGACTGCCATCTGTAATGGCCACCCATCACTGGCAAAGGGGTGTGGACCTGCTGCCCCTGCCTACCATGACTGCCTCTGTCAGCTGATGGTCAGGGCAGTGTGTGTGTGTTACACCCGAGTTTTCAACTGCTGGGACACAAGGCCCCATCACAGTGGGCAGTCTAGGAGAGACTGACGGGCACCCCGAGGAGTTTAACGTCCGTGTCTTTGTCCGCTAGGATCGGGATCCCTTCGCGGCAGGCAGCCAACAGGCCAACAGACGCCCCAGAGTTTACAGGGAGAGCTTATTACATCTCAGACTTTGACTGCTAGGATACATGATCCCTTTGCAGCGGGCAGTCTAGGGAAGACTGAGAGATGCCCCACAGATCTGTCCTCTGGAAGCGACACGATGCAAACGCCCAAGCTCCTCCTATACCTGTCCCTTATGACCGGCTGAAGTTCTTTTAAATTGTGCTTGGTTCTGTTACAGGAACTGAAGGAGTCAGGTTAAAAACTTAACCAGTTACAGGTTTATTAAAGAAGCTTATAAATCATATGGTTACAATGGCTATTGCTCTATTTCTTAACTGCTAGCAAATATAGATCTTAAAAATGGTTACAAAGAAGGTAAAGATAGAAAATAGAAATAATGGTACCAAGTGACAGCTTAATCTTTAAAGAGCTCTAAGTCTATGTGTACACTTACGACAAAGGACCACATCCAGGTACAATTTTTACCCCTTTCTGTGCCTCTCGACTCCAGCGTGTCAGGCCAGGGCCGGTCCCTCAATTCCTAGGAAAGACGAATACGAGGTGGAACCTCCCTTGGAACCTCGGGAGATCAAACACCTAACCCGACCAGCAGATAGATGGTAGATTGACACTCAGAGAAAATGTGCTGCTGGACTCATCTTTATACCCCTGGGGGCCCGTATCCTCTTTCTTATCTAAGATGCCAAATTGTGTTGGTCCGTCTTTGTGACGCCAGTTCTTACAAGAGAGTTTCAACTTAATTTACACTTGCAAGAGAGAGAACTAAATTGTGAGTACTAGACATTCTTTACTGGGCGGGAGATTCCTCCCCCCGCGGAAGGCTGTGTTTTCATATCAATATGGCTACGTCTAGACTGGCATGATTTTCCAGAAATGCTTTTAACGGAAAAGTTTTCCGTTAAAAGCATTTTCGGAAAAGCGCGTCTAGATTGGCATGGATGCTTTTCCGCAAAAAGTGCTTTTGCGGAAAAGCGTCCATGCCAATCTAGACGCGCTTTTCCGCAAAAAAGCCCCAATTTTCGCGATCGGGGATTTTTTGCGGAAAACAAATCTTACATGAGATCGTCAGTGCTTTTGCGGAAATTCAAGCAGCCAGTGTAGACAGCTGGCAAGTTTTTCCAGAAAAGCGGCTGATTTTCCAGAAAAAGTGGCCAGTCTAGACACAGCCTATAGGTTTCAGTCAAGGGCACTCCTCTGCAGCCTCTTGGTCAGCAATTGGCATATCTCTGTTTACAGCCATCCAGGGTCACAACAGCCTGCATATCTGGGCCTTCTGTCAAGGATCTTAGGGTATGTCTACACTACAGCACTAATTCGAACTAACTCAATTTGAATTAGTTAATTCGAACTAAGCTAATTTCGAACTAGCGCATCTAGACTTCAAAACTAGTTCGAATTAGCGTTTTGCTAATTCAAACTAGCATGTCCACATTGAGTGGACCCTGAACCGGGGTTAAGGCTGGCCGGAAGCAGTGCCGGCAGGGCATCAGAGGAGGACTTAGAGCGTGGAGCTGCTGTCTCAGGCTAGCCGAGGGCTGTGCTTAAAGGGTCCCGACCCCCACCCCGGACAGACAGTTCTCAGGGGTGCCCCGCTTGCAAAGCAGTCCTGGCTTGGAGTGCCCTGAGTACCCACACTGGGCACATCACACCACTCAGCCATCAGACCGGCTGCACTTGCCGCAGGCTGCTATCCTGAGGGGGGGTCAATCAAGGGGCTTCAGGAGAGTTTCCACCCCGAGGAGCCCGCAGAGCCAGCCCAGTCCTCCCCATCGGGGGCTCGTACCCCATTCCTCCCTCACCTCCTTCCACTTACCCTTCCCTAGCCCCCCTTCCTGATGTACAAAATAAAGGACACGTGTTCAAAAATAGAAACTCTCTTTATTTCACAAAACTGGGGGGGGGGGAATAAAACTGTGGGGAGACGGGGGAGAGGAGGCGGGAAAGGGCAGGAGAGAGGGTGGGAGAGGGGAGGGGGAAAACTGGGAGGAGGGAGCTGGAAGGGGGAAGCAAGGGAAAGGAGGGGGAGGGGAAACTCAGGGATTGGGGTGGGGGTCTCGCCGGGCCAACCGCCTCCCAGCACGGCGAGGGAGGGGGCCTCGGTGTCCCCGGGGGGATGGGGTGGAGGGTGCGGAGGTTGAGGTGGGGGGTGTGGACATTGAGGAAGAGGTTGTGGGGGTTGAGGAGGGAGAGGTGGGAGGGGGGCAGGAGTGGGAGGAGGGACAGCAGTTGGGGGGGCAGCAGGCGCAGGACCAGCACGGGGCACCATGCTCTGCAGCAGGGCCTGCAGGTTTGAGTTCAGCCCTCGGACCTCAGCCAGCTGCTCCTGGCGGAGCTGCAGGTCTGCCCACACCCAGGCCTGGACAGTGCTGTGCAGGGCTCGCAGGGCCCCCAGGTGCTGGTCCCAGCACTCCTGCTCCGTGCTGGCGGTCCGGAGCAGGCCGCGGGTGCGGGAGCATGTCCCGGGCGGGGGGGTGCGCCCTGCACGAGCAGCTGGTGCAGCTGTAGAGAAAGAAGAGAAGGGGTCAGTTCTCCCTGGGGACGCAGAGGATGATGCCCAGCCCCCTCCCCCACTCCGCAACGTGAGGGTGACCATGTCCTGCACCGTCACAGCCGCTGTGCTTGTACAGAGGCCATGGTCAGGATGTCTGGCTCTCCCCGGGACAGGGAGCTGCCCCAAGACCACACCCATGTCCCTGTGCCATGTATAGTGTGGCCGCGGCGGTGGGGGGGAGGGGGAGATGTCCCCTGCCTCCATGTAGAGGGGACATGTGAAGGGCAATCATCCTGCTGGGTCCTGCCCCGGGGTCGGGAGCATGTCACGTCTCTTTGCACACGCATGTGCCTATTGGGCCATGGCCCCTGGGTGTCACGCAGCTGGAGCCACCTGCCCAAGGGTGGCATGGCACATGCTTGCACATGCACAGGTGTCTGCGTGATCCGTGGGAGGCATGGCCCACGCGCGCGGTCTCTGGTCTCCCTCCCACCTCCCTCCCCGAACTACTTAATTCAAACTACTTACCCGGTACGGTCTCCCTGGACGACCCTGCTGGAACAGCTGGTGGTGGCCCCTCCGGTGCGCCCAGGTGAGGGCCCTCTGGTCCCAGCTCGCTGTCCCCCGGGCTGGCACGGACCGCCCTGCCCCCCAAGAGTTGGTCGAGGGCGGGGAAGTAGGGGCAGGTGGCAGCCCCTCCTGCGGCACCGCCCCTGGTGGCCCTGGCGTACGCCTGACGCAGCTGCTTAACTTTCAGGTGCACCTGCTCCTGGGTGCGCCTGTGTCCCTTTCGGGCCATGGCGGCCGCTATGCGCCCATAGACGGCCGTGTTCCTCCACCTAGTACAGAGATCATGGACGCTGGGGGCCTGCCCCCAAACCTCAATGAGGTCCATGACCTCCGCACTAGACCAGGAGGGTGCGCACCATCTACGGCCCCTGGCTGGCCCCTGGGTGCTGGGGGACTGGGCGGGGGACGGCTCGCTGGCACTGGCTCCCTGGCTCATCCTGGGGCCACTGGTTTGGGCCAGAGACTGCTGGCAGGGCTGGCTGTGTCAAGTGCTGTCTGGCCAGAGTCTACCCCTTTAAGGGCCCGGGGCTGGGGGAGAGGAGAGGAGTTTCCCTGGTGGTGCCCAGAGAGGCCACCAGGGAAAGCTGGGAAGGGTTAGCCTCCCACTAGTTCGAATTAAGGGGCTACACAGCCCTTAATTCGAACTAGTAAGTTCGAACTAGGCTTAATCCTCATTGAATGAGGTTTACCTAGTTCGAACTAAGCGCTCCGCTAGTTCCAATTAAGTTCGAACTAGCGGAGCGCTAGTGTAGCGCCTGTCAAAGTTAATTCGAACTAACGTCCATTAGTTCGAAGTAACTTTGTAGTGTAGACATACCCTCACTGCTCTGTGTGCCCTGTATGCTCCCAGGCAAGCAAAGATGGATGTTACAGGGGGGTTCCTGTCTGGCTACAGTTACTCCCTCTGAGTGCCTTGGGCACTGAAGGTCTTGACCACACCAGGGGCCAGGCCAGGGAGGATTGGTGTCTCCGTGCAGCTGAGAAGAGATGAAGCATTGCCCTGCTGAAATAGATTGAGGAATAAACCTAAAAGAGAGGCCCACCTGCTTCCTTCCTCTGGGCTCTGTTTGCGGCTGGTTTGCCAGAGCAAACATTGTGATCTGAGCTCTGCCCAACTCCTCCGTGGATTTGTTTCTTGGGTGGAGCCTGCCCTTGGCTCTGAACAGGTGATGCAGGACATTTCAACAATGGACACTACTGCAGGGTCATGCATGTGCTGCGCCGGTGGCTCTGGATGCACAGAGTGCTCTGTGTGCTCCAGTCCAAATGGGGGCCTCCCCCATCTCCCTGCCCTCACTCACATGCTGTTCATGGAATATATCACAATAGGCCTGGGCTGAGTTGATCACAAAACATCTCCAGAGGCTCTTCACCCACGTCCTCCTCTGCAGCCCCCTGATTGACACCCCCCCCCCCCCAGATGGCAGCCTGCGGCAAGTGCAGCTGCACTGATGGCCGAGTGCTGTGATGTGCCCAGTGTGGGCACTCAGGGCACTCCAAGCCAGGACTGCTTTGCAAGTGGGGCACCCCTGAGAACTGTCTGTCCGGGGTGGGGGTCGGGTCCCTTTAAGCGCAGCCCTCGGCTAGCCTGAGACAGCATCTCCACGCTCTAAGTCCTCCTCTGATGCCCTGCCGGCACTGCTTCCGGCCATCCTTAAGCCTGGTTCAGGGTCCACTTAATGTGGCCATGCTAGTTCGAATTAGCAAAATGCTAATTCAAACTAGTTTTTAGTTCTAGATGCGTTAGTTTGAATTCGCTTAGTTCGAATTAACTAATTCGAATTAAGTTAGTTTGAATTAGCGCTGTAGTGTAGACATACCCTAAGTGTGCACAGAGTGCACAGAGATAGGGCCTGTGTTGATAAAACTGTTCCAACAGCACACCCTTGTTTTTGTGTAGCTACTGGAGGGTTTTAGTTGCTTATCAGGCCTGGGTTCTCAGTCTGCCTTGGGAAGTCGTGAGCTCAGTGTTCAATGCCACTTCGAAGGGTTTTGTGGTGACTGCCCATGGTACAAAGCCAAGAACCCCGATATTTGGATCTCTTGTCCTGGCGTTAGCCCAAAGAGCAGAACCTCCAGGGAGGGAGGGAGGGAGGGTGACATGTTCCAAACGGGCACAAGGCTCGTGGAGTGGGTGTTTTCAGGAACACCAGCTTAAGAGACACCGAGGGAGGGAATCAAAGAACCTGTTTCTGCCAGGATTTGTTCCACTAGAGCTTTTCTCAGTTGGCTTGTTTGTAGGGGCTGTGACAGCTCAGTGAGTATTTCCCACTTACACTGTTACTGTAGGGAGGTGAAGGTCTGAGTGACATTGGTCAGGTCATTTTCTTCAGTGGCAGCAGAGATTGGGCACTGCAAATTAGGTACACATTGGAAGGGCTCGGGGGGGGGGGAGGGGCGGCCATTCTATTAGCTCTTCCGCCCTCCCCCTCCGCCCACCTCTTGTGCTGCCTGTTTCATGCAGAACATTGTACAACTTAGACCAGCCTCCTGGGGGAAGACTCGCCAGATAGCATTGGAGATGGAGAGCCACTATGGGGAAGAGATTATTGGGCCCATTTGAATTGCCCCTTTTATTGGCTGATAATACTTTTAGTTTCTTCATGGCTGTCTAAAAATAAAGCTGCATCATGGAAACTATTGATTATGGATTAACCAGAGGGACCCCTTGCCAGGTCATGTTTTGTTTCCAATCAAGTCAGCTGCATTCAGAACCCCAGAGCTTGCAGCTTGATAAGATGCTGAGGGCAAAAAGAAGCAGCCTAGGCTGTTGATTTGGGGAGAGGGGACAAACATGGAGGGCCTACTGTATTGTTACCCACAGGTAATATGGGGCCTACATGCACCTCCAAGAGCAGAACTGAGCCTGTGGCTGCCCTGACGCTGAGGCTATGTCTACATTTGCAGCTTCTTGCGCAAGTAATATGCAAATGAGGCTAAGCATTGAATATCACTGAGCCTCATTTGCATACCTAATGAGCCACCATTTTTTTCAGAAGAGGCTCTTGCGCAAGAAGGAGCGTCTACACCCTCTTGTGCAATGCTGTTCTTCCTGAAAAGTAATAGGTGTAACGGCGTTGCGCAAGAGAGTTTTTCTTGCACAAAAAGGGGCCGTGTAAACGCTCCTTCTTGCGCAAGAGCCTCTTCTGAAAAAAATGGTGGCTCATTAGGTATGCAAATGAGGCTCGGTGATATTCCACATTTAGCCTCATTTGCATATTACTCGCGCAAGAAGCCGCGAGTGTAGACATAGTCTGAGAGTGTTAAACAGGAGGGCTGCGTCTAGACTTTTAAGCAGCCGAAGGTGAGCTCCACCTGATTTCGGGCCCGGTTGAGGCGGTCGTTGAACCGGGCCCGGTTCTGGTCCGGCTGCCCCGTGTAGGGCTGCATTAGCCAGGGCAGCAGGGGGTAGGCCGCGTCCCTGATGACGCAGATGGGCATCGGCACATCCCCGACAGTCAACTCCTGCTGGCGGAAACAGTCCGGAGTTGCGGAGGATGCGGGCGTCATGTGCCCTGCCGGACCAGCCCACATAGACGTCCAGGAAGCGGCCCCGGTGGTCCACGAGGGCCTGGAGAACAATAGAGCAGTACCCCTTCCTGTTTGTGAAATGGGCTGCTCGATGCTCCGGGGCCCGAACGGGGATGTGGGTTGCATCCAGGGCTCCCCCGCAGTTGGGGAACCCGAGGGCAGCAAAGCCGGCCAGCGTAGTGTCCACGTCGCACAGGTGGATGACTCTCGGTAGCAGGATGTTGTTGCTGGCGTGGACGACCTGCAGAAGGGTGCAGAGAAACACAGGGGAACACATCACATAAGGCAGGGTGAGTGTGCGCTCCCTTGCCCCCCCCCCCCCCCCGTGATTCCCTCTGTCCTCACGCGCACACACACCAGGGCCCCCTCGCCCCCCCCCCCCCCCCCCCACCAGCAGGCCTGTGCAAGGGAGGGACGGCCCAAACCCCTGGGTGACCCAGCCTGGAGTCTTGGCTGCCCCTGGGCATGGAGTGCAGCACCCTCCCCGCACCCCACTCCCCTCGGGGACTTACCTCCATCATGACGACACCGACAGTGGGATCTGTTGTGCCACCGATCGGTAGCTGTCCGGGGTGGCCAGCTTCCAGACTGCGATGGCGACCCTCTTGTCGACGGGGATGGGTGCCCGCAGTCGGGTGGTGGCTCTCTGGAGCGCAGGGGTGAGCCAGGCACACAGCTCCAGGAACGTCCGCTTTCGCATGAGGAAATTCCGGAGCCATTGCTGGTCGTCCCATTGCCCCAGGACCAGCCGGTCCCACCAGTCGGTGCTGGTGTCCAGTCTCCACAGTGGCCTCTCCACGCTGGGGTGGGGATGCCACAGGGACGCCATGGCCTCCCTGGTGAGGGAGTCCAAAGCGACCTGCGCCTCAAGGTCCTGGAACACGAGGGCACCAGCCTGGAGCAGCAGCTGCAGGCACTCGAAAATGGCCGACAGGGGCCAGAGCAGGCACATGGCCACCCCTGGCTCCATGGCCGACAAAACAAGGCACAAGAAAAAAAAACCAGGCAAAAGCACTAGGGGGCAAAAGGCAGTGGTGTCCAAAAGGCACAGGGCAACCACCAAAACTGCTAGGGCTGTCAGTCCCTGCCAGAGGTCCTAACACACGCAGCAGGAGACAAACGGCTGTCCAGAGAGATCCCTTTAAGCACGTGTCTGAACGGAGCTCCAGCCCCGCCCCCGGAAAGGGCTGGTGGCCTTTTGCCCTCTGCAAAATGGTTCTGGGCTTCTGCTTTTGCACAAAAGCATCCCACCAATGTAGACGCGCTTTTGCACAAAAGCGCATTGTTATAACAATAACTCCGTGCCAGTCTAGACGCTCTTTTCCGCAAATACTTTTAATGGAAAAACTTTTCCGTTAAAAGCATTTGCGAAAAATCATGTCAGTGTAGATGCACGCAGTTGAGGTTTTTTTCCCCCAAATGGTGAACAGTTAGAGTGGTTCACAGCTTTGGGTATTTTTAATTGAATGAGAGAACTCACATTCTTTCTTATCAGCCCAAAGAGCTTCACCTCATGGTTTTAATCACACGACCTCTCTGCTCTCAGCAGCTGCTGAATTGAAGCTGCAATTGCAACTTGTCGGCTGCATTTGAAACACACTCTCAGGACTTTCAGCTCCTCCACCTGGAGGGGAAAGAAACCAGGTGTCCTGGTAGGGGAACTTGTTTAACCAGCTGCCTTGGTTTCCCCCAGTCTGTAAAAGGAGTCTATAAAAGCTCTGCTCCCAGAGGTGCTATATGGGTTAATTAGTCAATGGTGTGCAAAGTGCTCTGAAGTTGTAAAACCCTAGATAAGTGCTAAGTCTTGTCAGGTTCATGGCTAGCAGGTTCTGTGGCATGTGCTGCTGCTTGGAAAGTGGGGAGGAAGGGCAAGCAAAGCAAAAGCCAAAAACAAGCACATAGCTGGAAGCATTGACACAGCAGAGAAGTTTTCAGAGTGTGATGCTCCATGTCCTTGCTTTCAACAAATTGCATGAAAGGTTTGTGGAATAAAGCCACCTGTTCCCAGCACATCAAGTGCTTTGCTGAGCTATGTTTTATCTCCCCCCACTTCCCCGCCCCCAGGTGCTTTTTAGAAAGATGAGATAAAAAGTGTGGTTTGTTTACCAAAGCCTGCTCAGGAACAAAGGGGTTTGCCGTGCTAACATCAAACACTGTCTTTTTACAAGTATCAGAGGGGTAACCGTGTTAGTCTGAATCTGCTGGGGACTGTAGGTGATGGCCAGTGGTGTTCTGTTGGTTTCTTTCTTGGGCTTGTCCCGTAGCAGGAGGCTTCTGGCTTCCCCAGCTAAAACCTCTCCAAGGCATCATCAGCGATCTACAACCCATCCTGGACGATGATCCCTCGCTTTCACAGGCCTTGGGAGGCAGGCCAGTCCTTGCCCACAGACAACCCGCCAACCTGAAGCATATTCTCACCAGCAACTACACACCGCACCACAATAACTCTAACTCAGGAACCAATCCTTGCAACAAACCTCGGTGCCAACTCTGCCCACATATATACACCAGCAACACCATCACAGGACCTAACCAGATCAGCCATACTGTCACTGGTACGTTCTCCTGCACATCTACCAACATTATATATGCCATCATGTGCCAACAATGCCCCACTGCTATATACATTGGCCAAACAGGACAGTCCCTACGTAAAAGAATCAATGGACACAAATCTGATATTAGGAATGGCAACATACAAAAACCTGTAGGGGAACACTTCAATCTTCCTGGACACACAATTGCAGATCTAAAGGTAGCCATCCTGCAGCAAAAAAACTTCAGGACCAGACTTCAAAGAGAAACTGCTGAGCTACAGCAAAATGCAGGACTATGTAGCACTTTAAAGACTAACAAGAAGGTTTATTAGGTGATGAGCTTTCGTGGGCCAGACCCACTTCCTCAGATCAAATAGTGGAAGAAAGTAGTCACAACCATATATACCAAAGGATACAATTAAAAAAAATGAACAAATATGAAAAGGACAAATCACATTTCAGAACAGGAGGGGGATGCAGGGGGGGGAGGAAGGAAGGTAAGTGTCTGTGAATTGATGATATTAGAGGTGGGGAGAGTGGGATGTCTGTGAGTTAATGGTATTAGAGGTGATAATTGGGGAAGCTATCTTGGTAATGGGTAAGATAGTTCAAGTGTTTGTTCATTCCTTCTCGGAGAGTGTCGAATTTTAACATGAATGACAGTTCAGAGGATTCCCTTTCAAGTGCAGATGTAAAAGGTCTTTGTAGCAGAATGCAGGTGGTCAAGTCATTGAGAGAGTGTCCTTTCTGGTTAAAATGGCAAGAAACTGTTTTTTCTTTGTGATCTTGTCTGATATCTGTTTTGTGGGCATTGATCCTTTGGCGAAGTGTCTGAGACGTTTGTCCAATGTACATAGCTGACGGACACTTTCGGCATATGATAGCATAGATTATATTTCTGGAGGCGCAGGAATATGTGTTCTTGATCTTATAACTCACTTGGGGTATGTCTACACTACCCTCCTAGTTCGAACTAGGAGGGTAATGTATGCATACCGCACTTGCTAATGAAGCCCGGGATTTGAATTTCCCGGGCTTCATTAGCATAAGCGGGGAGCCGCCATTTTTAAATCCCCGCTGCTTCGAACCCCGTGTAGCGCGGCTACACGGGGCTCGAACTAGGTAGTTCGGACTAGGGTGCCTATTCCGAACTACCGGTACACCTCGTTTCACGAGGAGTACCGGTAGTTCGGAATAGGACCCTAGTCCGAACTACCTAGTTCGAGCCCCGTGTAGCCGCGCTACACGGGGTTCGAAGCAGCGGGGATTTAAAAATGGCGGCTCCCCGCTTATGCTAATGAAGCCCGGGAAATTCAAATCCCGGGCTTCATTAGCAAGTGCGGTATGCATACATTACCCCGCTAGTTCGAACTAGCGGGGTAGTGTAGACATACCCTTTGGTTAGGTCCAATAATGGTGTCAGCAGAATGAATATGTGGACAAAGCTGGCAACGGGGTTTGTTGCAAGGGAAGGTACCAGGGTTGGTATTAGTGTGGTATGTCCTGTGGTTGTTGGTAAGAGTCATCTTGAGGTTAGGTGGTTGTCTATAGGAGACTATGGGTCTGTCTCCCAGAGCCTCTTGGAGTTTAGTATCCTGTTCCAGTATAGGCTGTAGTTTATTGATAATGTGTTGGACAGGTTTAAGTTGGGGGCTGTAGGTGATGACAAGTGGTGTTCTATTGTTGGTTTTCTTGGGTCTGTCTTGAAGTAGATGGTTTCTAGGTATTTGTCTGGCTCTTTCAATTTGCTTTTTTATTTCTCCAGGTGGGTAGTTGAGGTTTATAAATGCTTGGTAGAGATCCTGAAGTTTCTGGTCTCTGTCAGTGGGATTAGAGCAGATGCGGTTGTATCGAAGGGCTTGGCTATAGATGATGGATCGTATGGTGTGTTCTGGATGGGAGCTGGAAGCATGTAGGTAACTGTATGAGTCGGTGGGTTTTCTGTAGAGAGTGGTGTCTAATTTTCCATTGTTGATTTGTACTGTGGTGTCCAGGAAGTGGATCTCTCATGTGGAATGGTCCAGGCTGAGGTTGATGGTGGGGTGCAGGTTGTTGAAATCTCTGTGGAATATCTCCAGTGTTTCTTGGCCATGCGTCCAGATCAGAAAGATGTCATCGATGTACCGTAGGTAGAGAAGGGGTGAAAGGTGCTGAGCTACAGTTCATCTTCAAGTTTGACACAATCAACTCTGGATTAAACAAAGACTGTGAATGGCTCCCTAACTACAAAAGCAGCTTCTGTTCCCTTGGAATTCACACCTTCAGATCAGCTGCTAGAAGTGGGCCTCATCCTCTTTGATTGGATCCACCTCGTCATCTCCAGCCTGATCCTGGCCTGCATATTTATACCTGCCTCTGGAAATTTCCACTACATGCATCTGACGAAGTGGGTCTTTGCCCACGAAAGGTTATGCTCCTACACTTCGGTTAGTCTATAAGGTGCCACAGGACTCCTCGCCGCTTTTGTCTTTTTACAGTAAACACTGTGTTAGCATGATTGGATTTCACACCAGCCCACTGAGCCTGCTCCCCTTTGAGAGACTAGCCTGTGCATCATTAATCCGGTGCGGTGGGGTGGGGAGACTTTGCATTTCACTACCTTATGAAGGATGCTGTGTGCTAGTTTGCTGGGGAGGGTGTAAAGACTCTGAGTGCTTTATTAAAATGCTAACACGAGCATCTTGGGATCTTTTGAAGGGAGTTGATACTAACTTTAATTTGCAGGAAATAGCTTTTTTTTTTTGGAGGGGGGGAGCTACATGTGAATCCCCCAAAACAGTAACAAAAGGAGGCAGATGTGTTTTGCTCCTGTCTGCAGCTATCTGTCTTCTACCAAGGTTATGCTCAGTGTTATTCAATAGGGGAATGCGTCCCATCCGAGAGAGCTTGCATGGTTCTCAGTTTACGGTATACATAGCAGTGCGTAGGCTCTTGCATAAGGTGGGTTTCCACCTGTAGACTCTCAGTTTCTCTGTTAAACTTTCCACCAAGCACAGTACAGGATGAGGACCTTGAAAGGGAGTGTAGGTCAAAATGGAAGGTGCAGATTAAACTAGTAGGATGCAGCTGCTGCTTCACTTCCTGTCCCAAACTGTTGCAGTATATCTTCCTTTCCAAGTGCAAACTAATGGCTCTTATCAGTTTCTTGTAACTATTTAGGCTTTAAGGTGCTAATAGACTATTTGTTGTTTTTTGAGTTTTTCCTGTTAGACTTACTCGGCTACCCCTCTGAAGCTATTGCAGTATTGGCATCCCCAACCAAACAAAAACCCTGATTCAGAGCCCCAAAAAATGAGACTTAATACAACCCCCATTTTTTTTGTTTACTTTTTGAGCCTTTGGAGTCATGTTTCTAGCTTTCAGAGTCCATTTTACAAAGCTGAACACAATTAAGAGCAAAATTAGCTAGGAGAGAAAATAAGATCCAGAAAACGTGAAAGATGATTAGTAATTTCATTGGAGCATTTTACTGGATGCCCACAATGCCACAATTGAGAGAAAAGGCTGCACTGGTTTAAAAAACAAATACCCTGAGTTAGAGTGTGAAAGCAAGTATAAGATTTTTTTGAAAAAAATGCATAAAAATGGAAAAAAGTTGATGGTGATCACTGATGAATATAAAATTATCAATTTTCTACAATTTCTATCTTATAAGGGAAGCAAAAGAACAGAAGGAAAATTCTTTGGCTAGCAGAGTTAAGGGCAATAAGAAGGGATTTCATCAGTAATTCAGCCAGAGGTTAGGAGTATGGGGGGGGGGGGGGGGGGGGGGGAGTTCTGTGACTTACAGTGTGCAAGAGGTCAGACTACATAATCAGGATGAACCCTTGCATCTAAACTCCATCTATTAGTCCATTATTTAATGTAAATGGTAGAATTGTCAATCATAATGCAGAAGAGGTAGAGTATTGAGTAGAGGTTCAATACATATTTGTTTTATATTTGCAGAAAAGTGGAATCATATGATTAAGAAACAGTTACTATTCCCACCATAAATAAGGAGGATGTTAAACAGCAGCTCCTAAAGTTAGACCTCTTTAAATTAGCAGACTCAGATAACTTGCAACCAGGAGTTTTATAAGAACTGGCTGACCATTAATGCTGATTTTTTTTAACAAGTGTTGGAACACTGGGGCTGCATCTACACTGGCATGATTTTGCGTGAATACTTTTAACGGAAGAGTTTTTCCGTTAAAAGTATTTGCGCAAGAGAGCATCTACACTGGCATGTGCTTTTGCCTTTGCGCAAAAGCATCCATGCCAGTGTAGACGCTCTCTTGCACAAGAAAGCTCTGCTGGCCATTTTAGCCATCGGGCTTTCTTGCGCAAGAAATTAACTTGCCTGTCTGCACTGGCCTTTTGCGCAAGAATACTTGCACAAGAGGGCTTATCCCTGAGCGGGAACATCAGAATATTTGCGCAAAAGAACCACTGATTTTGTACATTAGAACGTCAGTGTTCTTGTGCAAATACTCACGGCCAGTGTAGACAGGCGGCAAGATTTTGAGCAAAAGCAATTGCTTTTGCGCAAAATCTTGCCAATGTAGACACAGCCCAGGGAAGTTCCAGAGGCCTGGAAGAATGCTGTTGTTCCAGTATTTCTAAAAAGGGAATTGGAATATCCCAGCTAATTATAGGCCTGTCAGCTTGACATCAAACTCAGACAAAATAATGGAAAGGCTGAGGATGGACTTAATTAAGAAAGAATTAAAAGTTAGTTAATGCCAGTCAGCATGGATTTATGCAAAATAGGTGTCTTGCTCAATATCATTTTTTATGAGATTAGAAATTTGGTTGATAAAGGTAATCATATTGATGTAATAAACTTCTATAAGACGTGTATCTTGGTACTGTACATTTTAATTAAGAAAGAGCCACACAAAGTCAACATGACACACCATTAAGTTGTTAAAAACTGGTTGACTGTAAGGTCTCAAAATGTATCTGTAAACAGGAAACTATCATCGAGAACCTGAATTTCAAGTGGATCCTGCAAGATTACTACTTGGCCCTGTGCAGTTGAACTTTTTGGTCAATACTGTAGCCTGGGAAAGAGTTTTGTGAAATGTATGGATGGCTAAGGCTCGCCAATCTGATCAGAGTAGATCTAAATTCGTCCTCTATCCCAGATTACAATTCTGTGGAAGCACAAAGCTCCTCCTCTTGAGGGTCAACAGGTGACAGACAACAACAAGACCTCAACTCAGGGAATTAAATAGAAAACAGTTTTATTGCTAATGGAATAATGATTATGATCACCACAGCAAACACTACAGTAAGAACACATCACTTGAATTCCTTCCCAAGATGTCATTAACACAATTAATCCCAAACTTATCTAAGTATACAGAAAGTAATGATAATAATAGTAATAATAATAATTCCTACACACACAAGTGTCCCAAGGTTGGATGGAGAAGGGTGGCTTCCCTTCCCCTGGAGACCTGGGAGCAAGTGTTAGTAAGATTCCTAAAAGCAGACTTAAACAAGAAAAAGAAAAGAAGCCGTTAGAAAAGAGAGGAATAGAGAGAAGTCCTAAGTTTCTCTAACCTTGTACTCACGTGACCCGGGACAGACTGATCTCTTTCCGCGAGGCATTAGATTGCAGCCCCGATCGCTCTAATCCCTAGGCCTAAATACCCCTTTTGGGCGCTAAAGCATACCAGATATACCACCCCTTTTCCATAACTGGGCTTAACACCCCAAGATTTCTGAGGGTACCACCTTTAATTGGAAGAAATCTCTGGGGGTATGTCTACACTACCCTCCTAATTCGAATTAGGAGGGTAATGTAGGCATACCGCACTTGCAAATGAAGCCCGGGATTTGAATTTCCCGGGCTTCATTTGCATAAGCGGGGTGCCGCCATTTTTAAATCCCCGCTGGTTCGAACCCTGTGCAGCGTGGCTACACGGGGCACGAACTAGGTAGTTCGAACTAGGCTTCCTAGTTCAAACTATCGTTACTCCTCGTGGAATGAGGAGTAATGGTAGTTCGGAATAGGAATCCTAGTCCGAACTACCTAGTTCGTGCCCCGTGTAGCCGCGCTGCACGGGGTTCGAACCAGCGGGGATTTAAAAATGGTGGCTCCCCGCTTATGCAAATGAAGCTGGGGAAATTCAAATCCCGGGCTTCATTTGCAAGTGCGGTATGCATACATTACCCTCCTAGTTCGAACTAGCGGGGTAGTGTAGACATACCCTCGGTATCTAATGAATATTCATTATAGGTGCCAGATGGCTTTCTTGGATGCTGTCCCTATACCACACACAAAAGGCGGGCAGCTATACGGAAGCTGTGGTTAACAAGGTTCCATCTGTTCGGATTGCGCCAAGAGATGAAACACCCATAACTGCCATGTTAGCAGATTTATACCATAAATTCCAGGTAAGGCTCAAAAAATAAAACTTGCCCTGACTGCAGACTCTTGCTTTGCCCCTTTATGGAAAATTACAAGCACAAAGCATATTGTTCCCCACTTATATCTTATTGCTATCAGCCTTCTTACAGAATTTGGATTCTGTAGGCCCCTTGTGTTACCAGCATAATTCAAATCTATACTAAAAGATATAAGAATAACATAAAACTATTACTTAACTAAAATGAATATCAAATTCATAGGCCAAAATAAGGCAAATAATGATTAATAGGCTACAATACTCCTGTGATGGATAGGAGTGCTGGCCAGCACCCAGTGACTAAGAGGTTAACTCAGGTAGCTAGCAAGGGTGTTGGCAGGGAGCCAGAAGAACCAATGGGCATACAGTGCTGAAATGTGAAATGTATAAAGGACCTTGCCTGCTTTCTTTGTGTGTGTGTGTGAGTGAGTGAGTGAGTGAGTGAGAAAGAGAGAGAGAGAGATATATATATATATATATATATATATATATATATATATTTAAACCCAGGCAGGACTACCATGCCCCCATGGACTGAACCACGAAGGGTTTGTGAGTAAATAAAGGGACAAGTGAATGCAGTTGCATTCAGGGTATTTTCTTTATTTGGTGGTTTGGTTTGAAGTGCTCTGTGTGATTCTATGCCTCATTTCCCATCGAGCACTGTGCACAGAGACTTTTCTCTGTTTTAATTTGGTTTCCTCATTTGCTCTGTACCATCTAGCAGCCAAGTATGCTTTCTCAAGTTTATCTTTTGTTTTGTAATACAAATCACTTCTTTTAAGGCGATGATTTGATTCTTGTGTCCTGGAGGGTCTGTCTGTGTGTATCTGCAGGCCTCTGACTGAGGGGTCAGCTACCAGAGACTATAGCTTGTTTTTCTCTTCTCTTTTTCAAGCTCTTTTGGGGCAAACAAGCTTGGGGTACCCCGGGGGTGCTTTCAAGTGATCACCCCTGGTTTTAGGGATGAATAGCACTTGACAGTGGCAGCAAATCCCCCAAAATCTGTGTGTTGTGATTCTGGGGGCAAGTTTTTGATAACCAGTGTCTGTAGAGGTGTGACGGCGTGGGGATTTTGTCCACTCTTGGAATCCTATGTTCATTCTGTTGTTACATTCACTGGTTGCTTTGTTGTGCTTTATGTGGTCCTGTGCTGCTCTGCAGTGACTCTGTGTGTGCCTCAGTTTCCCTGGGCACTGCAGCACTACCTGCATGAGGAGGGGAAGGCTGGGCAGGACTCACTGCGGAAGTATGTTCAGTCTCTCATGTCCTGAGGACCAGGTGACAGCAAATAACACCTGGGGCCTGGACGCAGGACAAAGCAGGAGGTGGGGCTAACTGGGGCCTGTGAGCGGTGGCTAAGTTAGTTTTTGGCTGGCTGTGGGAGAAGGGAGCCTAGCTGGGCTGGGGCAGGGGCCCAGAGCTCTGGGCCCGCCCTGTCCCCAAGATGGGTTTTACTGATGGCTCCTGGTTCCTGTAGCAAGAAGTCTGTGCTACACTGTGTTTCTGTGAAGCAATAAACTTTCTGTTCTGCCTGCCGGTTGAGAGTCACGTCTGGCTGCGGATGGGAGTACAGGGCCCGGGGACTCCCATGCACTCCATGACAAGAGGCAAAGGGTTTTTTTTAGCTTTGCGGGCCCTCACCTGCTGCACTCAGAGTGCAAGAGTTGGGAACAGCCCTGACAACTCCAAAAGAAAATAGTCATCCCTGCTCATATTTGTGGATGATACAAAGATTGGGGGTGTGGTGAGTAATGCAGAGGACAGGTCACAGATACAGCATAAATTGCATCACTTGGTAAGTTTGGGCGCAAGCAAGCAGTCTGTATTTTAATACAGTCAAAGTAACTATATAGGTCTAGGAACAAAGATTGTAGGCCGTACTTATAGGATGGGGGAAGAGGACCTCTATTGTGGGAAGCAGTGAAAAAAGCTTGGGGAGTTTAATGGATAATCAGCTGCCACTGCAATACTTGTAGCCACAAAGGGCAGGGCCCACCTTGGAGGCTGTCACAATTGTTCCCCACTCTGGCATTATGAATGCAGAAGGAGGGGGGCCGGCTAGCAGAATAAACACTGCAAAACCTGTCTCTGTGATTCCCAGAGACAAAGTTATTCAATCTCATTCCCCGTGAGATCCAAAGAGGACAAGACTGGTTCCTTGCTGCCACCACCCAAGTGATTACAAGAAAATATAAAATAACCCATTTTCCAGGGAGAGACCACTTGGAATCCCCTCCCTAAGGCAAAGCTCTCCCCCTGCCCCAACCTCCGTTTTTCTTGGAGTTGGGAAAACAAACAGAGGGAATCCACAGAGAACAATGGGACTCTGCCCAGGTAACAAGGTACGTAACCCTAAGGACACAACAATCAACCAATACCAGTTAATCAAAATAAAAAGAAAACTGTTATTATCAAAACAAAACTACTGTTGCAAGCATAGTAAATTGGCTAGGTGGAAAATAGCCACAGTTTGATATATACACTCAGGGAAAGTCCCTGGGCTGTAATCCTTACTTACAAAAGACAAAAACAATTAGCCAGCTCAGACATGATTGCCAAATCCCCAAACAAGGAAAACAATAAAACCTGAGGGTATGTCTACACTACAAAGTTAGTTCGAACTAACGGACGTTAGTTCAAACTAATTTTAATAGGCGCTACACTAGCGCTCTGCTAGTTCGAATTTAATTCGAACTAGCGGAGCGCTTAGTTCGAACTAGGTAAACCTCATTCCACGAGGATTAAGCCTAGTTCGAACTAGCTAGTTCGAATTAAGGGCTGTGTAGCCACTTAATTCAAACTAGTGGGAGGCTAGCCCTCCCCAGGTTTGCCTGGTGGCCACTCTGGCCAACACCAGGGAAACTCTATGCCCCCCTCCCGGCCCTGGACGCCTTAAAGGGGCACGGGCTGGCTACGGTGCCCGTGCCAGGTGCAAGCCTGCCAGCACCCAGCCAGCAGACCCTGCACCTGGCACAGATCGAGCCAGCCACCCGATGCCCCCCAGCCCTCCCCCTCTTCCCGGGACCAGGCTGGCGGCTCCCGGGAGCTTGCCCGGGACCGCAAGAGGCGGGCACCCACCTGGGCTAGTGCGGACATTGTGGACCTTGTCCACGATCTCCGCACTAGGCACAGGAAAGTGGCCGGCTTGGGCAGGAGAGCTGCCAGCCTGGCCACCCAGGAGCAGGTGTGCATGAAAATCAAGGGGGTCCACTGAGACCCCCGACCCTGAGCCCTAAGCTTACAATGGCCGTACTGGGTCAGACCAAAGGTCCATCTAGCCCAGTAGCCTGTCTGCCGACAGCGGCCAACCCTAGGGACCCTGGAGGGGATGGACCGAAGACAGTGACCAAGCCATTTGTCTCGTGCCATCCCTCTCCAGCCTTCCACAAACCTTGGGCAGGGACACCACTCCTACCCCCTGGCTAATACCACTCCATGGACCCAACCTCCATGACTTGATCTCACTTCCCTTTAAACTCTGTTCTAGTTGTAGCCTTCACAGCCTCCTGCAGCAAGGAGTTCCACAGGTTGACTCTTTGCTTTGTGAAGAACAACTTTCTGTTACTAGTTTGAAGCCTGCTACCCATTCCTTTCCTTTGGTGTCCTCTAGTCCTTCTTTATGGGAACTAATGAAGAACTTTTCTTTATGCACCCTCTCCACACCACTCATGCTTTTAGAGACCTCTCTCATATCCCCCCTCCGTCTCCTCTTTTCTAAGCTGAGAAGTCCCAGTCTCTTTAGCCTCTCTTCATATGGGACCTGTTCCCAACCCCTGATCATTGTAGTTGCCCTCCCCTCTCCCAGCCTCTCTCTTCCCCTCTCCCCCCTCCTTTTCCCAGTCTCCCCCCGTTTTGTTCAATAAAGACAGATTCCATTTTTGAACACAATTGTCCTTTATTTTGTACATCAAGAAGAGGGGCTAGGGAAGGGTAAGTGGAAGGAGGTGAGGGAGGAATGGGGCACGAGCCCCCGATGGGGAGGACTGGGCTGGCTCTGCGGGCTTCTGGGGGTGGAAGCTCTCCTGCAGCCCCCCAATTGCCCCCTCTCCCCAGATGGCAGCCTGCGGCAAGTGCAGCTGGGCTGATGGCCGAGTGGTGTGATGTGCCCAGTGTGGGTACTCAGGGCACTCCAAGCCAGGACTGCTTTGCAAGCGGGGCACCCCTGAGAACTGTCTGTCCGGGGTGGGGGTCGGGACCCTTTAAGCGCAGCCCTCGGCTAGCCTGAGACAGCAGCTCCACGCTCTAAGTCCTCCTCTGATGCCCTGCCGGCACTGCTTCCAGCCATCCTTAACCCCGCTTCAGGGTCCACTTAATGTGGCCATGCTAGTTCGAATTAGCAAAACGCTAATTCGAACTAGTTTTTAGTTCTAGATGCGTTAGTTCGAATTAGCTTAGTTCGAATTAACTAATTCGAACTAAGTTAGTTCGAATTAGCGCTGTAGTGTAGACATACCCTGACAGACTAGCTAAACTTGTCCCTGCTTACACATTTTAAGAAGTCCGTTCTTGGAGAGAGAAGCGTCTCCCATCTCCCTCAATACCTGGGAGAAACTGCTCTGGTCTCAAACAAAGAAGAGAGAGAAAAAAACCCCTGGCTGTGTCTAGACTGGCAAGTTTTTCCGCAAAATCATCTGCTTTTGCGGAAAAACTTGCCAGGTGTCTACACTGGCCACTTGAATTTCTGCAAAAGCACTGACGATCTCATGTAAGATTGTCAGTGCTTTTGAGGAAATACTATGCTGCTCCCGTTCGGGCAAAAATATTTTTCCGAAAAACTTTTGCGCAAAAGGGCCAGTGTAGACAGCTCAGATTTGTTTTCCGCAAAAAAGCCCCAATCGCGAAAATGGCGATTGGGGCTTTTTTGCGGAAAAGCGCGTCTAGATTGGCACGGACGCTTTTCCACAAAAAGTGCTTTTGCGGAAAAGCATCCTGCCAATCCAGACGCGCTTTTCCGAAAATGCTTTTAACGGAAAACTTTTCCGTTAAAAGCATTTGCGGAAAATCATGCCAGTATAGACATAGCCCCTCTGTCCCGGTTTGAAATTCCTATCTGCATTTTTATTGGCTGACTGCCCAACCCCCCCCCCCCCCCCCGCATGGCTGACACCTTTGCTGGATACCTGAGTTAACCCCTTAGCCACCAGGTGCTAACCAGCACTCCTCCAGTTCATGACAGGGGCATAAATGGGAATCTGAAGTAAGAGTAAGAAGGTCGTCTGATCTGACTGCTGCTGGAAATCTACATCCAGTTCTGGGGTCTGCAACTCAGGAAGCGTGTTGAAAACTTGGAGAGGGTCCAGTGGAGAGCCAGAGGAACTACAGAAGGAGCTCAGTCTACTTAGAGAAAGGTAAGGGGATGATCACAGTCTGTGTTTACCTGTGCGGGGAACAGAAAATTGATTCAGAACAGGGCTCTTTCAGCTATCAGACAAGATCCAATGATTGGACATTGAAGCTAGACAAATGCAGACTAGAAATACAGTACAGATTTTTCACTGTTGGAACAATTGTGGTGGATTTTCCATCACAGAACCTTTTTAAGTCAGGATGGATGGTTTTCTAAAAGAGAGGCCCTAGTTCCACCAGAGCTATTGGTTGTGAAACAGAGATAAAGTTAGAGAAGTCCTAGGGCCTGTGCTGTGCAGGAAGGCAAACTAGACAATAACAGTCATCCCTTCTAATCTTCAAAACTTGGAATTTTTTTTCTCCATGACTGTGTGCTAAAAAAGTTAGTTTAAGAAATGCAAGTGGAAATTCTCAAATAATCACAGGATTCTAGGAGCAGGGGTCTTAAGAAAAAAATCAAATAGAACCATGAAGCAGTGATAACTCTGCTGTTGCATAGCATTGTTGTGGAGTTAGGTAGTTGTATCTGGGGCAGTGGTGGCTTCTAGGTAAAAAGCTGCTTGTCTAGAGAAAAGGCTCTGTGTAAAGCAGAGAAAAGGAGAACAATGCTGTATTACTAATTATCCAGTCATCTTGCTTCAGTTCCTAATTCACTATGCATGATACAAGTAACTTCTGGCAAAAACAGAGAACTCTGTGAGCATAGAACAGAGGAAGTCTAGAAGTCAGCAGGAGTGGTCCAGGGGTTTGTGCAGGGGTAATGAAAGCATGAAAATTCTTTAAAACCTAGAAACTTAGACTGTGTTGTCTCCTCAATTCCTGGACGCTACAGCATTTGCTCTGCTGCTCACCAGTGGAAACTCTCCTATGAGTGATAAAACTGTTTAATTGCATATCTCTCTATAAAAAAAACTATCCTGTGGGACAATAGAGTGACATCATCACATGACTCTGAATCCCACAAGAACAAGCCCCACCCACGGCCAGCCTACACCTTTCCAGGGCCCACATAGAGTGTTAGGGCTGCCTATGGCCCCAGCCATCCCTTCCCCAGCAGCTGGGGGAAAACCAGGCCCAGTGCAGCTCAGCCCCAGCCCCTGCCTGGCTTGCAACGTGGCCTGTCCCCAACCACGGGGGTTAGAGTTACACTGTGGTGGGGGAGAGAAGGTAGAGAAAGAGTCCTGGCATGGCATGCCAGGGGGTTGGAGGCAGAAGGGGCCTGTGATGGTGCGGAAGGGCAAGCAGAGAGAAAGGACCCTGGCTGGCTGGCGGGGGGGAGAAGGGAGCAGAGGCCCTGGCTGGTGGGGGAGGGACGAGGGAGAAGGGGCCCTTGCTGGCTGGCGGGTGGGCGGGGGAGAAGGGGCCTGGCTGGGTGGTGGCAGGAGGAGAAGGGAGAACGGGCCCTGGTTGGCGGGGGGAGGGGCCGGGGGGGGGGGGTAGAAGGGAGAAGGGGCCCTGGCTGGTGAGGGGGCGGGTAGAAGGGGTGCTGGCTGGCTGGCAGGGGTGGGGGATGTCAACTCACAGGGCCATGGCCAAACAGGATTATGGATTCGCTTCACAACAGAGTCAATTAGGGATAATTGCTTTTATTAATCTCACTACATCACTACTATTACAGGGTTAATACTGCCAGATGTTTACACAGCTACTGCAAAGTGACATCAATAAGCACAGACAGAGCAATGCATAAAAGTAACAGGCACTTAGAAATGCTAACATCCCTTCAGTCTGAAGGGAGTCTCGTTCCTGTCACCTCGCACCAGGGGTGCAGTGGACGTGACTCCAGCTGGGGGAATCCAGGGCACCCTCCGAGCTCTAGGTCCCTGGTGAGGCTCACCAGGCACGGGACTCCTTACAGGTTTGTAAGTATCTGATCCAAATGTCCCAAGCCGCACAGCTGCTTAGCCCTGGAGACTGGACAGGCTAGGGGTTTGGCCCTGAACCTCCAGGCTGGTCCTCTGTTTCCCTGCCTGAGATGCCCTTAGCAACACAATCATACGTGCGTGGAGATGCAGATCAGAGAGATAGTAGCCAGGCAATGGGAGCTGCTCGCTCTATCACATCATAGCTCCTATCGTGCTGCTTTGGAGGCCTGAGCTGGTGGTAGAGAGAGGCAGCTAGGTTGCTATTAGAATCATAGAATACTAGGACCGGAAGGGACCTCGAGAGATCATCGAGTCCAGTCCCCTGCCCTCATGGCAGGACCCAGCACTGTCTAGAGCATCCCTGATAGACATTTCTCTAACCTACTCTTAAATATCTCCAGAGATGGGGATTCCACAACCTCCCTGGGCAATTTATTCCAGTGTTTGACCACCCTGACAGTTAGGAAGTTTTTCCTAATGTCCAACCTAAACCTCCCTCGCTGCAGTTTAAGCCCATTGCTTCTTGTCCTATCTGCACAGGCCAAGGAGAACAAGTTTTCTCCCTCCTCCTGATGACACCCTTTTAGATACCTGAACACTGCTATCATGTTTCCCCCTCAATCTTCTCTTTTCTAAACTAAACAAACCCAATTCCTTCAGCCTTTCTTCATAGGTCATGTTCTCTAGACCTTTCATCATTCTCATTGCTCTTCTCTGCTCCTTCTCCAATTTCTCCACATCTTTCTTGAAATGCGGTGCCCAGAACTAGACACAATACTCCAACTGAGGCCTAACCAGCGCAGAGTAGAGCAGAAGAATGACTCCTTGTGTCTTGCTCACAACACACCTGTTAATGCAGCCCAGAATCATGTTTGCTTTCTTTGCAACAACATCACACTGCTGACTCATATTCAGCTTGTGGTCCACTATAACCCCTAGATCCCTTTCTGCCGGACTCCTTCCCAGACAGTCGCTTCCCATTCTGTATGTGTGAAACTGATTGTTCCTTCCTAAGTAGACATAACGTCAACAGAACTCAGCAGTTTTGTCAACGGCTGTAAAATTCATTCTATGAGGAATAACGCCGTTTGTCGACAGAGTTCTGTTGACAGAAGGCGTTATTGCATCTACACTGTCCTTTGCGTCTACACTATCATGTCGACAAAGTGGCTTGCTTTGTCGACAGAACTGGATGACTGGATGTAGTCTAGACACTCTTTGTTGACAGAAGCTTTGTTGACAATATGGGTGTGTCTAGACTACAGGGTTTTGTCGATAAAAATGGACTTTCATCGACAAAACTATACCTGTGTCTACACTGCCGCTGAGTTCTGTTGACATAACGTTGACAGAACTCGGCAGTTTTGTCGACGGCGGTAAACCTCATTCTACAAGGAGTAACGCCTTTTGTCGACAGAGTTCTGTCAACAGAAGGCGTTATTGCATCTACACTGTCCTTTGCATCTACACTGCCATGTCGACAAAGCGGCTTGCTTTGTCGACAGAACTGGATGTAGCCTAGACGCTCTTTGTCGACAGAAGTTTTGCCATGGGACTCTGGGTTTGGTCCTGCAAGCCAAGCCTCAGAGGGACCCTGACTCCTCACTCAGTCAACCTTGCCTGGCCAGCAAGACTGACTTGAACCATGACAAACTGGTAACTATGTAGAGAGTGAGTGTGCATGTCTTTATAAGCAGATGCTAACTGCTTTTCATTCTGTATTCTCAATAAATACAGTGTATTGTCTTTTCCCCTGAAAAAGATCCTGTGTGCTTCCTATAAGCATAACACCTGGAACACACAGCATTCAAACAGTTAACACAAGGCAAGCAAAATGTGTGTTGCCTGCTACAGAGGGATTAGCTTCTGGCCTATGAAAACATGCTCCCCTGCAAATGCATGTATTTGTTCCTCTGCAGGAAGATGGGACAAATCTTACTTTCATATATCTCACGTGCTAAAATAGTTTGTGACAAATTAAATGGCAATGTTTGGGGTGAATCTTTATATACTAATGAAGACAAAGCTATAGATAGTTATAAGCTACCTGGGCCCTGAGGGGACCCATGTGCCCCACCATGCTACCACCTGCCCTATGGATCAGGTTTCAAGCCCTTAAAGACTACTCACCCAGGTCCATCACCCTTACTCCCCGGGCACCACCCACAGAGTGGGATTAGCCAGTCACTCACCGCCAGCCTCCAGGCAGGGGAGCGATTATCCCCCTGGTTCCTCCACAGCCACAGGAAGGGGAGGGGGAGCAGGAACCACTATCCTCCGGGCGGGGGAGCGCTCACCCCCCATTCCTGCGTAGCCGCGGGTACCACCAGCCTCCGGTGAGTAAAAAAAAACCCTCCCCCAGGCCCCATGGGATGCTAAGACACCAGCCACCACCTGAACCCTCCAGGACCCTTGCTGAGCACAGACGGCTGGGGCAGCCCACCTGGACCCCTGCAGGAGCCGGAGCCCATGGACACCCTGCCAGCCCCTCTGTGGCCCGTGGACCCCCCGGAGCAGTGCCAGAGTCTGGTAGGCCTGCAGGGGGAATGGGGAAGTGGCCCAGGGATAGCCAACCTCGGGGCGGCTGAGGACATGGAGGTCAGGTGGACAGCAAGTTACGGCCTGGATCCCCACTGACCCTCGACCTAGTCGGTGCGTAACAGCCTGGATCCCCGCCGACCTAGTGGCTGCAAGGCTGCCACTATCAGGGCCCTGGGCCGGGACGCAGTGGAGTGGGTGGGCTTGTGTCCCCCCGCCACCCGTACCTTTGGGTGGCAGGTTTCCCCCTGTGGGGCCAAACCCCCTGCGCTTGTCGGCTCTCCAGGAGTGAGGAGACCCGACCCCTGCCTGGCTGAAACCCAGCTGGAGCTTTAAACGACTATAACCCTTGAGCTATTGGTGTTCCCCCTTGCCTGGTGCCCTGATCCTGGGCTGGGTCACAGGGGGCTGTCGCTCGGCCAACGGCTAGGCCGAGGCATGCCTCTCAGACTCGTGGGCATCCTAGGGAGTCAGCAGTGCCCCATCCCGCTGGCTGAGGACCCTTTACAAAGACACAACTTAGTGTGTGATGTAGACAAGGGGTACAACTTAGCTTTACAAATAAACGGGAAGCAAGGCCTTACATAAGAACGGCCATACTGGGTCAGACCAAAGGTCCATCTAGCCCAGTAGCCTGTCTGCCGACAGTGGCCAACACCAGGTGCCCCAGAGAGGGTGGACCAAAGACAATGATCAAGCGATTCGTCTCCTGCCATCCCTCTCCAGCCTCTGACAGACAGAGGCCAAGGACACCATTTTATCCCCTGGCTAATAGCCTTTTATGGACCTAACCTCCATGAAATTATCTAGCTTCGCTTTAAACTCTGTTATAGTCCTAGCCTTCACAGCCTCCTCTGGCGAGGAGTTCCACAGGTTGACTACACGCTGTGTGAAGAAGAACTTTCTTTTATTAGTTTTAAACCTGCTCCCCATTCATTTCCTTTGGTGTCCTCTAGTTCTTCTATTATGGGAACTAATAAATAACTTTTCTTTATTCGCCCTCTCCACACCACTCATGATTTTATAGACCTCTATCCTATCCCCCCTCAGTCTCCTCTTTTCTAAACTGAAAAGTCCCAGTCGCTTTAACCTCTCCTCATATGGGACCCGTTCCAAACCCCTGATCATTTTAGTTGCCCTTTTCTGAACCCTTTCCAAGGCCAAAATATCTTTTTTGAGGTGAGGAGACCACATCTGTACACAGTATTCAAGATGTGGACGTACCATAGTTTTATACAGGGGCAGTAAGATATTCTGGGTCTTATTTTCTATCCCTTTCCTAATAATTCCTAGCATCCTATTTGCCTTTTTGACCACCACTGCACACTGTGTGGAAGTTTTCCGAGAACTGTCCACGATAACTCCAAGATCTCTTTCCTGATTTGTCGTAGCCAGATTAGCCCCCATCATACTGTACGTATAGTTGGGGTTATTTTTTCCGATGTGCATTACTTTACACTTATCCACATTAAATTTCATTTGCCATTTTGTTGCCCAATCACTCAGTTTGGTGAGATCTTCTTGGAGTCCCTCACAGTCTGCTTCTGTCTTGACTATCCTAAACAGTTTGGTATCATCTGCAAACTTTACTACCTCACTGCTTACCCCTTTCCCTAGATCATTTATGAATATGTTGAATAGGATTGGTCCCAGGACTGACCCTTGGGGTACACGACTAGTTACCCCTCTCCAATCTGAAAATTTACCATTTATTCCTACCCTTTGTTTCCTGTCTTTTAACCAGTTCTCAATCCATGAAAGGACCTTCCCTCTTATCCCATGGCCATGTAATTTACACAAGAGCCTTTGGTGAGGGACCTTGTCAAAAGCTTTCTGAAAATCCAAGTATACTATATCTACTGGATCCCCCTTGTCCGCATGTTTGTTAACCCCTTCAAAGAACTCTAAGGGTATGTCTACACTACCCCGCTAGTTCGAACTAACGGACGTTTTACAAGGATTAAGCCTAGTTCGAACTAGCTAGTTCGAATTAAGGGCTGTGTAGACCCTTAATTCGAACTAGTGGGAGGCTAAGGCTTCCCAGGTTTCCCTGGTGGCCACTCTGGCCAACACCAGGGAAACTCGTCTGCCCCCCTCCCGGCCCCGGAGCCCTTAAAGGGCCACGGGCTGGCTACACAGTTTGTGCCAGTTGCAAGGCTGCCAGCACCCGTGCCTGCACAGCCTGTACCTGCCACACCATGAGCCAGCCACCCGAGGACACCCAGCCCTCCACTGCTCCCCAGGACCAGCCTGGCGGCTCCCAGGAGCCTGCCCGGGGGCGCAAAAGGTGGGCGCCCGCCTGGTCAAGTGCGAAGATCGTGGACCTCATCGAGGTTTGGGGGAAGCCTCCAATGTCCACGATCTCCGCACTAGCCACCGGAACGCGGCCGTCTACGGCCGCATGGCTGCCAGCCTGGCCGCCAGGGGCCACCAGCGCAGCCGGGAGCAGGTGCGCTGCAAAATTAAGGACTTGCGGCAGTCCTACTCCCGGGCCTGCCTGCCAGGGGCCGACCCAGAGGCCTGCCCCCACTTCCATGCCCTGGACCGCATCCTGGGGGCTCATGCCGTCCCTGCCCCCCGGGACGTGATTGACCCCGGGGCAGAGGGACCGCTCCTGGAGACGGAGGAGGAGGAAGAGGGCTCTGAGAGCCAGGAGCCTGCCGCCAGCCTGCCCGGGACCCCCGAGGCACCCCACAGAGCCGCTCGCCTGCGTCGTCTGAGGCCGGGGAGGCGTCCACCTGTGAGTACCCTCGTGTTCCCCTTATGTGTACGGGGGGCTGGGGTGAGAGGGAGCCCGGGACCGTGCGCCTGGGCCTTGCCCACCACGGAGCAGCAGCTGGGGTTCCTGCAGGGGCCCCGGCCTTGCAGAGGGGAGCTGGGTTTCACACACCTGGGCCCCTGGGGAAATTGACCGCTGGTCTTCTTGCACCACAGCTGCAGCACCTGGGACTGCAGGGCGCACCACCCCTCCTGCAGCAGCCGCCCGCGCCCGGGCAAGCAGGACAGCCAGGAACCAGGAGGACTACCAGAGGCGGCACCTCCGGTTCCTGGATCAACAGCTCCGTCTCCAGGACCACTGGGCCCAGGAGGACCTCAGGCTGCGCCAGAGGAGTCTGGAGGCCCTGGAGGAGCAGGGCCGTGCCCTCAGAGGCCACCTCCAGAGCCTGCTGGACCGCTTCCCATTTCCTCCTCCCCCTGCTCCCCCTCTTGCTCCCCGTGCTCCTCCTGCTCCCCCTCCTGCTCCTGCTCCCCCTCCTGCTCCCCCTCCTGCTTCCGCTCCTGCTTCCTCCACACCCCCTGTCCCTCCTGCCCCCCCTCCACAACCATTCCCCACCGACGCCCCCGGACCCGCAGTGTGGCGAGACGGGAGAGGCACCCAGACTCCCACCCCTGAGCTTTCCTTTCCCTTCCTCCCTTCCCTCCCCTCCCCTTCCAGCTCCCTCGTCCCAGGTTTCCCCCTCCCCTCTCCAACCCTCATTCCTCCCTTCCCGCACCCAGTTATGTTAAATAAACAGACATTTTTGTTTCAAAAACAGGTGTCTTTATTTGACAGTAGGTAGGGAGGGGAAAGGGGAAGGAGGGGGGTAGGGTGGAAGAAGGCCCCAGTGGGGCATGCAGGGAGAGGTCAGTCCTCCTCCTCCTCCACCAGGAAGCTCTCCCGCAGGGCTTCCCGGATCCGGACGGCCCCCCGCTGGGCTTCCCGGATGGCGGCGGTGCGGGGCTGACCGTAGTGTCCAGCCATGCGGTCAGCCTCAGCCATCCAGGCTGGCAGGAAAGCCTCCCCCTTTCACTCACACAAATTGTGGAGCACACAACATGCTGCCACCACGGGAGGGATGTTGTGCTCGGCCAGGTCCAGACGGGTGAGGAGGCATCGAAAGCGGGCTTTCAGTCGCCCGAAGGCCCCCTCCACCACGATGCGGGCCCTGGTCAGCCTGGCATTGAAGGCCTGGCGGGAGGGATTGAGGTGCCCCGTGTAGGGCTTCATGAGCCAGGGCTGCAGTGGGTAGGCGGCATCCCCCACCAGGCACACGGGCATGTCCACGTCCCCGACCCTGATGTGGCGGTCGGGGAAGAAGGTCCCGGCCTGCAGCCGCTGGCACACGGAGGAGTTCCGGTACACCCGTGCGTCGTGTGCTTTGCCGGACCAGCCCACATTAATGTCCGTGAACTGTCCCCGGTGGTCACACACGGCCTGCAGGATGACGGAGAAGTACCCCTTTCTGTTGACGTACCGGGACGCCTGGTGTTCCGGGGCACGGATGGGGATGTGCGTCCCGTCGATGGCCCCCCTGCAGTTGGGGAAGCTGAGGGCGCCGAATCCCCGGATGATGGCGTCCGGGTCGGCGAGGCGGACCACCCTGCGTAGCAGCACCCGGTTGATGGCCTTGACCACCTGCGGAGAGAGACACAGCAAAGCGCCAATCAGTGGGGCGCCCGGGTGGCTGGGAGCGTGCGTGCCCTGGCAGTGCCCCGCGCCCCACTCCCGGTAGCACCCCCCCTGGCAGCGTGTAGTACGGCCGGGACAGCCCGACCCCTCCGGTGCGGGGCGCTTTCGCCTCCTCCCGCCCCCCCTTTGTCCCTGGGGCGGCCCATCCCCTCCTCGCAGCCCCCCTCCCCCCCGGCTTGGTGGCCGACGAGTGCCATACCTGCATGAGCACCGCTCCGACGGTGGATCTCCTCACGCCGAACTGGTTCCCGACGGATCGGTAGCTGTCCGGCGTGGAGAGATTCCATAGGGCAATGGCCACCTGCTTCTGGAGGGGGATGGCGGGCCTCATGCGAGTGTCCCTTCTGCGCAGGGCAGGGGCGAGCCACTCGCAGAGCTCCAGGAAGGTGTCCCTCCTCATCCTAAAGTTCTGGGTCCACTGTCGGTCCTCCCAGCGCTCCAGGACGATGCGGTCCCACCAGTCGGTGCTGGTGTCCAGACGCCAGACGCGGCGGGGCACGCCGGTGCCGGGGCGCCGCCGCGGCTCCTCCACGGCCCCCAGGGCGGCCAGGCGGAGAGGCAGGGGGCTGACGTTCCCCAGGTGGTGCCAGGCAGCCTCGAGCCATTGCTGGCAGGCTTGCAGCAGCAAGTCCAGAACGTGCACCAGAAGGTGCAGGGCGAGCTGTGGCTCCATGTTGCCACCTGCGGCGGCCCCCCCGAAGGGAAGCACCGACACAGACGGGCACAGAGACCAACGCTTTGCTGTCCCTCGGCGAGGTTGGCAAGCAAGCAGGAAAAGCTGAGAACCGGCTGTCCAGGGGGGTCCCTTTAAGCTCGAGCCTCAGATAGCCTCAGACAGCAGCCACACAAAGCAACTACTGACCTGATGCCCTGCCAGAACCGGTTTCAGCTGCCCTTAAATGCCCCCCTGCGTCCAATCAGTGTGGATGCGCTAGTTCGAATTAGCAAAACGCTAATTCGAACTAGTTTTTAGTTCTAGACGCGTTAGTTCGAATTAGCTTAGTTCGAATTAACTAATTCGAACTCAGTTAGTTCGAATTAGCGCTGTAGTGTAGACATACCCTAACAGATTAGTAAGACAGGATTTCCCTTTACAGAAACCATGTTGACTTTTGTCCAACAAATTATGTTTTTCTACATGCTTCACAATTTTATTCTTTACTATTGTTTCGACTAATTTGCCCGGTACTGAAGTTAGACTTACCGGTCTATAATTGCCAGGATCGCCTCTAGAGCCCTTTTTAAATATTGGTGTCACGTTGGCTAATATATCCCTACTGCTAATTTCTTATTATTGGAGCATGGAATTACTATCCATAGCGATTCTATGGAACATGTTGATTCATTTAAGAGTTTTATTTCATTTGATTCTACATTATCTTTCACATACAGTGCCACTCCGCCACCCACCCGGCCTGCTCTATCCTTTCGATATATTTTATAGCCCGGTATGATTGTGTCCCACAGATTTTCCTCATTCCACCAGGTTTCAGTGATGCCTATTACGTCAATGTCCTCCTTTAATACGAGGTACTCTAGTTCACCCATCTTATTAGTCAGACTTCTAGCATTTGTGTACAAGCACTTTAAAAATTTGCCACTGGTTATTTGTCTGCCCTTCCCTGATGCATTGGATTCCTTTGTATGCGGTTGTTTGTCTGCTCTGGCCCATGGTTTGTCCTCTCCCCTCCTCTCTTTGGGTATGTCTACACTACAATGTTAGTTCGAACTAACGGACGTTAGTTCGAACTAACTTTCATAGGCGCTACACTAGCGCTCCGCTAGTTTGAATTTAATTCGAACTAACGGAGCGCTTAGTTCGAACTAGGTAAACCTCATTCCACAAGGATTAAGCCTAGTTCGAACTTACTAGTTCGAATTAAGGGGTGTGTAGCCCCTTAATTCGAACTAGTGGGAGGCTAGCCCTCCCCAGGTTTCCCTGGTGGCCACTCTTGCCATCACCAGGGAAACTCGTCTGCCCCCTCCCGGCCCCGGACCCCTTAAAGGGGCACGGGCTGGCTACGGTGTCCGTGCCAGGTGCAAGCCTGCCAGCACCCACCCAGCAGACCCTGCACCTGGCACGGATCGAGCCACCCACCCGATGCCCCCCAGCCCTCCCCCTCTTCCCGGGACCAGGCTGGCGGCTCCTGGGAGCTTGCCCAGGACCGCAAGAGGCGGGCACCCATCTGGTCTAGTGCGGACATCGTGGACCTTGTCCACGATCTCCACACTAGGCACAGGAAAGTGGCCAGCTAGGGCAGGAGAGCTGCCAGCCTGGCCACCCAGGAGCAGGTGTGCATGAAAATCAAGGGGGTCCAGTGAGACCCCTGACCCTGAGCCCTGAGCTTACAATGGCCGTCCTGGGTCAGACCAAAGGTCCATCTAGCCCAGTAGCCTGTCTGCCGACAGCGGCCAACCCTAGGGACCCTGGAGGGGATGGACCGAAGACAGTGACCAAGCCATTTGTCTCGTGCCATCCCTCTCCAGCCTTCCACAAACCTTGGGCAGGGACACCACTCCTACCCCCTGGCTAATACCACTCCATGGACCCAACCTCCATGACTTGATCTCACTTCCCTTTAAACTCTGTTCCAGCCTTCACAGCCTCCTGCAGCAAGGAGTTCCACAGGTTGACTCTTTGCTTTGTGAAGAACAACTTTCTCTTACTAGTTTGAAGCCTGCTACCCATTCCTTTCCTTTGGTGTCCTCTGGCCCTTCTTTATGGGAACTAATGAAGAACTTTTCTGTATGCACCCTCTCCACCCAACTCATTCTTTTATAGACCTCTATCCTATCCCCCCTCCATCTCCTCTTTTCTAAGCTGAAAAGTCCCAGTCTCTTTAGCCTCTCTTCATATGGGACCTGTTCCCAACCCCTGATCATTGTAGTTGCCCTCCCCTCTCCCAGCCTCTCTCTTCTCCTCTCCCACCTCCTTTTCCCAGTCTCCCCCAGTTTTGTTCAATAAAGACAGATTCCATTTTTGAACACAATTGTCCTTTATTTTGTACATCAGGAAGAGGGGCTAGGGAAGGGTAAGTGGAAGGAGGTGAGGGAGGAATGGGGTACGAGCCCCCGATGGGGAGGACTGGGCTGGCTCTGCGGGCTTCTGTGGGTGGAAGCTCTCCTGCAGCCCCCCAATTGCCCCCTCTCCCCAGATGGCAGCCTGCGGCAAGTGCAACCGGTCTGATGGCCGAGTGCTGTGATGTGCCCAGTGTGGGTACTCCGGGCACTCCAAGCCAGGACTGCTTTGCAAGTGGGGCACCCCTGAGAACTGTCTGTCCGGGGTGGGGGTCGGGACCCTTTAAGCGCAGCCCTCGGCTAGCCTGAGACAGCATCTCCACGCTCTAAGTCCTCCTCTGATGCCCTGCCGGCACTGCTTCCGGCCATCCTTAAGCCCTGTTCAGGGTCCACTTAATGTGGACATGCTAGTTCGAATTAGCAAAATGCTAATTCGAACTAGTTTTTAGTTCTAGACACGTTAGTTCGAATTAGCTTAGTTTGAATTAACTAATTCGAACTAAGTTTGTTCGAATTAGCGCTGTAGTGTAGACGTACCCTTTCTGACTACAGCTTAGAGAATCTCTATCAATGGATTCTCCTCTAAGAGAAGTCTCCCTCTGATTTACGTGCATCTCTGCACCAATCGGCTTTCCCCCATCTCCTAGTTTAAAAACTGCTCTACGGCCTTTTTAATGTTTAATGCCAGCAGTCTGGCTCCACCCTGGTTTAGGTGGAGCCCATCCTTCCTGTATAGGCTGCCCCTCCCCCAAAAGTGTCCCCAGTTCCTAATAAATCTAAACCCCTCTTCCCTACACAATCGTCTCATCCACGCATTGAGACTCTGAAGCTCTGCCTGCCTACCTGGCCCTGCGCGTGGAACTGGAAGCATTTCCGAGAATGCCACCATAGAGGTCCTGGATTTCAGTCTCTTTCCTAGCAACCTAAATTTGGCCTCCAGGACGTTTCTGCTACCCTTTCCTACGTCATTGGTCCCTACATGTACCACGACCACCGGCTCCTCCCCAGCACTGCACATAAGTCTATCTAGATGCCTCGAGAGATCCGCAACCTTCGCACCAGGCAGGCAAGTGACCATGTGGTTCTCCTGGTCATCACAAACCCAACTATCTATGTTTCTAACGATCGACTCACCCACTACTAACACCTGCCTCTTCCTAACTGGCATTCCCTCCCCCTCAGAGGTATCCTCAGTGCGAGAGGATACCGCAACATCCTCTGGGAGGAGGGTCCCAATTACGGGATGGTTCCCCTCTGCTCCCATTGAATGCTCTGTTCCCTTGAGACTTTCATCCTCCTTAAGAGCACTGGGGCTCTCAGACTGGAGGTGGGACAGTACTACAGTGTCCCGGAAAGTCTCATCAACATAGCTCTCTACCTCCCTTAGCTCCTCCAGTTCAGCCACCCTGGCCTCCAAAGCCCGAACTCGGTCTCTGAGGGTCAGGAGCTCCTTGGGTGGGTGGCGTATGTGTGCACCCGTTGCACAGGGCAGGAAACCATACATGTTACACTCGACGCAATAAACAGGATAGCCCCCACTCTGCTGCTGGGCTTCTGTCTCCATTTTTCTAATGAATAAGTTTAAGTGTAAACTGGGCTTCTTTTTAAACCTCTGGAATATAGATTATTCTAAGAGTTATGTTTTAAAGAAGGTCAGAAGTCACTAGAAACAGGATGATATAGAAGCCTACAGAACTTAAGGAATTCATTAGACATCAAATCATTATGCATTATACTTGTAGTCTTAGAACTGATACTAAAAGATACATTCTACCAGGACACACCTGTGTAGCAAAAATGTATCTGCTGTGTTGCTTGTCTGCCCAGAACACCCCTGCTGTGCTGCTGAAAGCTCGGTCCCGTGTCGTGTCCCCCCCCCCCCAGCAGAGCGTACATGTTGGGTGTACCCCACATATGCAGCAGCCCACTAGATTAGTGCTGGAATGCCTACCTGTTGTGCACCTGAATTTTCAGGTGTGTTCTGACGTCCCACTGAAATCCATGCCTGCTTATCCCTGGTGATGGGGAAATGGTGCTCTGAGAGGGATGTTCCCTGGGTAGCCTGTGGGTATGGCCACTCTGGACTCTAGCATTCAGAGAGAATGATAAAACCTTTGACTTTCCCTCCCCCCATAGGTGCTGCCTGGGGAGTGCTGTATTCTCTGGCTCCTAGGGCCCTGCCATGGCTCTTGGCTCATTTTTGCCACAGTTGCCTAGTGCATCAGGCTGAGTGGTCTCTCTTCAGCATAGGATCCCTCTCAGACCCACCTAAACTGCTCCAGACAAGGGTGATAGAATTAAGGAAACACCCCACCTCATCTGCATGAAAGATAGCACAGAGAGACATGTCCATTAGCATACAGAATGGAGACCAGCTCTTCCAAAGCAGGAACCGCACTGAACTAGGGGATACCGAAAGCAGAGTAGCCCTGCCTGATGGGAAATCTCTGCTCCAGATGCTAATGAACCCAGGCCTGCTCACACCCAAATTAGTCATTATATCAGACCAATTCTAGTAATGGATCCTATTGACAGCCAAAATACAGAAACTGCCTAATGAGCTCATTCAAGGAACATCACCCACAGCCAGGTGTGACCAGTCTCTATTGTCTCGCCTCTGTTTACCCATAAACAATTCCAGTGTTCTCTTCAAACTATTGTCCTGTCCCTATAAAAACTCCTCCCCTTGCCCAAGAAAAACTGATCTGATACCTGGATTTAAACTGCATCAGTTCCACTGAGACGTCTTCATCTCCTGTCTGATCGTGCTGGGGGCTCTGCTCTGCTTGTCTCCTGCCCTCCGGACCCCCGGCTACCATCACCGTCTGGGAACCCCGATCAGTGCAAGCTGCACGGAGTGGTGAGGTCTCTCTCTCTCCCCAACTACCTCTCTCTAAGCATAGCCTCCTGACCCTGACCCTGATGGTTTGCTAGCCCTCGCATTTGTAATCAGTTTCAATTTAGATTTAATATTGTAACTGTTCTGTGTGTTTGGCTTCCTATCACTACCCAGAAATAAATCACTTTCATGGTTAAGCTGGTTGCTTCTCTCTCTTTTTCACAAGGGCTGTTGTTTTGGCTTCCCCATTCGCTCTGCAACACTTCTTGTACCCAAGCGAAAGATCCCTGGAGTGTCCAAAGTCCTGTGGGGTTTGCGCATCGTGTGGTTTCCCAGTGAATGACTGTGGTGGGAAAGTGGGGATGGGGGTGCTGTACCTGGGGGCATAGGAGGATGGCAGCTTAAAGTGCTGTTTAATCCAGCCCACGGAGTCCAAAGGCACATGAGGGTGCAGTGTGGCATGGCTGTTAAACCAGCCTGCTGAGTCCAGGGACATATGAGGGGGCAGCTTGGGAGTGCTGAGTACCCAGTCCTCTCAGACGTGCTCTGGTAGTGGGGGTGAGTGTCTGGGTGTGTTGCTAAGGTGGGAAGAGCCCCGTCCTGGGGAACCTAGTTCCTGCAGGAGAGCTCCAGTGGGAGGGGGAATTCAGCTCCATAGGGGAGCACAAGCAGCACACGGATAGAATTGTTAACCTCCCCCCAGTCCCATAAGAGTAACCCTAAGAAATGAGCCTACCCCAGAGTATTGTGCACATCTGGTAATACCTCCCTTTGTTCTATAAGTGGTTCTGCACCTGCAGCACCGACACCCACTTGTGCCTGCCTGAGCTCCCCAACAGCTCAGCCCTAGAGGAGCTGTGTTATCTTTTCCATCTCACTCAGCCAGGATGGTAACCAGCTCACAGAGGCTTGTGGCTTGGCCTATCTTTTCTATGTACAAAGCCAGAAAGCCCAGCATCCATATGGTGTACAGCGTTTGTGACAATGTCCCACCTGTGAAGCCATACATGAGCTCTGGGCTCTCGCCTGAATGCTGGGGATCTTCCTCCCAACATGTGGTCAGACACCCTCTTGACATGCTCCCCTTTTCTGGGAGGCAAGCAGAGATGATCCCAGGCGGGAGTCTGCTGCTGTCTCCCCTCATTAGGGTTGCCAGGTGTCCGGTTTTGACCCGGACAGTCCAGTTTTTGAGCTTTCTGTTTGGGAAACAAATTGAGAACATAGAACTGTCGGGTATTTTCTAAATCAGCTGTGATGTCGATTGTGATGTCATGTCAAATGCGTCCGGTATTTTTGTTGAAACCACCTGGCAACCCTACCCCTCATTACAAATGCTCACTTGATCCTGCATCTGTTTGAAATGAGCAGAGACTGACAGTCAGGTCCCAGATGCTGCGGTTCCTCTCCTGTCACTAAACAACTTGGGTGTTGAATTGTTTGACTGACTGACAGCTGAGCAGCCTGGACAGATCTGTTATTTCAATTGAGGCCTAGGCCCTGTGGGCCTGCAATTTAGGTCTCTGTTATTAACCCTGCCTTGTTCTCCACTTTGTAACTGCCTTCCTGCATTTCAAAGTGTACAGTGAAAATCAGGGTTAATTAGGGGCCTGGCAGCTGGGCCCTTCCCGGGCCTATTGTGTCTCTGAGCGTAACCAGAACTGTGTTTGCTGTGCTGCCGGGTTTAATTGGTAACTGTTGTGAGTTTGGGCTGGCTGGCTCCTGCATAATACAAGCTCAGGTATTGTCAGCTTCTAATCAGTGCTGGGTTTGTCTTCCCCTCAATAGGGGTGTTTTTGTTTAGCCCATTATGCTCCTCCCCACCCCACATGCAATAGATTATTACAAACCTCTCTGCTAAGGACTGGGAATGGTAGGCCTCAAATGCACCTCTCCTCTAGGAGCTATGGCTCATCTGGGTTAGTGCTGTAGCCAGAATCTGGCAAATCTGGCAGTGGAACAAGCGTGTTAATTTTTCATTTAATCAGCCCTCAGATTTGAGGGCTTGCTTTCAGGGGAAGGTGGTGGTGTGGATTTGAGGGGGGGGGGGGGGATGTTGCCCCAATGCTCTTTATATAGTTTCTTAGTGAACCAAAAGCTCCCCCAAAACCCTTCCCCTAAAAGGTGATCATGCAGGCAGGGGCAGGTAAAATGCAGCCCATGGGCTGAATGCTGTCCACCAAGCCTTTGGATCCATCTTGCAGCCTGCTGGGACCCTCAGGCAGGCTCCCTGCCTGCCACAGCCCCAAGCCACTCAAAGCAGCCAGCTGCTGGGGCAATATGCCTCTAGGTGCTGCACACCCCTTGCTGTGGGAGAGGAGAGACTTTGTGTGTGTGTCTTTGGCAAGCTGTGATGATTGTGCTGGAGGCAGGGGCAGCACACAAAGTCTCCCCCTGCCCCAGCATGTGGCTCAGAAGGCACATGGCCCCAGTAGCCACTTATTTTGAGCAGCCTGGGGCTGTGGCAGGCAGGGACCCTGCCTGAGGGACCTGCTGGGCTGCTGGCCAGGATCCACCTAGGTAAGCACCTCCCGGCCAGAGCCTGTACCTGGCACATCACTGCCCCCCCTCCTCCCCAGGTCACCACCCAAACCCTCTACACTCACTCTCCCCTAGATCACATCTCCCTCCCAGACCCTGCACCCCTCCCCCAGGCCAGAATCCTCTCCTGCACCCCAGTCACCTGCCCCAAGCTCTCTTCTGCACCCAACCTCTATCTCAGACTCTGCACCTCCTGCGTAGAAAAGTGCAGCCTTTGATCACTTACATCAAAAATTATTGCCCATCCCTGTGATAATGCACCCCACCTCATGTTTTTATTAAAATCTCCTGATTTTTAAGCCCCCCCCCGCATGATTTTTTAATGCTCAGGGTTGGAAATACTACTGTGTGCCAGTGTAAGAAGGCATACTGAAGCCCAAAGCATTAAAAGAACGTGCCCAACACTAGCTTGTATAATTTGTCTTTACAGTTTGCACAGATACCAGCTCAGTGCACCTCAAGAACCTGTCCAGGGGCAGGAGCTGGGGGAGAACACTGAGTGGTTATGGGTAACTTTAAAAACTTTATTTAATAACCTTGGGTGGTTTTCACAGTCTACAAACCATCTGGGCTTTTTAAGAAAGCTTTTGCCTTTCAGTCTTGGATCAAAGAACTGGGTTCTGAACAGTCTCCTGCAGTGTCCTTCTAAGGTGCAGGGCAGCCCAGCTTCACAGGTGATTACTCAGCCCCGACCAGTCAGAGGCTCAGGGCTCCCTGCACAATGTTCAGGGCCCTTTTGTCCCCTCAGATATGTGCCCTCCCTCTGTAGGGATCCAGCTTTCAGCAGGAGGCTGGGATAACTCTACACTCCAGGGGAGTGTGTCTGAATAGCCCTCATTGCATTTCTGGGTTCAGTATTTGCTAGGGATGTGAAAGGTTAACCAGTTACCCACTAAGCATCACTCTAAATGGATAATGCTTACCGGTTCCAGGTGGGAACTGGAGCAGCTCCCCGCCTGCTAAGGCAGAGGGCTACTCCAACCCCACAGGGGGCCCGCTGCAGACAGGGCTGCTCTCGTCCGAAGCAGCCTGTGTCCACAGGGAGCCCAGGTGCCCCGTAGGCAGGGACTGCTCTGGCAGGGGCTGGGAGCCAGCAGACAGTCCCAGTGCAGGGATGGGGGGCAGGAGCCCCGTGGGCTGGAGTGGTCCCCAGCCCGGATCCCACTTAGGTCAACCTAACATTTAACTGGTTAACCAGGATTTTCCATCCCTAGTATTTGCAGGGCAGAATCAGTCACATGCACATCTCTCTGACCTCTGTCTACCAAACGTTACTTGCCATCAGAGCCAAATATTTTTAAATGACTACACAGCTCAGAACAGAATCAGCTTGAAGTGCCCCTGTCAAGGCTGTTCTCCACTCTGGCACAATGAATGCAGGAGTTGGGGGCCCGCAAGAGCACTCCAAACCCTTGTCTCCACAGGCTCTGGTACAAAAACTTCCCCCAAAAATCCTAATACCCAGACTTTGTGGAACCCACTGCCACCATCAAGTGGCTTTTGAACCCACAGACAGGGGTGGACACTTGAAACCTACCCCAGGGCACCCCAAGCTCTTTTCCCCCAAAGAGCTTGGAAAAGAAAAGAGAAAAACAAGCTGCAGTCTGTGGTAGCTGACTCCTTAGACAGACAGACCTCCCAGGACACAAAGATGAACCAATACTGGTTAATAAGAAAAAAAACTTTTATTATCAAAGCAAAACTAGTGTTGCAAGCATAGCTGAGGTGGCTAGATGGTAAGGGCCACCCACTGATATACTCAGAGAAAATTCCCTGGGTTAGAAAGCTTCATTACAAAAGAGAGGAAAAAAAACATGTTTAAAGAAAGAAAAAACACTTAACAGCACAGACCTCAGTTCCACATTCCCAAACTAAACTTTGCCCTACTTACACACTGTGAGAAGACTTTTCTTGGAGAGAGAGACGGCCTCCCATCTCCCTGTTACCTGGAAGAAAACTGCTCTGCCTCTGACAAAGGAGGGAAAGTTAAAAATTCCTTTGTCCCAGTTTGAAATTCCTACCTGCATTACTATTGGCTGACCAGATACCTGGCTAAGGACAGGAGACATAGTTAACCCCTTAGTACCCAGGTCCTGGCCAGCCCTCATGGTTATGACAGCCCCCAATCCATAAACTAAGATTCATTTTATGTTGCAATATTCTTGGGTCTACAGTTAAATCTGTATCTTGGACAGAGTTTGGTGGCCAGTTTGCTAAAGTAAAAAGTTGTTTAGCTGGAGGCGTAATCTTATAAGCCTATGCAGCCCATTAGAATGGGTTCTCATTTCTGCCTCACTTTGCAATAATGCTTTGAGCAGAAGCTTGCAGTAATATAAAAAGCCATAGGATTATTACTGTGGGCACTGCATTTTCCATTTACAGTAATAAAATACTGAAGAAACTAAATTTAAAATTCCAATAAAACTCAGAGCAAATCTTTGGCTGCTGAGCAGACTCAATTATTTTGCTGATATTGAGAGTGGCCTAGAAAATTGGAACAGGTCAGGGGAGGAGGGGAGAAATCCAGAACTGGTTCCAGTGTGTTATCATCCACTCACAAACAAGCTGGGGGGGGGGGGGGGGGGAGAGATTGCTCCCAGACAGTGCCGTAAGGGGGAAGCCATTGTTGTGTGCCAAGGGAGCCCAGGGAACGTTGGGAATATCCCACTGCGTAGCTAGACCTCCAGGGTTGTTGTAGATTAGGATCAATATTGTTGTTGTGCCCAGAGGTTCCAAATAGGACTGGGCCAAGTCCTATAAAAACATGTAGGAAAGGAAGATGGGCCTGCTCCCACTGACAGGTGCTCAGTGCCCCTGTGGAAATTCTGGCCTAGTACCAGAGAGGGATGTGAATGGTTAACCACTTAACCTCACCCTTAACAGATCACTGGTTATGGTTAACTATTGGGGGCTGGAGCAACCCCTCACCTACTGCAGGCAGGGGTCTGCTCCAGCTCCATGGGGCCCATCACAGGCAGAGAGTGTTCCAGCCCAGCTGAAGCAGTGCTGATCCACAGTGGAAGGGTTGCTTTACCCCAGCAGCCACAGGCAAGGGATGCTGTGCCTCCCCCCACCCTGTTTAACCGGTTAACTAATTAAACGGGATTTTACATCCCTTGTCCAAGATCAGTATTAGTCTCCTCCCCTGCCCCCACTTGCAGTAAAATACCACGAGTCAGTTAAAGGTACAGGGCCACTTTGTGCAATGGGGGCACAATGAGAATTCTTGGAGCACTGAGTCTGCTCCCTGCTAGTTACCCCCAAGGGGCAGTGTTCCCTGTAAGATGAGCACTTGGGCAGCCACCCAGGAGAGATTAGCAGAGCTCCCACAGCTGGCAGTATGTTTTCTATTGGTGGTGCACATGGCACATGCCTTGGTGCACAGAACAAAAATTATTCTGCACATAGATAGAAACAATTAGGAGGAACATTGCCCAGGGGTGCTAGCCACCCCAAAGGGGGAGAGGTGGGATTAGGGGGATCTGAAATCCTGTCTGCCCCACCCTTCTCCTCCCCACACACCTTTCAGCCTGGCAGGGGGTGTGCAGGCTACTCCCTTCCAAAGGTGGGTACAATATACCCTCTCCCTGGGTACCAGAGAACTTTGGTAGGGGTAGCACCTCCAAGACTCATAGGGCTCTACAGCACCTCATTGCCCTTTTAAGACCTGCATGCTGGTTCTATGCAGCCTTGTTTGAATTCTCAGGTGTTAACTCCTTCATTCGACCCCTCTCTGCAAATGGAGCACCCATAAAAGCATTGGACCGATGGTTCTGCCTAACCTTCCAGCTGGCATGGTTCTGGTCCTGCCCTTCCCTCTACTGCTCTGCTGCTGTCCCTTGACGCTGACCCACAGCCCACCCTGCACCACTCTCCCCCAGTCATGGTACCTTGGCTGTGTGGTGGGGCTAAGACTTGGATAACCCAGGGTATGTCTACACTACCCCGCTAGTTCGAACTAGCGGGGTAATGTAGGCATACCGCACTTGCTAATGAAGCCTGGGATTTGAATTTCCCGGGCTTCATTTGCATAAGCGGGGCGCCGCCATTTTTAAAACCCCGCTGGTTCGAACCCCGTGCAGCGCGGCTACACGCGGCACGAACTAGGTAGTTTGAACTAGGCTTCCTAGTTCGAACTACCGTTACTCCTCGTGAAATGAGGAGTAACGGTAGTTCGAACTAGGAAGCCTAGTTCGAACTACCTAGTTCGTGCCCCGTGTAGCCGCGCTGCACGGGGTTCGAACCAGCGGGGTTTTAAAAACGGTGGCTTCCCGCTTATGCAAATGAAGCCCGGGAAATTCAAATCCCAGGCTTCATTTGCAAATGCGGTATGCCTACATTACCCTCCTAGTTTGAACTAGGAGGGTAGTGTAGACATACCCCTAGAGACAAGGCCATGCAGCAGCCCTCGCTGTCCCAGTCCTGCCCCACTTTCAGTTGTACTGCACTAGGCACTGGTTTAGTTTGATGCATGCACACTCTCCAGGGACCCACACAGAGCACTCAAACCCATTTCACCATGCCACTGAAGGCAGAATTGGGACCCAGCAGTGCAGGTAGGAGAAGCCAGAGTGTGGACCTTGGAGGGTTCCTTCTCACAGAGCAATGAGCTAGTTCCCTTGTCAAGGCTGCTCCCCACTCTGGCATGACAAATGCAGAAGTGGTGGCCCGCAAGAGCACCCCAAAACCTTATCTCTACAGGCTCTGGTACAAAAACTTCCCCCCAAAGTCCTAATACCCAGATTTTGGAGAATATCCGCTGCCACCACCCAAGTAATTCCACAAAAAATCAGGGAAGAGATCACTTGGGAAATCTCATCCCTAAGGTAAAACTAGGACACCAAAATGAACCAATACCAGTTCATTAGAAAAAGAAACACTTTATTATCAGAACAAAACTACAGTTGCGAGCATAATAAAGTGGCTAGATGAAAAAGAGCCACCAATTGATATAGATACTCAGGGAAAAAGTCCCTGGGTTAGAAAGCTTTCATTACAAAAGAGAGAGAAAAAAAAAACACTTTTAACAGCTCAGACATCATTTCCAAATTCTCAAACCAGGAAAAACAATAAACCCTGATGGACTATCTAAACTTTGCCCTGCTTACACATTGTAAGAGGTTTTTTCTTGCAGTGAGACGGGCCTCCCATCTCCTTCAGTCTTGGAAGAAACCGCTCTGACTCAGAAAAAGGAGGGGAAAGATAAAAATTCCTTTGTCCCAGTTTGAAATCCCTACCTGAATTACGATTGGCTGACCAGATACCTGGCTAGGGACAAGAGACATAGTTAACCCCTTAGTCCCCAGGTGCTGGCCAGCTCTCATGGTTATGACACTTGTAATGGCAATAACTGAAGCAACGGAGCTCTAGGACAGGCAGTCAGTAAAGGGCAGTGGGAGCAGTTACCAGTGTGTCTGATCCCAGGGCTCTGTCTTGGCACTTACAGAGAGAGGCTGTTGTCAGGGTATTAGACGGTACCACAGTTGGCAGACAGCATGGCAGGAGCAGGTGGTAGGAGAGGGACTCCAAAGAAAGCTAAGGAAGTGATGGAGGGATTGCATCAAATATTCCAAGCAGGTGCTGCCTTGGACAAAGGAAGATAGCAGATCTTGCATATCGAACTGACCTCACTTGAAGGGATAAAGGGGAAGTGTGATGGGGTGGACAAAGCCCGACATCCCTGCTGGAGGCCTTTCAGCACCCTGCACAGCAACAGGAGCAGTGGAGAGGTCCTCCGAGCAGAACAGAGTGGCAGCCCCTGCTGCAGCCAATCAGACGGCAGCAGGCAGATATAACAGGAGCTGCTAGGCCAGGGCTTGTCAGCCCCTTCCTGGAGTTTGACCCAGGCAGATCTCAGGGCTGATTGGGGAATACCAGAACTCTGGACAGCTCCGAGTGGGAGCTGAGCATCATACCTGGTGGGAGCCAGGTCCTGTGGCTGAAGGCTAGCCAAAAAGCCAAAGGCAGCCCTGCAGAACCCCGGACAAGGGGAGCACAGCCACAAGGCCCTAGAGAATGGCTGATGGAACAGCATCCCGGGGAAGTGTCCCAGGGATGTGACAGCAACTAATTACTTGAAACTCAGCAGGTAACTGCTACCTGTAGGGTCCCTGGGCTATGACCCAGAAGAGTGGGTGGGCCTGGGTCCCCCCCCAACCCCCCTGCAAACTGCACCCGGGGGGGGGGGTAGAGAAGAGGCCTGATCTCTGGCCGCTTGCTGGACACTGCCTCACCCGCAGACAGGCAAATAGAGACTGTAAGATTCCCCTCAGCCACCAAGGGGCACTTGCACAAAGGGTGCATCCCGTTACACTGGTACCAGGAGTGGGGTCCTACAAGCCACCCCTGCATACAAGGGGTAATGGAGGACTTGGTGTGGCTGCTGGCTCAGCAGCAGCGTAGCACTACTGAGGCACAGAAGGCCCTGCTGGAAGCACAGCAGGAGGCTTGGCAAGTGGCTCAACAGCAGCAGACAGTACTCCTGGAGGTACTTCAGCTACAGCAGCTGAGGCAACAGCAGGCACAGCAGTTTCAGGAGGCCGTGCACCAGCGACTGGTAGCCCCAGTTCCCTCTAATCCAGTGAGTTCAGGACTTGGGATCCTGCTGGCCAATCTTGGGCCACATGATGATCCAGAGGCCTACTTCATCACCTTTGAGTGGGTGGACACAACTGTCAGCTGGGAAACAACTACTTGGCCTGGCCCCAGTCCTCTCCGGGCAAGCCCAGGCAGCTTACCAAACTCGGGATGAGGGGGCCGCAGCCAACTATGGGACAGTGAAAGCTGCCATCCTAGATCGTCTTGGAGTATGCCCTGAGACGTATCGACAACGGTTCCATGCAGAACCTTTTCTGGCCAGAGCTTGGCCCCCAGAGGTGGCCCAACGCTTCAAGGACTGGGCCTCCCATTGGCTACGACCCAGGCATTGGCACAGCCTCTGAGATCATGGATTCGATAGTGTTGCAGCAATACTTAGATTCTGCCAACAGCAATTTTAAACATGGGTACACTGGCACAACCCCAACTCGCTTGCTGCCACAGTCCAGAACACCGAGGATTTTCTCATAAGAACAGTCGTATTGGGTCAGACCAAAGGTCCATCTAGCCCGGTAGCCTGTCTGTCAACAGCGGCCAACAGCAGCTACCCCAGAGAGGGTGGACCGAAGACAGTGACCAAGCCATTTGTCTCCTGCCATCCCTCTCCAGCCTTCCACAAACAGAGGCCAGGGACACCATTTCTACCCCCTGGCTAATACCACTCCATGGACCCAACCTCTATGACTTGATCTCACTTCTCTTTAAACTCTGTTATAGTTCTGTGGCAAGGAGTTCCACAGGTTGACTCTTTGCTTTGTGAAGAACAACTTTCTGTTATTAGTTTTAAACCTGCTCCCCATTCATTTCATTTGGTGTCCTTTAGTCCTTCTATTATGGGAACTAATGAAGAACTTTTCTTTCTGCACCCTCTCCACCCCACTCGTGATTGTACAGACCTCTATCATATTCCCCCTCAGTCTCCTCTTTTCCAAACTGAAAAGTCCCAGTCACTTCAGCCTCTCCTCATATGGGACCTGTTCCAAACCCCTGATCATTTTAGTTGCCCTTTTCTGAACCCTTTCTAAGGCCAAAATATCTTTTCTGGGGTGAGGAGACCACATCTGTACACAGTACTGAAGATATGGCGTACCGTAGTTTGATACTTCCCCTCCTCCTTCTTCCCCTGGCTTCCCCCTTCCAGCTCCCTCCTCCCAGGTTTCCCCCTCCACTCTCCCACCCTCTCCCACCTCCTTTTCCCAGTCTCCCCAGAGGTTAATTCCCCCCCCCCCCACACACACACCCAGTTTTGTTAAATAAAGAGAGTTTCTATTTTTGAACACGTGTCCTTTATTTTTTACATCAGGAAGGGGGGTTAGGGAGGGGTAAGTGGAAGGAGGTGAGGGAGTGTCAGGGGGTACGCCCCTGTCTGGGGTTTCGGCCCCCTCCTACGGGGCCTATACAGTACCCAAAGTCCCGTAAAAGTCCAGGCCCCTCTATCAGGGCATATATGGTAACCAAAGTCCCAACGTAAAAGTCCAGGCCCCTCTATCAGGGCATATACGGTACTAGAGGCCTAGCCGCTCTGAGAAGCCTCCCCTGGCCCGGGATTTGCTTATACAGGGAAGGGAAAATGGGTGGTAGGGGGACCCAGGCCCTCCCTCTCCACCGGGTCCCAGCTCAGGGCCCTTTAGGCAGGGCCTATGGCTCCTGCCCGCTCGGCAGGGAATCCGGCCGATACACGCCGAGCCAAACTTTATATCCTTTGCCCTGGGCTGCTTCCTACTGTTGCATAAATTGCTGGTTTCGTCCCCTTGGAGGCTAGTCTGATTTACCCCAAGAAGAGAGTCACACTTTCAGGCTGGGTCCAACTCAAGTTTATTGGTTGCAACCAAGGTACGGCTAAGGAACTCAATGTTCAAATCAGAGCCGACCCCCAACATCTCATAGGCAGGGGTTTTTATAGGGTTCACATCCTTCCTGGTTTAGGTGCCTTAACATGATAGGTTACTTCATTTTTGACGTTTAGCATTCCTATAGGTCAGGTTAATTTTCCCAATGAGGTTAAATACAGTGCCTACTTGCTGATTTTGCAGTTACCGCTGTGTTTACATTCATTCACTTTTGCTGAACAATGGGCAAGCCATACTTCCCTTTTTCCTTTCCTGCTTGAGCCGGTCACAAGTTTAAAGGATGTGGAATCTATCCATATCTCTACTTAACAGAAGACTGGTTTCACTTCCCCTCGTCTCCTTATTATAAGTTATTATCTGTGACAGGCCCTAACCTTTGTCATGTCTTACTCCTATACAAATAGCAAATATATCTAAGCATTAGCAATGTATGTATATTGTACGTGCCCCTCATAGGGGAATCAATGGCTCCGGGGGATTTGACTTCCCTTTTACACATCAATTCCCCCCTCAAGAGGCTTTCTCTTTCTTATACCTCATCAGTTTCTTCTTTAGCTAATCTTTGGTAATGTACAAGCATTTCACGGTTGACAGTAGTCAATACAGTGCGACATATAGAGGCAATTATACAAGGTATAAAACAGGGCATTAAGCATAATCTAATCACAACAAAACAAAACTAAACAGGAATGTGTACCAACATAGCACAACAAGAGTTTTCCTCTTTTTCTTTGAAACAGTCGTGGTTCAGCATCATGCAGGGGAGAGGTTACTAGCACATCACCCTGTAATATTTCGATTCTTCTGGTGTCCAACAGGTGGGAAAGCAGGACCAGAAGAGAGAGGCTTATCAGCAGTCGGGGTAGGATCATTTTGCAATGGGAAGCATTGGCCAACAGTCAGTTCTTGGCACTTCACAGCGCTGATGGACATAAGAGTCTTTATTCTCTGAGCCAAAAGCCAGCTAGCTCTTTTGGAACCAAGGTTATTTCCTAGGAATAAAGCAAACCATAAAAACAATCCCACGTGGTTGCTTGATACCGGCCTTATCAAAGTGAGGCCTTTTTGGCATGTGGTTGCCAGGGGAACCAGGGTCGCAGTTACTGCTGTAGCATACGCTTCTCAGGCTGACTTAATGATTTGAGTTTGTTAGTCCTTAGCAAGATACCATGGACTGCCTCAGTTTACTCCTATAGTTCTTTTCTCTTGACTTTGGGGTTCTTCTTAATCTACTAGGTTAAATACAACAATTTAAGGGATTTTAATTTACTCTGGAAATGCTGGTACAGCACTATCATTATTATAAATGTTAAAATGTAAACTCTCTACATAATTTGGCAAACACTATTCAAATCCATCCCCAAGATATTTCGTCGCCTTACTGGCACTGCCCATGATTATAGGTTTGACCTCTACTGCCTGGTTGAGTGCTGCAGAGATAGGTGTTTGGCATGGTCCACGGTGTTTCCCTATCTGTGTGTACCTCAGACGGCCAGCCCCGATATATCTTTGGGCATTGGCCACCAACTTCTTGATCTTTGCCTGCAGGGCCAGTAAACCCTCCTCTTGGTACTTACTTCCGCCGTGCCACTCAGCATCTCATGTGTGGTTACCTCCACTACCAAAGTGCGATATATCCACATTCTATTGACGGTTAGGCCGCTTGATGAGGGACTGTTATGCACACAGACGGATATACAGAGGGGCAGGATGGAGTGATCTGTCTGGGTAGTCAAACACCAGTAGGTACCGTTCATTTGGACCAGCTCGATGTTCATTTGTTTTTCTATGACAACCACATCAAGCCTAGGCAGATTCGTCATGATGTTAAATGGGCAGGTACATAAAATTTCCTTATCAAAGTGGGTGCAACAATCCCTGGGTATAGGGAGGCTCCCACACCTTCAGAATAAGCAATGCCTTCTATTCTATCTATATGCCCTTGCTTTGGTACAAACAGGGAGGTTACCATTCTGATCTGATCTGAGTGAGGAATCCTCAGAGGGACCAAAAACAAATGGTTGTACTATGCCCTGTCCAGGTGGGCCTTTGGGTCCTCATGGATTCTCTCTTTCCCTACTCCCATGGGTAGGCACAGGGGAGATTGGGGACTCACCACCATAAGAACTAAGTGGTAGTGGCTAAAGCTTACCTTATTCTTCAATACTGGCCTTCTAATTTCTTTATTTTACTTCCAATCCAATTAGCTTCTGGTCCAAACATCAGGTTAGGTCTACAGAGCTGGACAGATCCTTCAAACTATTTAGGATCAATTGATTAGCTTGGCTGGTGTGTAGGCCTTTACGGGCACTGGATATTACTGCATTTACAAGTCTGGATTCTCATACAATTTCTGGGCTATGACATAAGTGTTGCTGATAGGGTTACCAGGCTCAAACCAATCTGCGATGGTATCTGCTAAGCCTTGTCATTGCCTAATCAGGCATTTGCCAATTTGATTAACCAATCTAGCACACAACTGGTCTGTACCAGTGTGGAACATCATCAAGGTAAGGACCAGTGACAGTTGTCCTTGTTCTGGAACAGGGGCCTGTTCAGGGCATGGTGCACAACTGGGAGGCTCCATTTTGTCCTTAAAGTCCTGGTTGATGATATCCAAATGAGGGCAAGTTAGCAATGGTCATTAAAACAAAACTAGTCTGGTGGGAAGGAGCTAGTACTGTCTCCCATCCTTCTGTTGACGTGATGTACTCCTTGCTTCCTTCCAGTTCTTTTTGTTCACCTGTGGAGACATTGTTAACATTCTCCTAGCCTAAACAATTTTCTATTCACAACATTTGCAATACGTATTACAATTAAGACACACAAGACAAACTTGGACAGAACACAAACACATGTCATGACACAGAACCATGGCATTTTGTTGTTGTTTTTCTTCAACTGGCGCCAGCGCTTTCTGATGATCTGAAAGACAAGAAAACATTTCTCCCCCCCCATCGGGGTGGCCTATTATAACTTAAAATACTGCCTAAGATCTGTTAGGGGACCGGGTTACAGCTAGTTCCTTACCATTTTCATGTGCAAGTGAGCTGCAATTTTCTGAGAACAAGAGCGCTTCATCGGTACTCGTGACCTTCCACTCCCTTGAATTACCTTAGAGTTGCTAGCCCTCCCCAACAGAGGCATGGTTCAGTTTCCCTCTCGTATTGCAGACCGGGCTCTTTTTTTTTCCTCTTATGATCTGTCTTGATCCTGCTAAATTACTTTTCTTAATTACACAGATTTGTCTAGCATTAATTTGGTAAGGAGAGTGGGCTTTCTAATTAGCCCCCACACTTCCTAATTCTTTTCAGTATATGATTTTCATAACATCCAGGCTGCAGCAGTTGAGTTATGCTGCTGGCTCTGGGGTGAATCACTTGCTCATGTTCTGTAAGGAGATTTATGTTGCAGAATGTGTCTCCTTGTTAGGGCAGATTTAGTTTTTAGTGATTACATCTTCACATTCAATTTCTACTGGTTGACATTTGGGTGGCTTTTAAGTTACCTTCCCCCACGCCCTCAAGCCAATTATAACGGCGTGTGAGGGAAAGGTTTTAACTGTTTGTTATGTTTTTTCCTCTGGATGTGGCCCCCACTCATATGTTGTGAAACATCTTTGGGTTGCCTGCGTTTCTAGCCGTAGAGGCTGTCATTATCTATTTGCTAAGAAGGGCTTGAGAATTTCCTGAAGTTGCTTGGATTCGATCCTTGCTCAAAGCCCGCATTCCCTTTTCAATCTCATAGCTTAGGAAGGTGCATATTTGGGCCTTCCCTTGTGAAACTTTATATCCCTTCTTCCCTAGGGCATTCAACAGGGGCTCCGTTGCCCTTTTTCCCTTTTGCATATCAGGACTGGTAATCAACAAATCATCAATATACTGGAGGAGAGCTACCTCAGGGTGCTGCCCCCTCCAGTCTTCTAAGTCTTTTTGCAATGTCGTCCCAAAAATATGGGGGGATGACACAAAACCCTGGGGCAACACAGTCCACAACAGCTGGGTTTTGTGATGGGTGTCCGGGTCTTCCCATTCAAAAGCAAATAATTTCAACTATCTTTGTGTAAAGGTATAGAAAAGAAAGCACCTTTCAAGTCTAATACCATAAACACTGTTGTGTCTGCTGGAATTTGTGTTAAGATAGTGTGTGGGTTGGGGACCATAGGATGGTCTACAAGAACTTTCTTATTTATTGCCCGTAAGTCTTGCACGAGTCTATGAGAGACGCTATCCAGTTTTGGCATCCTTAAAATAGGGGTGTTGAAGGGAGAGGAACTTTCTACTACCTAGCCATATCTTTTGAATTGTTCGATTAATGGCTTTAAGCCTATCCAGGTGGCTTTTTTTTCTCTCTCAGGGGATATGGCTTTACACCCACAGAGCCTTCTCCTTCAATGAGAGGAATTCTTACTGGAGTCACAAACTTTGCTCGGGCAGGGGTCTCATCTGCCCATACACATGGATTGACTCCTTCTAAGACCTCAGTCCCTTTTGTCTCTAACAGCATTTCAGCTGCACAGAGAGCCATCTGGTAATTTGAGCCCTGTTTCACCGGCAGCTGCACTACATTCTGATCACTACGGAAGAAAATTTTAGCTTGCAGCTTAATTAGCATATCTCGCTCTAGCAGGGCAACTGGGCATGCAGATGAAACAACAAAGGCATGCTCTAGCATGCTCTAACATAATTTTTTTCTAATCTTCGTGAGGAGGGGTCTACATACGGGTAGCCTGCTTCTCTTTCCCTCAATTCCTTCTATCGTCACATGCTTTCCACTTTCTTTAGCTGAAGGGGGTTTTATGGGGATCATAGAGAACGTGGCTCCAATATCCACCAGAGCCTCATAGTCCCTGCCACCCACCCTTATTTTTACCATGGGATCCTTTCGAGCTTTAGCTCGTAGGGTAGTGGCCTTAGATTCCCGTCCCCTTCAACTAGATTCTTCTCCGGAGGATTCTGCCCGCATCTGGCGGTTCTCCGGTTGTCTTTTCTTTCCCTTTGCCTTCTATTTTTGGGCAGTCTCTCTTCCAATGTCCTTTTTCCCGTCAGTGCACACATCCATCAACTGCTACCCATCCCTTTCCTTTCTGAGGGGGCCCCTTATGGTCCGGCCTCTGATTGCTGGAGAGTGCTGCAGCCAGCACTGCCATCTGCTTCTGCGCTCTCTTATCTTCCCTCCTCTATTACTTCTCTAAGGGGGTACTGATGGTATGATGATCCCAGATCTGATGGGCCTTTTCGCAAGAAGTATTTTTTGCCCGAATTGAGTAGTCTACCCTGTTGGCTCAGCCCCCCTCACTTCAGCCTCTGCAGGGGGGGCTGAAGTGAATCCAGGACCAGCAGGAGTCTGATAAGGGGGGGGGTAACTTTTCAGATGTAAGTTCACTTATGATTTCAGAGTTACTGTTTCCTCCTGAAGTGGCAGGAGAGGAACAATTCTCATTCTCTCTAATAGGGCTAGACCCTCCTGAAGAAGAAGGGGGTTTCCTCTTCTTTCCATAGGGCTCAAATTCCTCATCACTAGAGGGAGCCAGTATTCCAGGGCTTTTACCTCTCAAGGTCTTTGCTTTTGCAGCCATGACCTTACACACACCCATACTACATTTTAATATCCATTTTGGTCGATCTGGACGTGGAATAACCAACAATCAATATATGGGAAGTGATCCCACTGTCCGTCCCGCGTCACAACGCTATGTGTTAGGGATACCAGGTTTACATCAAAGGAGCCCGTATCTGGCCATCCGACACCAAAAGTAGGCCACTCAAGTTGACAAAATTTAATTAACTCATCTTTTGCCATTTTTACTCTATAGTCACTTTTAAAATTACTAAAATTCTGTAACATGCATCCCAATGGGGTTGCGGAGTTTTCTATCCGGGAACTTCCCGAACCCATGTCTATACATTTATTATACACACACATGCAGGCAACAAGCTTTCACCACGGCTCCGTGTGTCGATGGAATGACACCACACCAGCTTTTAGCGTCCGAACTCAGAGGGTCCAGCGCTTGGCTGTCTCACTAGAGACACCGGTGTGCCCTTATGGAGCCGTGACACTTAAGACGGGCCTATCAAACAGTAACAAATATAGACAAACAGGGGGCTTAGAGACTCGCTGGGTCACGAGGTTCGGCTGACCCCCCTTGCAATCAAGAAATCCTGGTCATCGGGTTTCCCCTTGCAGGATTCTTGGGGCGGCTGGAGTCAGCTTAAGTCTCAGACCTGGTCAGCGACAGTCATGCTTACACACAAACCTGTGGTTTCACAATTTAGGTTTCCAACAAATCATTAAAACAAAGAACAAGAGTACTCCTACTAAAAACAAAAGCAATCCACTGGAGTTTTCCTAACTCCTTATAACTTCCCCACGCAACCCACGGGTTCATGGTGTTCCTTCTGGGGCTTACAGAGGCTTTTACCATTCGGGTGCGACCCGCCTACCCTATACGTGTTTTCCTACCGGATACACCGTGTTTATTCGAAGTTCCTACTGTCCTCGAAGGACAGTTCTCGAATTACCAACACTACCCAAAACACAGGGAATTATCGGTATACTCACTCTGCCTCTGCCCCGGCGCCTTCTCTTCGGACCTTACAGCCTAGTTGACTCATTCAATAGAGACTCCTTTAACTTTCCGGATGTCCCGACTCACGCTTTCGGTGCCGTGACGGACTCAAACAGTCCGGTGCGCACTTCACGGTCACCTACGGCGAATCTTGTCGTCCGACTCCGGAGTAGTCCAAGGGATGTCCCATCTGGGTCGCCAATTTGTTGCATAAATTGCAAGGTTTCGTCCCCTTGGAGGCTAGTCTGATTTACCCCAAGAAGAGAGTCACACTTTCAGGCTGGGTCCAACTCAAGTTTATTGGTTGCAACCACGGTAGGCTAAGGAACTCAATGTTCAAATCAGAGCCGACCCCCAACATCTCATATGCAGGGGTTTTATAGGGTTCACATCCTTCCTGGTTTAGGTGCCTTAACATGATAGGTTACTTCATTTTTGACGTTTAGCATTCCTATAGGTCAGGTTAATTTTCCCAATGAGGTTAAATACAGTGCCTACTTGCTGACTTTGCAGTTACAGCTGTCTTACAGTCATTCACTTTTGCTGAACAATGGGCGAGCCATACTTCCCTTTTTCCTTTCCTGCTTGAGCCGGTCACAAGTTTAAAGGATGTGGAATCTATCCATATCTCTACTTAACAGAAGACTGGTTTCACTTCCCCTCGTCTCCTTATTATAAGTTATTATCTGTGACAGGCCCTAACCTTTGTCATGTCTTACTCCTATACAAATAGCAAATATATCTAAGCATTAGCAATGTATGTATATTGTACGTGCCCCTCATAGGGGAATCAATGGCTCCGGGGGATTTGACTTCCCTTTTACACATCACTACCACGCCCTGGTTCCCCTGGGGCCCAGTCGCCTCCGAGGCCGTACCCACCAGGGTTGTGGGCGCGCTCCTGCCGCCCTGGGTCGGCGGCTGCTTTCTCCGTGTCAGGGTCCGGCATGGGCGGCGACTCTGGTCCCAGCTGCTGCAGGAACACTGGCCTGGCCCGGCCTGGGCTCCTCCCTCACCCTGCAGCCTCCTTGACTGCAGGGCTCCTTCTGCCTTTATACCCGGCCGCTGCTGGGACCATGCCCAGCAGGGTCGGAGGGGCGGGGCTTCCTCCGCCAGCTGGGCCTGGGCTATCCCCTGTTCGTCAGTGCGGGGCCTGTCCACCCTGTCACAGGGAGGAATGGGGTACGAGCCCCCGATGGGGAGGACTGGGGTGGCTCTGCGGGCTCCTCGGGGTGGAAGCTCTCCTGCAGGGTCTCCTGGATCCTGACAGCCCCCCGATTGACCCCCCCCAGATGGCAGCCTGCGGCAAGTGCAGCCGGGCTGATGGCCGAGTGCTGTGATGTGCCGAGTGCGGGCACTCAGGGCACTCCAAGCCAGGACTGCTTTGCTGTCCCTCATCGAGTTAGACAAGCAAGCGGGCAACCCCTGAGAACTGTCTGTCCGGGGTGGGGGTCGGGTCCCTTTAAGCACAGCCCTCGGCTAACCTGAGACAGCAGCTCCGCGCTCTAAGTACTAACCTGATGCCCTGCCGGCACTGCTTCCGGCCAGCCTTAACCTCGGTTCAGGGTCCACTCAATGTGGACATGCTAGTTTGAATTAGCAAAACGCTAATTCGAACTAGTTTTTAGGTCTAGATGCACTAGTTTGAATTAGCTTAGTTCGAATTAACTAATTCAAATTGAGTTAGTTCGAATTAGTGCTGTAGTGTAGACAGACCCTAACTTTTCCTTTTTCACATTTTCCATACCAGTCATGATTTTATAGACCTCTATCGCATCCCCCCCCCCTTAGTCTCCTCTTTTCCAAGCTGAAAAGTCCCCGTCTCTTCATATAGGACCCGTTCCAAACCCCTAATCAGTTCTGTTGCCCTTCTCTGAATCTTTTCCAATGCCAAAATATCTTTTTTGAGATGAGGCGACCACATCTGTACACAGTATTCAAGAAGTGGGCATCCCATGGTTTTATATAGAGGCAATAGAATATTTTCTCTCTTATTCTCTATCTCTTTTTTAATGACTCCTAACATTCTATTGGCTTTTTTGACTGCTTCTCTGCGTCTACACTACAGGGGTTTTGCGCAAAAACTTGCGGAGCATCCACACCTCAAGTGCATTTTTGCGCAAATAAATTTACAGTAAATCAAAAGGAGAGAGGGGTTTTTGTGGTGTAGCTATTTCTCTTTCTATGAGGAATAACTCCTTTTTGTGCAAGAGTTCTTGCGCAAAAAGTTTTGTGTGGACGGGCAACGGGGTTTTTGCGCAAAAAGAGCCAGTGAATACCAATCAGAGCTTTCTTTCACGAGAGCATCCATGCAGCGTGAACACTGTCTTGCGCAAAAGTGATGCAGTTTTGTAGGTGGACGCGCTCTTGGGCAAGAAGTTTTTATGGAAGATCTCTTCCGCAAAAAGCTTCTTGCGCAAGAAGCCTGCAATGTACACGTAGCCTCCTGAGTGGATGTTTTCAGAGAACTATCCATGAAGACTCCAAGATCTCTCTCTTGAGTAGTTGTAGCTAAATTAGCCCCCATCATATTGGCTGTGTCTACACTGGCATCCCTTTCCGGAAGGGATGCCAGTGTAGACACAGCCATTGTGTATAAATAGTTAGGGTTATTTTTCCCAATGTGCATTTCTTTACATTTATCAACATTAAATTTCATTTGCCATTTTGTTGCCCAGTCACTTAGTTTGGTGAGATCTTTTTGAAGTGCTGCACAGTCTGCTTTGGTCTTAACTACCTTGAGCAGTTTAGTGTCGTCTGCAAACTTTGCCACCTCACTATTTACCGCTTTCTCCAGATCGTTTATGAATAAGTTCAATAGGATTGGTCCTAGGACTGACCCTTGGGGGACACCACTAGTTACCCCTCTCCACTCGGAAAACTTACCATTTATTCCTACCCTTTGTTTCCTGTCTTTTAACCAGTTATCAATCCACGACAGGACATTCCCTCTTATCCCAGTGCAACTTACTTTACTTAAGAGCCTTTGGTGAGGCTTTCTGTCAGTCTAAGTACACTATATCCACTGGATTCCCCTTGTCCACATGTTTGTTGACCCCTTCAAAGAACTCTAAGGGTATGTCTACACTACCCCGCTAGTTCGAACTAGCGGAGTAATGTAGGCATACCGCACTTGCAAGTGAAGCCCGGGATTTGAATTTCCCGGGCTTCATTTGTATAAGCGGGGCTCCGCCATTTTTAAATCCCCGCTCGTTCGAACCCTGTGCCGCGCGGCTACACGCGGCACGAACTAGGTAGTTCGAACTAGGCTTCCTAGTTCGAACTACCGTTACTCCTCGTGAACCCAGAAATATTTTGGCCCACCCCTTCAGCTCGATGCCCCGCCCCTTCTGGCCCCTGGCAAAAAATTATTGCCCACCCTGCCTTTGACCCTGACGCCTGACCCTGTTTTCTCTTTATTTGTCCCAAGTAATCAGTTGGTTTTCTAGGCTCAATGGACCTTCCATGTAGGCTCTGGGGAGGTCCTTTAGATGTGGGAGGGTGTTAGCCTGCCCACCTCCCCGGACTCAAATAGGACCAGGCTTCTTCAGCCCCTGGCTCTCGGGCTGCCACAGTAGGAAAGATAGAAAGTACGGCAAAAGACCGCCTTGGCTTAACCAGGAGATTTTACATGATCTAAAAATCAAAAAGGAGTCATATACAAAGTGGGAACTAGGACAAATGATAAAGGATGAATATAAGCAAACAATACAGGTATTCAGGGGCAAGATTAGAAAGGTAAAGGCACAAACGAGCTCAATCTAGCTACAGACATAAGGGAAACAAGACGACTTTCTATAAATATATTAGAAGCAAGAGAAACAGTAACAGGAAACTTGGAAATGGTAGAAATGCTCAATGACATCTTTGTTTTGGTCTTCACCAAGAAGTCTGATGAAGGAATGCCTAACATAGTGAATGCTAGTGGGAATGGGGTAGGTTTAGAAGATAAAATTAAAAAAAAGAACAAGTTAAAAATGACTTAGAAAAGTGAGATGCCTGCAAGTCACCAGGTCCTGATGAAATGCATCCTAGAATACTCAAGGAGCTGATAGAGGAGGTATCTGAGCCTTTAGCTATCATCTTTGGAAAATCATGGGAGACAGGAGAGATTCCAGAAAACTGGAAAAGGGCAAATCTAGTGCCCATCTATAAAAGGGAAACAAGAACAACCCAGGAAACTACAGACCAGTCAGTTTAACTTCTGTGCCAGGGAAGATAATGGAGCAAGTAATTAAGGAAATCATCTGCAAACATCTGGAAGATAATAAGGTGATAGGGAACAGCCAGCATGGATTTGTAAAGAACAAATCATGTCAAACCAATCTGATAGCTTTCTTTGATAGGATATCAAGACTTGTGGATAAGGGAGAAGCGGTGGACTTTAGTAAGGCATTTGATACAGTCTCACACAACCTTCTTATCAATAAACTAGGGAAATACAGCCTAGATGAGGCTACTATAAGGCAGGTGCATAACTAGCTGGATAACCGTACTCAGAGTAGTTATTAATGGTTCACAATCCTGCTGGAAAGGTATAACAAGTGGGGTTCCGCAGGGGTCTGTTTTGGGACCGGCTCTGTTCAATATCTTCATCAACGATTTAGATATTGGCATAGAGAGTACACTTATTAAGTTTGCAGATGATACCAAGCTGGGAGGGGTTGTTAGTGCGTTGGAGGACATGGTCATAATTCAAAATGACCTGGACAAATTGGAGAAATGGTCTGAGGTAAACAGGATGAAGTTTAATAAAGACAAATGCAAAGTGCTCCACTTAGGAAGGAACAATCAGTTTCATACATACAGAATGGGAAGCGACTGTCTGGGAAGGAGTACGGCAGAAAGGGATCTAGGGGTTATAGTGGCCCACGAGCTGAATATGAGTCAACAGTGCTATGAGCTATGAGGGAAGACTGAAAGAATTGGGTTTGTTTAGTTTAGAAAAGAGAAGACTGAGGGGGGACATGGGAGCCATTTTCAGGTATCTAAAAGGGTGGCATAAGGAGGAGGGAGAAAACTTGTTCATCTTGGCCTCTGGGGATAGGACAAGCAGCAATGGGCTTAAACTGCAGCAAGGGAGGTTTAGGCTGGACATTAGGAAAAACTTCCTACCTGTCAAGGTGGTTAAACCAGGGGTGGGCAATAATTTTTGGTGGGGGGCCACTCCAAGATTTTGGAAAGTGGTCAAGAGCTGCACTTTTCTGTGGAGGGGGTGCGGGGTCTAGGAGGGAGGCTGGGTACAGAAGGGTGCACGGGGTAGGGGACTGGGGTGCAGGAGACAGTGTGAAGTCTGAGAGGGAGTTTGGGTGAAGAAGGGGGTTGTGAGCTGGGTCAGGGGTTTGGGGTGCAAGGTCAGGGTGGGAGTTGGGGTGCAGGAGAGGATTCTGGCCTGGGGGAGGGGTGTAGGAGGGGGTGCAGGGTCTGGGAGGGAGTTGTGACCTGGGGTGGGGGGGTGCAGAGGGTTTGGAAGGTGACTTGGGGGAGGGGCAGGGGTGCCAGAGGCAGGCTCTGGCTGGGAGGCGCTTACCTAAGCATCTCCCGGCCTGCAGCACCCCCAAGGCAGGCTGGGCTCCCTGTCTGCTGCAGCCCCAAACCATTGAAAATGCAGCCTGCTCCCTCCATGTGACTCTCAGCTCTGGGAGAGGGGAGAGGCTTACGCTACCCCCATCCCCCAGGCCAATCTGGCTATTTCTGGCCATTGGCTGGCTGTTGCCGGCCAATAGGAGTTGAGGATTGGGCTGGGGCAGGGAGATCACTTGAAGCCTCCCCCTCCCTTCGGAGTAGAGAGTCACAGGGAGCAGCCCTGAGTTTAAAACAGCGGCTGCTGCGTGCCTGAGGGTCCCGGCAGGGGCGTCCGTGGGCCGGGTCCGGTGGCACACGAGAGGTATCTTGCCCACCCCGGCTGTATTCTGGCCAATGGGAGCAGTGAGGAAAGCCTCCAGGCAGCATGTCCCTGCACTGCTGTTCCCCCAGCTAGGGGAGGGGGACTGGCAGCACATGGAGCTGCTTCTGGCTCTGTTTCTTCCCTGAGAGCCAGATCTGGCAGGGAGGGTCAGGGCTTTCTTCACCTCCCCCCCCCCCCCCCCCGCCCATGAGCTAGATCTGGTGGGGAGGCGCAGGGCTTTCTTCACCCCACCCCCCAGCAGGAAGCTGGCACTGGCACTCCAAACTTGCAGGCAGGCTCTATCAGAGAGGAGGCCAGGAGGGCCATTTGGCCCAGGCCTCAGGAGACAAAGGGGCCTCAAATTTGGCCATTTTTCTACCAAGTCGTTTCCATTTATTGTACGCCTTGGAGTTATAACAGACAATAAAAGAAGCTCTATAGACCTGCAAAAATTGATTTCAATCATTGTGGGAACTCGGGCTGTTGCCAATTTTTCTGTCACAGCCGAGTTTTCATCTGCAAGACTGGAGAAACTAATGTGATTAGTGATTCTGTGTTATGAAATGCTGTTTACAGTCTTTGCATAGTTTAGAGGTTTTGAAAGTTGTAATTCATTCTGTTACTGTAAAGTGATTTTGCTCGGTCTGAGGGTGCATTTAACCTTTAAATTAGATGTTTATCTTTGCATAGGAGATTTTCATATTCCTGTTTTTTCTTATACAATACTCATATCAGGCTCAGCTGTAAGCTACCTCTTCTTCCAGTTTTAGATTCACCGCTAAAGGCTTTTTTTGTGATAAACTTTTAATTCTAGTTGTTTAATAAACTTTATATCTAGTCTGGCAATCGCCCTGTGTTCATATTCATAATAACACACCAGTTATTAGAGGAATTTAATAATGGGAATATGTTAGCAGATGAAATTTCAATACTTTGAAATAGGGCTAAAAGGGCCGTAGTAAATAACACCCCCAAACCCTTATTATATAACATTCATTGTAAAGTATATACAATTAAAATTTTGTATAACAATAGCCTTTAGCGAATTAATTTATTGTGTGTGACTGTGTTATAAAATAACTTTATAAAAATGAAGCAAAGATTTGAAAGTGGTGCAAGTAAGAGATGGCAAAAGCAACAGTGTGAAGCAGCAGTTAAGCATTTAAAGCCAATAATAGCATTTCTTGTAGAAAAGGCGCCTCAGCCATTAGACGGTGACCATACTGACAGTGACACTTCCAGTTCTGATGATGAAAACTTTGTACCCACAAAGTAAATTCAGAAGTATACAACCAAATCTGAATGCATTTTAATGTCATCCATATTGATGAAGCTGCTAAAAATGATCCACGAAACTAATCATAATCAGTAGGATGCAATCCTTTCGGACTCCAAATCAGTAGCACAGAGTATTGACATTTCATCTGAGGTTTCCACTAATCACAGCCTAACATCTCAATCTGATGCAGAAAGGCACCATCGAGTCAATTTTTTTGTTATTATTGAGTCCATCAAATCATGTTGATTTGAGTCACTGAGACAAATTTGTACCCTTTTGGATTCCTTTGGGAGTTCAGAGAACTAAGTGATGAAGATCTATATTCAATAGCTGAACAGTTTCAACAAAGGTACAATGAAATTTCAAGAGATCTCTGTGACGAGATCATCTTCCTGAAACGTATACATCCCACCAACTTTAAATGGAACTGCAAGCCAAAAGAACTGCTTCAAGAAATATTTGATCTTGGCCTGTCAGCTGTGTTTTTTAATATCATAGACTTTAAGGTCAGAAGGGACCATTATGATCATCTAGTCTGACCCCCTGCACAGTGCAGGCCACAAAATCTCACCCACCCCTCCTAAAATAATCCTCTCACCTAGATCTCAGATATTGAAGCCTTCAAATACTTTGAAGGCCCCGAGATGCAGAGAATCCTCCAGCTGTGATCTGTACCCCATGCTACAGAGGAAGGCGAAAAACCTCCAGGGCCTCTGCCAATCTACCCTGGAGGAAAATTCCTTCCCGACCCCAAATATGGCGATCAGCTGAACCCTGAGCATGTGGGCAAGACTCACCAGCCAGACACCCAGAAAGTTCTCTATAGTAACTCCTATCATCCCTCCATTGGCCTATTCCCACTGATAGTGAATGGTCAATTAATATCACAGTTGCATTGTGTATTTTTGTCAGTCTCTCAGCATCAATGGCTTCAGGTGAATGCACAGTCAACGTGCTAAAACAAGTAAAGAACTATCATCGTTCTACAATGTGACAAGCTCATTTGAATAGGCTCGCAATGCTTAACATTAACAGTGAAGTTGCACATAAATTAGATTTTTCCTCAATTATAGATGAGTTTGCATACAACAAAGCCAGACAAGCATTCCAAGTGAAGAGTTTTGCTTGCAGTGGCACCTCACAATTAAAGTTACATTTTAAATATACATGTTATTGGTATAATGACTTAATTGTTGAGAAATAAATGTCTCAAGTGTTCATTGTCATATATTCTTTTGGTTTTAGTATGACTCTGTGGATGAGAAGTTAGACACGTCGGGGGCTTCTAAACTCAGTGCCTCAGGCCTCTGTCATTCTCTGAGAGGGCCTGCAGAGAGGGCTGGGTGCAGAGGCAGGAGAGCAAGGAGGCTCATGTGCAGGCTCCATCCTCAGGAGAGCCGGCAGGAGGTGGCGAGCAGTGCGAACACGGGCTGGAAGGATTCAGAGGAGCACGGGGCTGCTGCCCCGCTGGCCAGAAAAAAGCGACGCTTTGAAGCAGGAAAGCGGCGGCGGGGTGGGGCGGGGTGGCCGTGGCTGCCCTTGGCACGGGGCGTGACAGGGGATGGAGAGCCCACGAGCTGCAGAGGTGGCCGGAGAAAGCCGCACTTTGACGTGGGAAAGGCAGTGCTTCCTTTCCAGCAGCTGGCTGTGTGGCTGCACTGCCCCCTCCTCCTGAGTCCTCCAGCCCCTGTAACGTTGCACTGCTGTTGGCTGCCACCTGGGGAGGGGCTGCTGTCCACGGGTGAAGGGGAAAGTGGCCAGGGGATGGAGATCCAGGGGTGGGGAGGGTGCTCAGGTGGCTGATGGAACTGTGCCCCCCCAACTTCAGGTGGAGCACACGTGGGTCTCTGCCCACTTCTCTGGTCCAGCTAGCGCAGGGCCACTTAATCATAGAATAATAGGACTGGAAGGGACCTCGAGAGGTCATCGAGTCCAGCCCCCCGCCCTCAAGGCAGGACCAAGCTCCATCTACACCATCCCTGACAGATGTCTAGCCAACCTGTTCTTAAATATCTCCAGAGAGGGAGATTCCACCACCTCCCTTGGCAATTGATTACAATATTTGACCACCCTGACAGTTAGGAATTTTTTCCTAATGTCCAATCTAAACCTCCCCTGCTGCACTTTAAGCCCATTACTCCTTGTCCTGTCCTCAGAAACCAAGAGGAACAAATTTTCTCCTTCCTCCTTGTGACACCCTTTTAGATATTTGAAAACCGCTATCATGTCCCCCCTTAATCTTCTTTTTTCCAAACTAAAGAAGCCCAGTTCATGAAGCCTGGCTTCATAGGTCATGTTCTCTAGACCTTTCATCATTCTTGTCGCTCTTCTCTGTACCCTTTCCAATTTCTCCACATCTTTCTTGAAATGTGGCGCCCAGAACTGGACACAGTACTCCAGCTGAGGCCTAACTAGTGCAGAGTAGAGCGGCAGAATGACTTCACGAGTTTTGCTTACAACACACCTGTTGATACAACCTAGAATCATATTTGCTTTTTTTGCAGCAGCATCACACTGTTGACTCATATTCAACTTGTGGTCCACTATGACCCCTAGATCCCTTTGCGCCATGCTCCTTCCTAGACAGTCGCTTCCCATCTTGTATGTATGGAACTGATTGTTCCTTCCTAAGTGGAGCACTTTGCATTTCTCTTTATTAAACCTCATCCTGTTTACCTCTGACCATTTCTCTAACTTGCTAAGGTCATTTTGAATTATGTCCCTATCCTCCAAAGAAATTGCAACCCCACCCAGTTTGGTATCATCTGCAAACTTAATAAGTGTACTCTCTATCCCAATATCTACATCATTGATGAAGATATTGAACAGTACGAGTCCCAAAACAGACCCTTGCGGAACTCCACTTGTTATCCCTTTCCAGCAGGATTTAGCACCGTTAACAACAACCCTCTGACTACGGTTATCCAGCCAATTATGCACCCACCTTATCGTGGCCCTATCTAAGTTATATTTGCCTAGTTTATCAATAAGAATATCATGCGAGACCGTATCAAATGCCTTACTAAAGTCTAGGTATATGACATCCACCGCTTCTCCCTTATCCACAAGGCTCGTTATCCTATCAAAGAAAGCTATCAGATTAGTTTGGCATGACTTGTTCTTCACAAACCCATGCTGGCTATTCCCTATCACTTTATTACCTTCCAAGTGTTTGCATATGATTTCCTTAATTACCTGCTCCATTATCTTCCCTGGGACAGACGTTAAACTGACCGGTCTGTAGTTTCCTGGGTTGTTCTTATTCCCCTTTTTATAGATGGGCACAATATTTGCCCTTTTCCAGTCTTCTGGAATCTCCCCTGTCTGCCATGATTTTTCAAAGATCATAGCTAAAGGCTCAGATACCTCCTCTATCAGCTCCTTGAGTATCCTGGGATGCATTTCATCAGGACCTGGTGACTTGCTGACATCTAACTTTCCTAAGTGATTTTTAACTTGTTCTTTGTGTATCCTATCTTCTAAACTTACCCTCTCTCTGCTTGTATTCACTACGTTAGGCACACCTCCAGACTTCTCGGTGAAGACCGAAACAAAGAAGTCATTGAGCATCTCCGCCATTTCCAAGTTTCCTGTTACTGCTTCTCCCTCCTCACTAAGCAGTGGGCCGACCCTGTCCTTGGTCTTCCTCTTGCTTTTAATGTATTTATAAAAGGTCTTCTTGTTTCCCTTTATGCCTGTAGCTAGTTTGATCTCATTTTGTGCCTTTGCCTTTCTAATCTTGCCCCTGCATTCCCGTGTTGCTTGCCTATATTCATCCTTTGTTAGTTGTCCTAGTTTCCATTTTTTATATGACTCCTTTTTTATTTTGAGATCATACAAGATCTCCTTGTTAAGCCAAGCTGGTCTTTTGCCATATTTTCTATCTTTCCTACACAGCGGAATTGTTTGCTTTTGGGCCCTTAACAACGTCCTTTTGAAATACTTCCAACTCTCCTCAGTTGTTTTTCCCTTCAGTCTTGCTTCCCATGGGACCTTACCTACAAGTTCTCTGAGCTTATCAAAATCTGCCTTCCTGAAATCCATAACCTCAATTGTGCTGGTCTCCCTTCTACCTTTCCTTAAGATCATCAGCTCTATTATTTCATGATCACTGTCCCCCATACTGTCTTCCACTTTCAAGTTCTCAACTAGTTCCTCCCTATTTGTTAAAATCAAATCCAGAACAGCTTCTCCTCTGGTAGCTTTTTCAACCTTCTGAAACAGAAAGTTGTCTCCAATGCAGTCCAGAAACTTATTGGATAGTCTGTGCCCCGCTGTGTTAGTTTCCCAACATATGTCTGGATAGTTGAAGTCCCCCATCACCACCAAATCTTGGGCTTTGGATAGTTTTGTTAATTGTTTAAAAAAGGCCTCATCCACCTCTTCCACCTGGCTAGGTGGCCTGTAGTAGACTCCTAGCATGACATCACCCTCATTTTTTACACCTTTTAGCTTAACCCAGAGACTCTCTACACAGCTATCTCCTACGTTCATCTCCACTTCAGTCCAAGTGTGTAAATTTTTAATATACAAGGCAACCCCTCCTCCCTTTTTTCCCTGTCTGTCCTTCCTGAGCAAGCCGTACCCTTCCATACCAACATTCCAATCATGCATCCCATCCCAACAGGTTTCTGTAATACCAATGATATCATAGTTGTATTTATTGGTAAGCAATTCCAGTTCTTCCTGCTTATTACCCATACTTCTCGCATTTGTATATAGGCATCTAAGATACTAATACTTGAAGCTGTCCTCCACGGCCATGGAGATCTTGGAGTAAGGGCAGAAACCTACCCTGAAGGCATTGCATTATGGACAGAATCTATTTAATTGGATAGGGTACAATATTTTTTAGTAAATAAACCAAAAACCATAGGTAATATGGAAAATTTGAGAAAAGAGTACCAGGTTGGAGGACAAAAGCAATTTAGAGGTGTTCATGAGTCCCATTGTCTGAGCATGAAGACCACAGAAGTGAGAAATTGATTGATTTTTTCAGAAACCTCCAAGGCAGTCTACTGTTATGTTTGCAAATTACTCCCTGACCACCGTAAAAGAAAACAAACATTTGTTGACGGGCACCCTAAGTGGAGAAATGTTGCAAGAGATATTGCTAATCATGAAACTTGCAAAGCTCATATTGATACTATGTGCAAGTTTGCTCAAAGATGTAAATTATCCGGAAGAATTGATTCTGCGTTATTGTCTCAGTTTGAGAAGGAGTGTTCTTATTGGAGGAAAGTGCCGAGACGTGTTGTTGCCACGGTGAAACTGCTGTCTCCTTTGGGACTAACTCCAAGGGTACGTCTAGACGACAGGCTTTTGTCGACAGAGGCTTTGTCAACAGATACTGTCGACAAAGCTTCCGTCGACAAAGAGCATCTAGACTGCATCCAGTTCTGTCGACAAAGCAAGGCGCTTTGTCGACATGAGAGTGTAGACACAAAGGACAGTGTCGATGCAATAACGCTTTGTCGACAGAACTCTGTTGACAAAAGGCGTTATTCCTCGTAGAATGAGGTTTACCGCCGTCGACAAAACTGCCTAGTTCTTTTGTCGACAAAACCCTGTAGTCTAGACACACCTCAAGAGGACATGTGGAGTCACCAGTGACAAATGGAAAAGGTCATTTTTTAATTGGCCTTGAATATCTCAGTGAATTTGACAATTTTCTCAATGAACATTTGAAAAATTATCAGTATTGTGGGTCAAGGAAGACCAACGTTTTAACGCCCCAAACCTACAATGAATTCATTACTATAAGGGAAGAGCAGCTCAGAAACCAATTCACTGATGAAGTAAAGGGTGCCAAGTACTATTCCACAATAGTCGATTCAACACCAGATGTGAGGCACGCAGACCAATTAACATTCATTTTAAGATATGTGACCAGCAATGGTGAAGTTGTAGAGCGATTTCGTTGTTTTGTCCCAGTAAAATCCCGCACATCTGAATGTCTAGAGACAGCAGTTTGGAAATCGTTGTAAATTTAGGTTTGGACATCAAAAACTGTCGTGGGCAGAGCTTTGGTAATGCCGCAGATATGGCAGGAAAATATTCAGGTCCACAGGCAAGACTGAACAATGCAAATCCCTCTGTTTTAGTCATATCACGGTGCAGCCATTCCTTAAATTTAATCTGCAACGTTGTAGGTGCATCTTGTGAAGGAGCTACACTTTTTTTTACTTTGTTCAAAACACGCATGCCTTTTTTTGGTTTCTGCACAGTGGTGGAGTATGCTACAATCGTAGTTGGAGCAGGCACATGGAAAACATTTGACAGTGAAAAGAATTTGTGACACCAGGTGGCCTGCTTGTGCAGATGCTGTTTTGGCTTTGAAAATGAGCTATGATGTTTTAAAGAGAATCTTATTAGACATAGCTACATTAAATTCTGAAAAACCACATGCAAAAACCTGAAGCAAAACCCATAGCAGAAAAGTATGTTATTGCTGTTTTTACTATTTTGTGGAGCCATTTACTTCAAAGAATTAATGGCATCAGAAAATCACTGCAAGAAGTTGATACAAATTTATTGAACGCTGCACAATTGTTAGCTGCCGTTACAGGTTTTATCACTGAAGTTCGAAATGACTATAGGTCCGTGGAAGCAGATGCTGAAAATATAGGTTCCGCTGATACAGCTGACGAAAAGCATAAAAATCCCAGGAAGCTATTTTTCAATTAAACTAGAGACAATGAAATCAATTTAAAAGGGAAGATCATCATTGAGACCGTCAATGTTATTTGTGACACAATAATAGTTCAATTGCGGAGTAGAGGTGAATCTCTAAAGAAAACTGTTGATTTATTTTGCATGTTTTTTAAACAGAAGTATGGATGAAGATGCTAAAAACCACTACAGTAAGAAATTAAGACAATTTACCGAGAGGACATAGACACAAATCTTTTGATGATGAAGTGAAACATTTAATTCATTTTATCGAAAATGATGAGGTCTGTGCTTCGAGCTCACCTGTTTTCTATAGACTTGTACATGACGGTTTGCAGGCAACCTTCCCAAATGTAGAAACCATTCTGAAAATATTTTAACAGTCCCTGTCACAAATGTTTCTGGTGAACATTCTTTTTCTGTATTGAAATGAGTTACACTTATTTGCAAAATACAACGAGTCAGGAACATTTGACAAGTTCGGCAATATTGACAATTGAAAGTGCCTCTTTACAAAACATTACTTACAATGACACATGATTTTGTAAACAAAAAGTGTAGAAAGAAAACAATCTGAATACATTTTTTTTTCAAATTGAATAAGTTTCTTCAGAGGAAGTTAACTTTTATTTTTCCATTCATGCGTCATCAATACATTTTGTTTTTACACATTTTTCACATTAGCTTAATGCAAATACAAGCGTCCATCTAGACCAGAGGTTCTCAAACTGTGCTTCGAGAACTCCATTCAGGTGGGCTGAAGAAAGGTTATTATAATTTTTTTTATAAAGCGCTCTTATCCAAAGCACTTTACAATAGTTAGCTCATGGTACAAACAATATTTGGAAAAATGTAAAAAACAACAAATAGTCTATAAAGTGCTACCAGACTAACAAAACATGTGGATGGTAGCATGAGCTTTCGTGGGCACAACCCACTTCTTCAGATGACCGGAAGTGGGCTGTGCCCACAGAAGCTCATGATACCATCCACATGTTTTGTTAGTCTCTAAAGTGCTACCAGACCATTTGTTGTTTTTTACGTTAGCCTGTACAGACTAACTTGGCTACCCCCTGAAGCTTCTGAATATTTGGAAAGATCATTAAGTGGCCCACCGAGACCCTCAGCAATTTTCAAGTGGTCTGTGAAAAAGAAGTCAGACTACAAAACAAATTAAGGTACCTCACTTTATTTTCATTTACATCTTATTAGCTATAATATAGGAGGCGGCTGAAGAAAAAAGAATGAAAATGGGAGGGCAGCAGGAGGACTGACTGATCTTTTTCTTGGCTGGGTCCCCAGGGGGCCCCAAAATTAAGCTGAGAACAGGGTCCCACTAACTCTAAATCCACCACTGCAAGTGATGTATTTCTCATAAATGTTCTCTGTGGGGATGGATGGTGGCAATGCTAGGCCAGCCATATTAAACGGATTATGTGCTGCTCACCCGTGGACTGGGAGCATGGTAAACAGGATGGGTGGCCACCCTTGTTGATGTGACATGGAGTAACTGCAGGGGGCTGGAGGGTTGAGCCTGGTGACAGCAGCTGACACTTGCTGGGTGTGGTGAGGAGGCAAGCTTGCTGTTGGGGCAGGCTTCATTGCCAAGGGCAATGCCCACAGGAGGCTGGTGTGGTGTTTTCCCCAGAGGTACCAATGGCAGAATGAGTCCCATGGGTGTCAGGATGTTTAACAGCAGGATGCTGAGATGAAGGATTCCCTATTTCTGCGTGCTCTCTAGCTCCCTTTGCCACATGTCCCAAACCGTTTTCTAAACAGCAATTGCACCATCCCCTGCTGCCAGTGCCTCTCGTCATGTGCATGCTGGTGGTGTTCCTTGCTGGGTCTAATGCCCTGCCTGGTTTGTGTCTCCTAGGTGAAACGGTGACCTCCATGCATTCGCCACGCTACCCCAGCCCCGCCGAACTGGACGCCTATGCACAGAAAGTTGCCAACAGCCCCCTAACGATCAAGATCTTTCCCACCAACATCAGGGTCCCCCAGCACAAGCACCTTAACCGCACGGTCAATGGGTACGACACGACCGGGCAGCGCTACAGCCCCTACCCCGGGCATGCCAGCAGCTACCAGGGCCTCCTGGCCATCGTGAAGGCCTCCAGCAAAAGCATCATGAAGAACTCTGAGGGCAAGCGGACTAAGATGTCCCCAGCGCAGGTGGCTGTCGCCCCCTACCCAGTGTCAAGCACTTTAGCTCCAGGTCCTTCGTGCGCCGGGCAGTTGAATTACCACAGTTCTCAGAAGCAGCTCGAGGCTCCAGTGCCCCCAAATGTGATGGTGGCTACGTCCGTGATCCCGCTCGCGGGCCGGAACCTGAGCCTGCCGCAGTCCAACCTGCCCTCCATCCAGAGCATCATTTACCAGATCAATCAGCAGTGCCAGGCCCAGGGCGCCCAGCAGGCCTGCCAAGGGGTGGTGGTGACCAACCCCAGCCCAGCCAAGCACGGCGCGGCCAGTGGCTTCGCTACCATGGCAACGGCAGGCGCTGCTGTGGCCTATGCCGGTGCCATCCTGCCCGACTGCCGCAAAGGGGCCGAGCTCACCCTTAGCACCAACCTGGCCATGCCCGTCGCTCCCAAGGCTGGCATCTACCCGGACAGCATGGACTACCTTCTCTGGCAGCAGAAACAGCAGCAGCTGCGAATGTACAGTGGGGGCAGTGGCGGGGGGGGGGCCGTCAGCAAGTCCCCAGAGACATGTGCGGGGGTCTCACGCCCCTACACCCTGACGGGGGCGGTGGAGAAGGTGAGCTCCTCCCCTTTGAACGGTGTGGGCATGCATGGCAACTTCTCGGTGGGCCAGTACTTTGCCCCGACTTGGAACAGCATCTTGGTCACCCCCAACAGCGACTGTTACAACCCCCAGGAGGTCGCCAACGGGCACCGTGAGCTCGGTGTGGTCCCCCCTGATGGACTGCCCAGCAAAACGCTCTGCAATACCTCCATCCTGAGCAACAGCCTCCAGTCGCTGGAGTATCTCATCAACGACATCCATCCGCCATGCATCAAAGAGCAGATGTTGGGCAAGGGCTATGAGACTGTGTCTGTGCCAAGACTCTTGGACCATCAACACGCCCACATCCGCCTGCCCGTCTACAGATAAGAGCCTGATGCTGCTTTCCAAACAAAAGGCCATGGTGGGAACTTAGCTGGCATCCATTCTCCTCTCCGGCACCGCCAGGGTCTGTGGCGAAATGAAGCGAGGGCTGGGCAGGGGCACGGGGACAGGGTGGTTCATGAAAGGGGCTGGGGGCCCCCAAAGACTCTGGAATGAATTGGAGTCATTGAACTGGATACACCTGGAAGCCATGGCTGAAGAGATGCTTGTTTCTCGAGCTCCAAAGCAGTCGTTTCATTTCCACGAATGTGAACAGGGAATTGCTACAAGTTGCTGCTATCCAGGGAGAGAAGGTTTCGCTGTGCATGTGTGCGCGTGTACCAGGCCGTTCTGCATGTGGGAGACCCCCCCCCCCAATTCCATCCTGTGCTCAGTCCTGAGGAGAGGTTTAAGTAAACGAGGAGCCCCAACAATTCCATGCCAATCCAGCTTGGTTGAGACCAGAAAGCGCTGAGTTGGCAAAATGCGGCAGCCATTTATATGCAAATTAGGCATGGGATATTTAAATCCCTGCCTCATTTGCAATGTCAACCTGCCTAACCTGTATCCCTCTGCTGACAGAGGGATGCAGTCTAGACATACCCTTGGGTTGTTCTTATTCCTCTTTTTATAGATGGGCACTACATTTGCCCTTTTCCAGTCTTCCAGAATCTCTCCCAACTTCCATGACTTTTCAAAGGTGGTAGTGTAGCAGAGTCAATCCCACTCCTGGGTCCCTGGCCAGGCCACTGTCCCCCAGTTTAGGAGTCACAGTATAAGATTCACTCACCTTGTTTTGGTGTTTGGCATCTCCCTGCAGCCTTTATCAGGGCTGCTACTGCTCTACTTGGCTCCTCCAGTCTCCTTATCAGTTGTCTTTCACCACACTCCAAACCTCTCCTTCACTCTCCAAACTCCTCATCCATGCTTTAAACTCCTTCTCAACTCTCCCCCCTCCACCTGCAGGGAGGGTGTTTAAAGAGGCCTCATGGTAGCCCCAATCAGCTTCACCTGAACCTTAATTGATTTGCAGCTGCCCTGTCTCAGCTGCCTCTAATTAGCCAGGATTGCTGACTCTCTCTGCAAGAGCTGCCTCTCTCCCCTGCCACCAAGCCCTTTCACCTGCTCTCTCTCGTGACCTTGAGGAGGAGAGAGGAACTCCTCTTCCAGTAAGCACAACAGGCTGCTGGTCTGGGCTTGTTGTGCTTTTTCCTCCCCTGCACCCCTCCCCTCCCCTTTTTTGGGAGGGGGGGGTGCTACTGGGGTTGTGGCAGGTGGGCCCAGGCTGCATTCTGGGCCAGGTCCCCTTTTCTCTCTGCCTGCTCTATCTGCAGGCAGCTTCCTTCCACACACCTGCCTTCCCTCTCAGCTGGCTGCAGGAGCTGCTGGGGGTGTGGTGGTGGATGGGGGGTCTCTGCTGCCCTCACCCTGGGTGGGGGAGGACCCCTATTTTCCATCTTTTTGGGGACTGCCTGGCCCCTTTCTTCACTGCTGCAGGCCTGGATCTCGCCATTCCAGTGACTGCTACTCCCTCTGGAGTGGAGGAGGTAAGGGGGCTGCTTTACAGCAACTCCTGGGGTTCTTAATTCCCCTCCACAAGTTTGCGGGGGTGAGTGTTTGTGAGGGGCCTCTTGCCATCTGGGCCCCTAGAGTTATTGCCATTCTGAACACCCGGGGCTGTGGGTCGGGACTCTGCAGGTGTAGGGTACTCTCCTTCCTTTGGGAGGGGGGGCGTACTCTGTCATCTTCCTACAGGAGACCCATAACGTGTCGGCCGCCGAAGCGAGCTGGCAGCTGGAGCGGGGAGACAGGGTCTACTTCAGCCACCTGTCGGCCAATCGAGCCGGGGTGGTGACCCTGTTCTCTCTGAACCTGCAGCCTTAGGTGCTGGAGACTGCCGAGGTCGTGCAAGGCCGCCTGCTGCACCTCCGGGTCCAGGTAGAGGGGCTAACATTAAATCTCATTAACAGCTACGCCCCGACATATGGCCCAGAGAGGCTCCGCTTCTACCAGTGGGTGTCCGCCTTCCTCGGCTCTTTGGATCCTCGCGAGTGCCTCATCCTGGGCGGGGATTTCAGTTACACCCTCGAGGAACGAGACTGCACGGCGACCGAGCGGTGCCCGGCCGCCACGGACGTCCTCAGGGAGATAATAGACCCACACTCCCTGGTGGACAACTGGCATGACCTCCACCCGGGTGAGGATGCAGCGTTTACCTTCGTCCGGGTGGAGGGTCAACGGTCGTTTTGCTCCCGATTGGACCGCATTTATCTCTCACGTCATCATCTCTTTCGAGCCCACTCCTCCAGCATTCAGCCAGCCCCGTTCTCGGACCACCACTTGGCATTTTAACAACAGCCTGCTGGAGGACGTGGGCTTTGTAGCATCCTTCCGGGAGTTCTGGCTGGCCTGGCGTGGGCGGCAGCGCACCTTTCCCTAGGCGCGGCAGTGGTGGGATGTGGGGAAGGTGCATACGCAGCTCTTCTGCTGCGACTACACCCGGAGGGCCAGCCAGCGGAGGGATGCAGTGATAGAGCAGTTGGAACGGGAGGTTTTAGAGCTAGAGAGGCGGCTGGCCACTGGCCCCAGAGATCCACCCCTCTGCGGAACGTACCAGGAGAAACGGGAGGAACTTCAGGCCCTCAACGACCTTCAGGCCCAGGGTGCCTTTGTTCGTTCCCACATCCACCTCCTCAGGGAGATGGATCGCGGTTCCCGCTTCTTTTACGCCCTGGAGAAAAAGAGGGGGGTGAAAAAGCCCATTGTCTGCCTTCTGGCGGAGGATGGCACCCCCCTCACGGATCCGGTGGAGATGCGCGAGAGGGCTCGTGCCTTCTACGCCTCCCTTTTCTCGCCGGATCCAACCGACGCCGACGCCCGCAGAGTTCTCTGGAACGAACTCCCGACAGTCAGCGCAGGCAACTGGGACCGGCTAGAGCTGCCTCTCTCTCTGGCTGAGTTCTTGGAAGCCCTCCGTCTCATGCCCACGAACAAATCCCCGGGCATGGACGGGCTGACCGTGGAGTTCTACCGCGTGTTCTGAGACGTTCTTAGCCTGGACCTTGCCAGCATCTGGGCCGAGTCCTTGGAGAGCGGGGTCCTTCCTTTATCGTGCAGGCGAACGGTGCTCACCCTACTGCCGAAGAAGGGGGACCTCTGCGATCTGAGGAACTGGCGTCCCGTCTCGCTCCTCAGCACGGACTATAAAATCATCGCCAAAGCCATCTCCTTGAGACTCAAGTCCGTACTGGCGGACGTGGTCCATCCAGACCAGACCTACACCATCCCGGGCCGTACCATCTTTGACAACCTTTATTTGGTCCGGGATCTCTTAGAGCTCGGGTGTAGGGATGGTCTGTCATTCGCCCTCCTGTCCTTGGATCAGGAGAAGGCGTTCGACAGGATGGACCACGGGTATCTCCTGGGCACCCTGCAGGCCTTCGGCTTCGGGCCCCGGTTTGTGGGTTTTCTCCAGGTGCTGTACGCTTCCCCGGAGTGTTTGGTCAGGCTCAACTGGACCCTGACTGCACCGATCCGCTTCGGGCAGGGGGTACGTCGGGTGTCCGCTGTCGGGCCAGCTCTATACTCTGGCCATCGAGCCCTTCCTCCGTCTCCTTCGCAAGAGGTTAACGGGGTTGGTGCTCCATGAGCCGGAGCTGCGGCTGGTCCTGTCGTCGTATGCCGACGACGTGCTCCTCGTGGTCCAGGACCCGGGAGACCTGGCGCGGGCGGATCAACTGGGTCAAGAGCTCTGGCCTGGTGGTCGGGGATGGGTGGCGGGCCGGCTCCCTCCCACCCGCGCTTCAGGCCATCAGGTCGAGCGTGGGTCCGCTGCTCTATCTCGGCGTTTTTCTCTCTGCTATGCATCCCTCTCCGCCGGAGAACTGGTAAGGTTTAGAGTCCAGGGTGGCTGAGTGGTTGTGGAGATGGACAGGACTGCTCCGGTGCCTCTGCCTACTTGGGAGGGCCCTGGTGCTGAACCAACTGGTCCTGTCCATGCTCTGGCACCATCTCAACACCCTGATCCCGACCCCGGGTTTCCTGGATCAGATCCAGCAGCTCTGGAGTCTCTGCAGGGGTTCTCCATCTGCCCCTGGAAGAGGGAGGGCAGGGCCTGACATATTTGCGCACACGGGTTCGTGTCCTCCACCTCCAGGCCCTGCAGAGGCTCCTATATGATGTAGGTAGTGCCGTGTGGAGCACGCTGGCGCACGTTTTCCTTCGCCGCTTCCGAGGGCTCCGATATGACCGGCAGCTCCTTTATTTGAGAGGTCTTCCGCGAGACCAGCTTCCCCCTAGTAGCTTTTTCAACCTTCTGAAATAAAAAGTTGTCTCCAATGCAGTCCAAGAACTTATTGGATAGTTTGTGCCCTGCTGTGTTAGTTTCCCAACATATGTCTGGATAGTTGAAATCCCCCATCAGCACCAAATCCAGTGTGTTGAATGATTTTGTTAGTTGTTTAAAAAAATCCTCATCCACCTCTTCTGCCTGGGTATGTGGTCTGTAGTAGACCTCTAGCATGACATCACTCTTGTTTTTTACCCCTTTTAGCTTAACCCAGAGACTCTCAACATGTCTGTCTCCTACATCCATCCCCACCTCAGTCCAAGTGTGTACATTTTTAATATATATGACAACACCTCCTCCCTGTTTACCTTGCCTATCCTTCCTGAGCAAGCTGTACCCTTCTATACCAATATTCAAATTGTGTGTATTACCCACCAAGACTCTGTGATACCAACTACGTCATAGTTGTGTTTATTTATTAGCACTTCAAGTTCTTCCTGCTTATTTCACATACTTCTTGTATTTGTGTATAGGCATCTAAGATACTGATTTGCTCTTGCCTCCCAATTCTGCCTTGTCCCTCATGTTTCTCTGCCATTATAGCCCATGCTCCCTCCCATTTCTGACCTGTCTCCCAGGTCTCCATGTTCTCCACTTACCTGTGGGCTTTGCTCACCTGCCCCCATCGAACCTAGTTTAAAGCCTCCTCACTAGGTTAGTCAGTCTGCATCCAATTACAGTCTTGCACTTGCACTGCTTTGAGTAAAGCTAATAATTGGGGACAGTCTGGAGGCTATTCAAGTTTTCAAGTGTTTTTCTTTTTCTTAAACAGATTTTTTTTTTTAGTTAAATATACATTTATGTATTGGCTGCTACAGTGTCCCCTCCTTCATTCCCTCCCCTGCCTGCCCCCATTGCTTGTGCCTAGTGCATTACTTTAATTATATCACACAGTTTTTATGCTTTTTTCTCTGTGAAAAGGTTTCATTGCTCAGTTATCCTCAGGCTGGGGGGAGAGCAACATTAAGCTAAAGAGCCAGGGACCTGTGTGAGCAAAAAGGGCACAAAGGTTAAGGATATTTTACCCTTCTCATTGCAGTTTTCCAAGCGTTTCCCCTGCCCCCACGGCAGAGAGTCTAAGAGAGCAGAAGCAAAATGACAGGGCCTCTGTTCTGTTTTGTAAAAGAATCCACACCCATTTAACAGCCCCCCTGCAGCCCCATTCCAAATTAAAGGGCTTGTGATCTCCCTCCATCATGCTCAAACCAACTGATCATTCGCTGATCCAGCTGTGCACAAATGTAAATCTAGCTGAGCACCCGGCAAGGAATTTATTACCAGATGAATAGGGAGCCATTATGGTGTCTCCAGGCTCTGGAAAGCCTGCTCAGGGGAGTGGTCTGTCACCCCCACTCCTCATCCCACCGTGTACTTAGGTCTCATCACAGGAACATAATGAATTCTAAGATTTCCAAGATTTTTTTTACTGTCAATTATACCTTTGTTCTGTTGTAGAGGCAACTTGCAGGTGAAGAGAAGTAGAATCACATGTAATGCATCTAGCCTTTGTACCAGGTTGTAATTTGCATACTTCATTTTCTTTTTTTAAACCATTCAGAAATGTCCATTACAGTCTGTTATTCAGTATATGTAATTATGTGTTTAATAGATCTATTCATTTAAAAAGCGGTTCTACATTACAGAAAAATACAAAGTTTTTTGATGTTGAAAGGAAAATAACCCAACAAAACCCAACGTGATTGTGCTCGGAAAAGAGGTACTGTACCCTTAAAGGCCTGTTCAAGCACTAAGTGCATTTACAAAGCTCTGAGAATTTTTTTTTATACTAAAATTGACCATTATATTCTACTGTGAGAAGTGCTCTCTGCACTATATTGTTTTAAAAATGAGAGAAAACGGGGGGAAAAAAACCCAAAAACAAAACCCACAAGCTGTCTCCGAATGTTGTTTTCCCAAAGTAAAATCAGGATGTCATCGTCTGTGTGCTCTGGATTTTGTTTGCTGGCCACAGCCTCTCCTGGATCATTTCAGCCCTTGTGCAGGGATGGGGGACAGGAATGGTGGGGAGCGTTGGAAAAGGTTCCCGAGGCCCTGTCCCACTGGGCTAAACACAGGCTGCACTCTCAGGACTTTCTGAAACAAAAAACAGGACTATGTAGCACTTTAAAGACTAACAAGATGGTTTATTAGGGGATGAGCTTTCGTGGGCCAGACCCACTTCCTCAGATCAAATAGTGGAAGAAAATGTGTACTGTGGTGTACATGAAGACAGATTACAAGCTATTAGAAACACTATCCCAGAGGACACCACTGCCAATCTGATAGCAGACCTATGTAACTTTGTTCTCACCCACAATTATTTCCAGTTTGAGAACAACTTATACCTCCAGATCAGCGGCACAGCCATGGGTACACGCATGGCCCCACAGTATGCTAATATCTTTATGGCTGACCTAGAACAACGTTTCCTCAACTCCCGTCCCCTTTTACCCCTTCTCTACTTATGCTACATCAATGACATCTTTCTGATCTGGACGCATGACCAAGAAACACTGGAGATATTCCACAGAGATTTCAACAACCTGCACCCCACCATCAACCTCAGCCTGGACCATTCTACACGAGAGATCCACTTCCTGGACACCACAGTACAAATCAACAAGGGAAAATTAGACACCACTCTACAGAAAACCCACTGACTCATACAGTTACCTACATGCTTCCAGCTCCCATCCAGCACACACCACACGATCCATCGTCTATAGCCAAGCCCTTCGATACAACCGCATCTGCTCTAATCCCACTGACAGAGACCAGAAACTTCAGGATCTCTACCAAGCATTTATAAACCTCAACTACCCACCCGGAGAAATAAAAAAGCAAATTGAAAGAGCCAGACAAATACCTAGAAACCATCTACTTCAAGACAGACCCAAGAAAACCAACAATAGAACACCACTTGTCATCACCTACAGCCCCCAACTTAAACCTGTCCAACACATTATCAATAAACTACAGCCTATACTGGACAGGATACTAAACTCCGAGAGGCTCTGGGAGACAGACCCATAGTCTCCTATAGACAACCACCTAACCTCAAGATGATTCTTACCAACAGCCACAGGACATACCACACTAATACCAACCCTGGTACCTTCCCTTGCAACAAACCCCGTTGCCAGCTTTGTCCACATATTCACTCTGCTGATACCATTATTGGACCTAACCAAGTGAGTTATAAGATCAAGAACACATATTCCTGCGCATCCAGAAATATAATCTATGCTATCATGTGCCGAAAGTGTCCGTCTGCTATGTATGTTGGACAAACGTCTCAGACACTTTGCCAAAGGATCAATGCCCACAAAACAGATATCAGACAAGATCACAAAGAAAAAACAGTTGCTTTCCATTTGAACCAGAAAGGACATTGTCTCAACCACTTCAAAGGCCTTTTAAGACTACACTTGAAAGAGAATCCTCTGAACTATCATTCATGCTTAAATTCGACACTTTACACCTAAGTTTGAATAAAGACTCTAATTATCTTACCCATTACAAAGATAGCTTCCCCAATTATCACCTCTAATATCATTAGCTCACAGACATTTACCCCCCCATCCCCCTTCTGTTCTGAAATGTGATTTGTCCTTTTCATGTGTGTTCATTTTTTTTAAGTTGTATCCTTTGGTATATATGGTCATGCCAATTTTCTTCCACTATTTGATCTGAGGAAGTGGGTCTGGCCCACGAAAGCTCATCACCTAATAAACCATCTTGTTAGTCTTTAAAGTGCTACATAGTCCTGTATTTTGTTTCAGCTACACCAGACTAACACGGCTACATTTCTATCTCAGGACTTTGGCACTCCCGGCAAGTAAGAGAAGTGATTTCCTGATTCGGGGGTGCAGGGAGTGGGCATGATCACAGTCTGCAACCCAAGTACTAGCACTTCTAGCGCAGCAGGTAATTCCCAGCATCAAAGGTGGGTCCTGGGCAGTGTTCTCTCTAGGCGGGGCTGAGTAATCACCTGTGAAGCTGGGCTGCCCCGCACCTTAGAAGGACACTGGTTGTGGGCAGTGAGAAACTAGCTTTTTACCAGCCCCAGCAGCCTTGGCCATGCAATTACATTGGGTCTAATTACCGTGTCCTAACTGGTTCCACATACCTAAGGGAGTCATGCTAACCCTGGATCTTTCCAAAGTTAGGACACCTGGCTGGAACGTAGCTCCTGGGCCCGTTCCCATATTCCCTCCGGGGCCTTGTCAGTACCACTGAGCCACTAGGCAAACAAGTCTTCAGACAGATGTCCTTAATTCACACCCCATTCATGTCACTTCTCCCATTGGGTCAGCAGAGGTGATGCCTCCCTCTGGGCATGTCTGTGCCCCTGAAATGCATAAGGCCTCAGCTGCCGCTGCCTGCTCCCCCAGCAGTAAGCAGAGCAGGCGAGCACTCTTGCTTTGCTTTATTGGAATTTTCAGATCATGATGTATCTTGCTCATACCCACCACCCCCTTGCAGGATGCCAAATTAGATATGGTGCCACCTGGGTCACTATCAATCATGACAACTCGCCCTAGGAAAACCCCTGGAACCCAGATGTAAGCCCAGAGCCAAGAGGGTGGTGTGGAGTGCTACAGCTTTGAGAAGAAAAGTCGAAGAAAAGAAAAGCAAAGGAGCTAGGGGGTGCCAGGATAAATAGTGCCATGCCTTGGCCAGCTATTAGCCACCTGCATCTCCACCGAGTGGTTGCAGGTGTAGCTGGAGGAGTGGAATGGGCTGGTGGCTGGGTTAAGAGAGTTTGTCCTTGGTCCTGCCAAGTTGCCCAGGCATCAGGAGCAGACTCAGCTGCCTCAGAATAGTGTCCATGGCTGCTTGTCCTTTGACTATAGAGGTTGAACCTCTCTAGGCAGGCACCCTTGGGACCGGATCGGTGTCGAACAGAGAATTTGCTGGACCATGGGAGGTCAGTGTTGTCTAGCAGCATCACCAACACTGCCACGGCTTGCTGTGCTGTTAGAGGACATTGAGGGGTAAATTAGAGCTAAATAACAGCACAGAACACTGAAAGCCAGGACTGGTGGCTGTAAACAAACTTTATGGGACTGCAGGAAACTTGGCCGCACCTATCTGGCTAATTGAAGCTACGTCTAGACTGCAGGCTTTTTTTGGAATAAGATTTTCCAGAAGAGATCTTCCAGAAAAGCTTATTTTGAAAGTCTCCAATTCGTGTAGACGCTCTCTCTCTCACATTTAAGGCCACCCGGAACCAGTTCAGGAAGGGCATTAGGTCACCAGTTGCTTCCTGGTGCTGTTGCCTAAGGCTATCTGAGACACGTGCTTAAAGAGACCCCCCTGGACAGACAGTTCTCTGCTTGCTACCTCTGCGAGGGACAGCAAAGTATTTGCAGTGTATGCTCTGGTTGCCCAGCTTTTGGACACCACAGCACACTCCTTGACATGGAGCCGGAGCTGCCCCTGGGCATGCGATGGCCCCACACGGCCATGCTGCAGCTTGCGCAGCACTTTGTGCAGGCTGCCTTCATGGTCCTGCATGAGCTCGACCCCAAGCTCATCATTGAGACCCTCTCCCTGTGTGCGGGAGTGAGGCCCTTGCAACTGCACCCCACAGTGGAGCAACGCTTCTGGAGGCCGGACACCAGTTCCAACTGGTGGGACTGGCTGGCCATGGAGCAGTGGGACGACCAGCAGTGGCTCCACAACTTCCACATGAGGAAGGCCACCTTCATGGAGCTGTTGCCTAGCTCACCCCTGCCCTCCGACGACAGGAAACCCAGATGTGACCCATCTGGGTCACATCTGGGCCCGCCATTGATCGTCATCCCGGACCTTCTGGGCCAGGGTCTGCTGCGTGTCCCTAAGGACGGCCACATGCTCCCTCATGAGGTCCTTGTGGACCCTCCAACGCCTGCGTCTCCCCTGGGGTCGGGCAGCTGGTTCGCCTGGTGGTGATCGCCCCACAGTCATGGCTGGTCCGGCTGGGGAGAATAAAGAGGGCGAGGGGTTAGTCATCCCTGAAGACACTGTCCCTGAGGCTGTGCCCTCCTCTGTGAGCTGCAAGCAACAGTCATCGGGCCAGAGGATGGTGATGTCCTGGGAGCAAGGCCACGTGTGGCCTGGACAGCGGGCCCTGCCTCACAGGGGCCCAGAGGTACCCAGGAGAAGATGCTTCCCACCCCTCCCCCCACATCCCGCAGACAAGCAGGCAAGGGAAGTGTCCGGCCACACTGGGATCCCATGGGCAGGAGAGACGTCTGGAGCAGCCTGGCCTTCCATCAGGACCGCGCACACACCTGCGCCTGGCCGTGTGTGGCACTCCAGAGTCTGTGTGTGGGCCTGCGTGTGCCCTTATCCACAGCCTCCTTCCAGTGGTGGCTGGTGGTGGGAGGGCGTCCCCGCGTCCTGCCACTGGGGCTCAGAATTGTGGCCAGCCTCCCCAGAGCCTGTGAGCAGGAGCCTGGCGGGGTCTGGGGCTGCCTGGCACAGTCTGGCACTGCATGTGCATCCACGTGCATGGACCGCAGTGCGAGGGCCAGGCCGAGCGACGATCACATTCCAGACCCTCAGCACCTGCCTCCCCCACCCTGTGTGTGAAAAACTAAGAGCACTCACCTGGTAATCCCTCCCCTGCCTCGGAGGATGCTTGGGAGACATCCAGGCCCTGGGGTACTGGCTCCAGGGTGATGGTCACTGTGCTGGCCATCTCTTCTTCCTCCGCCAGTTTGTCATCCTCCTTCTCCTGGCCTGTGAGCACCGGGTGGGCGATGACAGGTGTCTCCAGCTCTGAGTCAACGACCAGGTGTGGGGAAGGGGCTGAACCACCCTCCAGGATGCAGTGGAGCTCTGTGTAGTAGGGGCAGAAGTGGGGTCCTGCCCCGGAGCGCGAGCTGTGCTCCCTGGCCCTGGAGTACCCCTGCTACAGCTCCTTCACTTTGCTCCTCACTTGCTCCAGAGTCCTGTGGTGGTGGCCCCTCATGGCCAGGGTCTCAGCCATCTGGCCATATATGTTGGCGTTTCTGCGTCTGGAGCCAAGATCCTGGAGGGTCTCCTCCTCGCCCCATACCTCCAGGAGGGCCGGGATCTCCGCCCCAGACCAGGATGGCTCACATCTTTTCCTGCCCCTGTCAGGCTCTTGGAAGCCCTCTGCATGCTTCTTGGGAGGGCCAGTGGGCTCTTGCAGGGCTTGTGGCTGGGGGACATTGGTGCCCACATGTCAGGCACTGGCAGCTGCATGGTGGGGTGCAGCTCCCAGGGCCGGCTTCCTGCCACAAGCCTTGTCCCAGGTGGCTGCGGCTTTAAGAGCTGGCAGGAGACAGGAACTATAGAGTTGTGATGAGTGTGGATGGAGTGGCCAGCAGGGCATCTGTGTTATTTACTGGAGGCCTCTTTATTCGACAGAACTCCCTCTTCCACGTCCACACACCCCCTCTTCCAAAAAACCTTTTTCAGAAAAAGTGTTATTCCCCGTAGAATGAAGTTTACTGCTGTTGGAAAAACCCCTCCGTTCTTTCGACTTTTTGTCGAAATAATGCTGTTGCAGTGTGGACGCAAGTATTGTTTTTCCGGGAAAATGCTGCAGTGTAGACATACCCTGAAATCCTGCTGGACCACCGATGTTGCCAGACCAGAGTGTGCCAGACTAGAGAGGTTCTGAGCTCTTTCTGGTCTGTGCCCACAGACAGGAGCACTACATTGTGTCCTTTCGTGGGTGTGAGGCCAGCCGGTCTCTTCCATGTCAGTCGCTCCAATTTTCAGAGCATTTGAGCATCTGAAATTAACTTCTAATGCTTGATAGCCATTAATCCAGCCCTGGCTCCAGCATCTGTCTCTCACTCAAACCAGCCCATTAAACAAAACCAAGTGACACACGCACACCCATGAATGTATATTGCACCTAATGCTTTTACCAGCGCTTGCTGCCAGACTTCTGGCTCTCAGCAAGCATGTGCCCTTAGCAAGAGGTTGAAACAGGGTGTGCTCTGAGACCAGCTTAATGGGGGACATGTGGAAGGGGGCCTGCGCTTCACATCCCAAGCTATGCAGGAGGGAGGAAGTGGGCATGGCCTGGGGCTATGCTCCATCAAAAGTAAAGCGCTCTCCTGGAGGCTTGAATTTCATGCGCAAGCAGCGATGAAAGTAACTTAACATTTCTTACGGGTATTGTCCTATTGCAATCTGGGTCCCTCCCCGCTCTTCAAATAGCTCCCTGCTGGCTTTTGCCGTAGCTCAGTGAGCTCTTGCTGCAGCTGTGCACGATTGTGCTTACTTTCACATCTGTGTGCAAGTTTTGGCTGACACGGGCTTTGGCTTCCCCAGCTGCATGCCTGGGCTGTTTGGCCCCTTCGGATTTGGGGTGAGGACTGGAGGAATGGCAGTGGAGGAGACAGCTGTCGTCTGCAAACTTTGCCACCTCACTGTTTACCCCTTTCTCCAGATGATTTATGAATAAGTTGAATAGGACAAGGAAGAACTCAAACTTTGCCACCTCACTGTTTACCCCTTACTTTTTAAAGGCTAGGTTAGAAACCATAGTTAATAGTTCCGCAATTTCCCATTTGAGTCCTTTCAGAACTCTTGGGTGAATGCCATCTGGTCCCAGGGACTTGTTACTGTTAAGTTCATCAATTAATTCCAAAACCTGCTCTAATGACACTTCAATCTGTGACAAGTCCTCAGATTTGTCACCTACAAAGGACGGGTCAGGTTTGGGAAATTCCCCAACATCCTCAGCTGTGAAGACTGAAGCAAAGAATTCATTTAATTTCCCCGCAATGACTTTATTGTCTTTCAGTGCTCCTTTTGTATCAAAGATGTTGAACAAAACCAGTCCTAGAACTGATCCTTAGGGCACTCCGCTAGAAAGCGACCGCCAACCTGACATGGAGCCGTTGATCACTACCTGTTGGGCCTGACAGTCTAGCCATCTTTCTATCCATCTTACCATCCATTTATCCAATCCATACCCCCTTAACTTGCTGGCAAGAATATTGTGGGAGACCGTATCAAAAGCCTTGCTAAAGTCCAGGTCTATCACATCCACTGACTTCCCCGTGTCCACAGAGCCAGTTACCTCATCATAGAAGCTAATCAGATTGGTCAGGCACGACTTGCCCTTCGTGACTCCATGTTGACTATTCCTGATCACTTTCTCCTCTTCCAAGTGCTTCAAAATGGATTCCTTGAGGCTCCCCTCCATGATTTTTCTGGGGACTGAGGTAAGGCTGACTGGTCTGTAGTTCCCTGGATCGTCCTAGTTCCCTTTTTTAAAGATGGGCACTACATTTGCCTTTTTCCAGTCGTCCGGGATCTGTCCTGATCTCCACGAGTTTTCAAAGATAATGGCCAAAGGCTCCGCAATGACATTTGCCAACTCCCTCAATACCCTCGGATGCGTTAAATCTGGGCCTATGTTTAGCTTTACTTAATAGTTCCTAACTTGTTCTTTCCCCACCAAGGGCTGCCCACCTCCTTCCCACGCTGCGTTGCCTAGTGCACTAGTCTGGGAGCTGACCTTGTCCGTGAAGACAGAGGCAAAGAACGCATTGAGTACGTCAGCTTTTCCCACATCATCTGTCACTAGGGTACCGCCCTCATCCGGTAGGGGCCGCACACCCTCTCTGATCACCCTCTTCTTGCTAACATGCCTGTAGAAACCTTTCTTGTTACCCTTCACATCCCTTGCCAGCTGCACTTCCAGTTGCGCTTTCGCCTTCCTGATAACTCCCTTGCATTCTCGAGCAATATATTTATACTCCTCCCTCGTCATCTGTCCAAGTTTCCACTTCTTGTCAGCTTCCTTTTTGTGTTTAAGCTCACCAAGGATGTCCCCGGTAAGCCAATCTGGTCTCCTACCATATTTGCTTTTCTTACTGCGCGTCGGGATGGTTTCTTCCTGTGCCTTCAATAAGGCTTCTTTAAAATGCTGCCAGCTGTCCTGGACTCCTTTCCCCTTCATGTGAGCATCCCAGGGAACCCTGCCCATCAGTTCTCTGAGGGAGTCAAAGTCTGCTCTTCTGAAGTCCAGGGTGTGTAGTTTGCTACTCTCCTTTCTTCCTTTGGTCAGGATCCTGAAATCTACCATCTCATGATCACTGCTTCCCAGGCTGTCACCCGCCTCTACTTCCCCTATTAGTTCCTCCCTGTTTGTGAGCAGGTGGTCAAGCTGCGCACGGCCCCTGGTCAGATCCTTCAGCACTTGTACCAAGAAGTATAAAGTGCTACCAGACTATATGTTGTTTTTTAAGTCCCAGAATGGTGGAGCGTAGAGCTGGAAAAGCAGTATTAACACCAGTCCATTTTCAGCCCTCCTCCCTCAGCCATTCTTTCTGGTGTATTCAAGTGTTTTGCTCAGGGTGCTTTAGAAGTCCTAAGTGACTCCTGGCATGGCCCTGGGGGAGGTCTCTGGCTACCCATGCTCTACTTTGGTTTCTTCCATTTCTCTGAGTTACAAACTACCCCAAAGAACCCTCTCTTCGGTCTTAATTGTCTCAGAATGTATTGAGCGTCTTTCCACCCAAGAAAGTCTCCACATCCTGCAGAGTGTTTTATGTCTCCTTGGTCATTATTTACCCCAAACTGTAAAAGTTGGGCCAAAGTCAGCCCTGATGTAACCCTGCTATCTTTAGCGAACCCAGAGCAGACATCACTTAGCGCATTTAACCAGGGACCTCAGTCATTTGTAGCTCTTCTCTGAATTCCCCGCTCACCCATGTTGTCCCTGCACTTAGGTGCCTAGTGCCAAGCCGGCATTTCACAATGATGTTATCGATCATAGTGGGGTTTTAACACTTGGCCCAGCTGCCTCAGCAATTTGCTTTCCAGTCCCAGATCTAGGTCACTCCAAGTGCAGTGACCTTTTCTTCCCAGTGCAATTTGAGCCCCGGCTAAACATACAGTCTTCGGGACGGGTGTTACGTATTAACACATCATCCAGCAAGCCAGGTTCTGGTGGGTTTGTGGGGCAGTGGAGCTGAGAGAGGAAAATCTGTTGTCCCTGCACACAAAACAGGAGGGCTGGGCTGAGCCAGCACCACTGAAGTCAAACTGGCAGACTTTCCAGCCACTTCTGTGGGGGGTGGATCAGGCCCCCCATGGGAGGAAGGCAACCCTGACTTCTTTCTATCCCCCCCGTCCCATTTTTTCCTCCCCCCCCCCTTTCTCCCTCATTTATTTTGGCTCTGGACATCCAATACTCCAGTCATCTGAAGAAGTGGGCTGTGCCCACGAAAGCTCATGATACCATCTATGTGTTTTGTTACCGTATAAAGTGCTGCTAGACTATTTGTTGAACAGGATTGTCACCCCAAAGTCAGAGTTCCCAAAGGTGGTCCCAAGATGAGGGTGATGCGTGATGAGGGTTTTCCCCCACCCACATCCAGCAGAGTCTAGCCACTCTGCAGTGACACTGGTGGCTGGCCAGTGCCAGCTGACCCGGGCTAAGGAGCTGTATAATGGGTGCAAAGACATTTGTCTCAGGCAGGCACCCGGTCTCTAGGCCCCTGCCTGGTGGGACCCCAGGGTCCAGGAGCTGGGGCCTTAAAGATCAACACCAATTACTGCTGGGGTTTCTCCCGGGGCTGATGTGTCCGATGCATCAGGGCTGAGGCCAAAGGAAATGGCTGGCCCGCAAGTGGCTCAGCAACTTGAGAGAGAATGCTGGGCTGCTGCCTCATTGCATTACGCATGGGTGGGTTCAGGGAAGACTTTTTGCACAGCACTGCTGCCCATGCTGCAGCTTTGGCTGATTCTAGGGCAATTGGCAGGATTTATCTAGTGTCCCTTGTGGGCCCCCCTGATGAATGGCTGTTAAATATGCCACTTGCTCTCCGGCTTTCCTATGAGACCTCAACCATGCGGGGAGGCTTGGAGAGCTGCCGGTGTGGGGAAGCCTCTTCCTTTTGTCCCACAGACCCTGCATCCCTGCACCCTGGAGGCGAGTCTCGGGATGGGGCGGGCGCAATGGCATTTGATGCTGTTGTGCACACTAAGCAGCTGCTTTGGGGCTGGCACTGGCGCGCCGAGACCACTGTCTAGCCTCCAACAGTCCGAGCTGCTGAATGAAAAGCAGAGGAGGGTTTAGGGCAAACTGCTGCTGATTCGGGGAGGGGAGGTTCTCAGCAGCTCAGCCATTCATATTCCTGCCTCCTGCCTCCCAGGAGGAGAGCAGCTCTTGGCTGCACTGAAGTGGGGCAGTGGATACACACACATGCCTCCATGCGTGTAGGCTTCTTGGGACCTTGTCGCTGGGCAAACCCAGCCACTGCACAGCTGTGCAGAGAAGCACACACTGACCTTCGGGCTGGCTTGCTGTTGCTTGGAGGCTGGCAGCTGGTGGTCTGACGCCATTGTGAAACTGAGGGCCGGGTTCTTTGGGAGGGAAACCCACACAGTTAAACCGGAAATTTGTTTGGGTTCATACACACAAACCCACCCTCCTGGCATCCATCCATTAATAAGTTTAATAGTGTGTTCACTTTTTTCATTGTATCCCTTTGGTATATATGGCCATGCCAATTCTCTTCCAGAATTTGATCTGAGGACGTGGGACTGGCCCACGAAAGCTCATCACCTAATAAACCATCTTGTTAGTCTTTAAAGTGCTACACAGTTTTTCCTTTTGTTTTAGCAAGATCAGACTAACATGGCTACCTCTCTATTACTAAAGTGTTTGGGTTTGCACAGTGCGCAATGATCCATCTCAAAGGGAAGAGAGACCACACACACCAGATGCAAAGGAATCATAGCGGGAGCAAAGAACTACAAACCGCAGCTCCCTGGACGCTAAGGAGTAGCTGTAGGCACCTGCCTTTCACCTCACTTGTTCTCTAGAAACATAATTAGTGCTTGCCTGACAACAGCAAGTGTGCTAAGCAATCCCACCTTAGAGTCTCAAGGGCAGTCCTGTAGGACTCTCTCCTTCCTACCACCTCAACCAGAGTCCTGCATTCTTCAAACACATGTCTCTGGCCCAGCGGCAGCCTAGCGAAGGGGAAAATCCATGCACTGACTTCCTCCAGTTTGGAGCCAAAGTCTAGGCCGGCCCAGCTTGCACCAACAAACAATACAAAGTCTCCATGGGTTTCAGTTAGGAGCTTTGTCTGCATAAGGGCTGTCCAGCATCTGAAGGGAGCAGACTCGCAGTGAAATCAAAGGGAAACAGCTTCCAGTTGGCCGGAGGAAAACTTGCCTGAGGCCCTCTGACTTTTGGCCCAAACAGTATTAACAATAGCACAGGCAGGGTGAGCCTCATGGAGTTTCCCTGAAATTTAGGGCTTGGCTAAAGCAGTTCAAGTTTATGAAACTGTTTTCAACTCCCCTGCCCCCCACCCCCCACCTGCAATTTAAACCCCAGAGCTATCCAATTAGACCTGCAGGGCAGCCAGTACTGGGTGTCCAGGAAAGACAAATCCCATGTCTCCAGTTGGCGCCAACGGACCAGCTGCAGATCATGTGGGGGCATCGCTGTGCAGGAAGGGGAGGCAAAGTGTCTTGTCTGTCCAACTCAGTACAAACTTAAAAACCAACAAATGGTCTGGTAGCACTTTATAGACTAACAAAACACATAGATGGTATCATGAGCTTTCGTGGGCACAGCTCACTTCTTCAGATGACCAGAGTTTTGAGTTTAGGATGTGCAGACCCAAAATAAATAGGGGAGAAGGAAGAGGAGGGAAGGGGGCGGGAAACAAGGAGCAGGGGATATGAAAATATCAAAGGGAAAAACAAGTAGGCAGAACTGGTAACCTATAAGCACCTAAAGATTGGATAGTTAAAAGAAGCAGATAAGGATCATAGGATAGCAATTAGATAGGAAGGGTACTAACGCAAGAACCTACAGACAAAGAGCTGTTGGCACCTTCATTGAATGTTAGGTTGATAATGTGCCGGCCATCCGTTATCTCGATTGAGGAGGTCATCAGTGTGAGAATTGAACTTGCAGATGAATTGTAATTCCAACACCTCTCTGTGTATTTGACTTGTAGAATTGGTTTGTGACAAGACAGCCACCTGGAGATCTTTACTGGAGATCAAATTACTATACCTAATCACTCTTTAAAAGATCTCCAGGTGTCTGTCTTGTCACAAATCAATTCTACAAGTCAAATACTCCAGCCACCTGGAGATCTTTTAAAGAGTGATTAGGTAGATTGAAGTGCTGTCCAACAGGTTTCTGTATGTTCCCTTTATGTATATCTGATTTGTGTCCATTGATTCCTTCTCGTAGGGACTGTCCAGTTTGTCCACTATATATAGCAGTGAGGCATTGTTGGCATTTGATGGCATGGACCAAATTAGTGGATGTGCAGTTGAATGATCCTTTGATTTGGTAGCTTATGTTGTTGGCTCCAGTGATGAATTCGCTTGTATAGATATCTAACTATATCTATATTCGCTTGTATAGATATCTAAAGCCTCTGAGGCGCGGGACCCCCCACGGCTGCGGCTTCAGTCAGGGTGCCTGTGGTCTGCTGGGGACCGTCCCCAGCAGACCACAGGCACCGGGTCTCATGCGGCAGCAGCGGGGGTTCCCGCGCTTCTGAGGCTTTGCTCTGGCAAAGCCTCAGAAGCGCAGGAACCCGCCCGCTGCTGCCGCTTGGGTCCCGGTGCCTGTGGTCTGCTGGGGACGGTCCCCAGCAGACCACAGGCACCCTGACTGAAGTCGCAGCCGCGGGGGGTCCCGCGCCTCAGAGGCTTTGCCAGAGCAAAGCCTCAGAGGCGCGGCACCCCGCTGCCGCTGCGGCTCTGCTCCCCATGTCCCTGGTCTGCTGGGGGGAGGGGGCGCAGCTAGTGTGCTCCCCCCCCCAGCAGACCAGGCTTTTGTTTTGGACTCTGGGGCAGAGCAGCTGGGGCGCTGCCGATTGGTCCTGCAGCACCCGTGGGCACTACTGGACCAACCCGGCAGCACCCCAGCTGCTCTGCCCCAGGTCCTGATTCAGCCGCTGCTGGTCAGTTTCAGCAGCGGCTGAATCAGGACGTCTGGGGCAGAGCAGATGGGGTGCTGCTGGGTTGGTCCAGTAGCACCCCAGCTGCTCTGCCCCAGGCGTCCCCAAGTCAGCTTCTGCTGAAACTGACCAGCGCTGACTACAGGAAGCCCCAGGCAGAGTTGCTCTGCCCCGGGCTTCCTGGAATCAGCTGCTGATCAGTTTCAGCAGCAGCTGACTTGGGGACGCCTGGGGTTCTTAAGTTGATTCTGTATGTAAGTCAGAACTGGCCAGTTCCGACTTACATACAGATTCAACTTAAGAACAAACCTACAGTCCCTATCTTGTACGTAACCCGGGGACTGCCTGTATACCAAAGGGATACAATGAAAAAAGTGTTCAAAGATTTCAGGAAGGTATTGAACACACTGGCCTCAAAGATAAATTGTCTAATAAAAGGCCTGATAAGCATCCACTTGTACATGCTAATGTTACTGTTTAACCCTGAAATAAATTTAATGTCCCTGCAATTTGGACACTCCACCTACCGGATTTTTATACCAGCTGTGCAACAACTTAACCTGACCGGACACCTAATGGTGCCAACTAATTGGACTAAAGCAGTACCTCAGCCTACCTGGATAAACTGGGACACTTTGATACACCTGGTAAAGCAGCTCCAGGTTGACTGACATCAAGCTCAAGTCCTGGAAGCCCAGGCCACCCAAGGGACTAATGCATTCCAATTGGCAACTGAACCGCCTGCAGATTGTGCTTGAACTGGTAGAGCCTGTGCCTTGGGACAGGCCTAACAGACACTCATTCACTCCTCAGTCAAATTGTTTATACTGTTGAAACTTTGCTCCTACTGATTGTACTGTTAATTGTACTGAGCTCCTACTGATTGTATTGTTCATTTTGCTGATGGCAGGTTTAAGGCTGTACACTGCCCTGGCTGCTCCCCAGAGGCCATACCTGTAGTCCAGTAACCAACCGCATGTGTGACCTGCCTTTCCTATCTTCCCCGTAGCATGATGGGTGGTACAAGGTACTGGGCAATTAGAGCCAGGGCCTCTAGCCCGGGTACCCTGCGGTCCAGTGTGCGGGAAGGAGGGGGGCGCCTGGGCCCTTCCTTGAAAGAGAGTGGGGGAGTGTTGGGATATGTAAAATGAATAGGGCTCTGGGATGACTCTACATTAGTGGTTAAGGAGTTCAAATTGACATTGCCCTTTAAACATGTTTTTCCCCTTTGTCCTGGCACACTTGAAAGATGGTTGCACTGAACAGTGTCTTGTTTTGTCTTTACACTTGTCTGTAAAAACATTGTCAGGGTCAAAGTACTTTCCCCCTCCCTATAAGCTGCTGATTCAACTAAAAACCAGTAAACAACGAACAGGGGTGGGTATAATTGTATTCATCACCTGCTTATTAATATTCATTTGTATGGGAGTTAACATTACTAAATAAGGTTTTAGGGAAAGTAGTTATAGACATATGAGTTAACATGCTAAAATAGATTAAAGGGCATAATTGGTGCCAAATAGGTGCCACTCAGAACGATGTGTTGGGGATCCAAGGTTAACATGTGTAGGCCATAAAGCAGTTCCGTTTACCTCATCCGTTCCTGGGTCGCCTGTTTCTTCTCTAACAGAAACCTACCCTGAAGGCATTGCATTATGGCCAGAATCTATTTAATTGGATAGGGTAGAATATTTTTTAGTAAATAAACCAAAAACCATAGGTAATATGGAAAATTTGAGAAAAGAGTACCAGGTTGGAGGACAAAAGCAATTTAGAGGTGTTCATGAGTCCCATTGTCTGAGCATGAAGACCACAGAAGTGAGAAATTGATTGATTTTTTCAGAAACCTCCAAGGCAGTCTACTGTTATGTTTGCAAATTATTCCCCAACCACCGTAAAGGACAACAAACATTTGTTGACGGGCACTCTAAGGGTACGTCTAGACTACATGGCTCCGTTGACAGAGCCATGTAGATTTGTTTGTTCGGCAAAGGGAAATGAAGCTGCGATTTAAATAATCACGGCTTCATTTAAATTTAAATGGCTGCCCCACTCTGCCGATCAGCTGTTTGTCGGCAGATCGGGGCAGTCTAGATGCTCCCCTGTCGACATGAGAGCCCTTTATTGACCACCCCGGTAAACCTCATCCTACGAGGTATAACGGGGAGGTCGATAAAGGGCTTTCAGGTCGGCGCGGGAGCGTGCAGACTAGCGTGCTGAGCCAACAAACAGCTGATCAGCTGTTTGTCAGCTCAGCGCGGCAGCCATTTAAATTTAAATGAAGCCGCGATTATTTAAATCGCCGCTTCATTTCCCTCTGCCAATCAGCCTAATCTACATGGCTCCATCGACGGAGCCATGTAGTTTAGACACACCCTAAGTGGAGAAATGTTGCAAGAGATATTGCTAATCATGAAACTTGCAAAGCTCATATTGATACTATGTGCAAGTTTGCTCAAAGATGTAAATTATCCGGAAGAATTGATTCTGCGTTATTGTCTCAGTTTGAGAAGGAGTGTTCTTATTGGAGGAAAGTGCCGAGACGTGTTGTTGCCACGGTGAAACTGCTGTCTCCTTTGGGACTAACTCCAAGGGTACGTCTAGACGACAGGCTTTTGTCGACAGAGGCTTTGTCAACATATACTGTCGACAAAGCTTCCGTCGACAAAGAGCATCTAGACTGCATCCAGTTCTGTCGACAAAGCAAGGCGCTTTGTCGACATGAGAGTGTAGACACAAAGGACAGTGTCGATGCAATAACGCTTTGTCGACAGAACTCTGTTGACAAAAGGCGTTATTCCTCGTAGAATGAGGTTTACCGCCGTCGACAAAACTGCCTAGTTCTTTTGTCGACAAAACCCTGTAGTCTAGACACACCTCAAGAGGACATGTGGAGTCACCAGTGACAAATGGAAAAGGTCATTTTTTAATTGGCCTTGAATATCTCAGTGAATTTGACAATTTTCTCAATGAACATTTGAAAAATTATCAGTATTGTGGGTCAAGGAAGACCAACGTTTTAACGCCCCAAACCTACAATGAATTCATTACTATAAGGGAAGAGCAGCTCAGAAACCAATTCACTGATGAAGTAAAGGGTGCCAAGTACTATTCCATAATAGTCGATTCAACACCAGATGTGAGGCACGCAGACCAATTAACATTCATTTTAAGATATGTGACCAGCAATGGTGAAGTTGTAGAGCGATTTCGTTGTTTTGTCCCAGTAAAATCCCGCACATCTGAATGTCTAGAGACAGCAGTTTGGAAATCGTTGTAAATTTAGGTTTGGACATCAAAAACTGTCGTGGGCAGAGCTTTGGTAATGCCGCAGATATGGCAGGAAAATATTCAGGTCCACAGGCAAGACTGAACAATGCAAATCCCTCTGTTTTAGTCATATCACGGTGCAGCCATTCCTTAAATTTAATCTGCAACGTTGTAGGTGCATCTTGTGAAGGAGCTACACTTTTTTTTACTTTGTTCAAAACACGCATGCCTTTTTTTGGTTTCTGCACAGCGGTGGAGTATGCTACAATCGTAGTTGGAGCAGGCACATGGAAAACATTTGACAGTGAAAAGAATTTGTGACACCAGGTGGCCTGCTCGTGCAGATGCTGTTTTGGTATTATAACATCATAGCTCATTTTCAAAGATAACCTTAGTTAGACATAGCGACATCAAATTCTGAAAAACCATGTACGATAACTGAAGCAAAATCCGTAGCAGAAAAGTTTGAAAAGTATGCTATTGCTGTTTTTACTATTTTGTGGAGCCATTTACTTCAAAGAATTAATGCTGTCAGCAAATCACTGCAAAAAGGTGATACAAATGTATTGGTTGCTGTGTAGTGGGGCCTATTTGAAGCACGGGAGAGTGGGGGGGGGGCAAAGCCCGCCCACTTTCTAAAAGCCCCTCCCCAGCCTTATGGGAGGGACACTGGACCCATGTCCAACTAATTGCTTGGGACAAATAATGAATAAAGGATCAAGGAGTGCGGGTTAGAGGTTCAAAATAAGGGAGCCGGATGGGGACACCAAGCAGAGAACCCCGGACAGCGCCCACTGCTCCTCAAAGCTGTCGATGGAGCCAGTGGACGCCGCCCAGAGGAACTCTGCTCGGATTCGTGACACAAGGGAGGAGCGGAAGTAGGCCCCACAGTCGCAGAGAACCCCCTCGTCTAGCATCCTCCTCCTGGTATTGTAGATGGTGCTCTTAGCTAGGGCCAGGAGGAGGTTGACGAGGAGGTCTCGCGACTTTGTGGGGCCACGGATAGGGTGTGCGTAGATGAATAGGTGGGGGGAAAAGTGCAGCCAGAACCTCAATAAGAGGTTCTGGAGGAGCCGGAATAGGGGCTGCAACCTGGCGCATTCGAGGTAGGCGTGCGCCAGGTTCTCCCTCACGCCGCAGAAGGGGCAGGTGTCTGGAATGAGGGTAAACCGCGCCAAGTACACGCCCCTGCTCACGGCTCCATGAAGGAGCCGCCAACTGATGTCCCCGATGGGCCGCGGAATTAGATCGGAATAGACGCTGGCCCATCGGGGTTCCCCACCCTCTACGGGTCTTAGATAGTCCCGCCATTTGGTATCAGGGCGGGACACGAGGGTGGGGAAATGCAGGGTGTGGAGCACGAGCGTGTACAGATGTTGTCTTGGCGCGGCTTGGAAACAGACCGGCTGCAGATTTTGCAGCCGGCTGGGGGTCCAGGGGTGGGGAGGCCGGGGGGGCCCGTGGAACAGGGGCCCAATAATAAGGGACGGAGGCTTTGCAGGAGGGGAGGGGCGGGGTGTACCTTCTCGCAAGGACCGCTGCAGGAAGTCGAGAGCGGGCCGCGGCAAAGCCGCCTTCACCTCCTGGAGTAGGCGCAGGGGAGTTCGGGGGGTGGAGAGCCCCATGCACCGAGCGAGCGCTCAGGGATCCACCCAGTCCCCCCTGTCGTAGTCCAGGAGGTCTCCGACCGTGGTGGTTTCTGCCAGGATCAGCCTCCGGCGCACCGAGGGAGACTCCGCCACCTGCACGCACAAGGCTGGATTGTGGAGCAGGGGCTCCGCGAGGAGGTCTGCCCCCTCGGAGGCCACAACGGACCTGGTCGCCGAGAACAGCTTCCAGGTCTGGAGGAGGTCCTGGTAGAATTCCGGCAGCTCTGAGAGGTCTCGCGGAAGACCCCTCGGGTGGATGAAAAAGAGCTGCCGGTCGTATCGGAGCCCTCGGAGGCGGCGGAGGAAAGCGCGCGCCAAGGTGCCCCATGCCAGACTACCTGCACTGAAGAGGAGTCTCTGCAGGGCCTGGAGGCGGAAGGTCCGGACCTGGCTGCGTATGCAGACCAGGCCCTGACCCCCCTCCTCCAGGGGGAGGGACAGGACCCCTGCAGAGACCCAGTGCAGTCCTGGCCAAAAGAACCCCAAAGCTGCCCTCTGGAGCTTGGCCAGGACCTCCGGGGCCGGGCGCAGGGTGTTGAGCCGGTGCCAGAGCATGGACAGGACCAGCTGATTGAGTACCAGCGCTCTCCCGCGAAGGGAGAGACACCGGAGCAGTCCCGTCCATCTCCGCAGCCGCTCACCCACCCTGGCCTCCAAACCTTGCCAGTTTTCCGGCGGAGAGGGATGCGTGGCGGATAAATAAACGCCCAGATAGAGCAGCGGACCCGCGCTCCACCTGATGGCCTGAAGCGCGGGTGGGAGGGAGCCGGCCCGCCACCCGTCCCCGACCACCAGGCCAGAGCTCTTGACCCAGTTGACCCGGGCGGAGGAGGCTGCCGAGTAGACGGCTCGGCAAGCCTCCACCCGCGCCAGGTCGCCCGGGTCCTGGACCACGAGGAGCACGTCATCGGCGTACGCCGACAGGACCAGCCGCAGCTCCGGCTCCCGAAGCACCAACCCCGTCAACCTCCTACGGAGGAGACAGAGGAAGGGCTCGATCGCCAGAGCGTACAGCTGGCCCGACAGCGGACACCCCTGACGTACCCCCCTCCCGAAGCTGACCGGCTCGGTGAGGGTCCAGTTGAGCCTGACCAAACACTCCGCGAGGGCGTACAGCACCCGGAGAAAACCCACAAACCGGGGCCCGAAGCCGAAGGCCTGCAGGGTGCCCAGGAGATACCCGTGGTCCATCCTGTCGCACGCCTTCTCCTGGTCCAGGGACAGGAGGGCGAGCGACAAGCCGTCCCTACACCCGAGCTCTAAGAGATCCCGGACCAAATACAAGTTATCAAATATACTACGGCCCGGGACGGTGTAGGTCTGGTCGGGATGGATCACGTCCGCCAGCACGGACCGCAGTCGCAGCGCGATGGTTTTCGCTACGATCTTGTAGTCCGTGCTGAGGAGCGAGACGGGACGCCAATTCCGTAGGTCGCGGAGGTCCCCCTTCTTCGGCAGTAAGGCAAGCACCGCTCGCCTGCACGACAGAGGGAGGACCCCGCTCTCCAGGGACTCGGCCCAGACGGTGACGAGGTCCGGGCCGAGGACGTCCCAGAACACGCGGTAGAACTCCACGGTCAGCCCGTCCATGCCCGGGGTTTTGTTGTTGGGCATGAGACGGAGGGCTTCCGAGAACTCGGCCAGAGTGAGAGGCAGCTCCAGCCGGTCTCGGTCGCCCGCGCTGACCGTCGGGAGCTCGGTCCAGAGCGCCCTGCAGGCGTCGGCTTCGGTCGGATCCGGGGAGAAAAAACTGGCGTAGAAGGCCCTGGCCCTTCCACGCATCTCCGCCGGATCCGTGAGGGGGGTGCCGTCCTCCGCCAAAAGGCAGGTGACATACTTTTTTGCCCCCCTCCTTTTCTCCAGGGCGTAGAAGAAGCGGGAGCCGCGATCCATCTCCCGAAGGAGGTGGATGCGAGATCGAACAAAAGCGCCCCGGGCCCTGTGATCTTCCAGGGCCCGGAGCTCCTCCCGCTTCTCCCGGCACGCCTCGCAGAGGAGTGGATCCTCGGGGGCGGACGCCAGGCGCCCCTCCAGCTTCAACACCTCCCGTTCCAACTGCTCCATCGCCGCATCCCTCCGCCGGCTGGCGCCCCGGGAGTAGTCACGGCAGAAGAGCCGGGCGCGCACCTTCCCCACGTCCCACCATCGCCGCGCCGAGGGAAAGGCGGGCCGCTGCCCCCGCCAGGCCTGCCAGAACTCCCGGAAGGATGCCACGAAGCCCACGTCCTCCAGCAAGCTATTGTTAAAATGCCAATAGGCCGGCCCCAGCCTCTCCGAAGTCAGAGAGGCCTTCACGGACACCAAATGGTGGTCCGTGAACGGGGCCGGCCGGATGCTGGAGGAGTGGGCTCGTGCCAGATGGAATCGTGATAGGTAAATGCGATCCAACCGGGAGTGGCTCGACCGTGTTTTCCCCACCCGGACGTAAGTGAAGGTGGTACTGTCGTCCGGGTGGTGGTCTCGCCAGACGTCCACCAGGGAGTGATGTTCCACGATCTCCCTGAGGACGTCCGCCTCGGCCTGGCAGTTTGCGAGTCCTACACAGTCCCGGTCATCGAGGATGGTGTTGAAGTCCCCGCCCAGGACCAGGCCCTCGCGAGGATCCAGAGTGCCGAGGAAGGTGGCCGCCTGCCGATAAAAGATGACCTGGTCCGGGCCCGCGTTCGGGGCATAGACGTTGACCAGGTTCAACGTCCGCCCCTCCACGCGGGCCCGGACGTGCAGCAGGCGGCCCGGGACAGCCTCGGCGGTCCCCAGCACCTCGGGCCGTAGGGCAGGGGAGAACAGGGTGGCCACCCCGGCTGAGTGGGCGCCGAGGTGGCTAAAATACACCCCGTCCCCCCACTCCAGCCGCCAGCCAGCCTCGACGGCTGGAGTCGTGTGGGTCTCCTGCAGGAAAACCACCGAGTACCCCCCCTCCCGAAGGAAGGAGAGCACCCGGCTCCTGCGGAGACCCGCCCTACAGCCCCGAGCATTCAATGTTGCAAAGATGGTACAATTCATAGTGAGGGCTGGGGTAGATCCTCGCGGACAGGCGAGTCGGCGGCCTCACGCAGGCCCCGCAGCAGACCGCTCCCCGACCCGAAGGTCAGGAGAGCGTCCCGAAACTTGCGGGTCTGACGGTGGGCCGCGTCGTCCTGCCTACTGGTCCCTCTCCCCTCCTGCAACAAGGCTCTAGTGGCCTGGAGGATGGAGTGGAAGTCCCCCCAGCGCTGGAGGGCGAGCTGCACCTTTCCTTTCGCCCCGCGGTTATCCGCGAGGAATTGGCGCAGCTCGCCCTTCAGCACCGAGGGGGAACCAGGATTCTCCTCCGTCCGGGCCCCCGGATGAAGCTCATGGGCCACGGAGACGGACAAACAGGGATCCGATCCCCGACGCGGCGCCGTTGCTGCTGGCGCCGCGCTTCCCGCCCCCGACCCCGGCAGGGAAGGAGGCGGCGGAGGGAACAAGGCAGCCCCCAACGGGTTGGGGACCGGGGATACAAAAACGACCCCTGAAGGGCCGCCCGCAGCTAGCGGGAACGAGACGGCCCTCGCGGGGGTGGCACTGGCGGATGTTTGGGGGGGCAACATGACGGGGACCAGGATGGGAAAAGAAGGGGGGGGACGGCAAGGGAGGGGTTACCTCCACGGCAGAGCCGGGGGGAGGGGTAGGTTCAGGGCCGGACAGTGGGTCGGGGACAGGGAATGGGGCAGAGGTAGGGGTAGGGAAGGGATCGGGAACAGGGGAGGACTCGGGGCTGGAGATGGGTTCGTAAAGGGCGGAAGCGGGAGTAGGGGGAGGATCGGGACGTGGGAGGGAATTGGGATCCTGGACGGGGTCTGGGAAAGGGTCCCCTGTGGCAATCCCACCGGGCTGCGGCGCCTCCCGAATGGGAAGTTGGGGGTCGGGAACAGGAAGGGGGCCCGCGCCGACGCCGGGCTCAAGTGGAGAGGCAGGTGTTAATGCCTCGGCGTCGGCCTGGATGGCATTTTCTGCTGGGCCCCCAACGGGAAAGGGGGATGACTGCCCCGCCTCGGTAGCTGGAGAGGGGGCACCCCCAACCCCGGGACCCGGCCGCTCGGCGGCATCCGTTCCGGCGCTCGAGTCGGCCGGGCCAGTGGGTAATATCGGGGCGCCCCGAGCGTGAGGACGGGGTCAGCCACCTGGGACATGGGATCGGGGAGAGGAGGGGGCGGCGCCATAGAGTCGCCGCCCAGACCGAGGCCCGCTGGCGGAGGGTCGTCCTCCCCCTGGGTGAGCAGGGTCAGACCCAGGGCCTCGATCTCCTCGAAGATGGAGCTAAGCTCCATCCCCTCGGCCCCGGAGCCTTCCCCTCCGGCCGCCAAGGCACCAATTACCTCGGCGGGGACGGAGGGGGTCTCAGTTGAACCCAGGGCCGGGGGGGCTCCATCAGAGGCCTCCTCGTGAATAGGCTCCTCAGGGGGGACTCCATCGTCCCCCCTCGCTGCCACGGCTTCCTCGGCCGGCGCCTCCTGCTGACGCTCGCCGGGGGGGATCATGACAGCGCTGGCCCCCCTCGGGATCTTTCGGGGGGCCTTCCCGCCCTCCGTATCGGAGGGGGGAGAGGAAGCCCGCGGACGGCGGGCTTTGCGCTTCCCCCGGACGAGCGTCCAGTCCTCCAAGGTGGAGGTGGAGGGCTGGTCAGCAGGGGCAAGGCCGGGGGGCACGTTTGATTTTCGGGGAGGGCGTTGTGGCAAAGGAGGGAAGGAGGGGGATACCTCCACCTGGGGAGGGCCCTCTCCCTTGCCCGGCGGCAGCCGCGCCACCCTCTCCTCCTCGGGCCCCGCAGAGACAGATCGTGTAGAGGCGGGGCCCGCCTGCCCGCTCGGGCACGTCGGAGGGGGCGCCTCCGGCTCCCGAGCAGGGCCGTCGGTTGGAGGAGGGGCGGCCGCGGAGGCCAGACTACCAGGGGGGCTGGCGGTGGTGGGGCCAGCTCCGGCTGGTGCAGGAGCAGGAATCAGCGGGGGGGAGAAGGAAGAGGGCAGCCCCTGCTGCCTCTCCTCTTTCTCAGGAGTGTAACAGGGCAAGGAAGTGGCCACCTGTTGATCCAAAGGCAGAGGATCCCCTCTGGGAGCCATTTTGGGTACAGCCTAGCCCCCCCGCCCCCTCACCTGACCAGAAGCCAAGGGGCGTGGCTAGGACTATAAGAACTCTGCCAGGGAACTCAGTTTGAGCCCAGCCTTTGAGGGCAACAGAGGTCTGTTCAGAGCACCTTGCTGGGGAGTATGAGAGTTACCTTGGACCTTCTACAACTGTCTCCCCTAAGACCAGCAAAGACTTCCTTGTTAGGGCTGCTCAGGCCAGCCAGCAGAGCTACCCTCTGATCCAGGGGAACTCAGGGCTCTGCTGGTGCCTGGGTACTTAGAGGACTGGTCTGAGCCTGAGGTCCTGCTTGAGCTCTGAGGCCTGCTGAAACCCCTGGACCCTGAAGTCTTGCCTGAGCCAGAGGACCTACTGACTGATGGGGACCCTGAGGGCTTGCAAGAGCCAATGGGCCTGCCTGAACCCTGGGGCTTGACTAACCTGCTGGAGACTGCAGAGCTCCAGCCTATGGAAGCTTGGATTGGGCCGGCTGGGATGACACTACCCTTGACTCCCTGACTGACCTGCTGGAGAGACAGGTACCTGTGAAGGGGGAGATGTGGAGTGGCCCAGGGGGTAGCACAGGCTGAGAGCAGTCCTAGGCCAGCACATTGCAGGCTGGAGCCCCCTGCTGAGCCAGTAGCAGCTGCACTGCTGCATCCTGGGCTGGGGTGCAGTAGAGTGGGTGGACCTGCATATGCTGCCCCCCACCACCCACTGACTGGGTGGTAGTCTCCCCCGTGCCACCACTGCAGGTGTGCTACCTGCCCAGCTCCTAAACCAGGAGTTTCCTCAAACCTGTGTGTTGCCCTGCTCCAGGGCCAGGGCTTGTGTACTGTTTTGGTGCCCTGCCCTACCCCAGGGCCTGGGCATGCTTAGTGTGCTTTGGTGCCCAGCTGGTATCCAGGCCGGACCTCTTAAAGGGGCAGGACTAGGACTGTTGCCCTGCCCAAAACTGAGCTGAGAGACTTGAGTATACGGTGAACTTCTTCTCCTGGGGCCTGGACCTGAAGCAAGGCTGGGCACATGAACTATTGCCCCTCACCCCGACCTGAAGCAAAGCTGGGTCTAGACTCACTGACTCGAACTATTTTAAGGCATGGTAGGGCAGTGGGACAGACTGGCCGCCTGCTGCACTGAGGCAAGGGAAACCCCCCCCCCCCTCCCGAAGGCCTACCGATCAATAATCAGCCCCTGGAAGGGGAAGTGTAGAGGCTGTTGTGGGCACTGCCAAGCTAATTCCCAGGACTGATGGCTAGTGGCGCTGTGGCGGTAAGTGTACCCCATTACAAGTCTTCACGATTTGTTAACTAACTACAGAGTTCTTTTCTTCAAATAGATTAAAGCCTATATGACTTACTGGCATTATTTCTGTTTGTCCATCTGGACCTTCATGTACATATTCCTATAAAGCAGAGACAACAGTTCAAATGATTCCAGTGAACTAACTGCCCAACACCAAGAATGAATAGCTTTTAAGTAACACAACAATTGCCAAGTAATTACCTTGTATGCATCCTCCGGAGTGTAGGTAAGTAGTTCCTCATCTTCTTCCCAAAGCATTTTTGTCACCTTTTCTTTCAGTTCTTTCATGCAATAAGTTTCCCATGCTTTTTTGCAGCTTTCAATTCCACCAAAGTAACAATGCAGTCCATTTACAAACCTCTCTATCAGTGTTTCTTAAACTTTTTGAGACCACGGAACACCAAACAATATTTTTTGTGTAACACCTATGAATTTTCTTCCAAAAAAAAAAGTTGTCAGACAAACAAAGAGGTCGTGGCACACCTGTGAGTTGTTCACAGAACACCAGTGTTCCACGGAACATAGTTTAAGAAACACTGCTCTATACAATACTACCTCACAGACACGTCTTTACAGGGACATTTTAAAAAAATTTGCTCATTTCCCAAAATTCAAGTTGACGATTTTTAATTTTCAGGGAAAGCACTCTTTAAAAAAATGTAGGTTATATCATTTAAAAAGTCTTTAATGAAACTTTAATAAAGGAGTCTTCTGCTCTCCAATGATGTTTAAAAGGATCTTTTGGGTTAATATGCAAATAAGCACAGATCTGGGGTTTGCTACCTGGCTGTGTCGATCTCCTATGAGACATTGAGCAAGATAGGTGGGCCCCAGTCCTGCAACTTACACACATGCTCAACATAACTCAAATAAGCAATCCCTTTGTGGTCAGAAGGACTATTACTATGTTTAAGTGATGCACACGCATGAGTATTTGCAGGATCAAGGGCATATGAATGCTCCTGCCTTGGTTTCCCATTAGTAAAATGAGACTATTACTTGCCTACCTCTAAGAGGTCTGGGGGGGAGTTCAATAATGTTTGTGTGGTGCTCAAATAAGGCTCATAAGTGCTTAGGATAAATCAAAGCTCTTTGGAGGAGTTTTCACTTCATAAAGAAGATGTACATAAGAACACGTATCCTGCTGGTATGTACCACAGAAGTATAATAGAGAATGTGTATTCATCGATATCTTACCTCACTTATTCTTGGCTTACACTCATCAATGGAAACATGAAAGAGCTCCAAATAATTCAAAGCATACGTCTCAATTGGAGTAAGCTAAGGCAACACATTAGGAGAACAGTTATTGTTGAAGTTACAATGCAAACAGACTCAGAGGGGTAGCTGTGTTAGTCTGTAACTTTAAAAACAATGAGTAGTCCCTGTGGCATCTTATTTTTGTTAGTCTCTAAGGGTGTCTAGACTACAGGGTTTTGCCAACAAAAGTGGAATTCTGTCAACAAAACTATACCTGCATCTACACTACTGCCGAGTTCTGGCGACTGAATGCAGCAGTTTTGTCGACGGCGGTAAACCTCATTCTATGAAGAATAACACCTTTTGTTGACAGTTCTATCGACAGAAGGTGCTATTGCATCCATACTGTGCTTTTTTTAGAAGAGCGCACCTACACATGTCGAAAAAGCAGCTTGCTTTGTCGACAGAAGCCTGTAGTCTAGACGTACCCTAAGATGCCACAGGACTACTCGTTGTCTTTAATGCAAACAGAGGTTACAAAAGTGTCAATTAAAATAAGCCTCCTTAATTTAAGGTGTAATCATGGAAGTCAGATGGAGTTTTGCCATGGATTTCAATAGGAACAGTATCAGACTCTTAGAAAGCAAAGCTGCTCTAAGGTCAGAGTGCAAAGTTGAACTAAACATTCCCAACTGTTTAAAGAAAATATTTATGCAAAGTTGTGGTACCTGATCCACAACAGCAATTAACTCTTGCAACTGCAAGGGCTCTTAATTGTACTTTGGCTCACATGGTTCTGAAATTAAAAGTTCTATGCTTGATTCTGCTCCTGTTTTTTACATATTTATTTGGCTTTTCATCTTCTCGTTCAATGCTGTTGAGAGCCTTTAAAAAATGCAGGTTTTAAAAGATACAATATACCTTTTAAAAAAAAGGCTTTAAAGGATTGACGCAAAACCCACTTAAGTCAATGGAAAGATTCTTGTGGCCTTCAATCAGCTTTTAAGCAATCTAAAGATTGTAAATAATGCTCAAAATTAAGATAGGAAACATGCTTTCACCATAAGTACCAAGTATTGTCGTAGTGGCACAGCTATATCCCACACCAACCATCCATTATTTTGAATGAAACCTAGACAAATATACATCATGTCTACTTTGCTATTAAATTTGCCCTCCCCACTAGGGATGTTTAAATTTCAATTATCAACTAATTGAGTAGTTGCTGGAATTTCTATTGATGACTCAATTAGTTGATAAGGGGGGGCACTCGCTATCCTGCTGGGCCTCTGCCTTTGAAATGTACAAGAGCCGCCCCTTTCAAAGGAAGAGGCACAGTGGGGGAACGCACGTGAGCAGTCTCTGCTCGGGATGGGCAGCTCTTGTACATTTCAAAGGGAGAGGTGCAGCAGTCAGGACCAGCACAAGTGGGGACTACTTCAGTCCCCACTCGCACTGTTTCCCTGCTGTGCCTCTGGCTTCCTGCGGAGATGGTGCTGGGGGGGGAACTGGTGCCGGCTCCAGCCCACCCACCCACGCCCCCACCTAGCTTGCTGCCTCTCTGATAGAGGCGGGGGGGGGGGGGGGGCAGGGAGAACAGTTAAGTAACTACTTCACTACCCGATAAGCATTTGCTTATCGGGTAGTCGACTAGTCACTTACATCCCTACTTCCCATGCCACACACTATACAGACATTTAGAAAAATGAAATAGAAAGGTTATTAAAAGGATGGGGTGTATGGGGTGATCAGGGAGGGGTAGCACCTCTGATGTACGGGCATGTCGTGTCCTTTTAGGGCAGCTCGTCCACCTTTGGTCCCCACTTGTCACTCAACTCTCACCTGTGGCTCCTAGTAGCTGTAGCATGTGCAGCGGCCACACCCCGGGCAACAGCTTCGACAGGCTGGCTAAACCAGGTTGAGAGTAGCCGTCGGGTCATCGACCTTCGGTGAGATAGGGACTTGTCTCACCCGAGCATGTGAAGACAGACTCCGGCGGATCGAGCGGATGAGACCTACTAGAATAGGACCAACGGTCATGAAGGTGGTTTCTGCAAGTGATGTGGTACGCTAAGAGCACGGCAAGACATGAAAGATGCCCTGGTCAACCACTGCGCCCAGCCCATCTCCAACCGTCTTGACATTAGTCCTGCCATTGGAGCAAGATGGAATCTGGGAAGAGAGAGTGAGGCTGACTATGCGCACCTCTCCCTCACTTTAATCCAATTCACGCGCAAGTCTTGACATCTCGACATCCCCTAATTCCCGTAAACCTTAAAGTCCTGTGGCGACAGGCGAGCGACGAAGCAGCAGGTGTGGATACACTGGGAGCTGTAGCCGCGGACCTGCACACAGGCGGCTCAGGTCTAATGGTCGTCGTCTTGCTGGCTGAAGCAACAGCTGGATTCGGCGTCTACCTGAGTGACTGAGCAGCCCTCTTTAGGATTGCACTGCTCACCTCCGTAGTAAGAGGAAGGGGCTAGAAAAGGTGCCCTAAACATTGTTTGCTTCACAGAACCCTGGCCAGCTTACCGCGGCTGGAGGGGATCCCATCTCATGCGGTTGAACAATAAAATTTCAAACAAAATGCAAGGTGACACCACTCACTATTGGCACATGGAACATACGCACGCTTCAGGACAACCCTTCAGCAGACCGACCAGAAAGAAGAACAGCCCTGGTCGCCAGAGAGCTCACAAGATTTAACATCGATATTGCGGCCCTGTGTGAAACTCGTCTAGCAAATGAAGGTTAGCTCATGGAAACAGGAGGTGGTTACACATTCTTCTGGCGTGGACGCAGCAGTGACGAACGTCGTGAATCTGGAGTTGGCTTTGCGGTTAAGAATCATCTTGTCCGCAAACTTGCCAGTCTTCCCAAGGGCGTGAATGACCGACTCATGACACTGCATCTTCCACTACTGAGAGGAAAGCAAGCCACACTGATCAGCGCTTACGCGCCCACAATGACGAATCCGGATGAAGTAAAGGACAAGTTTTATGAAGATCTCGATGCCCTACTCTCATCTGTGAAGCGCACTGACAGGCTGATTCTACTTGGCGATTTCAACGCGAGAGTAGGATCTGATCACACTGCCTGGGATGGCGTCATTGGAAAAAATGGAATCGGTAAATGTAACAGCAATGGCCTACTATTACTGAAGACATGTGCGGCTCATGATTTGATCATCACCAATACCATCTTCCGCCTGCCCACTCGCAAAAAGACGTCCTGGATGCACCCACGCTCTAAGCACTGGCATCTCATTGATTATGTCATTGTGCGGAGGAAAGACAGACAGGATGTAAGGGTGACCAAGGCCATGCCAAGTGCTGACTGTTGGACTGACCACAGACTTATCTCCAAATTAAGCTTTCACATCAAGCCAAAGAGACGTCCGCAGGGAAACAAAGCTGTGACGAAAAAGATCAATGTCAGTAGACTGAGGAACCCCAACACAGCAGCTTTACTAGCAGAAGATCTTGGCAACCAACTTTTAGAGCTGCAATTAGAGGAAAATGCTGAGAAGGACTGGGAACGCTTCCGGGATATTGTGCACTCTTCTGCACTAAAGGTTCTTGGACCCTCACACAGGAAACAGCAGGACTGGTTTGATGAAAACGATGAAGAGATCAAGGCCATACTTGCTGAAAAGCATCGCCTTCACCGTGCTCACCAAAATGACCCATCATCAACAGCTAAGAAAAATGCCTTCAACAACATTCGCAGGATCGTACAGAGCAAGCTTCGCAATTTGCAGGACTCCTGGTTGAGTGCCAAAGCAGATGAAATCCAGAAGTTTTCTGATAGAAACGATGCCAAACGGTTCTACGAAGCCCTTAGATCCTTGTATGGACCTCAGGGAGTTCCCCTCTACTGGACTCAGATGGTGCAACTCTCATTACTGAGAAGGCTCTGATTTTACAGCGTTGGGCTGAGCACTTCCAATCCGTACTGAACCGCCCATCTTCCATCAATAACGAGGCGATTGATAGAATGCCCCAGGCAGATATCAACCACAGCCTGGATGTCTCCCCATCAGAGACTGAAACCTTACAGGCCATCAGCCAGCTGTCCAGTGGCAAGGCCCCAGGATCTGATGCGATCCCAGCGGAAGTCTATAAGGGTGGTGGTGCAGTGCTTGTCGACAAACTCACTCAGCTGTTCCAGTCCTTCTGGAATCAAGGATCTATTCCTCAGGAACTGAAAGACGCGTCCATCGTACACCTCTACAAGAGGAAAGGAAATCGACAAGTTTGCGATAATCATAGAGGAATATCACTGCTTTCCATCACAGGTAAGATCCTTGCACGAGTGTTGCTGAATCGTCTGATTGACCACCTGGAACAGGGTTTATTACCCGAGACACAGTGCAGCTTCCGCAAAGAGTGTAGCACGGTGGATATGATCTTCGCAGCCCGACAGCTTCAAGAGAAGTGTCAAGAGCAGAATCGTGAACTGTACACCACCTTCGTGGATCTCACCAAGGCTTTTGACACTGTCAGTCGCGAAGGTCTGTGGCGCATCATGTTGAAGTTTGGGTGCCCTGACAGATTCATCTTGATGGTACGTCAGTTCCATGACGGCTCGTGTTCTGGATGATGGACAAGCTTCAGAGGCCTTTCCCGTCACAAACGGCGTCAAGCAAGGGTGTGTGCTGGCACCGACCCTGTTCAGCATAATGTTTTCAGCCATGCTGTCAGACGCCTTTCAGAACAGTTCCTTGGGAATCAGACTGAGATACAGGACCGATGGGAAACTGTTTAACCTGCGAAGACTCCAGGCTGTCACCAAGATAAAGGAGACTGTGTTACGAGATCTCCTTTTTGCTGATGACTGCGCCCTGAATGCTGGATCAGAGCAGGAAATGCAAGCCAGCATGGACAAATTTGCAGCAGCATGCAACAACTTCGGCCTTCTCATCAACACAAAGAAAACCGAAGTGATGCACCAGCCAGCTCCGAAAGCTCAACATCAAGTGCCCACCATCACAGTGAAGGGACAAAAGCTGCAAGCAGTGGACCAATTTACATATCTTGGCAGCACCCTCTCCCGCTCAATGACAATTGACATCGAGGTCAACTGCAGAGTCGCCAAGGCAAGCTCTGCATTCGGCAGACTGCTGACCAAAGTGTGGGACCACCGTGGAATAAGCCTTGCTACAAAGCTTAAAGTCTATCGAGCAGTAGTGTTAACTACCCTGATGTACGCCAGTGAGACTTGGACTGTATACAGGAGGCACACTAGGCAACTGAACCACTTCCACACGATTTGCCTCCGCAGACTTCTGAGGATCCGGTGGCAGGATAAGGTGCCAGACACAGAAGTCCTTTCTAGAGCAGGTCTGCCGTCAGTTTACACCCTGCTGATGAAAGCTCAGACATGCTGGGCAGGCCATGTTGCAAGGATGCCAGATCATCGCATCCCTAAACAGCTCTTCTATGGTGAGCTGTTTCAAGGGAAGCGATCGCACGGGGGACAAAAGAAGCAATACAAAGATACGCTTAAAGCCTCTCTCAAGTCCCTGGATATTGACACCACCTCCTGGGAGACCCTGGCACAAGACCGATCGACATGGCACACGCTGATCTACCAAGGCTGTCAAACATCTGAAGCCAGAAGGACAACCATAGCACAAGAGAAGCGAGCACTCCGTAAAGCCAGAGTTGCAAAAGCTGCAACAGTGGTGCCCACACATGTCTGCCCGACATGTGGCAGAACATTCCGTGCCCGTATCAGCCTTATCAGCCATTTGCGGACACACCGTGGACAGTACATAACCCGTTAGATGTCAAGGTCCTCTTCGAATACGATGGACCAACAACAACAACATCCCTACTTCCCATGCCACACACTATACAGACATTTAGAAAAATGAAATAGAAAGTTTATTAAAAGGAATAGTTAGATATTTCTACTCTCCATGCATTTGTTTCTCTCCCATAGTGCTATTGCATATCATGCACACAGGTAAGAAAGGCCGGACTGCGTCAGACCAAAGGTCCATCCAGCCCAGTGTCCTGTCTGCTGACAGTGGCCAGTGCCAGGTGCCCCAGAGGGCGGGAACACAACAGGGAATCCTCACGTGATCCCTCCCCTGTCACCCACCTCCAGACAAACAGAGGCTAGGGACCCCATTCCTATCCAGCCTGGCTAATAGCTAGTTATGGACTTAACCTCCATGAATTTATCCAGTTCTTTTTTTGAACTCTGTTAAAGTCCTGGTCTCCTTGCCAGATGTTGTGAAGTTCCACAGGTCAACTATGCATGGTGTGAAGAAAGACTTCATTTTGGTTGTTTTAAACCAGCTACCTATTAATTTCATTTGGTAACCACTAGTTCTTATGTTATGGGAACAAGTAAATCACTTTTCCTTATTCACTTTTTCCACACCAGTCATGATTTTATAGACCTTTATCATATCTCCTCTTAGTCTCCCATTTTCTAAGCTGAAAAATCCAAGTCTTTTTAATCTCTCTTCATATGGGACCCGTTCCAAACCCCTAATCATCTTTGTTGCCCTTCTCTGAACCTTTTCCAGTGCCAATATATCTTTTTTTGAGACGAGGCAACCACATCTGTATGCCGTATTCAAGATGTGGACGTACCGTGGATTTATATATTTCTCTGTCAGATCAGGTTTATATTCTGAAGATTAAAAAAAACCCAAGAGACCATACACATGATGTGTGTTTATACAATAAATATTTACATATGTATTCAGCAAAGAGACCAAATACAGTAAAACTTGTGCTATCCGGTACTTAACTAGCCGGAAAACTTTAGAAACTGTCAAATTTTCGAGCCAGGAAAAAACTCTTTCAAAGAAAAAAGGAAACTAGCACTTTAAGCCGGGCTGCTCCTCAGATGCTCACCCCTGCTTCTGCCAGACATGAGTGTAGCATGTACCTGGGGGAGGGGCAAACAGCTGCTCTGGCCGCCTGATGCCAGGCTACATCCCAGACCTCCCAGCAGCCTGGCACCCCCACAGCTCGTGGCTGCCCTGGTAGCCCACCCCACCCCCTGGCTTCCACTCCCTCTCACCAGGACACATCCTGCCCCTCCCAGCAGGCCACATCGCAGCCCCTGCAGCGCTCCCACCGCCCCTCCCCCCGTAGGCCCCACATGGCTCTCCCCCTGCCCCAACAATACCCAGAATTAAGAAACTGGCATGACCTAATCCTTGGGTGTGCCAGATGACACAGGTTTTACTGAAGCTTCAATGGAATACTCAGCTATATATGTTTTATAAATTTTGCTAAAACAGAAGAAAATTGTATTTAAAAAAAGCTGAATAATGGAATTCAAAAGTGAGAATTCAAAAAACCACACATTTCAGACTCAACTTATATTGCTGTACCTTTCACCACCCCTCTTCCTCTGATACCCATTAACACAAATTTGTTGTGCTATTACCTCTATAAAAGGTCTTGCAACCATGGGTGAGATTGTTTCTCCTGGAGAGGGCTCCTGAGGAAGTACCACAAACTCCTCTGCTTTGACTCTAAAACCAGAATCCTCCATAGGAGAATTAAACTCAAACAGCTCCTGCATAGCTGGTACAAGTGCTGAAGGATCCGACCAGGGGCCGTGCGCAGCTTGACCTGCTGCTCACAAACAGGGAGGAACTAATAGGGGAAGTAGAGGCGGGTGACAACCTGGGAAGCAGTGATCGTGAGATGGTAGATTTCAGGATCCTGGCCAAAGGAAGAAAGGAGAGTAGCAAACTACACACCCTGGACTTCAGAAGAGCAGACTTTGACTCCCTCCGAGATCTGATGGGCAGGATTCCCTGGGATGCTAACACGCAGAGGAAAGGAGTCCAGGACAGCTGGCAGCATTTTAAAGAAGCCTTATTGAAGGCACAGAAAGAAACCATCCTGCTGTGTAGCAAGAGAGGCAAACATGGTAGGAGACCGGATTGGCTTACAGGGGAAATCCTTGGTGAACTTAAGCACAAAAAGGAAGCTTACAAAGAGTGGAAACTTGGACAAATGACCAGGGAGGAGTTTAAAGGTATAGTTCGAGAATGCCGGGGGCTTATCAGGAAGGCGAAAGCGCAAATGGAATTGCGACTGGCTAAGGATGTGAAGGATAACAAGAAAGGTTTCTACAGGCATGTTAACAAGAAGAAGGTGATCAGAGAGGGTGTGCGGCCCCTACTGGATGAAGGAGGTAACCTAGTGACAGATGATGTGGGGAAGGCTGAAGTACTCGATGCTTTCTTTGCCTCGGTATTCACGGACAAGGTCAGCTCCCGGACTAATGCGCTAAGTGACGCAAGATGGGATGAAGATGGACAGCCCTTGGTGGGTAAAGAACCGGTTAGAAACTATTTAGAAAAGCTAAACGTACACAAATCCATGGGTCCGGACTTAATGCATCCGAGGGTACTGAGGGAGTTGGCAAATGTCATTGAGGAGCCTTTGGCCATTATCTTTGAGAAGTCATGGAGATCGGGAGAGATCCTGGATGACTGGAAAAAGGCAAATGTAGTGTCCATCTTCAAAAAGGGGAAGAAGGACGATCCAGGGAACTATAGGCCGGTCAGTCTTACCTCGGTTCCTAGAAAAATCATGGAAGGGATCCTTAAGGAATCTATTCTGAGGCACTTGGAAGAGAGGAAAGTGATCAGGAATAGTCAGCATGGATTCACAAAGGGCAAGTCGTGCCTGACCAATCTGATTAGCTTCTATGATGAGGTAACTGGCTCTGTGGACATGGGGAAGTCAGTGGATGTGATATACCTTGACTTTAGCAAGGGTTTTGATACGGTCTCCCACAATATTCTTGCCAGCAAGTTAAGGGAATCTGTATTGGATAAATGGACGGTAAGATGGATAGAAAGCTGGCTAGAAGGCCGGGCCCAGCGAGTAGTGATCAGTGGCTCGATGTCAGGATGGCGGTCGGTTTCTAGCGGAGTGCCCCAAGGTTCAGTTCTAGGACCGGTTTTGTTCAATATCTGGAGCATTGCCAGCAGATCCAGAGATGTCATTATTTCCCTTTATTCGGCTCCGGTGAGGTCACATGTGGAGTATTGTGTCCAGTTCTGGGCCCCCCACTACAAAAAGGATGTGGACACATTGGAGAGGGTCCAGCGGAGGGCAATCAAAATGATTCGGGGGCTGGAGCACATGACCTATGAGGAGAGGTTGAGGGAGTTGGGTTTGTTTAGTCTGCAGAAGCGAACAGTGAGGGGGGATTTGAGAGCAGCCTTCAACTTCCTGAAGGGAGGTTCCCAAGAGGATGAAGAGAGGCTGTTCTCAGTAGTGATGGATGCAGAACAAGGAGCAATGGTCTCAAGTTGCGGTGGGAGAGGTCCAGGTTGGATATTAGGAAAAACTATTTCACTAGGAGGGTGGTGAAGCACTGGGATGGGTTACCTAGGGAAGTAGTGGAATCTCCATCCCTAGAGGTGTTTAAGTCTCGGCTTGACAAAGCCCTGGCTGGGTTGATTTAGTTGGGATTGGTCCTGCCTAGAGCAGGGGGCTGGACTTGATGACCGTCTGAGGTCTCTTTCAGCTCTATGGTTCTATGATTCTCGTTAGCTTGGTAGGAAGGGCCGGGGGCGGGGGAGAAAAAAGTACATTCAAATTTTCAAAATTATTCAATTTCTGGTTTTACTCAGAGTAAACTCGGAGGCAAATGGAGCTTATAAGTAGCTAAGACAATATTTGTGGAAAGATGTTCCTTTGTCTTCAGTTCATTTTTTTGCCAGAGGAGGGTAGAGAAGGATAAGTGTACTTTCCATCTCTAAGGGAGTACTCAGGAGTTCACATCTCCCATGCTTGTGCTTTATAGCCCTACTTTCAAAGCTATATATTGCCTCTTGTATCCTTCCAAGTGCCACCAAACTAAATCAATGGGTAAAAGACCAGGATGAAATCAAACCTAGCTCTGGCAGCCAGCAGTATATCATCAGGCCACTAGGTGATGCAAAAAACCTTTTAAGAACAGTGTATTTACTAGGGCTGTCAATTGACCTGCCTTAATACCTGTGATTAATGCAGGACAGGATTAACGTGTTAAAAAAATTAACATGTTAATTGCAGGCGTTAATGCTGCGCTGCCTCTTTGAAGTGCCGCTCCAGATTAATCACGAGCAACTCCCCTTTGAAACGCCGCAGTGACGTTTCAACGGGGCAGCGCTGCATGGAGCCTGGGATCAGCCGGAGTCCCCAGCTGAGCCCGGGCTTCATGCAGTGCTGCCCCTTTAAGGTGCCGGAGCGGCATTTCAAAGGGGCTTTGCAATGTGGAGCTGTGAATCAGCTGGGCGGTCCAGCTGATCCCTGGCTCTGCTTGCGCAGCCTCTTTGAAGTGCCGCTCTGGCACCTTAGAGGGGCAGCGCTGCATGGAGCCCGGGCTCAGCTGGGGACTCCAGGTAATCCCCGGCTCCCTGCAGTGCTGCGGCGTTTCAAAGGGGAGCGGCGCGCAATTAATCGTGATTAACATTTTTAATCACTTGACAACCCTAGTATTAACTAGACATATATTAGACATATTATTTAATTCCACTATCAACTACCAATCTAAACCTTTGGCTTGATGATCCATATGTTGTATCAATTACGAGAAATCTTTTTGGGGAAAAAAATCTTAACAAAGGTACCTGTGTCAAAAAGGCTATGGAATAGTCATTTCCCTGAGCAGCTACTTCTTGGATCAAATCCTTAGTGCCATTTTTCAGAAGCTTCTCTTCTACAGAATCACCACTTACAAGCCTAGAAACAATGGCAGAGGACTTGTTAAACCACTCTTGCAATAGTTGTCAAAAAACAAAGAAGAATTTTAGCGACCACCTTGAACAATAGAGCTGAATTTGTAAGGCTTTGTCTAGCAGAAGATAAAATGCATATTAGGGATGTAAAATCCCATTTAATTGGTTAAACGTAGTTTATAATTGGTTAACCGATTAAGGAGGGGGTAAGCGCGGGGCCGTTCCAGTTCGGCTGCCTGGCTGGAGCAACCCTCCGGCTCCCAGGTACTGGTTAACCATTACCCAGTAAATATCACTCGTTAAGGGCGATGCTTAGTGAGTAACCAGTTAACTGGTTACCTGTTCACATCCCTAATGCGTATTCTTAAATAGTGTTAGCGAGCACATTTTAATTAACATTTTAAAAACTCTAGTGAAGACAGGGCACATTGTATTTTACACATAAGCTGGTCGAGGTGAAGCTTAGACACCCCCTCCCAGCTAACATGTTAAGAATACAGGCAGTCCCCGGGTTACATCAATCTGACTTACGTCGGATCCCTAGTTACAAACGGGGGGGGGGGGCGCAGCTAGTTGGGGGTGCCTCCCCTACTGTCACCGCCTCTGGCAGCGCGGGGGGCGCATACCCCCAGCAGACCAGGGAGACGCGGAGCAGCTTTTCTCGCCGCAGAGGACGCGGGTCTGCTGGGGAGAACAAGACACCAGCCAAAAGGGGGCACCCCAGAGCGGAAAAATTAATTTCCTAGGGAACAGCAGGAGCAGCAGGCAGAGAGACCCATTGTGTTACAGTCCCCACCTTGGGAGCAACAGCTCTTTCCCTCTTCAGCACTAGAGCTGCAAGTATCTTGTTAGCGTCACGTGAAATTAACAAGTCCCTTCCAGCCTGGCAGAGGTGAAGCTGAAAAATTACCCAGTGGTGTGGGTGGGCAAGAATGGGGAGGAGCAGGGCAGAAGGGAAGAGGGGATAAGCCCCAACCCCACACCCTGGCTGGAGCGGAGCAGGGTAAGCCCCGAGGGGATGGGTCTGGTTGCAAAGTGGGTGAGTGGACAATGAGGACCCACCTGTGGCTAAACTCCTGTTCCCAACACAGAATTTTTCTTTACAATTAATCCTGTGGATAAATACACACACACACACACACACACACCCCACAGGAAGGGATTTCCATTTTCTGCTCAGCAGAATACAACAACAGCTTTGATTGTATCAATATTTCACTGTGCTCTCCAATGACTACTGATTACACTTAATACCCATTTCACTGAACCAGCTGTAGCAAATTCTATTTGAAACAGTAATATGTATTGAATAAACTTTTTTAGTTATAAAAAAACAAAGATTCTGATTATTAAATGAATAACTGGGATCTTTCAGGTACCCCAAAAGGAAGATTTGGATATAGCATGAAACACTGAAACTTATGATCAATTTTTAATTAAAATATCAACCAAAAAACCCTTCATATCAAAACAGTATGTGTTTTTCTTAAAATAAGGAAGTTGTATGAGAATCAGGGTCTTTCCCACCTAACTCCAGCTCCCCCCCCCAAAATATGTACCAGTTCCGACTTACATACAAATTCAACTTAAGAACAAACCTACAGTCCCTATCTTGTACATAACCCGGGGACCGCCTGTACACTATATCTGTCAGTTAAAACTTGCTAGCTAACACAGTTGCAGGACACATCTTTTATCCTAGTCCAGACAAGCCCTTGACATCATGTTTACTTTACCTTAGATTTATCAACATGGGTAGACTGTCATTTAGAAATAACACAAAACAACAGCACTAGTGAAATAATTTAAGCAAGGTGTGACGACCATGCTCCCCCTTGTTTGTTTATATAAAACATTGCGGTTGTATTGTCCGTACGCGGCCCTCCATCTGCGGGGGACCACAGTCCTTAGTGTCCCCAGATAGGCTCCCCACCCAAGAGTTAAGGCGTCCGTCACTAGTGTCAGTGTGTGTGTCAACGGGGCAAATGCCACTCCCTTGCCCAAATTGAGTGGGTGTGACCACCACCTCAGGGTGGATGTCACACCTGGCAGAATTGACACCACCATGTCTAGACTATCTCGCTTTGGTCTGTAGACTGAGGTGAACCACCCCTGCAGGGGTCTGAGGTGCAGCTGCCCATATCTGACCACGTGGCAGCATGACACCATATGAGCCAATAGACGGAGGCATGTCCTCACTGTTGTGATGGAGCATTGGGTGAGGGAAGACACCATGTCCCTTATCAGCTGAGAGCAGGCTTGTGGAAGGGTGGCCCGTGCCCTAAATGAGTCTAGAGTCGTCCCAATGAACTCTGTTTGTTGTACCAGGCTTAACATCGACTTTGCCTTGTTGAGGAGAATACCTGAAGTCCTGAACAGCTCCACATGTGCAAGGAGCTGTTCCTGTGAGCTCCCTTTAGCATCCAGTCGTCCAAGTAGGGTAACACCCGAACACCCCTCTTCCAAAGGAAAGCTGCCACCACTGACATGCACTTGGTGAATATTCAGCAGCGGGGGGGGGGGGGGGGGGGGGCAGTGTAAAGGCCAAAGGGAAGTACTGCGAACTGATAATGTTCGTTCAACACCATGAATCTGAGGCAGCGCCTGGGGGGGGGGGGGATCGTTATATGAAAATGTGTCCATGGTGAACGCAGCATGCCAGTCACCCGGATCCAAGCATGGGATGATGGTGGCTAGGGAGACCATATGCAATTTCAGTTTCCACATGTAGTTGTTGAGGTCTCTCAAATCTAGAATGGATCTCGGACCCCCTTTCGCACCTTCGGGATTAGGAAATAACAGGAACAGAACCCCTTACCCCTCACAGAGACCTCTTAGATTGCCCCAGCACAGTATTCAAGATGTGGTTGTACCATGTGTTTTTGAGAGGCAATAAGGGTATGTCAACACTACAACGTTAATTCGAACTAACGGATCTAGACTAAAAAACTAGTTCGAATTAGCGTTTTGCTAATTTGAACTAGCATGTCCACACAGAGTGGACCCTGAACCGGGCTTAAGGATGGCCGGAAGCAGTGCCGGCAGGGCATCAGAGGAGGCCTTAGAGCGTGGAGATGCTGTCTCAGGCTAGCCCAGGGCTGCGCTTAAAGGGACCCGACCCCCACCCCGGACAGACAGTTCTCAGGGGTGCCCCGCTTGCAAAGCAGTCCTGGCTTGGAGTGCCCGGAGTACCCACACTGGGCACATCACAGCACTCGGCCATCAGCCCGGCTGCACTTGCCACAGGCTGCCATCTGGGGAGAGGGGGCAATTGGGGGGCTGCAGGAGAGCTTCCACCCCCAGAAGCCCGCAGAGCCAGCCCAGTCCTCCCCATCAGGGGCTCGTACCCCATTCCTCCCTCACCTCCTTCCACTTACCCCTCCCTAGCCCCTCTTCTTGATGTACAAAATAAAGATAACGTGTGGACAAAACTAGAAACTCTGTTTATTTAACAAAACTCGGGGAAACTGGGAAAAGGAGGTGGGAGAGGGGAAGAGAGAGGGTGGGAGAGGGGAGGGGGAAGAAAGGGAAAGGAGGGGGAGGGGAAACTGAAGGATCAGGGGTGGGGGTCTCGCCGGGCCAACCGCCTCCCAGCACGGCGAGGGAGGGGGCCTCGGCGTCCCCGGGGGGATGGGGTGGAGGGTGCGGAGGTTGAGGTGGGGGGTGTGGACATTGAGGAAGAGGTTGTGGGGGTTGAGGAGGAAGAGGTGGGAGGGGGGGCAGGAGTGGGAGGAGGGACAGCAGTTGGGGGGGCAGCAGGCGCAGGACCAGCACGGGGCACCATGCTCTGCAGCAGGAGCTGCAGGTTGGTGCTCAACCCTCGGAGCTCAGCCAGCAGCTTGTGGCGGAGCTGCAGGTCTTCCCACATCCAGGCCTACAGTGTGCGGTGCATGGCTCGCAGGGCCCCCAGGTGCTGGTCCCAGTACTCCTGCCGCGTGGTGGTGGTCTGGAGCAGGCCGCGGGTGCGGGAGCATGTCCCGGGCGGGGGGGTGCGCCCTGCACGAGCAGCTGGTGCAGCTGTAGAGAAAGAAGAGAAGGGGTCAGTTCTCCCTGGGGACGCAGAGGATGATGCCCAGCCCCCTCCCCCACTCCGCAACGTGAGGGTGACCATGTCCTGCACCGTCACAGCCGCTGTGCTTGTACAGAGGCCATGGTCAGGATGTCTGGCTCTCCCCGGGACAGGGAGCTGCCCCAAGACCACACCCATGTCCCTGTGCCATGTATAGTGTGGCCGCGGCGGTGGGGGGGAGGGGGAGATGTCCCCTGCCTCCGTGTAGAGGGGACATGTGAAGGGCAATCATCCTGCTGGGTCCTGCCCCGGGGTCAGGAGCATGTCACGTCTCTTTGCACACGCATGTGCCTATTGGGCCATGGCCCCTGGGTGTCACGCAGCTGGAGCCACCTGCCCAAGGGTGGCATGGCACATGCTTGCACATGCACAGGTGTCTGCGTGATCCGTGGGAGGCATGGCCCACGCGCGCGGTCTCTGGTCTCCCTCCCACCTCCCCCCCCGAACTACTTAATTCAAACTACTTACCCGGTACGGTCTCCCTGGACGACCCTGCTGGAACAGCTGGTGGTGGCCCCTCCGGTGCGCCCAGGTCAGGGCCCTCTGGTCCCAGCTCGCTGTCCCCCGGGCTGGCACGGACCGACCCGCCCCCCAAGAGTTGGTGGAGGGCAGCGAAGTAGGGGCAGGTGGCAGCCCCTCCTGCGGCGCCGCCCCTTGTGGCCCTGGCGTACCCCTGCCGCAGCTGTTTCAACTTAATTCGCACCTGCTCTTGGGTGCGCCTGTGTCCCCTGCTGGCCATGGCGGCTGCTATGCGGCCGTAGACGGCCGCGTTCCTCCTCCTAGTGCGGAGATCATGGACATTGGGGGCCTGTCCCCAAATCTCAATGAGGTCCATGACCTCCGCACTAGACCAGGAGGCCGCGCGCCGTCTACGGCCCCTGGCTGGCCCCTGGGTGCTGGGGGACTGGGCAGGGGACGGCTCACTGCCACTGGCTGCCTGGCTCATCGTGGGGCCACTGGCTCAGGGGCAGAGACTGCTGGCAGGGCTGGCTGACTCCAGTGCCGTCTGGCCAGAGTCTACCCCTTTAAGGGCCCAGGGCTGGGGGAGAGGAGAAGAGTTTTCCTGGTTGTGCCCAGAGAGGCCACCAGGGGGAACCTGGGGAGGGCTAGCCTCCCACTAGTTCGAATTAAGGGTCTACACAGCCCTTAATTCGAACTAGTAAGTTCGAACTAGGCTTAGTCCTCGTGGAATGAGGTTTACCTAGTTCGAACTAAGCGCTCCGCTAGTTCCAATTAAGTTCGAACTAGCGGAGCGCTAGTGTAGCGCCTATGAAAGTTAGTTCGAACTAACGGACTTTAGTTCGAACTAACTTTGTAGTGTAGACATACCCTAAGATATTCTCAAATAAGCTATCAGTTTTCGTTTGTGCGGCCTTCGGTAGGCTTCAAGTTTGACATGCCTGATATAGATGGTGGTATGAGCTTTTGTGGGCACAGCCCACTTCAGATGACCAGAGTTTTGAGTTTAGGGTGTTTAGACCCAAAATAAACAGGGGAGAAGGGAGAGGGGGTAAGGGGGAAGAAAAAGATGGGGGGGGGGGGAAGGAGCACAGGGTATGAAAATATCAAAGGGAAAAACAGGAAGGCAGAACTGGCAATCAGTAAGCACCTGAAGATTGGGTAGTTAAAACAAAGCAGATAAGGATCAAAGGCAATAGATAGGAAGGATACTAATGCAAGACTCTACACAAAGAGCTGTTTGCACCTTCATTGAATGTTAGGTTGATAATGTCCCAGGCATCCCTCATCTCATTGAGGCCATTAGCATGAGAATTGAACTTGCAGATGAATTGTAATTCCAACACCTCTCTGTGTATTTGACTTGTAGAATTGGTTTGTGACAAGACAGCCACCTGGAGATCTTTACTGGAGATCAAATTACTATACCTAATCACTCTTTAAAAGATCTCCAGGTGGCTGGAGTATTTGACTTGTAGAATTGATTTGTGACAAGACAGACACCTGGAGATCTTTTAAAGAGTGATTAGGTAGATTGAAGTGCTGTCCAACAGGTTTCTGTATGTTCCCTTTATGTATATCTGATTTGTGTCCATTGATTCCTTCTCGTAGGGACTGTCCAGTTTGTCCACTATATATAGCAGTGAGGCATTGTTGGCATTTGATGACATGGACCAAATTAGTGGATGTGCAGTTGAATGATCCTTTGATTTGGTAGCTTATGTTGTTGGCTCCAGTGATGAATTCGCTTGTATAGATGTGTGGGCAGAGTTGGCACCGCGGCTGACTGCAGGGGTGGGTTCCTGGATGTTTATGATGTGGTTGTGTAGCATGGGTACTGGAAAGAATTTGTTTCAGGTTGGGGGGTTGTCTGTAAGCGAGAATGGGCTTTTCCCCAAAGGCCTCAGGGTATGTCTACACTACCCCTCTAGTTCGAACTAGCAGGGTAATGTATGCATACCGCACTTGCTAATGAAGCCCGGGATTTGAATTTCCCGGGCTTCATTAGCATAAGCGGGGAGCCGCCATTTTTAAATCCCCGCTGCTTCGAACCCCGTGCAGCGCGGCTACACGGGGCTCGAACTAGGTAGTTCGGACTAGGGTGCCTATTCCGAACTACCGGTACACCTCATTTCACAAGGAGTAACGGTAGTTCGGAATAGGAACCTAGTCCGAACTACCTAGTTCGAGCCCCGTGTAGCCGCGCTACACGGGGTTCGAACCAGCGGGGATTTAAAAATGGTGGCTCCCCGCTTATGCAAATGAAGCCCGGGAAATTCAAATCCCGGGCTTCATTTGCAAGTGCGGTATGCCTACATTACCCTCCTAGTTCGAACTAGCGGGGTAGTGTAGATATACCCTCAGAGTGAGGGATCATTTTCCAAGATGGGTTGCAGATTGTGTAAAATGCATTGGAGGGGTTTGAGTTGTGGACTATAGGTAATAACAAGTGGAGTTCTGTTATTTTCTCTCTTGGGTCTGTCTTGAAGTAGTTCGTGTCTGGGTACTTTTTTGGCTCTGTCAGTCTGTTCTCTCACTTCTCGAGGTGGGTATTTCACTTTTAGGAATGCTCTATATAGATCCTGTAGGTGTTTGTCTCTGTCTGTGGGATCGGAGCAAATCCGGTTGTATCTTAGGGCTTGGCTGTATACAGTAGATTGAGAAATGTGTCTGGGATGGAAGCTGGAGGCATGAAGGGAAGTGTCATGATTATGAGGGTTAGCCAGCAGCCTGGGGATTAAGGGGTTAACTACACCTAGCCAGGTGGAGTGACCAATAGGAATGTAGGTGGGACTTTCAAACTGGGACAAAGGAATTTGGGTTTTTTTTCTTTCTCCCTTTTGTCTCAGAGAGTTCTCTGCAGCTACAGAGAGGGACAAGCATGTCTCTCTCTCTCTCTCCAAGACACCATTCTTCATTTTCTGTAAGTAGGGTAAAGTTTAGGCAGTTTCGTTAGGCTTTATTGTTTTAAGGGTGGGGTCTGGGATCTGGCACTGCTTACAAGATGTGTTGGCTTTTCTTTGTAACTAAGTTCTAGGCCCATGGAGTTTCTCCATGAGTATATTTTGTTACCTCCCTATCTAGTCATTATGTTTGCAACAGGAATATTGTTGTAATAATAAAAAGTTCTTTCTTTTCTTTTATTAACCTGGCAGTGGTTAATGGTGTGCCCTGATTTTTATTTTAGAGGTGAGATTTCCCAAATGATCTTTCCCCTGGTTTCTTTAGCAACATTTGGGTGGTGGCAGCGGAAGTTTTATTCCCAAGATCTAGGGTTTTAAGATCTTGGGGGAAGTTTTATGCCAAAGCCTGGTAGATAAGGCTTTGGGGTACACTTGCTGGCCCCCACTTCTGCATTTATCATGCCAGAGTGGGGAAGGAGCCATGACAGGAAGTGTAGCGGTTGGTGGGTTTCTGGTATAGGGTGGTGGAGATTTGTCCATTATTTAATTGTACTGTAGTGTTCAGGAAGTGGATTTCTCGTGTGTACTGGTCCAGGCTGAGGGTCCATATGATGAAGATGTCATCGATGTAGCGTAAGTAAAGTAGGAGTGTTAGGGGGCGAGAGCTGAGGAAACATTGTTCAAGGTCAGCCATAAAGATGTTGGCATATTGTGGGGCCATGCGGGTGCCCATGGCTGTGCCGCTGACTTGGAGATACAAATTGTCTCCGAATTGGAAGTAGCTGTGGGTGAAGACAAAGTCACACAGCTCTGTAATCAGGTGTGCAGTGCTGTTATTGGGGATGGTGTTCCTGATGGCTTGTAATCCGTCTTCATGTGTGTGACGGAGCCGGCGGACTCCGCACCCTCACGCCAGGGGTCCTAGGGAGCGGGGCCGGTAAGGTAACGCCGGCTTGCCCGGGGGACGCCGGCGGCAGCAGCTATGGGGCCGCGGGCGGTGCCAACGCGGCCCAAGACCTGCCGCCGGAGCAGAGGCGGCCGGGCAAATGGCGCCGGTGCAGGTGCAAGAGTGGCCGTGAGTGGCCGCAAGAGGCCGCGCCTCTCACGTCAAGGGATGGGGGACGACGGGAAGATGCGGGCACGGCCGGGGGGAGGAGTCTCCCCGGGAGCGCCAGATTCAAAAGGGGCCGGCCCCCGACCGGGAAGGGAGGAATGGCTGGAAGAGGGACCGGGCTTCGGCGGACGGGACGTAGCCGCGGGGGAAGTCGGCGGCGGAGGGCGCGATTGGGTTGTGACGCGCTAGCCAGAGAGTTTAATGGGGTGAGTAGGAAGTAGCTCAGGGCAGGGCATCTGGCCTGTGGGTCAGCAAGTTTCAGGCGGTGTCCCTACTGACCACAGGGAGAGGAGAGAACGCCATCTCCCCTTCCCTAGGGCCCTGGGCTGGGACCCGGAGGAGAGGGGGGGCCTGGGTCCCCCTACTCCCCGCCTTACTACGACGAGGCGAGGGTGGAAATAGGGGTGCGGGGTGTCTCCGCTACCTGGGAGTGTGAGCGTGGTGTGCGCATTAAAGACACTGGACTCATCCCAAGCGGGTGTGTGATTGATTAAGAGGAAAGGGCCGGCTGAGGACTGTACGTACAGGAAAGGGGGGGGCAGACCCTTACAATGTGGAATGTTGGTGTAAAGAGCTTCTAAGTCCATAGTGGCCAGGATGGTATTTTCAGGTAGATTACTGATGTTCTGAAGTTTCCTCAGGAAGTCAGTTGTGTCGTGGAGGTAGCTGGGAGTGCTGGTAGCATAGGGTCTGAGGAAGGAGTCGATATAGCCAGATAAGCCTGTGGTGAGTGTGCCAATGCTTGAGATGATGGGCCATCTGGGATTTCCAGGCTTGTTTATTTTGGGTAGCAGATAGCAAGTTCCTGGTCAAGGATTAGGAGGGGTGTTAGTGTAAATTTGTTCCTGAGCAGCATCCGGGACCTTCATGAGCAGTTTTTTCAGGGTGTTTTGGTATTCCTTAGTGGGGTCATAGGAGAAAGGCTTGTAGAATCTGGTATTGGCGAGTTGTCTGTTTGCCTCCTGTTCATGATGACTACAGCACCTCCTTTGTCCGCCTCTTTGATTATGATGTTACGATTGTTTTTGAGGCTGTGTATAGCATTGCGTTGATTTCCCTTTACAGAAACCATGTTGATTTTTTCCCCAAGAAATTATGTCCATCTATCTCTGACAATTTTGCCCGGTACTGACGTTGTACAGACATTAGACTCGCTCTGTAATTGCCAGGATCACCTCTAGAGCCCTTGTTAAATATTGGCGTCACATTAGTTATCTTCCAGTCACTAGGTACAGAAGCTGATTTAAAGTCAGTAGTTCTGCAATTTCCCATTTGAGTTTTTTCAGAACTCTTGGGTGAATGCCATTTGGGCCTGGTGACTTGTTACTGTTCAGTTTATCAATTTGTTCTGAAACCTCCTCTAATGAGACCTCAATCTGGGACAATTCCTCAGATTTGTCACCTAAAAAGAATGGCTCTGGTTTGGGAATCTCCCCAAAATCCTCAGCTATGACGATTGAAGCAATGACCTTATCGTCTTCGAATGCTCCTTTAGCATCTTGAGCATCTGGGGCCCCACTGGTTGTTTAGCTGGCTTCCTGCTTCTGATGTATTTAAACATTTTGCTGTTACTTTTTGCGTTTTTGGCTAGCTGCTCTTCGAACTCCTTTTTGGCTTTTCTTATTATATTTTTACACTTAATTTGCCAGTGTTTATTGCTCCTTTCTATTTTCCTCACTAGGATTTAACTTCCACTTTTTAAATGATGTCTTTTTATCTCTCACTGCTTCTTTTATTTGGTTAAGCCAAGCAACGGTGGCACTTTTTTGGTTCTCTTACTGTGTTTTTAATTTGGGGTATACATTTACATTGGGCCTCTATTATGGCATCAAAAAGTTTCCATGCAGCTTGCAGGGATTTTACTTTTGTCACTGTACCTTTTAATTTCTGTTGAACTAACCTCCTCATTTTTGTGTAGTTCCCCTTTCTGACATTAAGGGTATGAGCTATCTTCGTGGATGCTGTGGGTTGTAGTATTGTCAGTAATTTGTACTGTTTATCTTGTACCTCTTGGAGTGTAATGTCTTGTGATTGGGCTACCTGCTTAAACAGTTCTTGAAATTGTTTCAGATCGTCTACCAGTGGGGAAGGCAATATCTGGAAGACTGCTTTGTCCAGTCTAGTGGATCTGGGTTCGTGTGAGGAGCTCTCTGAGTTCGAGTGAGGTAAGTCATCGTGATCATTAGAACCCGTTTGAGATATTACTGAGGGCGGGTGAGCTGGAAAGGAATGCGTGGAAATTGTGGGGGAGCACCTGGAGGGGTGCTGCTGTTGTGATGTAGAAGCTGTATGTCTTGAATGGTAGGCATGGGAGGAGCGTGGCCGGTACCCTTGCCATGTATCCCAAGGGACCCATTGAGGCTGGAACTGCTGTGGGGGGTACATCCACAGTTGGTTGGACCACATGGGATACTGTTGGAGGGAATGACCCCTATATGAATGCCAGGAAGCCAATGATGGAGAAGGAGAGGAATGGCATGATGAGAACCTACTCCTATGCCCACTGTCATAGTCAGCTCTTGGGGAGAGCGGGGTAGGAGAGTGGGAAGCATCTTGTGGCATATTAGGCTACATCTAGACTACAGGCTTCTTGTGCAAGACGCTTTTTTTTGGAAAAGATCTTTCAAAAAAAACTTTCTTGCGCAAGAGTGTCCACACTGCAAAAGTGCATTGAAAAAGTGATGCGCTTTTTCGAAAGATAGCGTCCAGACTGCCTGGATGCTATCTCGCCTGTAAGCAGTAATTGCTATGGACAGGATGGCCACCAGGGCACCTGTGCTTTTTCCTCTTCCCTGTTCACACACGCCTTTTTGCGAAAGAGCTCTTTCAAAAAAGGCTTCTTTTTTGTAGAAAGAGGAATACCAATTGTGCAAAAACTCCTCTGGTCTTTCGATTTACTCTCAGAAGAACGCGCTTGGGCTACGTCTACACTGGCCCCTTTTCCGGAAGGGGCATGTAAATTTCACCAGTCGTCGTAGGGAAATCCGCGGGGGATTTAAATATCCCCCGCGGCATTTAAATAAAAATGTCCGCCGCTTTTTTCCGGCTTTTAAAAAAGCCGGAAAAGAGCGTCTACACTGGCCCCGATCCTCCGGAAAAAGTGCCCTTTTCCGGAGGGTCTTATTCCTACTTTGAAGTAGGAATAAGACCCTCCGGAAAAGGGCACTTTTTCCAGAGGATCGGGGCCAGTGTAGACGCTCTTTTCCGGCTTTTTTAAAAGCCGGAAAAAAGCGGCGGACATTTTTATTTAAATGCCGCGGGGGATATTTAAATCCCCCGCGGATTTCCCTACGACGACTGGTGAAATTTACATGCCCCTTCCGGAAAAGGGGCCAGTGTAGACGAGCCCTTGCAGTGTGGATGTTCTGTGAGTTTTGTTGGAAAAACGGTTGTTTTTCCGACAAAACTCTGTGTCTAGACATACCCTTAGTGTGCCCCTGGGAGTAAGACGCTACTGTGGAGCACGGTGAGCAAGCTCCTGCTCTTGTCTGGCTGTGGAGATTTTTGTAGGTGCCACGTCTTGTGCTGCACTTTCTTATGCTGCAATGCCAGGGGGCAGTCAGGGTCGTTCTGCCCAGTCTGTTCAGGCACCGAAGGAGAGCTCACAGGAGCTGATGGTGGGGGCATATGCATTGGTGCCACTGCCTCCGCAGTGCCGACCAGTGTGGCAAGTTTGGATTCTGCCTCAGCTCTCCTGGCTGATGCAGACTTGTGTTTCTCCGCGGTGCTGGAGACTGACTGCACCAGGGAATGAGAGGCTCTGGGCAACACTGATAGTGAGCGTGCCAGGGAAGCCTGCGTGGCTTGAGAGCCTTTGCAGGGAGATGAAGCAGCCCCCTCAGCGGGCTTTTGCTCTCTCCGGGTGTCCTCTGGATTGTCCCGTGAGGGTAGAAGGGACTTCTCCCATAGGAGGGTTTTAAGCCACATTTCACGGTCTTTTCTGGCCCTAGCTGTCATGTTCAAGCAGTGAGGGCACTTATGTGCTGCATGAGATTCCCCAGGGTATGTCTACATTACAGTGCTATTTCGAATCAACTTAATTCGAAATAGTTAATTTGAATTAAGCTAATTCGAAATAACGCATCTATACACACAAACTATTTCGAAATAGCGCATCCACACTGAGTGGACCCTGAACCGAAGTTAAGCTTGGCCGGGACCAGTGCTGACAGGGCATCAGGTTGGGACTTAGTGTGTGGGGCTGCTGCCTGAGGCTAACTGAGCTCCGTGCTTAAAGGGACCTGACCCCCACCCCGGACAGACAGTTCTCAGGGTTCCCCGCTTGCTTGTCTACCTCGATGAGGGACAGCAAAGCAGACCTGTCTTGGAGTGCCCTGAGTGCCCGCACTCGGGACACCACAGCACTAAGCCACATAGAGCCAGCGTTGCCCCTGGGCACGCCGGTGCGTCTCGTGGGGTCGTTGCCATCAGACCGGCTGCACTTGCTGCAGGCTGCCATCCCGGGGGTGCATTGGGGGCCTGTCAGGATCCAGGAGGCCCTGAGGGAGAGCGTCCACCCAAGGAGCCCTCAGAGCCTCCTTGGTCCTCCCCACTGGGGGCTCGTGCCCCATTCCTCCCTCGTGTCCTTCCACTTACTCCTCCCTAGCCCCCTTCCTGATGTCAAATAAAACACACGTATGTTCAAAAATAGAAACTGGGTTTATTGAACCAAACTGGGGGGGGATTGGACCTCTGGGGAGACTGGGAAAAGGAGGTGGGAGAGGGGAAGAGAGAGGGTGGAAGAGGGAAGGGGGAAACCTGGGAGGAGGGAGCTGGAAGGGGGAAGCCAGGGGAAGAAGGGGGAGGGGAAGCTCAGGGCTCAGGGTTGGGGGTCTCACCAGACCAACTTGACTTTCATGCAAACCTGCCCCTGGGTTCACATGTGGCCTTTGGTGGCCAGGCTGGCAGCTATCCTGCCATAGACGGCCGTATGCCTCCCTCTAGGGCTGAGATCATGGAAGTTGGGGGCATCCCCCCCCAAACCTGAATAAGGTCCATGATCTCCACCCTGGGCCAGGAAGGCGCCCACCTTCTCCAGCCCCTGTCAGGCTCCTGGGAGCTGGCAGACTGCTCCTGGGGAGCGGTGGAGGGCTGGCCGCCAGTGGCTTGCTGGCTCATGTTTTGGGACCACTGGGTCGGGGCCCCGGTGGCCACTGCTGGCTCTGGGCTGGCAGGCTTGGAGCTGGCACAGGCGCTGTGGCCAGGGTCTACCCCGTTAATGGCTCTGGGGCTGGGGGAGAGGAGAGTAAGTTGTCCTGCTTGTGGCCACCAGGGCTCCCTGGGAAGGGCTGGAGGCCCCCTATTTTGAATTAAGTGTCTACACAGCACTTAATTCGAAATAGCTATTTCTAATTTGGCATTACTCCTTGTAGAATGAGGTTTACCAAATTTGAAATTAGGGCTCCATTATTTCGAATTTATTTCGAAATAGCGGTTTGCCGGTGTAGATGCTATTAAAGTTAATTTGAAATAACTGCTGTTATTTTGAATTAACTTTGTAGTGTAGACCTAGCCCCTGGCATTTAACACAGGAGGGATGGCCATCCGAGATAGGCATCGAGTCTATGCCTGAGTCACATCTTTTAAAGCCAGGGAAACTCGGCATGCTGAGAAAAAAACCGCCGCTACCACGGTTGCCTTCTTTCTTTTTTTTTCCCCTAGTATAACGAACATTGAAACTAGCGATAACTGACTAAACTATGAGGTATAAGTCTAAACTAATTCTAATAATCTTGTTTTCCTGTCAGGAAGAAGACTGCTCTGACTCTTGTCTTCAGCCGAGGACGGTAGAAAAGGAACCGATGGGACACATGCTGCACGCACACTCCATAAATGGCGGAGGCGCGAGACACTAGGTGCGCATGCACGGCGCAAGGGGCACCACTCAGCAAAATTCTCCAATCCCCGGCACAAGGACTCACTGAGATCTGAATGGAGCACCCACAGGGACACCACTCGTTGAAGACTTGATCATTTCAAATTAAACATCAACATTTCACTTTTAGTAGCAAAAAGTCTAAGAGCTACCTGAAAACTCATGTGACACTAACAGAATAAGTATACGTATTAAAGTGATGTCCACTGTCTTTTCAAGAGCACTAAGAGAGGTTTAAAGAAACAAAATATTCATTCAAAATAAAATGAGGGAAAAAAACCCCCACATATTAAATAGCTTGAATATTAAAATTTGCTGCTTAAGCAAGATCTATATTAAGAGAGCTGCACCTAGACAAGTCAAAAAGCTCTAAAATGGTAAGATTTCTCTGATTTAAATGCAGACGTTTTACAAGCAAAAAGCAAGAAGTATTGCAAATCATTACAAAATGGTGGCATGAAATTTAGCTTTTGTAAAAGCAGTGCATTACCCCAGAGATGAAATTAATACATCAGTGCTCAGTATTCTATATCCATACTAATAGGCAGGGAACATACAACCTTAAAGCGAAGCCTCACTGCTTTTCTCTGCCTAACAGTTGTGACTTCTCTGCTAGAGAGGTTTTTAAGCAGATGGATTAGTGTTTAATATGAAAATAATTAGGATAGAGCCAAAACATTTGGCCTGAAGGAAGGCTTGCCAGCAGCGGAAACATGCAGAAATAGGAGATTATGTTAACACCGCTAATATATGTCCACAGCAAGTTTATTGTTTCTTATCCAATTTTTTATTTTCCTTGGTCAGAAGCAGCATAGTGAGCAAGGCTAATCAGAAGAGTGACCAAAAAAATCCCAGATTCTGTACACATTTTAGGGTGCCTAGTAACTTAACCTTAGTGCAGTAAAAAGGTAGGAGAAACCTTGAAAGGGGAGGCCACTGACTAGGCAACCGTGCCTGGGCCTGAGAGGTCAGTACCAGCCTCTGAGGCAGCACACTTTGTTGGAGGTGGGGTGGGGCACGGCGCTGTGGCTGGGTCTGGCCTAGCTGTGAGGCATGTGCAGTGGTCTGACCCTGCTGTTTCACAGAATTGGCTGTGCTAGTTGCTGTGGTGAAGGTTGCTGCTGGCTGGTGTCTTGGAGCACTGGTAGAAGCCTGAGTTGTCTGAAACTGTGCTGCTGCAGCTGCAATCAATAAGGTTTGTTTGTGCAAGCTGTTAGAGATTTTAACTCCATTGTTTTAAACAACCTGCACTAAAAAGAAACCTTCCAACAGGATATTAAAATGGCTAAAGGAATGGCTTTTCCTTATCATAGAATCATAGAATCATAGAATAATAGGACTGGAAGGGACCTCGAGAGGTCATCGAGTCCAGCCCCCCGCCCTCAAGGCAGGACCAAGCTCCGTCTACACCATCCCTGACAGATGTCTATCTAACCTGTTCTTAAATATCTCCAGAGAGGGAGATTCCACCACCTCCCTTGGCAATTTATTCCAATATTTGACCACCCTGACAGTTAGGAATTTTTTCCTAATGTCCAATCTAAACCTCCCCTGCTGCACTTTAAGCCCATTACTCCTTGTCCTGTCCTCAGAAACCAAGAGGAACAAATTTTCTCCTTCCTCCTTGTGACACCCTTTTAGATATTTGAAAACCGCTATCATGTCCCCCCTTAATCTTCTTTTTTCCAAACTAAACAAGCCCAGTTCATGAAGCCTGGCTTCATAGGTCATGTTCTCTAAACCTTTAATCATTCTCGTCGCTCTTCTCTGTACCCTTTCCAATTTCTCCACAACTTTCTTGAAATGTGGCGCCCAGAACTGGACACAGTACTCCAGCTGAGGCCTAACTAGTGCAGAGTAGAGCGGCAGAATGACTTCACGAGTTTTGCTTACAACACACCTGTTGATACAACCTAGAATCATATTTGCTTTTTTTGCAACAGCATCACACTGTTGACTCATATTCAACTTGTGGTCCACTATGACCCCTAGATCCCTTTCCGCCATGCTCCTTCCTAGACAGTCGCTTCCCATCTTGTATGTATGGAACTGATTGTTCCTTCCTAAGTGGAGCACTTTGCATTTCTCTTTATTAAACCTCATCCTGTTTACCTCTGACCATTTCTCTAACTTGCTAAGGTCATTTTGAATTATGTCCCTATCCTCCAAAGAAGTCGCAACCCCACCCAGTTTGGTATCATCTGCAAACTTAATAAGCGTACTCTCTATCCCAATATCTACGTCATTGATGAAGATATTGAACAGTACGGGTCCCAAAACAGACCCTTGCGGAACTCCACTTGTTATCCCTTTCCAGCAGGATTTAGAACCGTTAACAACAACTCTCTGACTACGGTTATCCAGCCAATTATGCACCCATCTTATCGTGGCCCTATCTAAGTTATATTTGCCTAGTTTATCAATAAGAATATCATGCGAGACCGTATCAAATGCCTTACTAAAGTCTAGGTATATGACATCCACCGCTTCTCCCTTATCCACAAGGCTCGTTATCCTATCAAAGAAAGCTATCAGATTAGTTTGGCATGACTTGTTCTTCACAAACCCATGCTGGCTATTCCCTATCACTTTATTACCTTCCAAGTGTTTGCATAGGATTTCCTTAATTACCTGCTCCATTATCTTCCCTGGGACAGACGTTAAACTGACCGGTCTATAGTTTCCTGGGTTGTTCTTATTCCCCTTTTTATAGATGGGCACAATATTTGCCCTTTTCCAGTCTTCTGGAATCTCCCCTGTCTGCCATGATTTTTCAAAGATCATAGCTAAAGGCTCAGATACCTCCTCTATCAGCTCCTTGAGTATCCTGGGATGCATTTCATCAGGACCTGGTGACTTGCTGACATCTAACTTTCCTAAGTGATTTTTAACTTGTTCTTTGTGTATCCTATCTTCTAAACTTACCCTCTCTCTGCTTGTATTCACTACGTTAGGCACACCTCCAGACTTCTCGGTGAAGACCGAAACAAAGAAGTCATTGAGCATCTCCGCCATTTCCAAGTTCCCTGTTACTGCTTCTCCCTCCTCGCTAAGCAGTGGGCCTACCCTGTCCTTGGTCTTCCTCTTGCTTTTAATGTATTTATAAAAGGTCTTCTTGTTTCCCTTTATGCCTGTAGCTAGTTTGATCTCATTTTGTGCCTTTGCCTTTCTAATCTTGCCCCTGCATTCCCGTGTTGCTTGCCTATATTCATCCTTTGTTAGTTGTCCTAGTTTCCATTTTTTATATGACTCCTTTTTTATTTTGAGATCATGCAAGATCTCCTTGTTAAGCCAAGCTGGTCTTTTGCCATATTTTCTATCTTTCCTACACAGCGGAATTGTTTGCTTTTGGGCCCTTAACAACGTCCCTTTGAAATACTTCCAACTCTCCTCAGTTGTTTTTCCCTTCAGTCTTGCTTCCCATGGGACCTTACCTACAAGTTCTCTGAGCTTATCAAAATCTGCCTTCCTGAAATCCATTACCTCAATTGTGCTGGTCTCCCTTCTACCTTTCCTTAAGATCATGAACTCTATTATTTCGTGATCACTGTCCCCTATACTGTCTTCCACTTTCAAGTTCTCAACTAGTTCCTCCCTATTTGTTAAAACCAAATCCAGAACAGCTTCTCCTCTGGTAGCTTTTTCAACCTTCTGAAACAGAAAGTTGTCTCCAATGCAGTCCAGAAACTTATTGGATAGCCTGTGCCTCGCTGTGTTAGTTTCCCAACATATGTCTGGATAGTTGAAGTCCCCCATCACCACCAAATCTTGGGCTTTGGATAGTTTTGTTAATTGTTTAAAAAAGGCCTCATCCACCTCTTCCACCTGGCTAGGTGGCCTGTAGTAGACTCCTAGCATGACATCACCCTCGTTTTTTACCCCTTTTAGCTTGACCCAGAGACTCTCTACACAGCTATCTCCTACATTCATCTCCACTTCAGTCCAAGTGTGTACATTTTTAATATACAAGGCAACCCCTCCTCCCTTTTTTCCCTGTCTGTCCTTCCTGAGCAAGCCGTACCCTTCCATACCAACATTCCAATCATGCGTCCCATCCCACCAGGTTTCTGTAATACCAATGATATCATAGTTGTATTTATTGGTTAGCAATTCCAGTTCTTCCTGCTTATTACCCATACTTCTCGCATTTGTATATAGGCATCTAAGATACTGATTTGATCTTGCCTCCCTGTTGTGCCCTGACCCTCCTTTCTCCTTGCCATTATAGGCCGTATTCCCCCCCATTTCCAACCCATCTCCCAGTCCCGCACATGCAGCACTTACCTGTGGGCTTTGCTCACCTGCCCCCAACAAACCTAGTTTAAAGCCCTCCTCACAAGGTTAGCCAGTCTGTGTCCAAACAAGGCCTTCCCGCTCCTGGAAAGGTGAACTCCATAGACTGGGCTTTCTACCGGCACCTATCACTTCATCCTATTTTTACAACATTATATAATTGGTAAGTGTTTTTTAAAAAGACTAAGTATATCTACAAAAATACTGCAAATCCCTAAAGTCAACAGAACATTATGTACACTTGGGGTTTAAATACCAATTGTGTCACAGCGTATTTCATGCATTATCAGTTAGGCTACACCAGATTAGCTCTGCACTACAGTGATGTCACACTGTAGCAACAAATTTTACTGGCTATTAGTTTGTTTGTTGGGTTATTTTTTAAGCCATGAGTAATCTAGACCACCAAGCTGGAAGAAGAAGTTACTCACCTTTGTGCAGTAACAATGGTTCTTCGAGATGGGTCCCCGTGGGTGCTCCACTCATGGTGTCGGGCTCGTCCCAGTGCCACAGCTCGGAGGCTTTGCATAGCTGTTTTCAACTGGGTCACACCTGCGCAGTGTGCAGCATGCGCCGTTCGCGCTCTTTGATCTTTGCGCACACCTGGCTTACCAGTCAGTTCCTCTCACTGTTCCGCATCTGTAAGGATACAAAAAGAAAAGAACTCTAGAACAGGGAGGAAGGGTGGGATGTGGAGCACCCACGGGGACCCATCTCGAAGAACCATTGTTACTGCACGAAGGTGAGTAACTTCTTCTTCGAGTGGTCCCCGTGGGTGCTCCACTCATGGTGACTTTGTAGCAGTACTCGCGTTGTGTTCCTGGAGTTCAGGCTTGTCAATGACCGAAAGTACTGCTGAGGTCACCGAAGACTCGGGCATCCACCGTCGCTCTATTGCGTAGTGATTCATAAAGGTCAAGCTCAAGGACCATGTGGCTGCCCTGCAGATTTCTGGCAGAGAGACTCCTCTGACAAACGCCGTGGATGTTGCCACTGCCCTGGTGGAGCATGCCCTAGGTATAGTCTGAAGGGGCTTGTTGCGCATCGAGTGACACATGGTGATGCAAGAGACTATGATGTTGGACAGATGCTGGGAAGACAATGGATTGCCCTTGGAGCGGTCTGCTGTGGATACTATTAGGCAGTCGGTCTTGCGCCAGGTCCGTGTTCTATCTATATAGAATGCTAAAGCGCGACATACGTCGAGGGTATGGACTAGCAAGTCTCGAGTCGAGGCATGCGGCTTCGGGTAAAAGATGGGTAAAATAACGGGTTCATTGATATGAAATTGTGTCACAACCTTAGGGATAAAGGCTGGATGAGTGGGGGTATGTCTACACTACCCTCCTAGTTCGAACTACCGTTACTCCTCATTCCACGAGGTGTACCGGTAGTTCGAACTAGGAAGCCTAGTTCGAACTACCTAGTTCGTGCCACGTGTAGCCGCACGGCACAGGGTTCGAACAAGCGGGGTTTTAAAAATGGCGGAGCCCGGCTTATGCAAATGAAGCCCGGGAAATTCAAATCCCGGGCTTCATTTGCAAGTGCGGTATGCCTACATTATCCCGCTAGTTTGAACTAGGAGGGTAGTGTAGACATACCCTACGTAATGTGACTGAGTCCTTGGCGAAAACCATGAAGGGTGGCGTCGCCATTAACAGTGCCAGTTCGCTCACCCTACGGGCAGATGTAATTGCCAATAAGAATACCACTTTCGTGTTGAGCATTGATAACGATGTGGTGGCTAGTGGCTCAAAGGGTGGACACATTAATGTGTCGAGGACCAAATCCAAGCTCCAAGTGGGGGGGATGGGTCTTCATGGTGGTTTGAGGTTCGCTATTCCCTTAAGCAGCCTCTTGGTCATGGGATGAGCAAAGATGGAACAGCCTTCTATGGTGGCATGGAAGGCAATGATTGCTGAGAGGTGAACTCTCAGCGTAGAGATCGAAAGACCTGCCTGGTATAGGGAAAAGATATACTCAAGGTTTTCATGCACTGGTGCAGAGTGTGGTTGGATGCCAGTTCTCACACCAAGCCACGAACCTCCTCCATTTTGCCATATAAGTCATTCTCGTAGTTTCTCTTCTACTGTTCAAGAGTACTGTCTTCACTGCCTCTGAACAAAGTTGCTCTTCTACTCCGAACCAGCTATGAGCCACGCTGTCAGGTGGAGGGTCTCCGGTCTGGGGTGTAGTAGAGACCCTTGGTTCTGGGAGAGGAGGTCTGGGAGGAGTGGCAAGGGGCGTGGTGGTAATAGGGACATCCTGTGAAGGAGTGGGTACCATGGCTGCCTTGCCCAGGCTGGTGCTAAGAGTATGACTCGGGTTGAGTCCTCTCTGATTTTCTGTATTACTCTTGGAATAAGTACCATCGGTGGGAACGCATAGAGGAGAGGTGTTTCCCAACGGATTAATAGTGCATCTCCAAGTGAGCCCTTGCCCATGCCTCCTCTGGAGCAGTAAAGGTGACACTTCTTGTTCCCATAGGTCGCGAAAAGGTCTATTTGTGGTGATCCCAAGCTCGGAAGATGTTGTCCAGGACATCGGGGCGAATTTCCCACTCGTGGTCCTGAGGGAGAAGTCTGCTGGGAGCATCCGCTGTGACGTTGTTCGTGCCAGGTAAGTAGGATGCTATCAGTGTGACGCAGTTTCTTATGCACCAGTTCCATAAGCTGTGCCTGTGCGCAAAGTAATCGGGATCATGCTCCTCCTTGTCAATTGACATAATACATAGTTGCTATGTTATCTGTAAGCACTCGGACGGTTGTACCAGTGACGTGCGTGCGGAAATGTTTGCAAGCAAGGAATACAGCTTTTAGTTCCAGGAGGTTGATATGGGAAACTGCCTCCATTGCCGGCCATCTGCCTTGCATGGACATGCCATCGATGTGTGCACCCCAGCCCAAAAGGGATGCGTCTGTAGTCAATTGGGTCGATGGCTGTTGACATCTGAATGGGACCCCTATTAGCAGATTTCTGGGGTTCAACCACCAACCTAGGGATCTGCGAACTAAAGTAGTTGGTTATCAATTTGTGCGTGGAATGCTTTGCTGGAGTATACACCGATGCCAGCCAGTGTTGGAGACAGTGAAAGTGAAGTCTCGCATGTTGAACTACAAAGGTAGCGGCCGTCATATGCCCCATGAGGCGGAGACAGGTAAGTACAGTGACTGTAGGGGCGTGGGTGACTACCGTTGCTAGCTCTTGTATAACTTGGAAGCACTCGAGGTAAGTACGCACGGGCTGTGGTGGAATCTAGACATGCACCTATGAAATGTATACTCTGCGTAGGATCTGGAGACTACTTTTGCTTGTTGATTATGAGCCCAAGCGATAGAAATGTCTGCCTGGTTACTGTCACCATGCATAGTACCTCTTGTCTCAACCTGCCTTTTATAAGGCAGTCGCCTAAATACGGAAATACGATCACGTCTCTGTGCCATAGGTGAGCCGCTACTACTGCCAGGGTGTTTGAAAACACCCTGGGAGCCGATGCGAGTCCAAACGGTAGCACTTGGTATTGAAAATGATCGTCTCCGATAGTGAAACGGAGAAAACGTCTGTGAGCTGGATGTATCACTATATGAAAATACGCATCTTGCAAGTCGAGGGCTGCAAACCAATCGTCCTTCTCTAGTGACAGTATTATTTTGGAAAGGGTCACCATCTTGAACCTTTGATGGCGGAGGTATTTGTTCAACTTCCTGAGGTCGAGGATAGGCCTCCATCCTCCGGTCTTTTTCTCTGAGAAAATACCGTGAATAAAACCCCCTTCCTCTGAATTGAGGAGGAACGGGCTCTATGGCGCCTATGGAGAGCAGACGCTGGGCCTCTTCCTTCAACAGGGTTTCGTGAGATGGGTCCCTGAAGAGGGATGGAGTTGGTGGATTTGTGGGTGGTATGGTGGTGAAGGGAATGGTAAGTCCGGATACCACAAGTTGTAATACCCAGCAGTCCGATGTAATCGCCCCCCATTGATCTTGAAAAGGTTGAAGTTGATGGTGGAAAAAGGTGGGTGACCTGTTGTTCCGTCACCATAAGGACTTGTTGCATGCCCTCGACTGAACCATCAAACTTGCTGCTTGGCGTTTTGCTGATTGCCTGTACGGGATGGTTGGGGTCGTCTACGTTGTGGGCATTGTCTTGTACGCGATTGGTCTATAGATCGCTGCTACTGCTGTTGTCTCTGGTAGTGGTACTATCCATACCAGAGGAGGTATGACTCTCTCTTGCGCCGAAAGGGGGTGGGGGGGGGGGGGGCGTACATCCCCAGGGTGCGGAGCATAGACTGGGAATCTTTACCAGAATGAAGGACCTCATCTGTCCTTTCTGCAAATAACTTGTTCTTGTCAAATGGGAGATCCTCCACTTTTGTGTGAAGCTCCTTTGGAACTGCTATAGAAGTAAGCCACAAGGAACGCCTCATCGCTATTGCAGTTGTGGTGGTTTGGGCTGCTGTGTCCGCCACATCCAATGAGATTTGTGGACTTGCTCGTGCCGCTGCGAAACCCTCTTGCACAAGAGACTTTAAGAGGGGACACTTATTTTTTGGTCAGTATTGAAGAAGCTGCACTATCTTTTCATAATTGTCAAAGTTGTGATTAGACAACAAGGCAGCATAATTAGAAATGCGTAGGAGCAGGGTTGCCAAGGAGTATACTTTCCTTCCAAATATGTCCAGCTTTTTGACATCTGGTGGTGCCTTATATTGCGGTGCTTTGGCCCGTTGTTGAGCCGCATGTACCACCAGTGAGTTAGGTTGTGGGTGATTAAAGAGGAACTCAAGGTTTTTAGATGGGACAAAATATTTCTTGTCCGCTCTCCTACAGGTTGGTGGCACCGATGCTGGTGTCTGCAAGATGGTATCCGCCACCTCCATAATGGTTTCATCAATGGGAATGGCCACCTTCGTGCTCTGCCTTGGATGCAAGTTTTTCCAATAATCTATACTGTTCTGTTTGCACATCTGTTAGTTGGATTTCCTGAGACTGGGCCACTCGCTTGAAGAGGTCTTGGAACGGTTTAAAATCATCTGGTGGAGAGGCGTCTGCTGGGAAAACTGCCTCATCTGGTGAGGAGGAAGAGCAGTCAGGGATTGGAATTTCAGTCTGCTGGTCCTCCACTTCTGACAGTTGTCACTCCTCCAGGTCCGAGCAGTGTGACGTGGCACCCAGGCTGTGTGTTGGAGAGGTTAGCTGACAACTATGGTGTTGCTGCGATGGCATGTGTCCTGCTGGTGGTGGGCTGACGTGTGAGGGTTGTTGCTAGACACGGTGGTGAAGATGTAAATGTGACGAATACGGAGACCTAAGGCAACGATCATAATAACGATCTGATGGGTGAGGCAATGAGCACCTGGATGATCTGCAACTGGTATAATGTCTCTCACAACTTGCACTTGGAGAATGATGATAGTGTGGTGACTGTCTGTATGGTGGAGAGCAGCATCGGTGTCTGTAGTAGTCACTGTAGTGTGAATATCCATACGGTGAATAGTGTCTATGATAGAAGTGTTGTCGGGGTGTGCTGCCTGTAGGCGTGCTGCAGAGGCGACTGATACACTGGTGGAGAAGGGCAGGGTGAAAATCTCAGACGGGGAATGGGAAACCCCTTGTGTCTGCATTTTGTAAGGTGTTTTCACTGTATGCTCTGATTGCCTCTGTGCTGGCTCTGGTGCAGGTGTTCCATCAAGCCACGGCACCGCTGTGCTTGCCGGTGCCGCAGCTGTTTGAGCTGTGGGGTTGTTGTGTGGGGCCGATAACAGTGGCTGCTGTGTTGCCGGTGCCAGGAGAACGTCTTCTGGTGGTTCTGCTGCTGTCCACGCGGGTGATGGCTGCTGTGGCGCCGCTTGAGCAGCTGAGCGGAGGGGTGCCGACGTCTTTGTACCGTGGGTGCCACTTGTTGGCACCAGGGAAGCTCCATGGGTCGCCACCGGCTTGTTTATTCTTCTCCCCAATGCAGGTACTGGTGGTTGTGGGACAGAGGCAGAAGACCCTGCCTTATCTCCCCCGGTCCTCTCAGGCAGGAGAAACCTGGTGGGAGAAACTTTTTTTCTTTGCTGTCAGCAGCTCAGGGGAAGAGACCCTTCTCTTGTGGGTTTCCCCAGCAGTAGGCACTCCATCAGGGTCCAGCGCCTTGTCCAGGAGCAAGATTTTCAGGCGCATTTCTCGGTCTCAGCAGGTGCGGGATGTCATTTTTGAACAGTGCCTACATTTTTTAGGAATATGGTTTTCCCCTAGACAGCATATACATGCTGAGTGCCCATCTGAGGTTGGCATGGGCTCGCTGCATAAGACACACTCTTGAATCCTGAGGCTCCAGGCATGACTGGGTTAAGTGATTTTGAGTCCTCTGAGAAGAACTTCTATTAGACTCCCCCTGGCTAAGCTGTTTGTCAGTGACAGCAGGGAAGCCGCAGAAGCCACAGCTTTAACTAAGTGTTAACAACCCCTTTTTAGATAAAAGAAGAACGAAGTGCCACACCTAGCACATGGGCATGCCTATACATGTAAGGCAGCAGCTGCTCTCACACACAGCCCAGCAACCCGCAGATGTGTGCGCAGACCCCAGGGAGGCCCAGGCTGCTCCCCACCCATGAGGGGATCCCACGGTAGCCAAACACTTCCCTTGGCTGCTTGTCCATGGGCTGGGGAAGGGGAAGTGGGCAGCACAGTTCTCTGGGTACCTCGGGGCCCCTGTGAGGCTGGGCCTGCTGTGCAGGCCACACATGGCCTTGCTCCCCGGACATCCCCCTTCTCTGGGCCACAGACTGTTGGTTGCTGCTCACAGAGGAGGGCACGGCCTTAGGGACAGTGTCTGCAGGGATGACTGACCACCTCTCCCTCTGTGTGTTCTCCACAGCCGGGACTGAGGGGTGAACCATACCACTGCAGCCACCCACCACAGCCCAGGAGATCCGAAGGTGCACCAGGGTCCACGAAGACTTGGAGTGGCAGGACTGCACCTGGGACCAGTTGATGCAGCAGTGTGACATGTGTGCCATCATGTCCCACATGATGGCACACCTGCCTGATGCCGCTGCTCCTGGCTTCCACCCTCCTGCCCCCCATGCTATGCCCATTCCCCATCCGCCTGCCCCCCCATGCCATGCCTCTGCTCCCTTCAAGTGATGCCCATGACCCCCCACCAACCCTGACCCCACTGCAGCCCCCCCCCTCCTGTCTACCCCGCTGTGCTCCCCATACCCACCCAACCCTGACAAGGTCCCCACACCCAAGGTGGCACAAATGCCCACCTTTTCAGAATTTTTCATTAATACAGCCTGCATGTTTTTGAAAACCAAACAGGTGTGTTTGAGAGGTTAGGGAAAGGGCAAAGGGAGGGGTTGTGGTGGTGAAGGGATAGGGCCACAAGCTAGAGGCCCCTGGGGAGAGTTACTGGTGTCTGAGAGAACCTCTCCCTCAGGGCCTCCTGGATGCGCACCCCAGCATGATGGGCCTGGTGGATGGCAGCTGTCTGCGGCTGCTGGAAGGCTCACCCCTTGTGGCCAGTGTCTGCCCCTTCCTCTCCACAATGTTGTGGAGGACACAACATGCCGCCACCACCTCAGGAATGTTATGCTCCCCCACGTCGAGGCGGGTCAGCAGGCGCCGGAAGTGTGCCTTGAGGTGGCCGAAGGTGCACTCCACCTGGATCCGGGCCCGGTTCAGATGGGAACTGAATTGGTCCCTGCTGGGATCCAGGTGGCTGGTGTACAACTTCATCAGCATCAGGGGGTAGGCCACGTCCCCCACAATGCACAGTGGCATCTGCACATCCCCAACAGCAAGTTCATGGCGGGGGAAAAGTGTGCCCACCTCCAGCTTGTGGTACAGGCTAGAGTTCCTGAAGACTCAGACATCGCGTGCCCTGCCCGACCACCCCACAAAAATGTCTGTAAAGTGTCCCTGGTGGTCAACCAGGGTCTGCAGCACCATTGAGAAGTAGCCCTTTTGATTGATGTACTGGGCTGCTCGATGCTCTGGTGCATGGATCAGGATGTGGGCCCCATCAATGGCTCCCCCGCAGTTTGGGAACCCCAGGGCAGCAAATCTAGCCATGGTCGAGTTGATGGCCCTCACCACCTGGACAAGGAGACAAAAACCACACAAAATAGAGAAAGAGGGGGAGCCTAAGCCCTTGGGAGATGCCCACCCACCCTGCTCCCCTCCCCCCCCAAACACCCCAGGAGTCACCTCCTAGGAGGCTGCCGCCCCCCCCCCCCCAGCAGCAAGGCTTCCCCCCCACAGCCCCCCTTTCCCAAGGGTCCCCCTTATGCAACTCTCCCCACCCCCCGCAGGGACTGCAGCCCCATAGCGCCTTACCTCCATGAGGAGGGCCCCCGACGGTGGACTTCCCCACGCCGAACTGGTTGCCCACCAACTGGTAACTGTCAGGGGTGGCGCGTGTCCAGAGGGCAATGGCACCCCGCTTCTCTAGGGAGATGGCAGGCTGCAGGTGGGTGTCGTGTCTCTGGAGGGCAGGAGCGAGCCAGGCACCTAGCTCCAAAAAGGCGGCCTTCTGCATGCAGAAGTTTTGGAGCCACTGCTGGTCGTCCCACCCCTCCATGACCAGCCGGTCCCACCAGTCAGAACTGGTGTCGAGCCTCCAAAAACGCCTCTGCACTGTGGGGTGCAGTTGCCAGAGTGGAGCTCCCACACCCATGGAGAGGGTCCCCAGAATGAGTGTGGGGTTGAGCTCGATCAGGATGAGGAAGGCAGCTGGCAGAAAGTGCTGCAAAAACTGCAGCATGACCGTGTGGGGCTATTGCATGCCATGAGGCAGCTCCGGCTCCATGGCACAAGGGAAAAAGCCGAGGCGTCCAAGAAGAACGGGGCAACCACAGCAGGCACTGCGAGAGCTTTGCTGTCCCTCGAAGAGGTAGCAAGCAGAGAACTGGCTGTCCAGGGGGGTCCCTTTAAGCGCGCATCTCTGCAAGGCTCTGGCACCTGCACTCAGAAGCAATTGGTGACCTAAAGCCCTGGCTGAAGTGGTTCCGGGTGGCCTTTTACGCGAGAGAGCAGCCAATCAGTCTGGATGCTCTTTTGGAAAAGCAGATCACTTTTTCTATGTGCTTTTGTGTGTGGACGCTCTCTTGTGCAAGAAGCTTTCAGAAAATCTCTTCCAAAAAAAGGTTCTTGCACAAGAAGCCTGTGGTCTAGACATAGCCATAGATGTGGAGTTATACGAGGAGAGGAAAAGCCATAGGAAGAGGAGTAGCAGAAAGGGAGTACCTGAACAGGACTCACTGGTAGAAATTCTAGCATCCCACTTCAGCCTTCACTGATGAGTTTATTATCTAATCATATCTATCAGCCAGAATCTGGTGTCAAATATCTGATAAAGTCTGCAAGTCTTGTTATTAAATACTAGAAAAATCTACAGCTTTGCAGAAGTAATGCAAAATCTGTACACTAAGCTAAGCCCCAGGGGGAGGAACTGACATTTATTTAAATGGAAGCTCCCAGTAAAAGATTCCAGCCATATACTTTCATAGTACACCTGCAGAAGAATTAGGACTACTATGATGGGCTGCAACGATTGGGGTAAAAAGCAGGAGAGGGTTAATTAAGATTGTCAAAAGACACAGCACCTCTCCATGGCATCACTAGAAAGAGAACCTCTACAACCTGCAGATTTGTCAGTACGTTGGTTCCTTATAAGAAAAATACTGTTAGAAAGCATACTACCATTTGTTCCTATGTTACTGCAGACACAGCTAAATGCCTCAAGAGCTACCCACAAAATATTCACTAAATCTGCAAGAAGATTTGCTCTAGTATGCTAGGATTCCTAGAACCAAAGCCTATTTACTTCTATATTAGTGGTGTGAACTATAACATCAAACTGTCCAAAGTAAAAATTCAGGCTATGGGAGCATGAACTGCAAAACGTGCTAAAATGCTCTAACTGCCTCACGTGGATGCTGCTGGCACGAAGTAAAAGGCACCTATCTGACATTAACACAAACTAGGTTGTGCCAGCAGCACCCACACCAGTCTGCACTGTGAAACAGCTTAGACATAGCCTGTGTCTTGTGTTTCACAAAGCAGCTCCATACTACCTGCTTGGCATGAAAGTAGGTCAGGTCATATTCTACTAAACTTTAATCAGTTTATAACCACCTTGTAGTGGGGTCTATTTGAAAACATGGGAGAGTGGGTGGGCGAAGCCCGCCCACTTTCTAAAAGCCCCTCCCCCAGCCTTGCGGGAGGGACGACTGGACCCGTGCTCAACTAATGACTGGGGACAAATAATGACAAAAGGGTCAGGGAGTGCGGGCTAAAGGTGTATAACTAGGGAACCGGATGGGGACACCGAGCAGAGAACCCCAGACAGCACCCACCGCTCCTCAAAGCTGTCGATGGAGCCAGTGGACGCCGCCCAGAGGAACTCTGCCCGGATACGTGACATGAGGGAAGAGCGGAAATAGGCCCCACAGTCGCAGAGAACCCCCTCGTCCAGCATGCTCCTCCTGGTATTGTATATGGTGGTCTTTGCCAGGGCCAGGAGCAGGTTGACGAGGAGGTCTCGCGACTTTGTGGGGTCACGGATAGGGTGTGCGTATAGGAAAAGGTGAGGGGAGAAGTGCAGCCAGAACCTCAGTAAGAGGTTCTGGAGGAGCCGGAATAGGGGCTGCAACCCGGCGCATTCAAGGTAGGCGTGCGCCAGGTTCTCCCTCACGCCGCAAAAGGGGCAGGTGGCGCTGTATACCCCAATCCCGGACAAGTACACGCCCGTGCTCACGGCTCCGTGAAGGAGCCACCAACTAATGTCCCCAATGGGCCACGGAATTAGATCGGAATACACGCTGGCCCATCGGGGTTCCCCACCCTCTACGGGTCTTAGATAGTCCCGCCATTTGGTATCAGGGCGGGACACGAGGGTGGGGAAATGCAGGGTGTGGAGCACGAGCATGTACAGATGTTGTCTTGGCGCGGTTTGGAAACAGACCAGCTGCAGATTTTGCGGCTGGCTGGTGGTCCGAGGCCGAGGGGGCTCGCGAAACAGGGGCCCGATAACAAAGGACGGAGGGTTTGCAGGAGGGGAGGGGCGGGACATACCCTCTTGCAGGGCTCTCTGCAGGAGGTCGAGAGCGGGCCACGGCAAGGCCGCCTTCACCTCCTGGAGTAGGCGCAGGGGAGTTCGGGGGGTGGAGAGCCCCATGCGCCGAGCGAGCGCTCAGGGATCCACCCAGTCCCCCCTGTCATAGTCCAGGAGGTCTCCGACCATGGTGGTTTCTGCCAGGATCAGCCTCCGGCGCACCGAGGGAGACTCCGCCACCTGCACGCACAAGGCTGGATTGTGGAGCAGGGGCTCCGCGAGGAGGTCTGCCCCCTCGGAGGCCACAACAGACCTGGTCACTGAGAACAGCTTCCAGGTCTGGAGGAGGTCCTGGTAGAATTCCGGCAGCTCTGAGAGGTCTCGCGGAAGACCCCTCGGGTGAATAAAAAAGAGCTGCCGGTCGTATCGGAGCCCTCGGAGGCGGCGGAGGAAGGCGCGTGCCAAGGTGCCCCATGCCGGACTACCTGCACTGAAGAGGAGTCTCTGCAGGGCCTGGAGGTGGAAGGTCCGGACCTGGCAGTGCACGCAGACCAGGCCCTGGCCCCCCTCCTCCAAGGGGAGGGACAAGACCCCTGCAGAGACCCAGTGCAGTCCTGGCCAAAAGAACCCCAAAGCTGCCCTCTGGAGCTTGGCCAGGACCTCCGGGGCCGGACGCAGGGTGTTGAGCTGGTGCCAGGGCATGGACAGGACCAGCTGATTTAGTGCCAGTGCCCTCCCGCGAAGGGAGAGACACCGGAGCAGTCCTGTCCATCTCCGCAGCCGCTCACCCACCCTGGCCTCCACACCCTGCGAAGGATGCGTGGCGGATAAATAGACGCCCAGATAGAGCAGCGGACCCGCGCTCCACCTGATGGCCTGAAGCGCGGGTGGGAGGGAGCCGGCCCACCACCCGTCCCCGACCACCAGGCCAGAGCTCTTGACCCAGTTGACCCGGGCGGAGGAGGCCGCCGAGTAGATGGCTTGGCAAGCCTCCACCCGCGCCAGGTCGCCCGGGTCCTGGACCACGAGGAGCACGTCATCGGCGTACGCCGACAGGACCAGCCGCAGCTCCGGCTCCCGAAGCACCAACCCCATCACCCTCCTACGGAGGAGACAGAGGAAGGGCTCGATCGCCAGAGCGTACAGCTGGCCCGACAGCAGACACCCCTGACGTACCCCCCACCCGAAGCTGAAGTTGAGCCTGACCAAACACTCCGTGATGGCATACAGCACCCGGAGAAAACCCACAAACCGGGGCCCGAAGCCGAAGGCCTGCAGGGTGCCCAGGAGATACCCGTGGTCCATCCTGTCGAACGCCTTCTCCTGGTCCAGGGACAGGAGGACGAACGACAAGCCGTCCCTACACCCAAGCCCCAAGAGATCCCGGACCAAATACAGATTATCAAAGATGATACGGCCCGGGACGGTGTGGGTCTGGTCGGGATGGATCACGTCCGCCAGCACGGACCGCAGTCACAGCGAGATGGCTTTTGCTACGACCTTGTAGTCCATGCTGAGGAGCGAAACGGGACGCCAATTCCAAAGGTTGCGGAGGTCCCCCTTCTTCGGTAGCAAGGCGAGCACAGCTCGCCTGCACGACAGAGGGAGGACCCCGCTCTCCAAGGACTCAGCCCAGATGGTGACTAGGTGTGGGGGACGAGGACGTCCGAGAACACGTGGTAAAACTCCACGTTCAGCCCTTCCATGCCCGGGGTTTTATTATTGGGCATGAGACGGAGGGCTTCCAAGAACTCGGCCAGAGTGAGAGGCGTCTCCAGCCGGTCTCAGTCGCCCGCGCTGACCGTCGGGAGCTCGGTTCAGAGCACTTTGCAGGCATCGGCTTCGGTCGGATCCAGGGAGAACAAACCGGCATAGAAGGCCCTGGCCCCTCCACGCATCTCCACCGGATCCGTGAGGGGGGTGCCGTACTCCGCCAACAGGCAGATGACATGCTTTTTCACCCCCCTCCTTTTCTCCAGGGCGTAGAAGAAGCGGGAGCCGCGATCCATCTCCCGAAGGAGGTGGATGCGAGATCGAACGAAGGCGCCCCGGGCCCTGTGATCTTCCAGGGCCCGGAGCTCCTCCCGCTTCTCCCGGTACGCCTCGCGTAGGAGTGGAACCTCGGGGGCGGACGCCAGGCGCCCCTCAAGCTTCAAGACCTCCCGTTCCAGCTGCTCTATCGCCGCATCCCTCTGCCGGCTGGCGCCCCGGGAGTAGTCGTGGCAGAAGAGCCGGGCGCGCACCTTCCCCATGTCCCACCATCGCCGCGCCGAGGGGAAGGTGGGCCGCTGCCCCTGCCAGGCCAGCCAGAACTCCCGGAAGGACGCCACAGAACCCATGTCTTCCAGCAAGCTTTTATTGAAATGCCTGTAGGCCAGCCCCAGCCTCTCCAAACTAAGGGAGGCTTTCACGGCCACCAAATGGTGGTCCGTGAACAGGGCCGGCCGAATGCTGGAGGAGTGGGCGCGTGCCAGATGGAAACGGGAAAGGTAGACGCGATCCAACCGGGAGTGGCTCGACCCATCGTCCTCCACCTGGACGTAGGTGAAGGTGGTACTGTCGTTCGGGTGGTGGTCTCGCCAGACGTCCACCAGGGAGTGGTTGTCCATGATCTCCCTGAGGATGCCTGCTGCGGCCTGGCAGTTCGCACGTCCTACATGGTCCCCGTCATCGAGGGTGGTGTTAAAGTCCCCGCCCAGGACCAGGCGCTCGCGAGGATCCAGAGTGCCGAGGAAGGTGGCCACCTGCCGGTAAAAGGTGACCTGGTCCGGGCCCGCGTTCGGGGCATAGACATTGACCAAGTTCAACGTCAGCCCCTCTATGCGGGCCCGGACGTGCAGCAGGCGGCCTGGGACAACCACGGCAGTCCCCCGCACCTCGGGCCGTAGGGTAGGGGAGAATAGGGTGGCCACACCGGCCGAGCGAGCGCCGAGGTGGCTAAAGTATACCCCGTCCCCCCACTCCAGCTGCCAGCCAGCCTCGGCTGGAGTTGTGTGGGTCTCCTGCAGGAAAGCCACCGAGTACCCGCCCTCCCGAAGGAAGGAGAGCACCCGGCTCCTGCGGAGACCCGCCCTACAGCCCCGGGCGTTGAACGTCGCAATGGTGGTGTAATTCACGATGAGGGCTGGGGTGGAGCCTCACGGGCAGGGTGATCGTCGGCCTCCCACAGGCCATGCAACAGGCCACTCCCCGACCCGAAGGCGAGGAGAGCGTCGCGAAATTTCCGGGCCTGCCAGTAGGCCGCAATGTCCCGCCCCTTGCTCCCTCTCCCCTCCTGCAAGAGGGCCCTTGTGGCCCCCAAGATGGAATGAAAGTCCCCCCAGCGCTGAAGGGCGAGCGCCACCTTTCCCTTAGCCCCACGTGTATCCATGAGGAACTGGCGGAGCTCGGCCCCCAGCGCTGAGGGGGCACTAGATGTTTCCTCCGTCTGGGCCCCCCGGAAGACCTCGCGGGCCCCAGAGGCGGGCAAACCGGGGTCCGAGCCCCGGCACAGCGCCAAGAGCGACGGCGCCGCACTGCCTGCCCCCAACCCCGGCGAGGGAAGGTGTGGCGGAGGGAACAAGGCAGCCCCTAGGGAACTAGGGACCGGGGACACACATACCACCCCCTGAGGGCTTCTCACGGTCAACGGGAACGAGACAGCCCCCGTGGGGGTGGCAATAATGGTGGTTTGGGAAGATGGTGAGGGTGGAACAGGCAGCACGGTAGGCGTGGAGGGGGGGGGGGCGGGCTCACGGTGGGACGGGGTGGGAGGAGAGGGGGCGGTGATAGTAGGAGGGAGGTCACGGACAGGGGAGGATTCGGGGCTGGAAATGGGTTCGTAAAGGGTAGGGTCGGGGCCAAGGGCATGTGCAGGGGTGAGGGAAGGATCGGGACAGGGAAGGGAACCAGAGATTGGGTCGGGGTCTAGGGAAGGGTCCCCCTTGTTTGTGCCACCGGGCCGTGGCTCCTCCCAAATGGGAACCGAGGGGGCAGGAACAGAAAGGGGGCTCGCGCCGATGCCGGGCTCAGATGGAGGAACAGGAGGTGTTGCCACGGCGTCTGCTTGAATGGGCTCTTCCTCTGGGCCCCCAACGGAAAGGGTAGATGACCGCCCCACCTCAGTTGCTGGAAAGGGGGCACCCCCAAGCTCGGAACCCGGCCGCTCGGTGCCAGCCGCCACCCCAGAGGGTTCGGCGGCTTCAGCTCCGGGGCCCGAGTCAGCCGGGCCAGTAGGTAATACCAGGGGTGCCCCGAATGTGAGGACGGGGTCGGCCACTTGGGACATGGGGTTAGGGTGGGGGGGGAGAGGGGGCGGCGCCACAGAGATGCCACCCAGACTGAGGCCCGCTGGCGGAGGGTCGTCCTCCCCCTGGGTGAGCGGGGTCAGACCCAGGGCCTCGATCTCCTCAAAGATGGAGCTCAGTTCCATCCCCTCGGCATTGGAGCCTTCCCTGCCGGCTGCCGAGGCAACACTTAACTCGATGGCGACTGCGGGGGGGTTCAGCTATTACCAGGGCCAGGGGAGCTCCACCCGAGGCCTCCTCATGGATGGGCTCCGCAGGGGGGACGACATCGTCCCCCCTCGCTGCCACGGCTTTCTCGGCCGGCGCCATCTGCTGACACTCGTCGGGGGCGATCTCGGCAGCGCTGGCCCCCCTCGGGATCTTCCGGAGGGGGGCCTTCCCACCCTGCTCATCAGAGGGGGGAGATTGAGTCCGCAACCGGCGGGCTCTGCGCTTGCCCCCGACGAGCGTCCAGCCCCCTGAGGTGGAAGTGGAAGACTGGTCAGCAGGGGTAAGGCCAGGGGGCGCAGTTTGTTTTCGGGGAAGGCGTTGAGGCAAGGGAGGGGGGGAGGGAAACCTCCACCCGGGGGGAGCCCTCGCCCAGCAGCGACCGCGCCACCCTCTCCTCCTCGGGCCCCGCAGAAATGGATCGTGTAGAGGCGGGGCCCACCTGCTCGCTCAGGCACGCCAGAGGGGGCGCCTCCAGCTCCCGAGCCGAGCCGTCTGTTGGAGGAGGGGCAGCCGCGGAGGCCGGACTACCAGGGGGGCCGGCGGTGGTGGGGCCGGTGCCTTCCCGGGCCCCGGTGGGCCCGGACGCCTCCCCCGACCGGGCCAAGGGGCAGTCCCTCCGAACATGCCCCATCGCCCAGCAGAGGAAGCACCGGGCCTCACCCGTCGAATAATGGACCCGGTAGAGGGCCCCGTGGTAGGGCACCATGAAGGACCCCTCTAGTGCCACCCCGTCACGTGCCGCCGGTGGCATTTGTAATTGCACCTGCCGACGGAACGATAACACGTGGCGGAGGGCGGGGTCCTTACAGCCCAGCGGGAGAGGGCTGATGATAGAAATGGGCTTCCCCAGGGTGGAGAGGGAAGGCAACAGGGTGGCATTGGGGAGGAAGGGTGGGACGGAGGTGAGGACCACCCCTATGCCCAGGTCCTCCAGTGGTTCGAGGGGCACGTGCACGCCCCCCACCGCCAGGCCCCTCTCCACCGCCTCCTGGGCGGCGGCCTCTGAGGCGAGGAAGAACACCGCCTTGCCGTACATTTTGGAGACCCCCACCACCCTCGCCAACGCCCGCACGTAAGTTTCCACGTGGAGCGAGGCGGCGACCAGGAGGCAGCGGACGCCGTGCTTCCTGGTCAGGGTGGGGAAGGGGCCCTGGCCACCAGGGATGGAACTGGAGGCGGCAGTTGGGGCAGACAACATGGCACGCAGGGGGATTTCAGCGGCCACCTGGGCATACGCTCTGGGGGCCTTGGTTGGGTCACCCCCAGAGCTGGTGGAAGGAACAGCAGGGGAAGGAGGGGCTGCAGTAGAGGATAGGGCCCCGGCTGTGGAGGGTTTGGCCTTCGGGGCCCGGCCTTTGCCCTTTTTCTTCCCCCCCGCCCTTTTTCCCGGCCGAGGTGGTGGCTGCTCCCAGATCTGAGGGAGCATCGGCCGTGGCAGCGGCGGAGCGCGGGCCTGGGGTCGGGAGGTCAGCCGCAGCATTCCTTGGGCCCGGTGGCAACGGGGGGACCGTGGGATTGACAGGAGCAGGGACTTCCTCCATCATGGAAGGAAGGAGGCACAGATGACAGGAAAGGGGAACAAGGGTTGACCGCTCCTCCCCACCAACAGCAGGCAGGGGAGGAGGGTGTCCGTGAGGGAGAGGGCGGGAGAGAGGGAGGGCACTGGCTTCGGGAATGGGCGACTGAAGAAGTGGAGGAGTTAGCAGCCTCTTCTCCTTGCCGAGGCTGTGGCAGGGGAGGAGGGCGCTATTACGGGGGAAGGGACACGCGAGGGAAGGGGGTGTACAATTGGGGAGGAAGGGGAGAAAAGGAAGGGGGGGGGCAGCCACTCCCTCCCGCCGACTGGTTGCAGGGAGGGAGAGAACCAAAAAGGGCAGGATAGAGCAGAGGAACCGAGGGGCCAGCAACCACTCCTCCCCGCAAGGCTGGAAGCGGAGGAGGAGGGCGCCGGCAGGGCAGACAGGGGGCAAGGTAACGGGTACAGGGCGGGGGCCGGCTCCTCCAGCTGCACTGGGATACAAGGGGGGGGCTATGGGGCCGTTGGGGGAGTGCGGTGAACAGGGGGGACTAACTAAAAGGGGTGGGGGGGCACAAGCGCTCAGGGCAGGGGGGACACAGCAAATTGGGTAGTGCTCAAGGGCTGATGGGCGGCTGGGGGGGGACAAAATGGAAGCAAGACAGCAGCTGGGTGGGGCGGGGCACACAACTGGGCTAGCTGGGGCAGGGGCGTGGCAAGTAAACTTTGGGGGAGAGTGTGGTGGGTAAGGGTATGTCTACACTACAAAGTTAGTTCGAACTAACTTTGATAGCCACTACACTAGCGCTCCGCTAGTTTGAATTTAATTGGAACTAACGGAGCGCTTAGTTCGAACTAGGAAAACCTCATTCCACAAGGATTAAGCCTAGTTCGAACTTACTAGTTCGAATTTAGGGGTATGTAGCCCCTCAATTCGAACTAGTGGGAGGCTAGCCCTCCCCAGCTTGCCCTGGTGGCCACTCTGGCCAACACCAGGGAAACTCGTCTGCCCCCCTCCCCGCCCCGGACCCCTTAAAGGGGCATGGGCTGGCTACGGTGCCCGTGCCAGGTGCAAGCCTGCCAGCACCCAGCTAGCAGACCCTGCACCTGGCACGGATCGAGCCACCCACCCGATGCCCCCCAGCCCTCCCCCTCTTCCCACGACCAGGCTGGCGGCTCCCAGGAGCTTGCCCGGGACCGCAAGAGGCGGGCACCCGCCTGGGCTAGTGCGGACATCGTGGACCTCGTCCACGATCTCCGCACTAGGCACAGGAAAGTGGCCGGCTAGGGCAGGAGAGCTGCCAGCCTGGCCACCCAGGAGCAGGTGTGCATGAAAATCAAGGTGGTCCACTGAGACACCCGACCCTGAGCCCTGAGCTTACAATGGCCGTACTGGGTCAGACCAAAGGTCCATCTAGCCCAGTAGCCTGTCTGCCGACAGCGGCCAACCCTAGGGACCCTGGAGGGGATGGACCGAAGACAGTGACCAAGCCATTTGTCTCGTGCCATCCCTCTCCAGCCTTCCACAAACCTTGGGCAGGGACACCACTCCTACCCCCTGGCTAATACGACTCCATGGACCCAACCTCCATGACTTGGTCTCACTTCCCTTTAAAGTCTGTTCCAAGTCTAGCCTTCACAGCCTCCTGCAGCAAGGAGTTCCACAGGTTGACTCGGCTTTGTGAAAAAGAACTTTCTGTTACTAGTTTGAAGTCTGTTACCCATTCCTTTCCTTTGGTGTCCTCTAGTCCTTCTTTATGGGAACTAATGAAGAACTTTTCTGAATGCACCCTCTCCACCCAACCCCTGCTTTTAGAGACCTCGATCCTGTCCCCCCTCCGTCTCCTCTTTTCTAAGCTGAACAGTCCCAATCTCTTTAGCCTCTCTTCACAGTGGACCTGTTCCCAACCCCTGATCATTTTAGTTGCCCTCCCCTCTCCCAGCCTCTCTCTTCCCCTCTCCCACCTCCTTTTCCCAGTCTCCCCTGGTTTTGTTCAATAAAGACAGAGTCAGTGTTGGAAGAAACGTTATCTTTATTTTGTACATCAATAAGAAGGGGGGCTAGGGAAGGGTAAGGGGAAGGAGGAATGGGGTACAAGCCCCCGATGGGGAGGACTGGGCTGGCTCTGCGGGCTCCTCGGGGTGGAAGCTCTCCTGCAGCCCCCCAATTTCCCCCTCTCCCCAGATGGCAGCCTGCGGCAAGTGCAGCCCGGCTGATGGCCGAATGGTGTGATGTGCCCAGTGTGGGTACTCCGGGCAATCCAAGCCAGGACTGCTTTGCAAGCGGGGCACCCCTGAGAACTGTCTGTCCGGGGTGGGGGTCGGGTTCCTTTAAGCGCAGCCCTCGGCTAGCCTGAGACAGCATCTCCACGCTCTAAGTCCTCCTCTGATGCCCTGCCGGCACTGCTTCCGGCCATCCTTAACCCCGCTTCAGGGTCCACTTATTGTGGACATGCTAGTTCGAATTAGCAAAACGCTAATTTGAACTAGTGTTTAGTTCTAGACGCGTTAGTTCAAATTAGGGTATGTCTACACTACAGCGCTAAGTGACTTCGGGGAGGGAGGGAAAAACAACCTAGGCTAGCAGGGGAGGGCAGGCAGTGGGGAAGGACACAAGGTGCTAGGGTGGGGTGGGTGACCGGGGGTAAGGGAGGCCCCCCCAGCCAAATGTAGCTGAAGGAGGGGGGCCAAGTCCAAGGGGGATGGGGACGGAGCACACCCACGAGCGCTGTAGGGGCTCGACCTCGCCCACTGCTGCGGCAGAGTCCCAGGTGGAGGGCGGGGCAGCAATCCCCACCAGGGGGGAGAAGAGACAGTCCAGGCGGTGAAGGGCGGTGGAGGGGGCGTCAGGGGTGGTGGCAGCGGGTGGGGGGGGGGCATCTGGACTAGGGGGAGGGCTCTGAGCCTCTCCCCCAGCCCCCCTTTTAACAACTCAGTTCAACACCACCCCTGGAGCAGATGAAAAAAGCAAATTTGGCCATTGCCAGGAGCAGGTTGACCAGGAGGTCCTGCGACTTTGTGGGGCCACGGATGGGATGTGCGTAAATTAACAAGTGAGGGGAAAAGTGCAGCCAGAACTGCAAAAGGAGGAACAGCCGGGGAAGGAGCTGGAGGAGCCGAAAGAGGGGCTGTAGCCTGGCACACTCGATGTAGACGTGCACTAGGGTCTCCCTCACGCCACAGAAAAGGCACTTTTAGGCGGTGGGGGTGAACCGCGCCAAGTACACGCCCGTGCTCACTGCGCCATGCAGGATTCTCCAGCAGATGTCCCCGGTGGGCCATGGAACCAAGGTCGAATAAAGGCTGGCCCACCGGGGCTCCCCACCCTCTATTGGTGGTAGGAGGGCCTGCCACTTGGTGTCTGGGCAGGACACGAGGGTGGGGAAGTGGAGCGTGTGAAGCACGAGCGTGTACAGGTGACTCTGGCACGGTTTGGAAGGGGACCGGCTGCAATGCGTGCAGCCGGCTCGGGTGATGAGGGGGTGGCGGTCGGGGAGGTACACGGGGCTTAGGGCTGATGGATAAATCGGGCGGGCTGGGGGTGAGGGGTGGGCGGGGTGCACCCTCTTGCAGGACCTTGTCGAGATAAACCCGAGCGGTGGGCGGCAAAGCATCCTTCACCTCCTGAAGTACGCGGCGGGGAGTACGTAGAGTGGAGAGCCCCATGCGCTGGGCGAGCGCCTGAGGATCCACCCAGTCTCCCCGGTCGTAGTCCAGGAGGTCTCCGATCCTTGTGACTTCCGCCAGGACCAGCCTCCGGCACACCGAGGGGGACTCTGCCTCCTGCACACGTAGATGGGGATTGTGTAGCAGGGACTCCGCAAGGAGGTCTGCCCCCACGGTGGCTCCTAAGGACCTGGTCACTGCAAGCAGCTTCCAGGCCCGGAGGAGGTCCTGGTAGAAGGCCGGCAGCCCGGAGAGGTCTCGCGGAAGACCTCTCAAAAAGGAGCTGCCAGTCATATCGGAGCCCTCAGAAACGGTGAAGGAAAGCGTGCGCCAGCGTGCTCCATGCCGGACTACCTGCATCAAATAGGAGCCTCTGCAGGGCCTGGAGGTGAAGGACATGCACCCGTCAGGTCCTGTCCTCCCTCCTCCAGGGGAAGATGGAGAACCCCTGCAGAGACCCAATGCAGTCCTGGCCAGAAGAACGGCAGCAGCAGCTGCTGGATCTGATCCAGGAAACCCAGGGGTGGGACCAGGGTGCTGAGACGGTGCCAGAGCATGGACAGGACCAATTGGTTGAGTACCAGTACCCTCCCACGCAGTCCTGTCCATCTCCGCAATCGCTCAGCCACCCTGGACTCTAAACCTTGCCAGTTCTCCAGAGAAGAGAGATGCGTGGCAGAGAGAAAGACGCTGAGATAGAGCAGCGGACCCGCGCTCCACCTGATGGCCTGAAGCACGGGTGGGAGGGAGCTCACCTGCCACCCGGCCCCTACCACCAGGCCAGAGCTCTTGACCCAGTTAACCCGGGCAGAGGAGGCCGCCGAGTAGACGGCTTGGCAAGCCTCCACCCGCGCCAGGTCTCCCGGGTCCTGGACCACGAGGAGCACGTCGTCGGCGTACGCTGGCAGGACCAGCCACAGCTCCGGCTCATGGAGCACCAACCCCGTCAACCTCTTGCGAAGGAGACGGAGGAAGGGCTCGATGGCCAGAGTATACAGCTGGCCTGACAGCGGGCAGCCTTGACGTACTCCCCACCCGAAGCCGATCGGTGTGGTCAGGGTCCAGTTGAGCTTGACCAAACACTCTGTGGAAGCGTACAGCACCTGGAGAAAACCCACAAAGCGGGGCCCGAAGCCGAAGGCCCGCAGAGCGCCCAGGAGATACCCGTGGTCCATCCGGTCGAACGCCTTCTCCTGATCCAAGGACAGGAGGGCAAACGACAGACCATCCCTACACCCGAGCTCTAGGAGATCCCGGACCAAATAAAGGTTGTCGAAGATGGTACGGCCCAGGATGGCGTAGGTCTGGTCTGGATGGACCACGTCCACGAGCACAGACTTGAGTCTCAAGGAGATGGCTTTGGTGACGATTTTATAGTCCGTGCTGAGGAGCGAGACGGGATACCAGTTCCTCAGATCGCGGAGGTCCCCCTTCTTGGGCAGCAAGGCGAGCACTGCTCGCCTGCACGATAAAGGGAGGACCCCGCTCTCCAGGGACTCGGCCCAGACCTTGGTAAGGTCCGGGCCGAGGATGTCCCAGAACACGCGGTAGAACTCCACGGTCAGCGTGTCCATGCCCGGGGATTTATTGGTGGGCATGAGACGGAGGGCTTCCGAGAACTCAGCCAGGGGGAGAGGCAGCTCTAGCCGGTCCCGGTCGCCCGTGCTGACCGTCGGGAGTTCGACGCCCACAGGGTTCTCTGGAGTGGTCGGATCCGGGGAGAAGAGAGAGGCGTAGAAGGCACGAGCCCTCTCGCGCATCTCCACCGGATCCGTGAGGGGGGTGCTGTCCTCTGCCAGAAGGCAGACGATGTGTCTTTTAGCCCCCCTCTTTTTCTCCAGGGCATAGAAGAAGCGGGAACCTCGATCCATCTCCCAAAGGAGATGGATACAAGAACGAACAAAGGCACCCTGGACTCGAAGGTCCTCGAGGGCCCGGAGCTCCTCCCACTTCTCCCGGTACGCTCCGCAGAGGGGTGGATCCTTGGAGCTGGTGGTAAGCCGCCTCTCTAGCTCTAAAACCTCCCGTTACAACTGCTCTATCGCTGCATCCCTCCGCCGGCTGGCCCCCCGGGTGTAGTCCTGGCAGAAGAGCCGTGTGCGCACCTTCCCCACATCCCACCACTGCCGTGCCAAGGGAAAGGCGCACCGCCACCCACGCCAGAACTCCCGGAAGGATGCTACGAAGCCCACGTCCTCCAGCAGGCTGTCATTGAAATGCCAGTAGGCCGGCCCCGGCCTCTCCGAAGAAAGAGAGGCCTTCACGGCCACTAAATGGTGGTCCGAGAACGGGGCCGACCGAATGCTGGACGAGTGGGCCCGGAAGAGATGATGACGAGACAGATAAATGCGGTCCAACCGGGAGTGAAAAGACTGACGGCCCGCCACCTGGACGTAGGTAAATACAGTTTCCTCACCCAGGTGGAGGTCTCGCCAGACGTCCACCAGGGAGTGATGGTCTATTATCTCCTTGAGGACGTCCGCGGCGGGCTGGCACTGCTTGGGCCCCGTACGGTCCCGGTCCTCGAGGGTGCAATTTAAGTCCCCGCCTAGGACCAGGCACTCGCGAGGATCCAAAGAGCCGAGGAAGGCAGACGCCCGCTGATAGAAGCGGAGCCTCTCCGAGACAGATGACGGGGCGTAGATGTTGACAAGATTTAGTGTCAGCCCCTCCATCCCAACCCGGAGATGCAGCAGGCGACCCTGTACAACCTCGGCGGTCCCCAGCACCTCGGGCTGCAGGTTCAGGGAGAACAGGGTAGCCACCCTGGCTTGACGGGCCGACAGGTGGCTGAAATAAACCCTTTCCCCCCACTCCAGCTGCCAGCTAGCCTCGGCGGCCGGAGCTGCGTGGGTCTCCTGGAGGAATATGACAGAGTACCTCCCCCTCCGAAGGAAGGAGAGTACCTGACACCTATGGAGACCCGACCCGCAGCCCCGGGTGTTCAGAGTGGCAAAGATGAGCGGCGGCATCGAGAGGGCTGGGGACGATCCTCATTGGCAGGAGTGCCAGCGGCCCCCATTGGGCCTCACAGCAAACCGTGACCGTGCCCAAAAGCGAGCAGGGCGTCACGGAAGCTGCGGACCCGCTGGTAAGCCATGGCCTCCCACCACCCGGTCCCTTTACCCTCCCCCAGGAGGGCCCTTACTATTTGTAGGATGAGATGAAAATCTCCCCAGCGCTGAAGGGCGAGAGCGACCTTGTTCTTGGAGCCACGGATGTCTTCCAAGAAAGCACGCATCTGGCGCTTCAGCGCATCTGGCGTCAGGGGCTCGGGCCCTCGAACGCCTTGGGACCAGACCCCTCCCTGAGCCCCGTGACCCATCGACACCGGGATGCAGGGCGTCTGAGGTCCCTGCTGGGAGGACAGTGGTGGAGGGAGACCAGCCCCAAATGTGCTGGGAGGAGGAGAAACGAAAACCGCCTCCCGGGGGCCAACATCTAGAGTAAACGTGGCAACCCCAGGAGCGGCAGTAACAGAGTAAGGGGAGGAAAAGAGTTCAGGCAGGGGATCAGGAGGAGGCGGCAGAGGAGGAAGGAGAATAGGGGGAGGGAGAAGTGAGGGATTGGGGAAGAGACAAGGATGGGGGGAGGAGGAAGGGGGGCTGGAAGCTCAGTTGGGAGGGGGGTGGAACAGGGATCAGGAGAAGGAGGTGGGCGAGAAGCCTCAGCGAAGGAGGCATCGGGATGCGGTGCCTCCTTGCAGGGCAGAGAATCGGTGGCAACGGTAGGGGTAGTGGTATTCTCCCCAGTGTTGGGCTCCAGTGCCACAGAGAGTGCAGCACCAGAGGCCTCAGCGCCGGGGGTGACGGATATTAACGGGACCTCCCTTCCGCTGAGAGCCTCAAGGGTTTTGGCGGCTGCAGCCGAAACGCTGCCGATGGCTGGGCAGACGGTCGCACCCTGGGGCAACTCAGAGGCAGGGAGAAGAGATAGCAGCGAGTCGGAAGGGGAAGGAGAGGTCTGTTGTTGTCCTTCCAGGACCTGATGATCCCCCTCTGAGGCAGCTGGGGTCAGCCCCAAAGCCTCCACCTCCTGAGAGAGGAAGGCGAGCCCGCTGCCCACCACCAGATGGTGATCTTTGTCGGTGGCAAGGTCAGCGGCCGCCCCCTCAGTGGAGGTGGGAACAGTGGGAGCATCCTCCATGGACACCCCCCTCTTGCAGGGACCCCGGGAGGGAGGTGTTCACCTCTCCCGTAACCGCCGCGGTCACCTCAACCGCTTCGCGGTGCTGTGTTTCGTTCGAGGGCTCAGAGGGTGGGACGGTTTCAGCGTCCATCCCCATAGGTGCAGGGAGGTTGTCCTCCTCCTCAGTGGGCGGGGTGGAATGCCGAGCACGCTTTCAGCGCCTCCCTGTTGCAAGCTCCCATCCCTCGGAGGAAGGGGGCTGGCCCTGATTGGAGGAAGAGCCAGGGGACAAGGGCGCTGGTAGGAGGGCAAGGGTAGATGAGGGCTGGGCAGCAGGGGAAAGGGATGCCTCCCCCTGAGGTAGGTCCTGCCCGAGTCCCGTCACTGACCCCGCCGCCCTCTCCTCCGCAGGCCCGGCCTTGCCGCTTTTGGCGGTGGCAGCAACAGCACCCGCACGCTTGTCTGGGCCCTGCGGAACCCGAGCGGGATTGACGACGGTCACGGTTGGAGGAGGGGTGACCCCAGGGTTCGGACCGTCAGGGCCACTGCCGATGGTAGGGCCGGTGCCCTCCCGGGCGTCGGGGGTCCCGGGTGCCTCTCCAAACCGGGCCAGGGGCAGTCCCTTCGGACGTGCCCCATCGCCTGACAGAGAAAACACCGGGCCTCCCCCACAGTGTAGTACACCTGGTACCGGGCCCCTTGATGGGGCACCAGAAATGACCCTTCGAGGGCTTCTCCGCCACGTCCCGCCGGCGGTAGTTGGTGGTTACCTGGGCATACGCCCTGGGGCCCGGGACACCGTTGCCCCCAGAGCTGGTGGAAGGAACAGGGGAGCGGGAAGGAGGGGGGGACCGCGGCCAGCAGAAAGGTAGAAGGGAGACCAGCACAATTGAGGTTATGGATTTCAGGAAGGCAGATTTTGATAAGCTCAGAGAACTTGTAGGTAAGGTCCCATGGGAAGCAAGACTGAAGGGAAAAACAACTGAGGAGAGTTGGAAGTATTTCAAAGGGACGTTGTTAAGGGCCCAAAAGCAAACAATTCCGCTGTGTAGGAAAGATAGAAAATATGGCAAAAGACCAGCTTGGCTTAACAAGGAGATCTTGCATGATCTCAAAATAAAAAAGGAGTCATATAAAAAATGGAAACTAGGACAACTAACAAAGGAGGAATATAGGCAAGCAACACGGGAATGCAGGGGCAAGATTAGAAAGGCAAAGGCACAAAATGAGATCAAACTAGCTACAGGCATAAAGGGAAACAAGAAGACCTTTTATAAATACATTAAAAGCAAGAGGAAGACCAAGGACAGGGTAGGCCCACTGCTTAGTGAGGAGGGAGAAGCAGTAACAGGGAACTTGGAAATGGCGGAGATGCTCAATGACTTCTTTGTTTCGGTCTTCACCGAGAAGTCTGGAGGTGTGCCTAACGTAGTGAATACAAGCAGAGAGAGGGTAAGTTTAGAAGATAGGATACACAAAGAACAAGTTAAAAATCACTTAGGAAAGTTAGATGTCAGCAAGTCACCAGGTCCTGATGAAATGCATCCCAGGATACTCAAGGAGTTGATAGAGGAGGTATCTGAGCCTTTAGCTATGATCTTTGAAAAATCATGGCAGACAGGGGAGATTCCAGAAGACTGGAAAAGGGCAAATATTGTGCCCATCTATAAAAAGGGGAATAAGAACAACCCAGGAAACTACAGACCGGTCAGTTTAACGTCTGTCCCAGGGAAGATAATGGAGCAGGTAATTAAGGAAATCATATGCAAACACTTGGAAGGTAATAAAGTGATAGGGAATAGCCAGCATGGGTTTGTGAAGAACAAGTCATGCCAAACTAATCTGATAGCTTTCTTTGATAGGATAACGAGCCTTGTGGATAAGGGAGAAGCGGTGGATGTTATATACCTAGACTTTAGTAAGGCATTTGATACGGTCTCGCATGATATTCTTATTGATAAACTAGGCAAATATAACTTAGATAGGGCCACGATAAGATGGGTGCATAATTGGCTGGATAACCGTAGTCAGAGAGTTGTTGTTAACGGTGCTAAATCCTGCTGGAAAGGGATAACAAGTGGAGTTCCTCAAGGGTCTGTTTTGGGACCCGTACTGTTCAATATCTTCATCAATTATGTAGATATTGGGATAGAGAGTACACTTATTAAGTTTGCAGATGATACCAAACTGGGTGGGGTTGCGACTTCTTTGGAGGATAGGGACATAATTCAAAATGACCTTAGCAAGTTAGAGAAATGGTCAGAGGTAAACAGGATGAAGTTTAATAAAGAGAAATGCAAAGTGCTCCACTTAGGAAGGAACAATCAGTTCCATACATACAAGATGGGAAGCGACTGTCTAGGAAGGAGCATGGCGGAAAGGGATCTAGGGGTCATAGTGGACCACAAGTTGAATATGAGTCAACAGTGTGATGCTGTTGCAAAAAAAGCAAATATGATTCTAGGTTGTATCAACAGGTGTGTTGTAAGCAAAACTCGTGAAGTCATTCTGCCGCTCTACTCTGCACTAGTTAGGCCTCAGCTGGAGTACTGTGTCCAGTTCTGGGCGCCACATTTCAAGAAAGATGTGGAGAAATTGGAAAGGGTACAGAGAAGAGCGACAAGAATGATTAAAGGTTTAGAGAACATGACCTATGAAGCCAGGCTTCATGAACTGGGCTTGTTTAGTTTGGAAAAAAGAAGATTAAGGGGGGACATGATAGCGGTTTTCAAATATCTAAAAGGGTGTCACAAGGAGGAAGGAGAAAATTTGTTCCTCTTGGTTTCTGAGGACAGGACAAGGAGTAATGGGCTTAAAGTGCAGCAGGGGAGGTTTAGATTGGACATTAGGAAAAAATTCCTAACTGTCAGGGTGGTCAAATATTGGAATAAATTGCCAAGGGAGGTGGTGGAATCTCCCTCTCTGGAGATATTTAAGAACAGGTTAGATAGACATTAGTCAGGGATGATGTAGACGGAGCTTGATCCTGCCTTGAGGGTGGGGGGCTGGACTTGATGACCTCTCGAGGTCCCTTCCAATCCTATTATTCTATGATTCTATGGGTCACGGCCAGGGAGTGAGCCCTCGCCTCAGGAGGTTTTGCCTTCCGGGCGGGGCTCTTGCCCTTCTTGGTCCCCCGGCCCTTCCTACCCTTCAGGGGAAGTTCTTCAGAGGTGACCGGAGGTGCCACGGCAGAAGCGGTCGAGGCCCCGGGGTCCTCGTCCATTTTCGCCCACCCTACCATAGTGACGGGGGCCCCGGCAGCCTCAGAGGGGTTCTTGTTTTTAGGGGTGGGCGAGGAAGGTCTGGCAGGGGTGTCGATGGACAACCCCTCCATTGTGGTTATAGGTGGGAAGGAAGGACAAACAAACAAACAATTAGGGGAGGACCAAAAACACCAGGGGAGGGAACAAGGAGGGAGAGGGAGGGGAGGAAGGAGGTTCACTGCTCCCCCCGCTAGGCTGGAAGTGGGGTGGAGGGCGACTGTTCAGAAAGGGGAAAACGGAAGGAGTAAGGAATACAGCTCCCAGCACAGGACGGTAAGAGTGGCTCCTCCGGCTGCACTGGGAATGTGAGAGGGTGAATCATTGAAAGGCATGTGGGAAGTGAAAAGGTGTTTGGGGGAGGGTAACTAAAGAAGAGTGGGAGGCTCAGGCGCCGAACGAGATGACGGGGGGGCATGGGCACACGGGTAGAGGAGAGGGGATGCAGGCTGTGCGAAGGGGCCTGCTCAAGAAAGCAGGAGGGCAGCAAGATACTTCAGGCCGGGGGGGGAGGGGGGGAAGGAAGCTAGTGTGCCCACGGGCGCCTGAGTGGCAGGCTCTCTGTACCTGCTGCAGGACCCACCAGAGCAAGGGAGGGGCAGGGAGGCAAGCAGTGGGGCCAAGGAAGAAGATGGCCCCTGCAGCACCTGAGGCTGGGGAGGGAGCAGCAGCAGCAGCAGAAATGCAGGGGAGACAGCAGGGAGCAGAGGGAACCACCCCCAGTCCCAGCACCCCACAAAAGCTGCGCCAGCTGCCACCTAGGGGCCCAGATGGCAAGAGGCCCCTCACAAACTCTCACCCTCCCCCCCAAACTTGTGGAGGGGAATTAAGAACCCCAGGAGTTGCTGTAAAGCAGCCCCCTTACCTCCTCCACTCCAGAGGGAGTAGCAACTGCAGGAACAGTGAAGTCCAGGCCTGCAACTGTGGAAAAAAAGGGGGGCCAGGCAGTCCCCAAAGAGATGGAAAATGGGGGTCCCGCTCCCCCCACCAGGGTGAGGGCAGCAAAAGTCCCCCTATCCATCCCCAGCAGCTCCTGCAGCCAGCTGAGGGGTGGGGGATGGGGAAAGGCTGCCTGCAGATAGAGCAGGCAGAGAGAAAAGGGGACCTGGCCCAGAATGCAGCCTGGGCCCACCTGCCACAACCCCAGTAGCGCCCCTCCCAAAAAGGGGAGGGGTGCAGGGGGAGGAAAAAGCACAACAAGCCTAGGCCAACAGCCTACTGTACTTAATGGAAGAGCGGTTCCTCTCTCCTCCTCAAGGTCACAGGACAGGTTAGAGAGCTTGATAAAAGGGGAGGAAGGCAGCTCTGGGGAGGGGAAACCCCCCAGCATCAGCCCTCTGCCCTGGTTAATTAGGGGCAGCTGAGGCAGGATGGCTATAACTCAATTAAGAGCCAAGTGTGCTGACTTTAGGCTGCCTTGGAACCTCTTTAAAAGCCTTCCCTGTGGGGGAGGGTAGAGGAGCATGGAGGAATGACACTCACATGGAGGTTCAGAAGCAGTCAGCAGCAGCACTAGCACTGCTGAAGGCTGCAGGGAGAGGTGAGGGGCTCTGAGAGGGAGTGTTTGGGGCCTTTATTCCCCCAAGTGGCCTGAAGCTTCAGTGGGTGGTTTGCTAAGGAGGATTGTTTACTGAGCCCTGACTGGCCAGGGGTATTAGTCCTAACACCCTGTTGCCTTTTGTTCTTCTGTCCCTTGGCAAAACAAGTGGGACTTGTAGGCTGCGTCTAGACTGGCATGATTTTCTGGACATGCTTTTAATGGAAAAGTTTTCCGTTAAAAGCATTTTTGGAAAAGCGTGTCTAGATTGGCACGGATGCTTTTCTGCAAAAGCACTTTTTGTGGAAAAGTGTCCGTGCCAATCTAGATGCGTTTTTCTGCAAAAAAGCTCCGATTGCCATTTTTGCAATCGGGGCTTTTTTGTGGAAAACAAATCTGAGCTGTCTACACTGGCCCTTTTGTGCAAAAGGACTTTTGCCCGAACAGGAGCAGCATAGTATTTCCGCAAGTAGCACTGATTTCAGACAGTAGGAAGTCAGTGCTTTTGCAGAAATTCAAGCGGCCAGTGTAGACAGCTGGCAAGTTTTTCTGGAAAAGCGGCTGATTTTTCTGGAAAAACTGGCCAGTCTAGACACAGCTGTACTGTGGCCCTTAAACTGTGGGATAGCGGGTGGAACAGGGGTCTGGGACCCAGGAGTGGGACTGACCCAGTTACAGTTTAAGAAGTTAGCTTACATTTTGCATATAAGACTGACAGGGTGGTGGTGGTGGTCAAGGCATTTTTAAAAGATAATACATAGGTGTGGTTGATTCACTGTGGCTAAGAGAGATGGCTGTTCTTAAACAATGATCTAAAACTCCATGGAAACCACTTGGATTCCAGACAAGTGATTGCTATCATGTTTGACAATCTGTTCGGGGACAGGCATTGAAAAACCATTGAAGCCAGATGCCAGATCTGTGGCTTCTAGTGTAGTTTTTTGGTTCTTCAGAGTACCTCAGTGACTCATAAGTAACAAGCACTACTAGGGTTAGTGGTTGCAGGACACTGACCTTATTTACATTACAAGGCCTTTCAGGCAGGGAAGCAAACGCCACAGCAATTTGTTAAAGTGCTCCATTTCTGGGGTGGCAGTGGCAAGGAAGATGGTTACATAGTGAGCTTACTGTGATTATTTTTTTTTTTTTTAAATCTTTGTGAAACCAGCAAAGGTTTGCCTTTTTCCACAGGGCTCTGGTCTGCAGCATTTGCAGTGTATGGGTCCTACACACTGAGCCAGCTTCCCCAGTTCCCTAAATGCAGACCTTCAGTTGGGGGCTGCTGCCATGACCTGGCACGAGCCCATGACTGAGCCAGCCTGTCGGCCAGCCCAGTAAAAAAAAGTCCTTGCAGAGCCAGGGTGGGGGAAGGGAGGGTGTGGCTGCATGTAGCCAGTAGCATTGGTGGATAAGCATCCCTACTTTCTATCTGCATCGAGTTCTATTAATGTCAGAAGGATTTTACTCATATGGATGCCTTTGACTTTTGTCAACTTATTACTATGTATTGCTATTGATAGCCACAGTTTGAGGAGGAGCTGGAAGGAGATTTAGCCTTCTTATCTAGGTAATCAGTATATTGGCTTTATATTCTGTGGGTTTGAACATTTTGAATTATTTAATGGTAGGGTGCACGGTCATCTGGAAGGAAAAGAAAGGCCAGCACATCCTTGACTGAGGAAGGTTAGTCACTTTTTTCAAAACTGTCTTTCCAGCGTGTGGTGTACTTGTCTCTGGAAGTGTGGGTGTGTATTTTAAAATACAACACTAATTTTCAGTCAATCCAGATGTCCTATATTTTTCACAACATCATTGCCAGTCACATTGATGTCTCAGCTAAGACTAAATAGCAGAGTGAGGTGGGGGCTAGGGATGTAATATTGTAGTCCATTAACTGATCAGCAAAAGCTTATAGGCTAATGCTATAAATGAGACACATCGCGCACGTGTGCGCGCCCCCCCCCCCCCATTGGTACACTTTTTAGCAGGCTGGCCAGCAGCCCCAGCTCAGTCCTGGCTCGTGCCGGGTCTGGTACCTACCCCCGCTGCGGCTCTGCATTTAAAGTGTATTAAGAGCCAGGTGGGTAGGCAGCTCGGCTCAGTTTTGGCTCGTGCCAGGTCCAGGAGCTCAGCCCCACCCCCGGACGGGGGCTGCTGCCACCCCGTGCTGCTGCAGCGTGGGGCAATAGGCAGCCGTTCCATGAGGGGAGCTGGTTTTTAAACCAGCTACCCTTGTGGACCAGCTCCTGCCTGGCACCCCGTGCTGCTGCCTCTGATACAGAGGCAGCAGCATGGAATTGCAGGGGGCTCCTCAGGAGTGGGACCAGAGCGCACTGCTGCCAGCCCCGCCCCTGGGGACTATAGAATAGTTGAGTAATGGATAAGAATTTGAGGTTCAATTGATTGTTCAGTTAACTGATATTTAATATCCCTAGTGAATATACGGGGAGATTTTGGCAAATCCAGTAGTGTGCCTGAACCACTATTGCTTACTGCTTGAACTTTAGCAGCCAAGCTAACAGGCCCAAAATAGGCCTAGACAGCATGACCAAGTCAGGGAGGGGGAAGAAGGGGAGTTTGGGTGCCACAGAAAGGGCAGCTTGACCCCGCGTCCTTCCTGAGGCCCAATCTCTAGTGAAATCGCTGAGCTATACATTAAGAGAAACAGGAAGTTTGTCTAAATGCCCTAAGACGTAGATCTGTCGGGCCCCTGAGCATGGAGTCTCTGAAAAAGAGAAACGCATCTGGTGAAAGTGATGACTGTGATGGACCGGGCCATGTCTGGGCACAGCTGAGGGCGTCCGCTCAGGGCGAATTGCTCAAACTCAGGGCTCTCTAGCCCCCAGACTGGAGACCTTCCCAAATAGGCCACACACCAGTCTCACAGAGCGCTTCAGCAGCCTGCCTGAAGCCTCACAAGCAAAACCCCTCCGACACCCCAGCAATATCTGTGCCCCAGATGGCCCCGGGCCTCATACACAGGTGTGGGGTGTGTGTCTTAGAACCCAATCTCACCTTCCACGAACAAGTTCTGTCCAGTTCCAAGAAACCAGCCACAGATCCCAGGTCAATTTACACTCTGGGTCTTACCCACAAATCACGCTGAGCCAATCCTTTAGTATCTACAATCTAAAGGTTTATTACTACAATAAAGAAAAGCATGAGAGTAAGGTTGTTAAAGTATCATACAATACATGCATTGAATCTCCCAGCTCTCTATGCAGGCTGTAGCAGAGATGTTATAGCTGCTGGCTTAGAAGTCCTTGTTGCACATCCTATGCCAGGATGGGTCCACAGTTCTTCCTGGTTCATGATTCCCTAGGAGGCCGCATCTGAGGTCAGGAGCAGATCTGAGTACCAAGATGAAGTCAGCCACATGGCATATTTATACCTCCTTCCTGGGTTCTTCCAAGCTGGCTAAAGTCACGTGGCCAGTGGTGTCTTTGGCCTCCAGAGATCCATTGTTCCCTGGAGACTTGCTCATTAGCATGTCAACAGGCACACATTCCTGGCCCATTACTCAACCACAGAGAAACTTCCAGTCTCCATACAGAGTACATATTCATAACTCCACCCTCCAACATTATACAGATATATGAAGAGCATATACAGAACCAGTAGAAAGTAAGCTTTTGACACCTCACATGGCCCCCTTTGTACCGACGTTTGGGGCAACCCCCCCCCCCCCATTGGTGCAGCAGTGACCTGGATGCTCACCTAAATCCAATAACGTGACAGATGATCAGAAGAAAACCGCTTGCCTAACCTTTAAAAAGTGCTTGCCTAACACGTTTTTGAGTGACATGTTGTTGTAATACTAATGGATAAATAGGGAAGGAAAGTTTGAGTTGGGGGGGGGGGGGGGTGGACACCTTGAGGATTCTTCACTTCTGGATGCATCTTCGTCCCCACCAGCAGCCGGAAGACTGGCCATCGGAAGCCTGTCCGGTGTCACTCGAGAGCCACACTCAACTTCGGTAATTAGCGAGGGTGGGGGTGTTTTACTAACCTGTTGTGGATGTGTGTAAGTGCTTGAGACTAAAGTTTAGCTTTAGGTGAAAATGCTCCTGTGTTGTCCTGTTTGTACCATCCATCTATGGGTTGGACGACCACGTCTCCCCGAATTATTTCCTGACACCACCTCGCAGAGAGTAAAAAGTTACTGAGAGGTTTGGGTTGAAAGATAGGGCTTCAATGAGGCTTTAGTAACGACTTCACTAGTGTTACTGGAAACCCTTGCCATTTGTGGTGGATACATTCCTGACATGACCACAAATGGCGAAATCTGTTAATACGGGAGGCTGTGACAGCTAGTGCTGCTCTGCAACAGGCCTCCCTGAGGACATGGGGGGGCCCCTGCCCGGGCTGGGGGATTGGATGCAATGGAGGGAGTGCAGGGCTGTAGCAGGAAGGGGACCCACAAAATCGCAAATAGCAATCCTGCAAATTGCAAGAGTCTCCTGTGTACCTAATTCCTCCCTTAAAGCACTGTGATTGGGGGGGGGGGGGGGGGGGAGAAGAGACACACCCAACCCTGCATTAGCCAAGGGGAGAGCAAACTGGCCTGAGGGGCCTTGCCAGCCCAGCCCCCACAGCAGTGCTGGGCATGCTCCAACTGCGGGCCAGGTATAAAGGCCAGGGAGACAGCTCAGTCGGGGCTGACCTCTGGAGGGGAAGGAGCTCCTGCCCAAGCACTGGACCAGCTGCTGCCTGAGCCAGAGACGCAGGCCCAGCCAATGCTGCAGCTGCAGCCACTGTACTGGTCTCTGCTGCCCCACTGCTTGCAGCCGCCATTGCCGCACCAGCTGCCGCCACGCCAACAGCCGCCACCACCCCCAACACCACTATTGCACCAGACACTGGACCAGCTGCTGCTGCCAGGCCTGCCAATGCCACTACCGCAGCAAGACCTGCATATACAGGTGGGGCCTATGCCGGCCAATAAATCCCCAGGCATGGACGGGTTGACCGTGGAGTTCTACTGCTGCTGAGGCTGCTCTGGAGCTTGGGCTGGATCTAATTCCCCTCTGGCAGTCCGCCCTGACTGAGTGGCTCCCTGCGCTTTTATATGCTGGCTCCCCTGGGAGCATGCCCAGCAGGGCTGTGGGGGCGGGGCCCTTTCAGCCAGCTGGGCCTGGGCAACTCCCTTCTGTTCAGTGCTGGGTAGGTACACCCCGTCACACTATCACAGAGAAGCTTAACCTCAAAAGAGGTAAAACAATCAAAAGAGGCTCCTTTGGAAATTCAATAATGTTTTATGAAGTATTTTTAAGAGCTGTGTTTAGACTTTTAGGAGTATATGCAATTTCAGTGGTAACACTCAGTCGCATTAAACATTTATTCTTTTTTTCCTGACTAATCAGCAACAACTCTGCCAACATCCTTTTGGTATTTTGAATTCCAACAGTAATCACAGAATCATAGGACTGGAAGGGAACCTGAGAGATCATCTAGTCCAGCTGGGAGAGGGCTTTAAATAGAGGAAGTTGGCTACTGAAAATTTTGCAGTATTAATTTTCTTTTTATTTCGCTTCATATTAAATAAACATTCAAAGTCGCACACCTTGTAAATTATCCCTTGTTTTAGTGTTATTTCTTCCATGACATTTTAAAAAACTATATAAGATATTTGTTAATAACTTGGGTGCCACAGTGGCACATGTAGGAGAAAGAAAGAGCCTGAAGCATGGGCCTGGTGCCTGAACCAAAGTGAGCAAAGTAAGAGTTATACTATGAGTTACAGAAAGGCCTTGTCAAAAGCAGATGTTTGCCTGTGTAGCCTATCAAGTTGCTTGCCTATCATGCTAATAATATGGTTGTGTTGATTTAGATTAATTCATGAATATATTAATGGGTATATTTAGTATAGAGGTAATAGTTAAGAGCTGTAACACAAGAAATCTGCTAAAGGCCATTTGCAAGATCAGCAGAAGCTAACGTTAGCAGATTTCTGGGGTTGAGACACTGATCTCTCCCAGACACAGGTCATAGCTTATTTAGCACTTCCCTAGACTGAAAAAGGAAACTTATGTCTGGGACCTTTCACCCACATAGGATGGTAGGAAAATACCCTTAGACTCAGCAGATGCATCATTATATAAAAAGTCCTAAAATAACTGGTTCAGGCTGAGCTGAGTAATCAGGACACAGGTTGCAATATATAACCACAAAGGCCCTTGGCAACAAATTGATGTATATGATAATAAGTTGAGAGCAATGATACATTCACCTATAGGAAAAGGACACTTCAACATTAGAAACATCCCCTACTGAATATGCATCAAACATGTCAGCGTCACATAGCATAGAAGTGGGACCACAGCCAAGGGGCGAGAGGGAGGAGAAGATGTCATCCTTGGAAGGGCCAGAATGATGACCCCTGGTGATGGGGAAGGTGAAGATAATGAGAAGGATGATGGGCTAACACGCAAGATTGTTCTAGAAGGAATGATGTAAGTATATGGTATGAAAATATGGATGTACATTCCCAGTCTTATGAAATGGGGGTGTTTGTGACTGTGTTAATTGTATTACTAAACTATATTTGTAAATATACAAGAGTTTCTATAGTGTGAGTGTTGCAACTGTGCACATCAGGGTTCCCAGCCATAGAATAATTGAATACTGGGCCTGATCCTGGGACAAAGAACCTGTCAACCCTAAAGGTGGTCATTAGAAATTGAAACACAATCTTAGATCAGGCAACACCTGCAAGTCAGTGTCTCTCGGCACTAGAACTTCTAGCACTGCTAATATGTAAATACATTCCACCAGGACAGTACAAGGACACCCCAACATGATAAAATAGCTTGAAACATTAGGAGTGAAAGCTTAACAACAGGTAGTGAATAGGAATATTTGGAGGAAAGTACAAGGGGAGATACCAAATGTGTCATTAATGCGTTAAGATGATACGTAAGGTGTGTATCATAAATGGTTTATCTTCATCTATAAATGTTGGGGTACCTCGCTTTAACTCTTTGGCCTGCCTAGGAGTCAATAGTAAAATCCATACTATCGACTAAGCCGAGTCAATTGTCCCCGGTACAAAGGCATAGGGGCTCGGAGGCCATCTGGCTACTGACGACTCTTAATATACTTTGTTAGACAATAAACCTGACTCGGGTGCCTTCATCTCCTATCTGAGTTTGTGGTCTTTGGGGGATCTTCTGCACAGAGCTGGCATAATATACCAAAGAAGCATATGAAAACGCACGCAGCCGAATGTTTATCGCTGACGGAGCAAGAGACCTGTCAGGATGCCACATCAGTGAATCCTGAATTACTACATTGCTGTCCTGAACTACTACAGCACACATCTGAACAAGCACATGACCTCAATATTGGTGCACAAGACAAAACTCACTATGCTCATGGATGGAAAATCTTAGAGGGAACACTGTTAGGGACCAATGGTCTCTGCTTATCCACCGCGTGAACTCAGGCTGTTACCTACCAGCTCTGTGTTCTTGGGGAACCAGAGCATGGCCACCTGTCAGCCCTGTGCTCTTGGGGAGCCAGGGAGTGACACTCATGGAAAACATTCCCCTCTGCTAGAATCACAGACAAAGCAATGAAAAGGCCGGGGAAGACACACCTGAACTCTTCCAGACAAGGGTGATAGAATTCAGGAAACACCCCAGCCTCATCTGCACTGAAGATAGAACCGAGAAACATCTCAGCTACAGCTACACTACGTGCTTTGCTGGAAGAGGCAATGAAAATGAAGAGCAGATTAGCATTTTCTTGCGATTCATTTGCATAATCTCTTCTGGTCCATTTTTGCGCAAGAGATTTTTGCACAAGAACAAGCAGTGTAGATGTTTCCTTTTTGCACAAAACTCCCTTTTTGTGCAAGATCCTTATGCCTCCCTTGTTCTGCCATCCGTCACCACTGAGAACAGCCTCTCTCAATCCTCTCTGGAACCCCCCTTCAGGAAGTTGAAGGCTGCTCTCAAATCCCCCCTCACTCTTCGCTTCTGCAGACTAAACAGACCCAAGTCCCTCAGCCTCTCCTCATAAGTCATATGCTCCAGCCCCCTAATCATTTTGGTCGCCCTCCGCTGGACCCTCTCCAATGCGTCCACATCCTGTCTATAGTGGGGAGCCAGAACTGGACACAATACTCCAGATGTGGCCTCACCAGAGCCGAATAAAGGGGAATAATCACTTCTCTAGATCTGCTGGCAATGCTCCTCCTAATGCACCCTAATATGCCATTAGCCTTCTTGGCTACAAGGGTGCCCTGTTGACTCATGTCCAGCTTCTCATCCACTGTAACCCCCAGGTCCTTTTCTGCAGAACTGCTACTTAGCCAGTCGGTCCCCAGCCTGTAACAATACTTGGGATTCTTCCATCCCAAGTGCAGGACTCTACACTTGTCCTTGTTGAACCTCATCAGATTTGTTTTGGCCCAATCCTCTAATCTGTCCAGGTCACTCTGGACTCTATCCCTGCCCTCCAGCGTATCTACCTCTCCCCCTAGCTTAGTGTCATCTGCGAACTTGCTGAGGGTGCAATCCATCCCCTCATCCAGGTCATTAATAAAGATATTGAACAAAACTGGTCCTAGAACTGAACCTTGGGGCACCCCCCTAGAAACCAACCACTAACCTGATATTGAGCCATTGATCACTACCCATTGGGCCACACAGTCTAGACAGCTGTCTATCCATCTTACTGTCCATTTATCCAATCCATAGTTCCTTAACTTGCTGGCAAGAATATTGTGGGAGATCATATCAAAAGCCTTGCTAAAGTCCAGGTCTATCACATCCACTGACTTCCCCGTGTCCACAGAGCCAGTTACCTCATCATAGAAGCTAATCAGATAGGTCAGGCACGACTTGCCCTTGGTGAATCCACGTTGACTATTCCTGATCACTTTCTCCTCTTCCAAGTGCTTCAAAATGGATTTCTTGAGGATCCCCTCCATGATTTTTCCGGGGACTGAGGTAAGTCTGTAGTTCCCTGGATTAACTATGGTTTGTAACCTATCCTTTAAATCAGCTTCTGTACCCAGTGACTGGAAGATCGCTAATATAATGCCAATATTTAAAAAGGGCTCTAGAGGTGATCCCGGCAATTACAGATCAGTAAGTCTAACGTCAGTACCGGGCAAATTAGTTGAAACTATAGTAAAAAAATAAAATTGTCAGACGTGTGGATGAATATAATTTCTTGGGGGCAAGTCAACATGGTTTCTGCAAGGGGAGATCATGTCTTATTAATCTGCTAGTGTTCTTTGAGGGGTTCTACAAACACGTGGACGAGGGGGATCCAGTAGCTATAGTATACTTAGATTTGCAGAAAGCCTTTGACAAGGTCCCTCACCAAAGGCTCTTACATAAATTAAGTTTTCATGGGATAAGAGGGAAGAACCTTGCATGGATCGAGAACTGGTTAGAAAACAGGAAACAAAGGGTAGGAATAAATGGTCAATAGTCATAATGGAGAGGGGTAACTTGTGATGTTCCCCAAGGGTCAGTCCTAGGACCAGTCCTATTCAACTTATTCATAAATGATCTGGAGAAAGGGGTAAGCAGTGAGGTGGCAAAGTTTGCAGACGACACTAAACTGCTCAAGGTAGTTAAGACCAAAGCAGACTGTGAAGAACTTCAAAAAGATCTCACCAAACTGAGGGTATGTCTACACTACCACCCTAGTTCGAACTAGGGTGGTTAATGTAGTCAACCGGAGTTGCAAATGAAGCCCGGGATTTGAATTTCCCGGGCTTCATTTGCATCTTGCCAGGCACTGCCATTTTTAAATGTCCGCTAGTGCAGACTCTGTGCCCGCGGCTATACGCGGCACAGACTAGGTAGTTCGGACTAGGCTTCCTGATGATGATGAGGAGGAGGTGGTTTAAAACAAATAAAAGGAAGTTCTTCACACAGCGAATAGTCAACCTGTGGAACTCCTTGCCTGAAGAGGTTGTGAAGGCTAGGACTATAACAGGGTTTAAAAGAGAACTAGATAAATTCATGGAGGTTAAGTCCATTAATGGCTATTAGCTAGGATGGGTAGGAATGGTGTCCCGAGACTCTGTTTGTCAGAGGGTGGAGATGGATGGCAGGAGAGAGATCTCTTGATCATTCCCTGTTCGGTTCGCTTCCTCTGGGGCACCTGGTATTGGCCACTGTCGGCAGACAGGATACTGGGCTGGATGGACCTTTGGTCTGACCCAGTACGGCCGTTCTTATGATTTTCCTTCTTCCCTTTTTTAAAGATGGGCACTACATTTGCCTTTTTCCAATCATCCGCTCTCTCTTCCAATCTCCATGAGTTTTCAAACAAAGCTTTGAAAGTGTTCAAAGATTAATCTTGAGTGCGCTGATTCCCCAGTCCTCTCAGACGTGCTCTGGTAGTGGGGGTGAGTGTCTGGGTGTGTTGCCAAGGTGGGAAGAGCCCCGTCCTGGGGAACCTAGTTCCTGCAGGAGAGCTCCAGTGGGAGGGGGAATTCAGCTCCATAGGGGAGCACAAGCAGCACACGGATAGAATTGTTAACCTCCCCCCCCATCCCATAAGAGTAACCTTAAGAAATGAGCCTACCCCAGAGCAATGGGCAAATCTGGTAACAAATTGGTGGAGACGGTGGGCAGCATGTGATCCTGATCATGGGGTACTTGTTGAATAGTGTAAGCTTTGCCCGCACTGCTCCATGCCTTCATGCCTCCACTTTGGCCTTCACAGACTTGCCTTTAAAGGGGAGATGGGAAGTTTGCACCCCACTGCCCATTGTCCACTGTGTCACAAAGATTCTTTAGGAACCCTGCTAAAAACCTACAGACTTCAACGAAGGACCATAACAGATCTTTAGGGTTTTGAACCATCATCCTGAAGGTAGGATCTAACTACATCTAGTCTCTCACTCCACATATATTCTAGTCCATGCACCATCACCGCACTGGCAATGTCTGAGGCTGCCAATCAAGATGACAAGTGGTGCTCCAGGTGCCGCCAGCAAAAGAACCTGGATGGAAGCCACCAGCTCAGTAGTGGGCAACCTGCAGCCTGAGGGCCACATGTCGACCACTGGGGTTCTATATGTGGCCCACAAGCAATTTTGTTTACCATTGTCTATGCACAGGTTGCCAGATTCCACTGGTTTCCATCCACTTTTTTTTCTACCAGTATTAATAAAGTGATATACACATAAAGCAAGGGCACATGCATCCATTCAAAGTGTTGCTATGGTACAATCAGCACAAACCCACAAATTCTAGGTACACAAGCACAGTTAGCAAAACTACCCTATCCTGAGAGACTGTCTTGGTTACAACAATCTTGCGATCCACTGAGATGAAGAAGGGCCACTCATGCAGCCCACTAACTAGTCTAGGTTGCCCCTCACTGCACCAGCTCCTTGGATGCTCTCCAGGGCAGTGTTGGGGAGCTTGAACTGACAGCAGCCCCATCCCCTCCAGCCAGCTCAGGACTAATGTGGATTAGACTGACATAGGGACTCACACTCAGCCAGGAGCAAGGTGGGGCTGATTGTGACGGGGCAGCCCCGCTTGCGGCAGGGGTCCCCGTCCAAGCCACGCTGTACAGCGGGAGGCCTTAGGCGCGCCGGATGATGTCATCCGGGCGCCTTGGAGACCGGAACCACATCGCCCTGGCAACGGGAGGACGCCCCGGTATGAGGGGTGGGACCGCCGCAGGACGCCGGGGTCACGACCCCGGCGCCAACTTTAAAATGGCCCCGCAGCACCGAGGCAGGGGCGAGAGCGAAGGAGCCGAGCGGAGCGCCCCGGTCGACTGGAGGAGTGACCCAGCGGCAGCAGTACTCAGCCCGGTGAGCGGTTGGACCAGACAGCTGGGTGTCGGGGAGCACCGGAGCCGGAGGGGAAGGAAGCAGCCCAGGGCAGAGTCAGGATTGACTGGTGGGCTGACGAGTTAAGGGATCGCACCCCGTCAGCCGGGTTTGGGGCTACTGGACCAGAACCCTTAGGGCCCTGGGCTGGGGCCCGTGAGAGTGGGTGGGCCCGGGCCCCCCTTCCCCTCCCACCTTGCTAGGGAGTGGGAAAACAAAGATAAACACACGAATAGGGGAAACTGTGGGACTCAGAACTCTAGGACAGTAGAGAGCCCTCGGGGCAAATGCCACGGGGCGGCGTGGGGGCGTCACAGGTGGTGGAGAATGTGGGCATAGTGGGGGTCCTGCCCCGGACGTGAGGGGCTTAAAAAAAACACGTACCCCAACCCCCCCCCTTGGGGAGGGAAGGGGGGAGGAGACGGTTTAGGGAGCACTAACAGAGGGGTTTGTTTTGTGGTGTTTCAGGGTTATACCGGGTGGACAAGGGACGGGGAGGTGATTCAGGGGTCGAGCAATTGCTGGTGCCAAAGAGGTATCGACAGCGCCTCATGGAGCTAGCCCATGCTAACCCCTGGGCGGGGCACCTGGGCGCAGAAAAGACCGTACAGCGCATTATCCGACGGTTCTACTGGCTGGGCATCTTCCGCGAGGTACAGGACTTTTGCGGGTCTTGTCCCGAGTGCCAAAAGGTTAGGCCTAAGGGGGTGCCCAAAGCCCCCCTCGTACCGCTGCCCGTGGTGGGAGTGCCCTTCGCGAGGGTCGCCATGGACATAGTCGGTCCGTTAGACAAGTCAAAAACCGGACATCAGTATATTTTAGTGATATTAGACTATGCGACCCGCTACCCGGAGGCCGTTCCTCTCCGGAACGTACACGCCAGCACCCTCGCCTCGGAGCTCGTGAAAATTTTCGCCCGAGTGGGTCTGCCGGAACAAATTTTGACCGACCAAGGGACTAACTTCACCTCGCGACTGATGAATGAGCTGTGTAAGCTGTTGCGGATCGAGCGACTGAAAACGGCCATCTATCACCCGCAAACGGACGGGTTAGTATAACGTTTTAATAGAACGCTAAAAGAGATGTTAAGGAAATTCGTGGGGCAAGAACCCCGGGAGTGGGACACGCTGTTGCCGGCACTCCTGTTTGCGATACGGGAGGTGCCCCAATCCTCCACGGGATTTTCCCCGTTCGAACTGTTATTCGGCAGGCACCCTCGGGGGATATTAGACATTATTCGCGAGAATTGGGAAGAACAGGGGACCCGAGTACAGGGGTCGGTGCAGTATATCTTGGACCTCCGGGAGAAGTTGCATAGGCTAGGGGAGTTCGCGAGAGAGAACCTAGAGCAGGCCCAAGCAAAACAAGCCCGGTACTATAACCAAGGAGCTCGTTTGCGGATATTCGAACCAGGGCAACGGGTCCTGGTGCTGCTGCCTACCCCCGGCTCGAAGCTGGTAGCCAAGTGGCAGGGGCCCTTCGAGATCCTGAAGCGGGTGGGGGAGGTAGATTACGAGGTTAAGCTGTCGGGGAAGAAAAACGACACGCGTGTATACCACGTTAAACCTCCTGAAGGCCTGGAAGCAGCGCGAGGCCTTCTGGATCAACTCCGTGCCCCCCGACCCGGAGTTAGGGCCCGAAAACCCAGGCGAGGCCACCCCGCCCCAGACTTTCCCAACAGGAGCCGACCTGAGTGAGACCCAGCGAAAGGACATGGAGGAGTTGCTGCGGACCTTCGGGGATGTCCTGACCGCCGAGCCGGAACAGACCACCCTCATCCACCACCACATAGACAGAGCCACGGAAGACGGTATGTGAGCGGGTACGGCCCGTGCCCCGGCGGATGTGGGAGACGGTACGGGGGGGAGGTGCAGAAGATGCTCCAGTGGGGGGTCGTGGAAGAATCCTTCAGCGAATGGCGCAGCCCTATAGTGCTCGTCCCGAAGCCCGACGGATCAATGCGATTCTGCATTGACTTCCGGAAAGTCAACGCACAGTCACGCTTTGATGCCTACCCCATGTCACGGGTGGATGAACTGCTAGACCGGCTAGGAGGCGCCCGGTATCTGTCCACACTAGATCTGACCCGAGGGTACTGGCAGATCCCTTTATCACCGACCTCCTGAGAGAAGACGGCCTTTTCGACCCCGTTCGGGCTGTATCATTTCACCCGGATGCCCTTCGGGCTACATGGCGCGGCCGCAACTTTCCAGCGTCTTATGGACCGAGTACTGAGGGAACAGGGAGGATGGGCGGCTGCCTACATCGACGACATCGTCGTGTATAGCCAGACCTGGGAAGAACACCTCCAACACGTGGGGGCCGTACTACGAGCTTTGCGGGAAGCCGGCCTGACGGCGAATCCACGGAAGTGCTGCTTTGGGGAGAAAGAGGTAGTCTATTTAGGGTATGTGGTGGGACGGGGTCAAATACGCCCCGTGGTAGAAAAGGTAGAGGCCTTGAAGAACTACCCCCCACCCAAGACAAAGAAACAGGTACGACAGTTTCTTGGGCTAGCCGGATACTATCGACGCTTTATCCCAAACTTCGCAGCGATAGCAGCACCGCTAACCGACCTAACACGGGCCGCGATGCCCCAAAAGGTGAGCTGGTCGTCCGAGTGCGAGATAGCGTTTTAGCGGTTAAAAGAAAGTTTGAGTCGCGACCCCATGTTAGCCCAACCCGATTTTAACCTCCCCTTTACGGTCCAAACAGACGCCTCCAAGACGGGGATCGGGGCAGTCCTGTCGCAGGGCGAAGGGGAGGAAGAGCACCCGGTGGTGTACATCAGCCGTAAACTCTTCCCGCGAGAGTATCGTTACTCGACCATTGAGAAGGAGGCGCTCGCGGTAAAGTGAGCCTTGCACATGTTAAGATACTACCTTTTAGGGGGACGGTTCAAGGTGATTACGGACCACGCCCCCCTTCGCTGGATACAAACCATGAAGGATGTAAACCCTCGCTTGATGCGGTGGTATCTGGCCCTCCAGCCGTACGCCTTTGACGTTGCCCACCGACCCGGCGCACAGCACCAAAATGCGGACTTTTTTTCAAGAAGGTACGAGGCGGACTTGGAGGAGGAGGGGAAGCAGTTAAAGGGGGAGGTGTGTGACGGGGCAGCCACGCTCACGGCGGGGGTCCCCGTCCAAGCCGCGCTGTACAGCGGGAGGCCTTAGACACGCCGGCTGACGTCATCCGGGTGCCTTGGAGACCGGAACCACATCGCCCTGGCAACGGGAGGATGCCCCGGTACGAGGGGCGGGACCGCCGCAGGACTCTGGGGTCGCGACCCCGGCGCCAACTTTAAAATGGCCCCGCAGCACCGAGGCAGGGGCGAGAGCGAAGGAGCCGAGCGGAGCGCCCCGGTCGACTGGAGGAGTGACCCAGCGGCAGCAGTACTCAGCCCGGTGAGCGGTTGGACCAGACAGCTGGGTGTCGGGGAGCACCGGAGCCGGAGGGGAAGGAAGCAGCCCAGGGCAGAGTCAGGATTGACTGGTGGGCTGACGAGTTAAGGGATCGCACCCCGTCAGCCGGGTTCGGGGCTACTGGACCAGAACCCTTAGGGCCCTGGGCTGGGGCCCGTGAGAGTGGGTGGGCCCGGGCCCCCCTTCCCCTCCCACCTTGCTAGGGAGTGGGAAAACAAAGATAAACACACGAATAGGGGAAACTTTGGGACTCAGAACTCTAGGACAGTAGAGAGCCCTCGGGGCAAATGCTGCGCGGCGGCGTGGGGGCATCACACTGATACTACCCTCAGGGCTCTAAGGGTATGTGTACACTAGAGCGCTAGTTCGAACTAACTTAGTTTGAATTAGTTCATTCGAACTAAGCTAATTCGAACTAACGCATCTAGAACTAAACACTAGTTCGAATTAGCGTTTTGCTAATTCGAACTAGTGCGTCCACATTGAGTGGACCCTGAACCGGGCTTAAGGATGGCCGGAAGCAGTGCCGGCAGGGCATCAGAAGAGGACTTAGAGCGTGGAGCTGCTGTCTCAGGCTAGCCGAGGGCTGCGCTTAAAGGGACCCGACCCCCACCCCGGACAGACAGTTCTCAGGGGTGCCCCGCTTGCAAAGCAGTCCTGGCTTGGAGTGCCCTGAGTGCCCACACTGGGCACATCACAGCACTCGGCCATCAGCCCGGCTGCACTTGCCGCAGGCTGCCATCTGGGGAGAGGGGGCAATTGGGGGGCTGCAGGAGAGCTTCCACCCCCAGAAGCCCGCAGAGCCAGCCCAGTCCTCCCCATCGGGGGCTCGTACCCCATTGCTCCCTCACCTCCTTCCACTTACCCTTCCCTAGCCCCCCTTCCTGATGTACAAAATAAAGAAAACGTGTGTTAAAAAATAGAATCTCTCTTAGTGAACAAAACTGGGGGAGACTGGGAAAAGGAGGTGGGAGAGGGGAAGAGAGAGGGTGGGAGAGGGGAGGGCAACTAAAATGATCAGGGGTTGGGAACAGGTCCCAGATGAAGAGAGGCTACAGAGACTGGGACTGTTCAGCTTAGAAAAGAGGAGACGGAGGGGGGACAGGATAGAGGTCTCTAAAAGCATGAGTGGGGTGGAGAGGGTGCATACGGAAAAGTTCTTCATTAGTTCCCATAAAGAAGGACTAGAGGACACCAAAGGAAAGGAATGGGTAGCAGGCTTCAAACTAGTAACAGAAAGTTGTTCTTCACAAAGCAAAGAGTCAACCTGTGGAACTCCTTGCTGCAGGAGGCTGTGAAGGCTACAACTAGAACAGAGTTTAAAGAGAAGTGAGATCAAGTCATGGACGTTGGGTCCATGGAGTGCTATTAGCCAGGGGGTAGGAATGGTGTCCCTGCCCAAGGTTTGTGGAAGGCTGGAGAGGGATGGCACGAGACAAATGGCTTGGTCACTGTCTTCGGTCCATCCCCTCCAGGGTCCCTAGGGTTGGCCGCTGTCAGCAGACAGGCTACTGGGCTAGATGGACCTTTGGTCTGACCCAGGACGGCCATTGTAAGCTCAGGGCTCAGGGTCGGGGTCTCAGTGGACCCCCTTGATTTTCATGCACACCTGCTCCTGGGTGGCCAGGCTGGCAGCTCTCCTGCCCTAGACGGCCACTTTCCTGTGCCTAGTGCGGAGATCGTGGACGAGGTCCATGATGTCCGCACTAGACCAGGCGGGTGCCCGCCTCTTGCGGTCCAGGGCAAGCTCCCGGGAGCCGCCAGCCTGGTCCCGGGAAGAGGGGGAGGGCTGGAGGGCATCGGGTGGCTGGCTCAAGCTGTGCCAGGTGCAGGGTCTGCTGGCTGGGTGCTGGCAGGCTTGCACTTGGCACGGGCACCGTAGCCAGCCCATGCCCCTTTAAGGGGTCTGGGGCCAGGAGGGGGGCAATAGAGTTTCCCTGGTGTTGGCCAGAGTGGCCACCAGGGAAACCTGGGGAGGGCTAGCCTCCCACTAGTTCGAATTAAGGGGCTACACACCCCTTAATTCGAACTAGTAAGTTCGAACTAGGCTTAGTCCTCGTGGAATGAGGTTTACCTAGTTCGAACTAAGCGCTCCGCTAGTTTGAATTAAGTTCGAACTAGTGGAGCGCTAGTGTAGCACCTATCAAAGTTAATTCGAACTAACGTCCATTAGTTCGAATTAACTTTGTAGTGTAGACATACCCTAAGAGAGAATCTGAGGACTTCCCAGCAGATATGTGAGCCCATGGAATCTAGCAGAAGCAGCAAGCTCTGCACAGCTCTTCCTCACCTGGTTTGTTGATGCTCCTGAGGCAGGAGAGGGAGGCATTCAGTCGGGAACACTCCTCACTGTTGGCCCCAAACTTCTCCACCATCTCGCTGACCTGGTCATCAGTCATTTCCAGAAGATCTTCCAGGCTCAACTAGCCAGGGGTGATTTCCTAGAGACAAGAGATAGGAAAGGGGTTGGGGAAAGAGAAGCATACTGTGAGCTGACTGCAATTCAGTGTCAGAAAATAGAGACAGGAAAGCTCATCCCCTGTGTCATGACACGTGGAATCATAGACCTTCCTACAGAAGAGGCATTTAAGAAGGAAACCTACTGGCTCATGTGAACAGGGTTCCACACAGCTCGAGTTCCAGTTTTGTCTCATGTTGTTTACCAGGACCCAACCAAACCTGGAACTCTATGCAGCATCTAATGGGTTAAAAACACGCTCCAAGTAAACATGTCATTACCCTGTGGACCAGTGCAGAGAAAGGATTGGCTATTATATTACAGAATTTCCAACTACTTGTTGACTTATGTGCACATAGGAAGAAACCTATTCACTCCCATCCCTGAGGCAACTACAGCTACATTGATAGATTTCCTGAGGACATTTCAGCATTAGGAAAAGGTGTATTGCCTTGGAAATATACAGAGCCAAACAGCTGCTTTCTGATCTCATGTACACAAGATACTAACCAAGTTCCCCCCTTTCTATCTCAGGTTGCTGTCCTGGCTGAAGTTACCCTCCCACCAGCACACTAAGGCTATGTCTAGACTGCAGGCTTCTTTCGAAAGAGCCTCTTTCGAAAGCATCTTTCGAAAGAGGCTCTTTCGAAAGAGCGCGTCTAGACTACAATGCGCGGATCGAAAGATCGATCCGCTATTTCGAAAAAGAGCGTCCAGTCTGCTGGACGCTCTTTCGAAATTGAAAGCCACCCAGAACTGCTTCTGCCAGGGCATGGGGGCAGCATTTCCTTCCGGGTGCTGCCTGCCTGCCCTTTGCAGACGCGGCGTGGTGAAAGGGACACTCCTGAACACCCGTTGCTCTGCTCCTGCAGCTGCCTTTGCTGTCCCTCGAGGAATTAAGCAAGGCATTGCAGTGCTGGTTTGGAGTGCTCAGCTTCCTGGGACACCCCAGCAGCTTTTTTCTTGTGAGGTTTTTCTGCTTGCAGACCCTTTTTTTTGGCATGGAGCCAGAGCTGCCCCTGGGCAGGCGATGGCCCCACACCACCATACTGCAGCTGTTGCTGCATCTGCATGACACTGTCATGAGGCTCCTTCCCAAGCTGCTCCCAGACCAGAGGTACGAGGGGTTCCTCCATCAGGCAGCCGCACTGCCCTTGCCTCCGAACTTTTTCGTGGACAGGCGTGTTTGGAGGTTTGACACCAGCTCTGAATGGTGGGACCGGCTCGTGATGGAGATCTGGGATGACCAAGACTGGCTACGCAACTTCCGGATGAGAAAGACCACTTTCCAGGAGCTGTGTACCTGGCTCGCCCCTGCTCTGCAACGGCAAGACACCCACCTGCGGCCCACTATCCCCCTGGAAAAGAGGGTCGCCATTGCCCTCTGGAAGCTGGCAACCCCCGACAGCTACCGCTCCGTGGGACACCAATTTGGCGTGGGGAGATCTACTGTCGGGGCCGTCTTGATGGAGGTAAGTCATTGTCTGGGGACAGTCACAGTTTGGGGTGGGGGGAAGGGAGACTGTCAGGAAGGGCCAAGTGGAGTGGGAGTGGGAGGGAGCTCCTCCACTCACCCTGAATTGTGGGGGGGGGGGTTCTGAGGAGGGGATTCCCGGGGTGTTTGAGAGGGAAGGTGGGTGGTGGGTTCTCCTCCTAAGACATAAGGCACCCCTTCTAACATTTTGTTGTCTGTCTCGTTCTGCAGGTGGTGAGGGCCATCAATTCGGAGCTGCTCAACAGGCTCATCTGTCTACCAGATCTGGACAGCGTCATGGCCGGCTTTGCTGCCCTCGGCTTCCCGAATTGCGGAGGAGCGCTCGATGGGACACACATTGCCATCCGTGCACCGCCCCATCGAGCAGCCCAATTCATAAACAGAAAGGGCTACTTTTCTATGGTCCTCCAGGCCCTGGTCGACCATCGTGGCCAGTTTTCGGACATTTGTGTTGGGTGGTCAGGGCGGGCACACGATGCCCGCATCTTCAGGAACTCGTACCTCTACCGGAGGCTTCAGGCAGGAACATTTTTCCCCCATCGCCAGTTTGCGGTTGGGGATGTGCACATGCCGGTGTGCATAGTGGCTGATGCCGCCTATCCCCTGATGCCGTGGCTGATGAAGCCCTACACCGGCCAGCTGGATGCGAGCAAGGAGCAGTTTAATGCTCACCTTAACCGGGCTCGCAACCAGGTGGAATGTGCGTTTGGCCGTTTAAAGGGCAGATTCCGGTGCTTGCTCATACGCCTCGACATGGGGGAGACCAACATCCCCGAGGTGGTGGCCGCGTGTTGCGTCCTCCATAACCTCGTGGAGAGGAAAGGTGATGCCTTCCTACCAGGGTGGGGGAGAGCTGCTGATGCCCAGGAGAGGCTCTTTGCCCAGCCCCGGACAGCTGCCATCCGCCAGGCTCACCGGTCTGCAGTTGGCATCCGGGAGGCCCTCCGGGAGCAATTCTCCAGTGGAGGCCACTGAGACTGAGTGCACTGAGGGGCTTCTGCCTGGGGACTGGGCCCTGGCCCAATAGAAGCTTCCCTCCACAACCCATCTCCTGACCCAGTTTGGACACATCACTTACACCAGGGTGTGTTTCAAAATAAAATGTTCTCTTTACTTATTTATAATTTTGTACATATTATCAAACAATGTTGCAAACATAACAAACATTTTTTTCATTTTTGTTGTTGCCAAACTATATACAATAAAGAAACAGTTCGTTTAACCCTTTGTTTGTGCTTTAACTGGGGTGATGGGGGTGATTGAAACCTGGAGGGGGGGAAGGGGACTGGAAACCTGGAGGGGGGAAGGGGATCAGGTTGAACAGGGCTTGGCAGATTTCCCTTTCCTGCCTGGGCCTCGTGTTTGGGGTGCTCCATGGCTGCGGGATCGGGTGGTGCACCTGTCGGTTGGCTGGCTGGGGTGCTCTTGGGACGTGGAAGCCTGGGGGAGAGGAGGGCCAGGGGGAGAGAGGGGCTGGGGAACTGTGGGGGCTGGGAGAGAGGGAGGTCCAAGGGGGGAAAGGGCTGCTGTTGTGGAAGGGGGGTTTGGTGGGGTGGGGTCATGGGGTGCTGGAGGAGCAGGACCAGGCACAGCAGCAGGCAAGCCGCTGACCTCCCTCAGGGTGCTGTACAGGACCGTGCGCTGCAGGACCAGCTCATTCATGAGCCGATCACGCCACCGCTCCTCTGCCTCCGCCCTCTGTAGCAGGATGGCGTTCTGCTCCTGCACAGCCTCGACGTGCTGCCGGAGGATGTCGGCGTAGACACGCCTGTGTCTGCGGCTCCCATGTCCCCGAGATGGAGGTGGAGGTGGGGCTGGGGTGCTGCGGCCCTCTTCCACGGCTGGTCCGGCTGTGGAGGAAAAGAAGAAGACACAATCAGCCCTATAAACTGGACTCTGTAGCACTTACAATACTAACAGGATGGTTTATTTGGGGATGAGCTTTCCAGGGCCAGACCCACTTCCTCAGATCAGAGTAACACGGCTACATTTCTATCACAATCAGTCCTGTGTGCAACAGCTGTCCAAAAGGGCATGCCCTCTCCCTTGAGACAGGGGAAGCAGACATTCTGAAGGTCACACTCTGTGTGTGTGTGTGTGTGTGTGTGTGTGTGTGTGTGTGTGTGTGTGTGTGTGTGTGTGAGAGACCTGGGCATCAGCCTGAGCATGACAGGTTTCCCTTGTGCATCACCCACTGTGCACCCACCTACCTCCCCCCCCGGGTGTGACACAAACTCACTGTACTCACCTGCTGCTTCCTCTCCTGCGCCAGATGACGCCTGGGAGGCCTCAGAGGTCTGGGTGACTGGCTCCACGGTGGTGAGGGTCGCCGTCTCCTCGCTGTCCTCCTCCTCCTCTGGGACCATGTCCCCGTCTCCAGAGTGCTGTAGCTCCTGCTCTGGAGCGTCCACCATGGGGTCTGCCAGTCCGGACTGCACGAACCGCCGTGGTGTGCGTGCTTCTCCACTGTCACCCAGGATCTGGTTCAGCTCGGGGTAGTAGGGGCAGTAGTGGGGGGCTGCCCCAGACCGGGAGCTCTCCTCCCTGGCTTTGGCGTAGCCCTGGCGCAGCTCTTTTACCTTTGAGCGCACCTGGTCCTGGGTGCGGGGGTAGTGGCCCTTCTGGGCCAGGGCTTCAGCCATGCGGCCATAAATTTCGGCGTTTCGCCGCCGGCTTTTGAGGGCCTGTAAGGCCTCCTCCTCTCCCCACAGCTCCAGCAGGCTCTTGATCTCAGCGCCAGACCAGGATGGTGCCCGGCGCTTGGAGCCCTTGGCTGGGTCCCCAGAAGGCTCGGAGGAAGGGCCAGGATGCTCTTGGGGCTGGGACATGCTGCAGCAAGGTCGCCGTGTGCTCTGGCTCCTTGTCTGCAACAAGTGTCTGTGAGGGTGCCTGTCCCTTTAAGGAATGGCTGCAGCCAGGAACCACAGACGTGCAACCCATGGCCCAGATTGTCCACCAGGGCTTCTTCCTGGAGGCCAATTCTTTCGAAAGAAAGGGCTCCCCCCGTCCAGACTCACGTTCTTTCGACGGATCTCCCTTGAAAAAGGCGTTCTTCCTCGTAGAATTAGGTGTACAGCCGTCGAAAGAAAAGCCGCGTTCTTTCGATTTACTTTCGAAAGAACGCGGCTTGAGTCTGGACGCAGGGGAAGTTCTTTCGAAAAAAGGCTACTTTTTCCGAAAGAACCCCTGAGTCTGGACACGGCCTAAGGGAAGAGGTGGGACAGATACTAGCACAGTAGCCAAAGCAGCTTCATTCCAAAGCAAATTGTGTTTTGTCAGGCACTCTGAGCTATTGCAGCCCAGTCTGGAATCCAGTAGGTATGTAAAATCCCATTTAATTGGTTAACTGGTTAAACATGAAGTTTAACTGGATAACCAATTAACGGGGGGCTGGAGCACCCCTGCCTGCAACCCCCACAGGCCTGCTGGGGACAGGGGATGCTCCAGACACCTGGAGCAGCCCTTACCTGCGATGTGCCCAGGCCCACCCCTGCCCATGACGTGCCCAGGCCTGCCATGGACAGGGGCTGCTCCGAACACCCGATGCAGTCCCTATCCACTGCGGGCCCCATGGGGTTGGAGTAGCCCCCTGCCCATGGAGGGCAAGAAGCTTCTACAGCCTCCATCGGTTAACCAGAACTGGTAGACATCACCTGTTAAGGGTAATGCTTACCGGTTAACCTTTCACATCCTAGAATCCAGGTCTCCTGGATTCTGTTTCACATGCAGCCAGCGACTCACCATGCGACCCTAGTCTGGTCCATTTACTGCTCTATGCCCCAGAGCCCACACCTCTGAAATACTGACCCACCCTTGCGCAGTGCTCTGATCCCCTTGCAAAATACAGAGAGAGAGAGAGAGAGAGAGAGAGAGCGCATGAGCATGAGCATACACACCTACCAATCATAAGAACATACGAAGGGCCATACTGGGTCAGACCAAAGGTCCATCCAGCCCAGTATCCTGTCTGCCAACAGCGGCCAATGCCAGGTGCCCCAGAGGGAGGGATCACAACAGGTAATCCTCACATGATCCCTCCCCTGTCTTCTACTTCCAGAGAAACAGAGGCCAGGGACACAATTCCTACCCATCCTGGCTAATAGCAATTGAAGGACCCAACCTCGATGAATCTATCTAGCTCTTTTTTGAACTCTGTTAAAGTCCTAGTTATCACAACATCCTCTGGCAAGGAGTTCCACAGGTTGACTATATGCTGAGTGAAGAAAAACTTCCTTTTGTTTGTTTTAAACCTGCTACCTATTTATTTCATTTGGTGATCCCTAGTTCTTATATTGTGGGAACAAGTACATAACTTTTCCTTATTCACTTTTCCCACACCACTCGTGATGTTATAGACCTCTATCCTATCCCCCCCTTAGTCTCCTCTTTTCTAAGATTAAACGTCCAAGTCTTTTTAATCTTTCTTCATATGGAACCCGTTCCAAACTCCTAATCATTTTTGTTGCCCTTTTCTGAACCTTTTCTAACATCTTTTTAAGAAGAGGTGACCACATCTGTACGAAGTATTCAAGATGTGGGCGTACCATGGATTTATATAGAGGCAATAAGATATTTTCTGTCTTATTCTCTATCCCTTTTTTAATGGCTCCTAACATTCTATTTGCTTTTTTGACTGCCGCTGCACACTGAGTGGATGTTTTCAGAGAACTATCCACAATGACTCCAAGATCGCTCTTAAGTAGTTGTAGCCAAATTAGTCCCCATGGGTATGTCTACACTACCCCGCTAGTTCGAACTAGGAGGGTAATGTAGGCATACCGCACTTGCAAATGAAGCCCGGGATTTGAATTTCTCGGGCTTCATTTGCAAGTGCGGTATGCCTACATTACCCTCCTAGTTCGAACTAGCGGGGTAGTGTAGACATACCCATCATATTGTATATATAGTTGGGATTATTTTTTTCCAATGTGCATCACTTTACATTTAGCAACATTAAATTTCATTTGCCATTTTGTTGCCCAGTCACTTAGTTTGGTGAGATCTTTTTGAAGTGCTGCACAGTCTGCTTTGGTCTTAACTATCTTGAGCAGTTTGGTATCATCTGCAAAATTTGCCATCTCACCATTTACCCCTTTCTCTAGATCATTTATAAATAAGTTGAACAGGATTGGTCCCAGGACAGAGCCTTGGGGAACACCACTAGTTACCCCTCTCGACTCTGAAAACTTACCATTTATTCCTACCCTTTGTTTCCTGTCTTTTAACCAGTTATCAATCCACAAAAGGCTCTTCCCTATTATCCCATGGCAACTCACTTTACTTAAGAGCCTTTGGTGAGGGATCTTGTCAAATGCTTTCTGGAAATCTAAGTATACTACATCCACTGGATCACCCTTGGCCACATATTTGTTGACCCCCTCAAAGAAATCTAGTAGATTAATAAGACATGATCTCCCCTTACAGAAACCATGTTGACTTTCTCCCAAGAAATTATATTCATCCACATGTCTGACAATTTTATTTTTTACTATAGTTTCAACTAATTTGCCCGGTACTGATGTTAGACTTGCCGGTCTGTAATTGCCAGGATTGCATCTAGAGTCCTTTTTAAATATTGGTGTCACATTAGCGATCTTCCAGTCATCGCTGGTGTATATATGTGGGCAGAGTTGGCACCGAGGTTTGTTGCAGGGATTGGTTCCTGAGTTAGAGTTACTGTGGTGCGGTGTATAGTTGCTGGTGAGAACTTGCTTCAGGTTGGCGGGTTGTGTGTGGGTGAGGACTGGCCTGCCTCCCAAGGACTATGAGAGTGAGGGATCCTTGTCCAGGCTGGATTGTAGATCGCTGATGATGCGTTGGAGAGGTTTTAGCTGTCGGCAGAGGGATGCAGATTAGGCAGGTCGAAATTGCAAATGAGGCAAGGATTTAAATATCCCGTGCCTAATTTGCATAAAAATGGCCGCCACATTTTGATGACTCAGCACTTTGTCGGCAAAAAGTGGCAGTCTAGAGGGGGATCTGTCGAAAAAGAAAGCCTTTTCCGACAGACCCCTTATGCCTCCTGCAAGGAGGTTTACAGGATCTCTCGAAAAAGGCTTTCTCTCTCGACAGATCCCCCTCTAGACTGCTGCTTTTTGCCGACAAAGTGCTGAGTCAGCAAAACGTGGTGACCATTTTTATAGAACATAAGAACGGCTGTACTGGGTCAGACCAAAGGTCCATCTAGCCCAGTAGCCTGTCTGCCGACAGTGGCCAGCACCAGGTGCCCCAGAGAGGGTGGACCGAAGACAGTGATCAAGAGATTTGTCTCCTGCCATCCCTCTCCAGCCTCTGACAAACAGAGGCCAAGGACACCATTTTATCCCCTGGCTAATAGCCTTTTATGGACCTAACCTCCATGAAATTATCTCGCTTCTCTTTAAACTCTATTATAGTCCTAGCCTTCACAGCCTCCTGTGGCAAGGAGTTCCACAGGTTGACTACACGCTGTGTGAAGAAGAACTTTCTTTTACTAGTTTTAAACCTGCTACCCATTCATTTCCTTTGGTGTCCTCTAGTTCTTCTATTTAGGGAACTAATAAATAACTTTTCTTTATTCGCCCTCTCCACACCACTCATGATTTTACAGACCTCTATCCTATCCCCCCTCAGTCTCCTCTTTTCTAAACTGAAAAGTCCCAGTCGCTTTAACCTCTCCTCATATGGGACCCGTTCCAAACCCCTAATCATTTTAGTTGCCCTTTTCTGAACCCTTTCCAAGGCCAAAATATCTTTTTTGAGGTGAGGAGACCACATCTGTACACAGTATTCAAGATGTGGACGTACCATAGTTTTATACAGGGGCAGTAAGATATTCTGGGTCTTATTTTCTATCCCTTTCCTAATAATTCCTAGCATCCTATTTGCCTTTTTGACCGCCGCTGCACACTGCGTGGACGTTTTCAGAGAACTGTCCACGATAACTCCAAGATCTCTTTCCTGATTTGTCGTAGCCAAATTAGCCCCCATCATACTGTACGTATAGTTGGGGTTATTTTTCCCAATGTGCATTACTTTACACTTATCCACATTAAATTTCATTTGCCATTTTGTTGCCCAATCACTCAGTTTGGTGAGATCATCTTGGAGTCCCTCACAGTCTGCTTCTGTCTTGACTATCCTAGACAGTTTGGTATCATCTGCAAACTTTACCCCCTCACTGCTTACCCCTTTCTCCAGATCGTTTATGAATACGTTGAACAGGATTGGTCCCAGGACTGACCCTTGGGGGACACCACTAGTTACCCCTCTCCAATCTGAAAATTTACCACTTATTCCTACCCTTTCTTTCCTGTCTTTTAACCCGTTCTCAGTCCATGAAAGGACCTTCCCTCTTATCCCATGGCCATGTCATTTACACAAGAGCCTTTGGTGAGGGACCTTGTCAAAGGCTTTCTGAAAATCCAAGTATACTATATCTACTGGATCCCCCTTGTCCGCATGTTTGTTAACCCCTTCAAAGAACTCTAAGGGTATGTCTACACTACAAAGTTAGTTCGAACTAATGGACGTTAGTTCGAACTAACTTTCATAGGCGCTACACTAGCGCTCCGCTAGTTTGAATTTAATTCGACCTAACGGAGCGCTTAGTTCAAACTAGGAAAACCTCATTTTACGAGGATTAAGCCTAGTTCGAACTTACTAGTTCGAATTAAGGGGTGTGTAGCCCCTTAATTCGAACTAGTGGGAGGCTAGCCCTCCCCAGCTTTCCCTGGTGGCCACTCTGGCCAACACCAGGGAAACTCGTCTGCCCCCCTCCCGGCCCCGGACCCCTTAAAGGGGCACGGGCTGGCTACGGTGCCCGTGCCAGGTGCAAGCCTGCCAGCACCCACCCAGCAGACCCTGCACCTGGCACGGATCGAGCCACCCACCCGATGCCCCCCAGCCCTCCCCCTCTTCCCGGGACCAGGCTGGCGGCTCCCGGGAGCTTGCCCGGGACCGCAAGAGGCGGGCACCCGCCTGGGCTAGTGCAGACATCGTGGACCTCGTCCATGACCTCCGCACTAGGCACAGGAATGTGGCCGTCTAGGACAGGAGAGCTGCCAGCCTGGCTACCCAGGAGCAGGTGTGCATGAAAATCAAGGGGGTCCACTGAGACCCCTGAACCTGAGCTTACAATGGCCGTCCTGGGTCAGACCAAAGGTCCATCTAGCCCAGTAGCCTGTCTGCCGACAGCAGCCAACCCTAGGGACCCTGGAGGGGATGGACCGAAGACAATGACCAAGCCATTTGTCTCGTGCCATCCCTCTCCAGCCTTCCACAAACCTTGGGCAGGGACACCACTCCTACCCCCTGGCTAATAGCACTCCATGGACCCAACCTCCATGACTTGATCTCACTTCCCTTTAAACTCTGTTCTAGTTGTAGCCTTCACAGCCTCCTGCAGCAAGGAGTTCCACAGGTTGACTCTGTGCTTTGTGAAGAACAACTTTCTGTTACTAGTTTGAAGCCTGCTACCCATTCCTTTCCTTTGGTGTCCTCTAGTCCTTCTTTATGGGAACTAATGAAGAACTTTTCCGTATGCACCCTCTCCACCCCACTCATGCTTTTAGAGACCTCTATCCTGTCCCCCCTCCGTCTCCTCTTTTCTAAGCTGAACAGTCCCAGTCTCTGTAGCCTCTCTTCATATGGGACCTGTTCCCAACCCCTGATCATTTTAGTTGCCCTCCCCTCTCCCACCCTCTCTCTTCCCCTCTCCCACCTCCTTTTCCCAGTCTCCCCCAGTTTTGTTCAATAAAGACAGATTCCATTTTTTAACACAATTGTCCTTTATTTTGTACATCAAGAAGAGGGGCTAGAGAGGGGTAAGTGGAAGGAGGTGAGGGAGGAATGGGGTACGAGCCCCCGATGGGGAGGACTGGGCTGGCTCTGCGGGCTCCTCGGGGTGGAAGCTCTCCTGCAGCCCCCCAATTGCCCCCTCTCCCCAGATGGCAGCCTGCGGCAAGTGCATCCGGTCTGATGGCCGAGTGCTGTGATGTGCCCAGTGTGGGTACTCCGGGCACTCCAAGCCAGGACTGCTTTGCAAGTGGGGCACCCCTGAGAACTGTCTGTCCGGGGTGGGGGTGGGGTCCCTTTAAGCGCAGCCCTCGGCTAGCCTGAGACAGCATCTCCACGCTCTAAGTCCTCCTCTGATGCCCTGCCAGCACTGCTTCCGGCCATCCTTAAGCCTGGTTCAGGGTCCACTTAATGTGGACGCGCTAGTTCGAATTAGCAAAACGCTCATTTGAACTAGATTTTAGTTCTAGACGCGTTAGTTCAAATTAGCTTAGTTCCAATTAACTAATTCGAACTAAGTTAGTTCGAACTAACTCTGTAGTGTAGACGTACCCCCCGGGATTTGTCAAGCCGAGACTTAAACACCTCTAGGGATGGAGATTCCACCCCCTCCCTAGGGAACCCAGCCCAGTGCTTCCCCACCCACCTGGGGAAATAGGCACAAACAGCCTACAGGACACAGCACAAACAAACTCCCACCCCTCCACCTCACTCTGCCAGCACCCACCTCCTCTTTCCCTACCCCATGCAGTCAACCCCTTACCTCCCCCTTCCCAGCCCAGGAGGCTTGAGAGTGCTGGGTTGCTGTTTCTGCTCCCCTCTTTCCTGGCACAGAGTGGACTCTCTAAACTCCCTCCCCTCTGACACCCCCCAGCCAATTACTCCCTCCTTCCTCCCCCAACCACTTATTTCCCACTGCTTACCTGCTTTGGCTCTGTGAGCTTCTTAGTTCAAGCAGGCAGCCACTGCTGCTTAGCCAGATGCCCCCCCGCTCCCCCCCCCCCCGCCCGACTTCTGAGCTGAGCTTCCTGCCTGGGCAGGAGCTTTGAGCTATGAAATGCTGGGTTCAGAAAACAGCTGTGCAGCTTACAGGGAACACTGGAGAGGAGTAAAGAACACTACCTGTGTCCCTCTCACTCCATCCTGGCTAGAAAGTGGAATCAGAAGATAGTATCCTGCTACAGTGGGGAATTAAGAGGGGACTGCTGCCCCCTAGCCCCCCCCCCCCAAAATGGCACCAGTGGCTTGAGATTCAATTTCATTTTGTGCAGGAAAATGCTCAATCTGTTTCCAAAGCAAGTGTGAAAAACATGTAGGGCTGGTCTGCACTACCACAGGAGTTCATTCTAAGTTATGCAACTTCAGCTATGTGAATAATATACTGTGACCAGGTCAGAGCAGAAGGTTACAAAAAAGTAGTCCTATTGGGGTCCGGGAGGTGGGTGGGCTTATGCCTGTCCACGTCTAAAGGACCCTCCCCCACCCTACAGGGAGGATCCACAGAGCCCATAACACCAAACAATTATGGGGGACAAATTAAAGAAAAAACAGGGATGGGTGTAGAGGTCAAAGGGCTAAAACAGGGGAATCAGACGGGGACACTAAGCAGAGAGCCCCAGGCACTGCCCCTCCAAGGCCTCCAGAGAGCCAGTGGACGCCACCCAGTGGAACTCTGCCTAGATGCGTGAACGGATACAGGAGCAGAAATAGGTCCCACAGTCACAGGCCCCTCCCTCGGCCAACCTCTGCTCCCTGGTCTCGTAAATGACTATCTTGGCCATAGCCAGGAGGAGGTTGACGAGGAGGTCCCATGACTTTGTGGGGCCACAGATGGGGTGCACATAAATTAATAGGTGAGGGGAGAAGTGCAAGGCTGGGGGCTGATGGAGAGGTCTGTTGGGCCAGGAGTGGGCGGGGTGCACCCTCTCGCAGGACCTGGCTGAGATAAACCCGAGCAATGGGCAGCAAAGTGTCCCTCACCTCCTGAAGTACGCGGCGGGGAGTACGTAGGGTGGAGAGCCCCATGCACTTGGCGAGCACCCGAGGATCCACCCAGTCTCCCCGGTCATAGTCCATGAGGTCTCTTATCCTGGTGACTTCCGCCAGGACCAGCCTCTGGCGCACCGAGGGGGACTCTGCCTCCTGCACACGTAGATGGAGGTTGTGTAGCAGGGGCTCCGCGAGGAGGTCTGCTCCCAAGGTGGCTCCCAAGGACCTGGTTACCGCAAGCAGCTTCCAGGCCCGGAGGAGGTCCTGGTAGAAGGCCAGCAGCTCAGAGAGGTCTCGCGGAAGACCTCTCAAATAAAGGAGCTGCCGGTCACATCGGAGCTCTCGGAAGCGGCGAAGGAAAGTGTGCGCCAGCGTGCTCCACACGGGACTACCTGCATCAAATAGGAGCCTCTGCAGGGCCTGGAGGTGAAGGACATGCACTCGTCAGGTCCTGTCCTCCCTCCTCCAGGGGGAGATGGAGAACCCCTGCAGAGACCCAATGCAGTCCTGGCCAGAAGAACGGCAGCATCAGCTGCTGGATCTGATCCAGGAAACCTTGGGTTGGGACCAGGGTGTTGAGATGGTGCCAGAGCATGGACAAGACAAGTTGGTTCAGCACCAGGGCCCTCCCACACAGGGAGAGGCACCGGAGCAGTCCTGTCCATCTCCACAACCACTCAGACACCCTGGACTCTAACCCATGCCAGTTCTCCAATGGGGAGGGATGCATGGCACAGAAAAAAACGCCGAGCTAGAGAAGCAGACCCGTGCTTCACCAGACAGCCTGAAACATGGGTGAGAGGGAGCTTGCCTGCCACCTGTGCCAGACCACCAGGCCAGAGCTCTTGACCCAGTTGACCTGGGCAGAGGAGGCTGCCGAGTAGATCGCTTGGCAAGCCTCCACCCGCGCCAGGTCACCTGGGTTCTGGACCATGAGGAGCACGTTGTCGGCGTACGCCGACAGGACCAGATGCAGCTCTGGCTCTTGGAGCACCAACCCCGTCAACCTCCGGCAGAGGAGACAAAGGAAAGGCTCCATGGCCAAAGTATACAGCTGGCCTGACAGCCTGTACATACTCCCCACCCAAAGCTGACCAGTGCGGTCAGGGTCCAGTTGAGCTTGGCCAAGCACTCTGCAGAAGCATACAGCACCTGGAGAAACCCCACAAATCAGGGCCTGACGCCAAAGGACCGCAGGGTGCCCAGGAGATCATAGAATCATAGAATAATAGGACTGGAAGGGACCTCAAGAGGTCATCGAGTCCAGCCCCCCGCCCTCAAGGCAGGACCAACCTCCGTCTACACCATCCCTGACAGATGTCTATCTAACCTGTTCTTAAATATCTCCAGAGAGGGAGATTCCACCACCTCCCTTGGCAATTGATTCCAATATTTGACCACCCTGACAGTTAGGAATTTTTTCCTAATGTCCAATCTAAACCTCCCTTGCTGCACTTTAAGCCCATTACTCCTTGTCCTGTCCTCAGAAACCAAGAGGAACAAATTTTCTCCTTCCTCCTTGTGACACCCTTTTAGATATTTGAAAACCGCTATCATGTCCCCCCTTAATCTTCTTTTTTCCAAACTAAACAAGCCCAGTTCATGAAGCCTGGCTTCATAGGTCATGTTCTCTAGACCTTTAATCATTCTTGTCGCTCTTCTCTGTACCCTTTCCAATTTCTCCACATCTTTCTTGAAATGTGGCGCCCAGAACTGGACACAGTACTCCAGCTGAGGCCTAACTAGTGCAGAGTAGAGCGGCAGAATGACTTCACGAGTTTTGCTTACAACACACCTGTTGATACAACCTAGAATCATATTTGCTTTTTTTGCAACAGCATCACACTGTTGACTCATATTCAACTTGTGGTCCACTATGACCCCTAGATCCCTTTCCGCAACAGATACCCATGATCCATCCTGTTGAACACCTTCTCCTGATCCAAGGACAGGCGGGCGAACGACAGACCGTCCCTACACCCGAGCTCTAGGAGATCCCGGACCAGATAAAGGTTATGGAAGATAGTGTGGCCTGGGACAGTGTAGGTCTGCTCTGGATGGACCACGTCCACCAGCATGGATCGCAGTTTCAGTGAGATGGCCTCGGTGATGATTTTATAGTCCGCGCTGCGGAGCGAGATGAGACACCAGTTCCTCAGATCGTTGAGGTCCCCCTTCTTAGGCAGCAAGGTGAGCACAGCTCTCCTGCACAATAAAGGGAGGACCCCATTCTCCAAGGACTTGGCCCAGACGCTGGCAAGGTCTGGGCTGAGGATGTCCCAGAACACGTGGTAGAACTCCACGGTCAGCCCATCCATGCCTGGGGACTTGTTGGTGGGCATGAGACGGAGGGCTTCCGAGAACTCAGCCAGAGAGAGAGGCAGCGCTAGCCAGTCCCGGTCGCCCGCGCTGACCATTGGGAGTTCGTTCCAGAGGACTCTGCAGGCGACAGCGTTGGTCAGATCCGGGGAGAAAAGGGAGGTGTAGAAGGCTCAAGCCCACTTGCGCATTTCCACCAGATCCGTGAGGGGGGTGCCATCCTCCGCCAGAAGGCAGACGATGTGCTTTTTAGCCCCCCTCTTTTTCTCCAGAGCTTAGAAGAAGCGGGAGCCGCGATCCATCTCCCAGAGGAAATGGATGCGAGAACGAACAAAGGCACCCTGGGCCCGAAGGGCCTGGAGTTCCTCCTGCTTCTCCCAGCATATTCCACATGTTATCCAAAAAATTCCCACTGGAGACCACCCAGGCTTACACTAGTATGGGTTTCTTGATTGAGGAATTAACACTTTGGGGTTATGTCTACACTTGCAGCCTAATTCGAACTAGGGGTGCAAATGTAGGCATTAGGAATTGCAAATCAAGCCCGGGATTTAACTATCCCGTGCTTGATTTGCATCTTCCCAGCTGGGCGCCATTTTTGAAATTTACAAGCCCGAAGTAACTGCCCGCATCTACACGCGTCAGTGAAATGGGCGTTCGAAATAAAGCCCTAGTTCGAACTACCCATTATTCCTCCTGCAATGAGGTTTAACAGGTAGTTCGAACTAGGGCTTTATTTCGAACGCCCGTTTCACTGCCGCATGTAGACGCGGGCAGTTACTTCGGGCTTGTAAATTTCAAAAATGGTGCCCGGCCGGGAAGATGCAAATCAAGCGCGGGATATTTAAATCCCAGCCTTGATTTGCAATTCCTAATGCCTACATTTGCACCCCTAGTTCGAATTAGGCTGCAAGTGTAGACATACCCTACTATATGTACTACAAGGTTAAACTAAAGAGGATAGTTTAAACCTTTAGTGGCAGCTCTAAAGGGGAACTAGGTATCTCACTCTCACTCTCACTCTCACACACACACCTTCATTCCTGCCCTCAGGCACTCACACACTTACACAGGCATATGGGTTGCAGAAGGAGCCAAGGCATGTTGCTTCTGGAGGGTCTGTCTGCTGATTATGGCTGGTCAGGAAAGAAACTGGGTGCAGGAAGAGGAGTTTCTCAGAAAGAGTTTCTGCCATGTGCTCTCTCCTTTTACTGCCTCTGTATAACCCCTGTGACTCATCCACATTCGTCACCAGGGAGCATGCCCAGACTTCCCTTGGTCCAGCAGAGCAGCAGTATCTCCTTAATTGGTCTGATGACTCATCCCCTGGCTCCACATGCTCAGCCTTGCAGTTTCTAATCCCAAAAACTCAATAGTGTTGCTTCAGTCTTTAATGAGGCTAATGAAGAGCTTAGGGATAATGGTAAGTTAACAAATGGGACTAAGGATGTGGAGGTAGATATTACCATATCCGAGGTAAAAGCCAAACTTGAACAGCTTAATGGGAGTAAATCGGGGGGCCCAGATAATCTTCATCCAAGAATATTGAACGAACTGGCACATGAACTTGCAAGTCCATTAGCAAAATTTTTTAATAAATCTCTAAACTCAGGGGTTGTACCATTTGACTGGAGAATTGCTAATATAGTTCTGATTTTTAAGAAAGGGAAAAAAAGTGACCCGGGATAACTATAGGCCTGTTAGTTTGACATCTGTAGTATGTAAAATCCTGGAAAAAATTTTGAAGGAGAAAGTAGTTAGAGACATTGAGGCTAATGGCAATTGGGACAAATTACAACATGGTTTTACAAAAGGTAGATCGTGCCAAACCAACCTGATCTCCTTTTTTGAGAAAGTAACAGATAAAGGAAATGCAGTGGATCTAATCTACCTCGACTTTAGTAAGGCATCTGATACAGTACCACATGGGGAATTATTGGTTAAATTGGAAAAGATAGGGATTAATATGAAAGTTGAGAGGTGGATAAGCAACTGGTTAAAGGGGAGACCACAGCGGGTCATATCGAAAGGTGAACTCAGGGATCAGTTTTGGGGCCAAAGGTGAACTCAGGGATCAGTTTTGGGGCCAATTTTATTTAATCTTTTTATCACTGACCTTGGCACCAAAAGTGGAAGTGTCCTGATAAAATTTGCGGATGACACAAAGTTGGGAGCTCTTGCCAATTCAGAAAAGGATCGGGATATCATACAGGAAGATCTGGATGATCTTGTAAATTGGAGTGATAGCAATAGGATGAAATTTAATAGTGAGAAGTGTAAGGTTATGCATTTAGGGATTAATAACAAGAATTTTAGTTATAAGCTGGGGACACATCAGTTGGAAGTAACGGAGGAGGAGAAGGACCTCGGAGTCCTGGTTGATTATAGGATGACTATGAGCCGCCATTGTGACATGGCCGTGAAAAAGGCTAATACGATCTTGGGATGCATTAGGCGAGGTATTTCCAGTAGAGATAAGGAGGTGTTAGTGCCATTATACAAGGCATTGGTGAGACCCCATTTGGAATACTGTGTGCAGTTCTGGTCTCCCATGTTTAAGAAGGATGAATTCAAACTGGAACAGGTGCAAAGAAGGGCCACTAGGATGATCCGAGGAATGGAAAACCTGTCTTATGAAAGGAGACTCAGGGAGCTTGGCTTGTTTACCTTAACCAAAAGAAGGCTGAGGGGGGACATGATTGCTCATTTTAAATATATTAGAGGGATAAATACCAGGGAGGGAGAGGAATTATTTAAGTTTAATACCAATGTGGACACAAGAACAAATGGATATAAGCTGGCTAGTAGGAAGTTTAGACTTGAGATTAGACGAAGGTTTCTAACCATTAGAGGAGTGAGGTTCTGGAACGGCCTTCCAAGGGAAGTAGTGGGGGCAAAAGATCTATCTGGCTTCAAGATTAAACTAGCTGGGTTTATGAAGGGGATGGTTTGATGAGATAACATGATCTTGGTAACTAATTGACCATTCACTATCAGAGGTAAATAGGTCAATGGAGGGATGATAGGAGTTACTATAGGGAACTTTCTGGGTGTCTGGCTGGTGAGTCTTGCCCACATGCTCAGGGTTTAGCTGATCGCCATATTTGGGGTCGGGAAGGAATTTTCCTCCAGGGTAGATTGGCAGAGGCCCTGGAGGTTTTTCGCCTTCCTCTGTAGCATGGGCACGGATCACAGCTGGAGGATTCTCTGCATCTTGGGGTCTTCAAAGTATTTGAAGGCTTCAATATCTGAGATCTAGGTGAGAGGATTATTCTAGGAGGGGTGGGTGAGATTCTGTGGCCTGCACTGTGCAGGGGGTCAGACTAGATGATCATAATGGTCCCTTCTGACCTTAAAGTCTATGAGTCTATGAGAATAGTCTCCACACACAGGAGAATGCAGTTTAGAGCAAGTTACAAGCAGAGTGGATGGAAGTTACAAAGATTACAAAGTTGCACGGCTCAGCAATCACCAAGCTTACAGTAGGTTTCTGAACTTATATAGCAAAGTTGCAAGGTTTTACAAAGATTACAGAGTTGCAAGGTTTAAGATTACAACCAGTTGCAGAGTTTAAAAGGCAATGCAGCTGGAACCATTACAAAGCTTCAGCAAATCATTTACAAATCATCAGTAATGAAGTGATTTAGAAGACAACTCCTCCCCCCCCCCCCCCCCCCCCGCCAGCAATGCAGTCAGCAAGAGGTTTTTGTCAGTCTCCAAGTCATGTGTTGGCAGGACCTCACAGTTTAGTGTATTTCCAGAAAATCCATGTGTAAAATCAAGTAATAGCTCGGGAGGAGGCTTTTATGCAACACGGCAGAGAGGTGGATCTCTGGGGCTGGTGGCCAGCTGCCTCTCTAGCTCTAAAACCTCCCATTCCAACTGCTCTATCACCGCAACCCTCTGCCGGCTGGCCCCCCGGGTGTAGTCACGGCAGAAGAGCTGTGTGTGCACCTTCCCCACATCCCACCACCGCTGCCTGCGCCAGACCAGCCAGAATGCCCGGAAGGATGCTACGAAGCCCACGTCCTCCAGCAAGCTATTGTTGAAATGCCAGTAGGCCTCTCCGAAGAAAGAGGCCATCACGGCCACCAAGTGGTGGACTGAGAACGGGTCCATCCGAATGCTAGAAGAGTGGGCCCGGGAAAGATGGTGATGAGAAAGATAAATGTGGTCCAACTGGGAGTGAAACAACTATTGACCCTCCACCCAAACAAAGGTGAAAGCCGTGCCCTCGTCTGGCTGGTGATCGCACCAGACGTCCACCAGGGAGTGTGGGTCTATTATCTCCCTGAGGATGTCTGCGGCGGCCGGGCACTGCTCGGTCCCCGTGCAGTTCCGTTCCTCGAGGGTGCAGTTGAAATTCCCACCCAGGACCAGGCACTTGCGAAGATCCAGAGAGCCAAGGAAGGCAGACACCTGCTGGAAGGAGTGGAGCCTCTCCAGACCAGACGTTGGGGGTGTAGATGTTAACAAGATTTAATGTCCGCCCCTCCACCCAAACCCGGAGGTGTAGCAGGTAGCCGTGCACGACCTCGGCGGTCCCCAGCACCTCAGGCTCTAGGTTTGGGGAGAACAGGGTCGCCACCCCAGCTTGACGGGCCGGCAGGTGGCTAAAATAGACCCTGTCCCTCGACTCCAGGTGCCAGCTAGCTTCAGCAGCCGGAGCAGTGTGGGTTTCCTGCAGGAAGATGACTGAGTACCACCCCCCGCTCCCGAAGGCAGGAGAGCACCTGACATCTGCGGAGACCCAGCCTGCAGCCCCGGGTGTTCACAGGGGCAAAGATGATCGGCAGCATCGAGAGGGCTGGGGAAGAGCCTCGCTGGCAGGAGTGCTAGTGGTCCCCATTGGGCCCCGCCGCAAACTGTGACTGTACCCAAACGTGAGCAGGGCGTCACGGAAGCTGTGGACCCGCTGGTGGGTCGCAGCCCCCCCACTGCCCAGTCCCTTCACCCTCCCCCAAAATGGCCCTTACGGTCTGGAGGATGAAATAGAAATCTCCCCAGCGCCGAAGGACAAGAGCCACTTTGTTCGTGGAGCCACACATGTCTTCCAAGAAGTCGCACATCTCGCCCTTCAGCGCATCTGGCGTCGGGGCCTCAGGCCCCCAAATGTTTTGTGACCAGACCCCTCCGTGAGCCCCGTGACCGATCGACATGGGGATGCAGGGACTCTGAAATCCCTGCTGCGATGATGGCAGGGGCAGTGGTGGAGGGAGAACAGCCCCAGATGTGCTGGGAGCGGAAGAAATAAAAACCACCTCCCGGGGGCCAACGTCTGAGCTGAATATGGCAGCCCCGGGGGCCTCAGCAATAGGTTAAGGGGAAGGAAAGAGGTCAGGGAAGGGATCAGGGAGAGGAGGAGGGGAGTTAGGAAAAGGAGTAAGAGGAAGGGGTGGAAGGGGAGTAGTAGGAGGAGTGGAAAATTCAGTTGGGAGAGGGGCTGAGTAAAGAACAAGGGTAGGTCAGGGGTTGGGAGTGGCAACGGGGTAGCAGCCTCAGCGGAAGAGGCATTGGGATGTGGTACCTCCTTGCAGAGCAGGGGATCAGTAGCGGTGGCAGGGGAAGTTGGTGTCTCCCCAGCGTCAGGCCCCGGTGCCACAGGGAGTGCGGCACTGGAGGTCCCAGAGCTTGGGGTGATGGGGAACAATGGGAACTCCTGCCCGCTAGAGACACCCAGGGGCTCGGAGAAGGATAATGGATCACAGGGAGGGGGAGAGGGCAGCTGTTGTCCCTCCAGGAAGAGACGTTCCCCCTCTGAGGCATCCAGGCTCAAGCCTTGGGCCTTAACCTCCTGTGATAGGAAGGCAAGTCCATTGCCCGCCACCATGTGCTCACCCTCATTCGTGGCAGGGTCAGTGATCGCTTCCACACAGGCGAAGGGCACAGAACAAGAGGGGGCAGAAGGAGCATCCTCCATGGCTTTTCCCTGCAGGGACTCTAGGAGAGAGGTATTCACCCCCTCCGCACCCACCACGGTCATCTCAGCCGCCCTGCAGTACTGTGAAGTGTCCAGGTGCTCAAAGAAAGAGCCAGCTCTGACGTCCACCCCCAGAGGAACAAGGTGGGTATCCTCCTCATCAGCAGGTTGGGTGGAGTGCCAGGCACGCTTGCAACGCCTCCCCATGACAAGCTCCCAGCGCTCCAATGATGGGGACTGGACTTTATAGGAGGAAGGGCCAGGGGACAAGGGTACGGGTGGGAGGGCGAGGGAAGACAGGGTCTGGACAGCAGGGGAAGGGAAAACCTCACTGTGATGGGCTGGACTAGGCTCCAACGCCCCCTACAGGAGGCTAGCGGCCTTGCCACAACCCATCCCAGCAGGAGGAGCGGAGAAGAGATCCTCCAGACACTATATGCTACGTCTAGACTGGCATGATTTTCTGCAAATGCTTTTAACAGAAAAGTTTTCTGTTAAAAGCATTTGCAGAAAAGAGCATCTAGATTGGCACGGACGCTTTTCCGCAAAAAATCCCCGATTGCCATTTTCGCGATCAGGGCTTTTTTGCGCAAAACAAATCTGAGCTGTCTACACTGGCCCATTTGCGCAAAAGGACTTTTGCCTGAACGGGAGCAGCATAGTATTTCCGCAAGTAGCACTGATTTCTTACAGTAGGAAGTCAGTGCTTTTGCAGAAATTCAAGCGGCCAGTGTAGACAGCTGGCAAGTTTTTCTGGAAAAGCAGCTGCTTTTTCGGAAAAACTTGCCAGTCTAGAGGCAGCCTATAGAGTGGCTGTCTCTGCAGCATCCAGTCAGGACCCAGCAGAGAGGTATAAAAGAAGCTGCAGGGCTGGGGCTTGGCAGTTCCCTTCAGGAGCTTGACCCAGCCAGGTCTATACCCTGACTGGGAGATCAGCACTACGGCTAGCTCCCAGTGTGAGCTGAACCTAGATCTGGGTAAGACCCAGACCAGGTGGCCAAAGACCAGCCATAGGCAGAGACTCACTAGCACTGTAGACAGGGCTAGTCAGGCCCTGGTTCCAGGATTTGAGGGTGACTGGGCAACCAGGCAAGGACCCTGCACATAGTCACTTGAGTGCAGCGGGGTGCTCACCAGCGGGTGGACCTGTTACACTCCCCCTGGGGTAAGCCGTGTCGCTGACCCCGCTGCTCTCTCCTCTGTGGGTCTGGCCTTGAAGTTTATCACGGAGGTAGTGGCACCCGTACGCTCATCTGGGCCCTGCGGGGCCTGAGTGGAATTGACAATGGTCATGGATGTTGGAGAGGCGATCCCAGGGTCCGGACCGTCAGGGCCACAGATGAAGATAGGGCTGGTGCCCTTCCAGGCATTGGGGGTCCTGAGCACTTTGCCAGGCCAGAGGGCAGTCCCTTTGGACATGCCCTGTGTGACATAGTGGAGATGGTATTCACTCTGGTTGCTTTGTTATGCTGCATGTGATTCCTACTGTCGTGTGTGTGTGTGTGTGTGTGCGTGCGCGCAGTGCCCAGAGGGGGGATGATCTTTGGGTGAGGACTCCTGAGGGAAGGCACATAGTGAATGGCTCAGTCCCAGTGACTCCCCCATGCTCCGTGACTGGTGACAGCAGTGGGATGCACTGCACCCCATGGATGGAGCATCCGGCAGTAAGTGACTGGGTGCAGTAGAAAGAAGGGGGGCTTGCAAGAGCCAGGTGTGCTGGAGGCATTGAGAAGTGGATCCAGGAAGTGGAGGGGTCTACGATCTAACCCAAGTGTGATCCTCAAAAGGGGGTGCCCCCCTAGGAGGGGTTCCCCTGTGGACTGTGAGAAGTGGTCCCAGGAGGAGGGGGGGTCTACAATCTAACCCCCAGGGGGTTATGACACCTAAGGAGGCTGGCACACTGAATGGGGTTCTTCCTGGGAATCATGAGGTGCTGCAGCCTGTGAGTCTGCTCCCCTGAGAACAGTGGGGAGATGGCCAATCCCCATCTCCTGAGGAGGAGCAAGAGATTTGTATGTCTAACAGGCCAGTGAAATGGACCCTGTCTCTTTGGGTAAGTCTACACTTGCACCCTAGTTCGAACTAGGGATGCAAATGTAGGCGTTCAAAATAGTCAATGAAGCGGGGATTTAAATATCCTGCGCTTCATTAGCATGATCTCGCAGGTGCGTTACTCCGATCAACAGCTGTTTCGAAAGTGAAAATGCGCGTCGGGACGCGTTAGTTCGAACCAAACCCCTTGGTTCGAACTAACGTTACTCTTCATTTTTTGAAACAGCTGTTGATCGGAGAAACGCGCCGGTGAGATCATGCTAATGAAGCCCGGGATATTTAAATCCCTGCTTCCTTGACTATTTCGAATGCCTAAATTTGCATCCCTAGTTCGAACTAGGGTGCGAGTGTAGACATACCCTCAGAGACCGAGACCAAATTGGAGAATTAAGCTCAAAGGAGAGGAAAAGATTAGTGTCTCTGATGATACTTGTTACCTGACTGACTGGGGGGGAGGAAAAACTCTCTGGCCTTTGTGAGTAGAGGGGACAAACCCAGCCATCCCTTTGTCTCTCTCTTAAGCAAGGGACTCCAGTCATGGTCTCTAAGGGTATGTCTACACTACCCTCCTAGTTCGAACTAGGAGGGTAATGTATGCATACCGCACTTGCTAATGAAGCCCGGGATTTGAATTTCCCGGGCTTCATTAGCATAAGCGGGGAGCCGCCATTTTTAAATCCCCGCTGCTTCGAACCCCGTGCAGCGCGGCTACACGCGGCACGAACTAGGTAGTTCGGACTAGGGTGCCTATTCCGAACTACCGGTACACCTCGTTTCACGAGGAGTAACGGTAGTTTGGAATAGGCACCTAGTCCGAACTACCTAGTTCGAGCCCCGTGTAGCCGCGCTGCACGGGGTTCGAAGCAGCGGGGATTTAAAAATGGCGGCTCCCCGCTTATGCTAATGAAGCCCGGGAAATTCAAATCCCGGGCTTCATTAGCAAGTGCGGTATGCATACATTACCCCGCTAGTTCGAACTAGTGGGGTAGTGTAGACATACCCTAAGTAGCCCTGGTTTTAAGCAATTTGCCCTGAACTGACTCCCTCAGTGGTGCCCAGACCCGGCCTGGTATATTACACCCTGTCGCCCAGCAGAGAAAGCATCAGGCCTCCCCTACAGTGTAGTATACATGGTAGTGGGCACCTTGATGGGACACTGGAAATTACCCTTCTAGAGCTTCTCCACTATGCCACACCAGCAACAGTTGTATTTGTACCTGCTGGTGGAAGGAGAAGACGTGGCAGAGGGCAAGATTTTTGCGGACCAGAGGAAGGATACTCAGGACTGACAAGGGCCTCTCCAGGTTGGAGAGGAAAGGCAGTAGGGTGGCATTGGGGAGGAAGGGAGGAAAATGCCACCCGTACACCCAGGTCCTCCAGATGCTCGAACGGGGCATGGACTTCCCTCCACTGCCAAACCGCTCTCCACCACCTCCTAGGCGGCGGCCTTGGATGCCAGGAAGAATACCACCTTCCCGAACATCTTAGAGGCCACCACCACAGCCACGGGCCCCACCACCCGTGCCAACACCTGCACGTAGGTCTCCACATGGGGCGAGGCCGACACGAGGAGGCAATGGACCCTGTGCCTCCTGGTTAGGGTGGGAAAGGGGCTGTGGCTGCTGGGGATGGAATTCCGGGAGGCGGTCAAAACAGATTGGGAGGCAGTTGAAATGGATTGGCAGGCGGTGAGTGGAGGGGTGGTGGCTACCCGGGAGTACACCCTGGCGGCTGAAACACCATTGCTACCAGAGCTGGTAGATGGATTAGGGGAGTGGGAAAGAGAGGAAGCCAAGGCTGACGCTGGGGCTGCAGCAGGGGGGCGAGCCCCTGCCATGGGGGATTTTGCCTTCGGGGCAGGGACCTTGCACTTCTTTGTCCCTTGTCCCTTCTTGCCCTTCCTAGGGGACATTCTTAATGGTGACACTGGTAGAAGGCACCACGACAGAAGCGGCAGGGGTCCCGGAGTCCCTAGCCATGCCCACTGCCACCGTTGTATTGGTGGGCAACCTGGCAGCCTCAGAGGGGCCAACATTAGCAGACATGGATGTGAGGGGAAGGGGTGGCAGGGGCATCACATGGGAAAAGGATGGTGGAGTTTATTCTCCCATTTTGTCATACCGTGGCCAATGATGAAAAGAGCTCATGTCATCCTGACATGGTGAAGTGGACCGAGGGTGACCAGATGGTTTCTGTCCCTAAAACCCTTCCAAATCTCCATACAACACTGGACTGGAAGTCACTATGGCAATGCAGATGGTCTGTCTCATAGACTCATAGACTTTGAGGTCAGAAGGGACCATTATGATCATCTAGTCTGACCCCCTGCACAGTGCAGGCCACAGAATCTCACCCACCCATTCCTGGAATAATCCTCTCACCTATATCTCAGATATTGAAGCCTTCAAATACTTTGAAGACCCCAAGATGCAGAGAATCCTCCAGCTGTGACCTGTACCCCATGCTACAGAGGAAGGAGAAAAACCTCCAGGGCCTCTGCCAATCTACCCTGGAGGAAAATTCCTTCCCGACCCCAAATATGGCGATCAGCTAAACCCTGAGCATGTGGGCAAGACTCACCAGCCAGACACCCAGAAAGTTCCCTATAGTAACTCCTATCATCCCTCCATTGACATATTCCCACTGATAGTGAATGGTCAATTAGTTACCAAGATCATGTTATCTCATCAAACCATCCCCTTCATAAACCCAGCTAGTTTAATCTTGAAACCAGATAGAACTTTTGCCCCCACTACTTCCCTTGGGTATGTCTACACTACAGCGCTAATTCAAAGTAACTTAGACTTAAAAACTAGCTCGAATTAGCGTTTTGCTAATTCGAACTAGCGCGTCCACACCGATTGGACGCTGGGGCGCACTTAAGGGCAGCTGAAACCGGTTCCAGCAGGGCATCAGGTCAGTAGATAGAATCATAGAATCATAGAATCATAGGACTGGAAGGGACCTCGAGAGGTCATCGAGTCCAGCCCCCCGCCCTCAAGGCAGGACCAAGCTCCTTCTACACCATCCCTGACAGATGTCTATTTAACCTGTTCTTAAATATCTCCAGAGAGGGAGATTCCACCACCTCCCTTGGCAATTTATTCCAATATTTGACCACCCTGACAGTTAGGAATTTTTTCCTAATGTCCAATCTAAACCTCCCCTGCTGCACTTTAAGCCCATTACTCCTTGTCCTGTCCTCAGAAACCAAGAGGAACAAATTTTCTCCTTCCTCCTTGTGACACCCTTTTAGATATTTGAAAACCGCTATCATGTCCCCCCTTAATCTTCTTTTTTCCAAACTAAACAAGCCCAGTTCATGAAGCCTGGCTTCATAGGTCATGTTCTCTAAACCTTTAATCATTCTTGTCGCTCTTCTCTGGACCCTTTCCAATTTCTCCACATCTTTCTTGAAATGTGGCGCCCAGAACTGGACACAGTACTCCAGCTGAGGCCTAACTAGTGCAGAGTAGAGCGGCAGAATGACTTCACGAGTTTTGCTTACAACACACCTGTTGATACAACCTAGAATCATATTTGCTTTTTTTGCAACAGCATCACACTGTTGACTCATATTCAACTTGTGGTCCACTATGACCCCTAGATCCCTTTCCGCCATGCTCCTTCCTAGACAGTCGCTTCCCATCTTGTATGTATGGATCTGATTGTTCCTTCCTAAGTGGAGCACTTTGCATTTCTCTTTATTAAACCTCATCCTGTTTACCTCAGACCATTTCTCTAACTTGCTAAGGTCATTTTGAATTATGTCCCTATCCTCCAAAGAAGTCGCAACCCCACCCAGTTTGGTATCATCTGCAAACTTAATAAGTGTACTCTCTATCCCAATATCTACATCATTGATGAAGATATTGAACAGTACGGGTCCCAAAACAGACCCTTGAGGAACTTCACTTGTCCAGTTGCTTTGTGTGGCTGCTGTCTGAGGCTATCTGAGGCTCGAGCTTAAAGGGACCCCCCTGGACAGCCGGTTCTCAGCTTTTCCGCTTGCTTGCCAACCTCGCCGAGGGACAGCAAAGCGTCGGTCTCTGTGCCCGTCTGTGTCGGTACTTCCCTTCGGGGATGCCTCCGCAGGTGGCAACATGGAGCCAGAGCTCGCCCTGGGCTTTCTGGTGCAGTTTTTGGACTTGCTGCTGCAAGCCTGCCAGCAATGGCTGGAGGCTGCCTGGCACCACCTGGGGAACGTCAGCCCCCTGCCTCTCCCCCCGGCCTCCCCGGGGGTCGTGGCGGAGTGGCAGCAGCGCCCGGACGCCAGCGTGCCCCGCCGCATCTGGCGTCTGGACACCAGCAGCGACTGGTGGGACCGCATCGGCCTGGAGCGCTGGGGAGCCAGACAGTGGACCCAGAACTTCAGGATGAAGAGGGACACCTTCCTAGAGCTCTGTGAGTGGCTCGCCCCTGCTCTGGGGCGATGAGACACTCGCATGAGGCCCGCCACCCCCCTCCAGAAGCGGGTGGCCATCGCCCTCTGGAAGCTCTCCATGCCGGACAGCTACCGATCCGTCGGGAACCAGTTCGGCGTGGGGAGATCCACCGTCGGAGCAGAGCTCATGCAGGTACAGCACTCGCAGGCCACTGGGCTGGGGGGGAGAGGGGCTTTAAGGACGGGATGGGCCACCCCAGGGAAAAAGGGCGGGGGGAGGCGAAAGTGCCCTGCACCGGAGGGTTTGGTCTGTCCCAGCTGTACTACACGCTGCCCGGGGGGGTTGCTTCTGGGAGTGGGGCGCGGGGCAGTGCCAGGGCATGAACACTCCCAGCCACCCGGGCGCCCCAGTGATTCGCGGTTTGCTGTGTCTCTCTGCAGGTGGTCAAGGCCATCAACCGGGTGCTGCTCCGCAGGGTGGTCCGCCTCGCCGACCCGGACGCCGTCATCCAGGGGTTCGGAGCCCTCAGCTTCCCCAACTGCAGGGGGGCCATCGACGGGACGCACATCCCCATCCGTGCCCCGGAACACCAGGCGTCCCGTTACGTGAACCGCAAGGAGTACTTCTCCGTGATCCTGCAGGCCGTGTGTGACCACCGGGGCCAGTTCACGGACATTAATGTGGGCTGGTCCGGCAAGGCACACGACGCACGGGTGTACCGCAACTCCTCCGTGTCCTCCTTCTTCCCCGACCGCCACATCAGGGTCGGGGATGTGGACATGCCCGTGTGCCTGGTGGGGGATGCGGCCTACCCCCTACAGCCCTGGCTCATGAAGCCGTACACGGGGCACCTCAACCCCTCCCGCCAGGCCTTCAATGCCAGGCTCACCAGGGCCCACATCATGGTGGAGGGGGCCTTCAGCCAACTGAAAGCCAGATTTAGGTGCCTCCTCACCCACCTCGACCTCGCCGAGCACAACATCCCTCCCATGGAGGCAGCATGTTGTGTGCTGCACAATTTGTGCAACAGGAAGGGGGAGGCTTTCCTGCCAGCATGGATGGCTGAGGCTGAGCGCATGGCTGGCCACTACGCTCAGCCCCGCACCGCCGCCGTCCGGGAAGCCCAGCAGGGGGCCGTCCGGATCCGGGAAGCCCTGTGGGAGAGCTTCCTGGTGGAGGAGGAGGACTGACCTCTCCCTGCATGCCCCACTGGGGCCCTCTTCCACCCTCCCCCCTTCCCCTTTCCCCTCCCTAACCCCCCTTCCTAATGTCGAATAAAGACACCTGTTTTGACAACCAAAATCTCTTTTTATTTTACATAACTGGGGTGGGGGGAGGGGGGAGGGAGGAGTGAGGGTGGGAAAGGGGAGGGGAAACCTGGGAGGAGGGAACTAGAAGGGGGAGGAAGGGGAGGAAGGGAAGGGAAAGCTCAGGCTTGGGGGTCCGGCTGGCTCTCCTGTCTCGCAGCACTGCGGGTGCGGGGGCGTCGGGGGGGGAGTGGGTGTGGAGTGTGAGGCAGGAGGGACGGGGGGTGCGGAGGAAGCGGGAGGGGGAGCAGGAGTGGGAAGAGGAGCAAGAGCTGGGGCGGCCGCAGGGGTCGGAGCAGGAGGAGGCAGGAACCTGTCCACCAGGGTCTGGAGGTGGCCTCTGAGGGTACGGCCCTGCTCCTCCAGCACCTCCAAACTGCGCTGCTGCAGCCGCAGGTCCTCCCAGACCCAATGGTCCTGGGTGCGGAGCTGGTGCTCCAGGAGCTGCAGGTGCCGCCGCTGGTAGTCCTCCAGGTTGTGGGTGCGCCTGCTGGCCCGGGCGCGGGTGTCTGTTGCAGGCGGGGTGGTGCGCCCTGCAGTCCCAGGTGCTGCGGCTGTGGTGAAAAAAGAGCAGTGGTCAGTTCTCCCTGGGGACAAGGTGTGTGAAACCCAGTCCCCCTCTGCAAGGCCAGGGCCCCTGCATGACACCCAGCTGCTGCTCTATGGTGGGCAAGGCCCAGGCGCATGGTCCCTGGGCTCCCTCTCTCCCACCCTCCTGTACACATAAGGGGAGCATGATGGTACTCACATGTGGAGCCCTCCCCGGCCTCGGACGACACAGGTGATGTGCTCAGTGGGGTTCCTCGGGGGTCCTGGGTCCTGGGCAGGCTCCCTGAAGGCTCCTGGCTCTCGGCGTCCTCCTGCTCCTCCTCCTCCGTGTCCAGGATGGGTCCCTCTGCCCCGGGGTCGATCACCACCCGGGGGGCATGGACGGCGTGAGCCCCCAGGATGCGGTCCAGAGCCTCAAAGTGGGGGCAGGCCTCCGGGTCAGCCCCTGGATGGCAGGCCCGGGAGTAGGCCTGCCGCAGGTCCTTGATTTTGCAGCGGACCTGCTCCCGGGTCCGCATGTGGCCTCTGGCGGCCAGGCTGGCAGCCATACGGCTGTAGACGGCCGCATTCCTGTGGCTAGTGCAGAGATCGTGGACATTAGAGGCCTCCCCCCAAACCTCGATGAGGTCCACTATCTCCGCACCTGACCAGGCGGGCGCCCGCCTCTTGCGGCCCCGGGCAGGCTCCTGTGAGCCGCCAGCCTGGTCCTGGGAAGAGGCGGAGGGCTGGGTGGCAGTGGGTGGCTGGCTCATGGCGTGCCAGGTGCAGGGTCTGCTGGCTGGGTGCTGGCAGGCTTCAACTGGCACAAACACTGCAGCCAGCCCGTGCCCCTTTAAGGGCTCCGGGGCCGGGAGGGGGCAGAAGAGTTTCCCTGGTGGTGCCCAGAGTGGCCACCAGGGAAAGCTGGGGAGGGCTAGCCTCCCACTAGTTCGAATTAAGGGGCTACACAGCCCTTAATTCGAACTACTTAATTCGAACTAGGCTTAATCCTCATAGAATGACTCATAGACTCATAGACTTTAAGGTCAGAAGGGACCATTATGATCATCTAGTCTGACCCCCTGCACAGTGCAGGCCACAGAATCTCGCCCACCCCTCTTAGAATAATCCTCTCACCTATGTCTCAGATATTGAAGCCTTCAAATACTTTGAAGGCCCCAACATGCAGAGAGTCCTTCAGCTGTGATCTGTGCCCAATGCTACAGAGGAAGGCGAAAAACCTCCAGGGCCTCTGCCAATCTACCCTGGAGGAAAATTCCTTCCTGACCCCAAATATGGCGATCAGCTAAACCCTGAGCATGGGGGCAAGACTCACCAGCCAGACACCCAGAAAGTTCCCTATAGCAACTCCTATCATCCCTCCATTGACCTATTTCCAACTGGTAATGAATGGTCAATTAGTTACCAAGATCATGTTATTTCATCCAACCATCCCCTTATCATAGAATCAGAACTGGAAGAGACCTCAGAAGGTCGTTAAGTCCAGCCCTCCGCTCTAGGCAGGACCAATCCCATCTAAATCAACCCGGCCAGGGCTTTGTCAAGCCGAGACTTAAACACCTCTAGGGATGGAGACTCCACTACTTCCCTAGGTAACCTATTCCAATGCTTCACTACCCTCCTAGTAAAATAGTTTTTCCTAATATCCAATCTGGACCTCTCCCACCACAACTTGAGACCATTGCTCCTTGTTCTGCATCTGTCACCACTGAGAACAGCCTCTCTCCATCCTCTTTGAACCCCCCTTCAGGAAGCTGAAGGCTGCTCTCAAATCCCCCCTCACTCTTCGCTTCTGCAGACTGAACAGACCCACCTCCCTCAGCCTCTCCTCATAGGTCATATGCTCCAGACCCCTAATGATTTTGGTTTCCCTCCGCTGGACCCTCTCCAATGTATCCACATCCTTTTGTAGTGGGGGGCCCAGAACTGGACACAATACTCCACATGTGACCTCACCAGTGCCGAATAAAGGGGAATAATCACTTCTCTAGATCTGCTGGCAATGCTCCTCCTAATGCAACCTAATATGCCATTAGCCTTCTTGGCTACAAGGGCGCCCTGTTGACTCATCTCCAGCTTCTCATCCACTGTAACCCCCAGGTCCTTTTCTGCAGAACTGCTACTTAGCCAGTCGGTCCCCAGCCTGTACCAATACTTGGGATTCTTCCGTCCCAAGTGCAGGACTCTACACTTGTCCTTGTTGAACCTCATCAGATTTCTTGTGGCCCAATCCTCCAATTTGTCTAAGTCACTCTGGACCCTATCCCTGCCCTCCAGCGTATCTACCTCTCCCCCTAGCTTAGTGTCATCTGCAAACTTGCTGAGGGTGCAATCCATCCCCTCGTCCAGGTCATTAATAAAGATATTGAACAAAACCGGTCCTAGAACCGAACCTTGGGGCACTCCGCTAGAAACCGACCGCCATCCTGACATCAAGCCATTGATCACTACTCGCTGGGCCCGGTCTTCTAGCCAGCTTTCTATCCATCTTACCATCCATTTATCCAATACACATTCCCTTAACTTGCTGGCAAGAATATTGTGGGAGACCGTATCAAAAGCCTTGCTAAAGTCAAGGTATATAACATCCACTGACTTTCCCATGTCCACCGAGCCAGTTACCTCATCATAGAAGCTAATCAGATTGGTCAGGCACGACTTGCCCTTTGTGAATCCATGCTGACTATTCCTAATCACTTTCCTCTCTTCCAAGTGCCTCAAAATTGATTCCTTAAGGATCCCTTCCATGATTTTTCCAGGAACGGAGGTAAGACTGACTGGCCTATAGTTCCCTGGATCATCCTTCTTCCCTTTTTTGATGATGGGCACAACATTTGCCTTTTTCCAATCATCCGGGATCTCTCCCGATATTCACGACTTTTCAAAGATCATAGAATCATAGAATCATAGAATAATAGGACTGGAAGGGACCTCAAGAGGTCATCGAGTCCAGCCCCCCGCCCTCAAGGCAGGACCACGCTCCGTCTACACCATCTCTGACAGATGTCTATCTAACCTGTTCTTAAATATCTCCAGAGAGGGAGATTCCACCACCTCCCTTGGCAATTTATTCCAATATTTGACCACCCTGACAGTTAGGAATTTTTTCCTAATGTCCAATCTAAACCTCCCCTGCTGCACTTTAAGCCCATTACTCCTTGTCCTGTCCTCAGAAACCAAGAGGAACAAATTTTCTCCTTCCTCCTTGTGACACCCTTTTAGATATTTGAAAACCGCTATCATGTCCCCCCTTAATCTTCTTTTTTCCAAACTAAACAAGCCCAGTTCATGAAGCCTGGCTTCATAGGTCATGTTCTCTAAACCTTTAATCATTCTTGTCGCTCTTCTCTGTACCCTTTCCAATTTCTCCACAACTTTCTTGAAATGTGGCGCCCAGAACTGGACACAGTACTCCAGCTGAGGCCTAACTAGTGCAGAGTAGAGCGGCAGAATGACTTCACGAGTTTTGCTTACAACACACCTGTTGATACAACCTAGAATCATATTTGCTTTTTTTGCAACAGCATCACACTGTTGACTCATATTCAACTTGTGGTCCACTATGACCCCTAGATCCCTTTCCGCCATGCTCCTTCCTAGACTGTCGCTTCCCATCTTGTATGTATGGAACTGATTGTTCCTTCCTAAGTGGAGCACTTTGCATTTCTCTTTATTAAACCTCATCCTGTTTACCTCTGACCATTTCTCTAACTTGCTAAGGTCATTTTGAATTATGTCCCTATCCTCCAAAGAAGTTGCAACCCCACCCAGTTTGGTATCATCTGCAAACTTAATAAGCGTACTCTCTATCCCAATATCTACATCATTGATGAAGATATTGAACAGTACGGGTCCCAAAACAGACCCTTGAGGAACTCCACTTGCTATCCCTTTCCAGCAGGATTTAGAACCGTTAACAACAACTCTCTGACTACGGTTATCCAGCCAATTATGCACCCACCTTATCGTGGCCCTATCTAAGTTATATTTGCCTAGTTTATCAATAAGAATATCATGCGAGACCGTATCAAATGCCTTACTAAAGTCTAGGTATATGACATCCACCGCTTCTCCCTTATCCACAAGGCTCGTTATCTTATCAAAGAAAGCTATCAGATTAGTTTGGCATGACTTGTTCTTCATAAACCCATGCTGGCTATTCCCTATCACTTTATTACCTTCCAAGTGTTTGCATATGATTTCCTTAATTACCTGCTCCATTATCTTCCCTGGGACAGACGTTAAACTGACCGGTCTGTAGTTTCCTGGGTTGTTCTTATTCCCCTTTTTATAGATGGGTACAATATTTGCCCTTTTCCAGTCTTCTGGAATCTCCCCTGTCTGCCATGATTTTTCAAAGATCATAGCTAAAGGCTCAGATACCTCCTCTATCAGCTCCTTGAGTATCCTGGGATGCATTTCATCAGGACCTGGTGACTTGCTGACATCTAACTTTCCTAAGTGATTTTTAACTTGTTCTTTGTGTATCCTATCTTCTAAACTTACCCTCTCTCTGCTTGTATTCACTACGTTAGGCACTCTTCCAGACTTCTCGGTGAAGACCGAAACAAAGAAGTCATTGAGCATCTCCGCCATTTCCAAGTTTCCTGTTACTGCTTCTCCCTCCTCACTAAGCAGTGGGCCTACCCTGTCCTTGGTCTTCCTCTTGCTTTTAATGTATTTATAAAAGGTCTTCTTGTTTCCCTTTATGCCTGTAGCTAGTTTGATCTCATTTTGTGCCTTTGCCTTTCTAATCTTGCCCCTGCATTCCCGTGTTGCTTGCCTATATTCATCCTTTGTTAGTTGTCCTAGTTTCCATTTTTTATATGACCCTCGTTTTTTACTCCTTTTAGCTTAACCCAGAGACTCTCTACACGGCTATCTCCTACGTTCATCTCCACTTCAGTCCAAGTGTGTACATTTTTAATATACAAGGCAACCCCTCCTCCCTTTTTTCCCTGTCTGTCCTTCCTGAGCAAGCCGTACCCTTCCATACCAACATTCCAATCATGTGTCCCATCCCACCAGGTTTCTGTAATACCAATGATATCATAGTTGTATTTATTGGTTAGCAATTCCAGTTCTTCCTGCTTATTACCCATACTTCTCGCATTTGTATATAGGCATCTAAGATACTGATTTGATCTTGCCTCCCTGTTGTGCCCTGACCCTCCTTTCTCCTTGCCATTATAGGCCGTAGTCCCCCCCATTTCCAACCCATCTCCCAGTCCCGCACATGCAGCACTTACCTGTGGGCTTTGCTCACCTGCCCCCGTCAAACATAATAGCCAAAGGTTCCTCAATGACATTTGCCAACTCCCTCAGTACCCTCGGATGCATTAAGTCTGGACCCATGGATTTGTGTACGTTTAGCTTTTCTAAATAGTTTCTAACCTGTTCTTTACCCACCAAGGGTATGTCTACACTACCACCCTAGCTCGAACTAGAGTGGTAATGTAGGCAACCGGAGTTGCAAATGAAGCCCGGGATTTGAATTTCCCTGGCTTCATTTGCATAAAGCCGGGTGCCGCCATTTTTAAATGTCCGCTAGTGCGGACTCCGTGCCGCGCGGCTACACGCGGCATGGAGTCCGCACTAGCGGACATTTAAAAATGGCGGCACCCGGCTTTATGCAAATGAAGCCCGGGAAATTCAAATCCCGGGCTTCATTTGCAACCCCGGTTGCCTACATTACCACCCTAGTTCAAACTAGGGTGGTAGTGTAGACATACCCAGAGTGAGAGCAGCAGCAGCCCTGAGAGACAGTTTCAGGGATCCTTTATACAGTATGCTCAGACAGTTTAGTTGTTGGTTGTTTTCTTTACCACATCAAAGTCTCAGCAGAAGTACTCTGAGAGGTTTCTGTTTACACCAAGTATGCTAGAAGTAAGTTTTACAGTACAAAGGCACACGAGAACCTGAGTGAGGAGTCTACAAGGCAAACTGTGACAAAGATAAGGGTTTACATGACAAATTGTGACAGACTAGGAGTATCCATGAAGTTGAGATAGGAGACATTGTAAGGGTCTTGATTAGAGTTAAGATGATTTCACTTTGTTACAGGGAGAGAGGCCTGGAAAACGTTTAACCCTTACAGTAGTTTTCTTTTAGAGAGTTTTGATTTCTGCACAGTCCCCCCTTAGACACAATTGGAGTTATTTGATTTTTCTCCCACAACAGTAAAGGCCTCCAGGAAGAAGCCCTGGTGGACACTCCTGCCACTGCTTTCAACTCTATTGTTCCTGCCTGTAGCCATCTTTAAAAGGCACAGGCACCCAGGATCAGCATTCTGGCAGCAAGCCAGCTCCACACAGGACCCTGACTGCGCAGCTTTTTCTAGTAAGACAAGTTGGAGCCATGTCCCAGGGACAAGCCCCCCAAGACCCCCCTGGCCCTTCCAGGGACACATCCCCCCAGGAAGCCAGGGGCACAAAACGCTGGGCACCCTCCTGGTCAGGGCCCAAAATCAAAGCCCTCCTGGAGCTGTGGGCTGAGGAGGAGGCTCTTCAGCTACCACAGTCCAGGCACAGGAACACAGACATATATGCCAGAATGGCTGACGGCCTGGCCAGGAAAGGCCACCACCCCTGCACAGCACTGCAGGTCAGGGCCAAGGTCAAGTAGCTGAGGTAGGGGTACGTCAGGGCCCGTGAGCACAGCTCCTGCTCCGGGGAAAGGGCACACTCCTGTGCCTACTACAAGGACCTGAACAGGATCCTGGGGGCAGGGGAACCCTTGCATCCTGAGCGGCTTGTGGAGTCTGGCTTGGAGACCCCTGTGTAGCAGTGGTCGCAACTCCAGCCAGACAACCCGGAGCTCCAAGAGGAGGAGGAGAACAGCACCTGGAGCACCCAGGAGCCAGACACCCAGACACAGGAGGCCTCCCAGACAACTTCGGACACCGGGGAGGGAACATCAGGTGAGTGCTGTGAGGGTCCAACACGCACAGGGCAGGAGAGGGGGAGCAAAGTGGATGGTGCAGTACTGTGACATGTCATGCTGATCATAGCCTGGGGGGAAGGGGGGGGGGGCCACACCCATGGCTGCCCTCAGGGAGGCCGTCCTACCCCTGCACCTGCACGGCTGCTAGGCACCACCTGCTCCTGCAGGCAGGGATGCCAGGTGCAGGCATGGGTTGGGGCCGCTGGGATTGCCTCACAGCTGCAGGCCTCTCATCACTCCGCGGGAACCCCAACCGTGGCCTGACACTCGTCTGTGCTACTCAGCCATGGGGTGTGTGCGAGGGGGGGGCAGGATGTGGCCTGCACACTGCCTGGGCTCCAGGGAGGCTGTGGCTGCAGACCAGGCCACACCATACCTTACTGAGACGCACATCAGCATCCCCTGACCCTAGGACAGGTACTGCCTGCTGAGAAGAAGGGCACGCCCCCTCAGGGAAAGAGTGAGCATGCATGACTGACGACTTTTCCCTCTTGTCCTCCACACCCAGGCCAGCTGTCCAGGAGGGGCGCGCCACACCTGCCCCACCACCCAGACAGCCGCAGGGAACCCGTCGGCACTGGCGCACCTATGTAGACCTGGTGCGCCAGCATATCTCCGTCCTGCAAAGGATGCAGGACTCAATGGACAGGAGGATGGAGGCAGAGGCTGAGTGGCGCAGGCACTTGCTGAAGGAATTTGCCCAGCAGCGCACTGATATTTGCGCTGCGATCCAGGAGGCCATGGCCTTCCCCAGTCCTGTGCCTGGTCCTGCTCCTCCCCTGCCATCCCAGACCCAGGTCCAGCCCCACCTCCTGCCCAGCCCCCTACTGTCCCACCCTGCACACACAGCCGTGTGTGAGAAGGCCTCTGCAGCCAAACTGCCAGGGGCTCTTCATTCAGGCAGCCCCCTCAGCCCTGAGCCTCCCTCCCCCCTTCCAGGTTGACATTCCCCCTTCCCACCTGTGAGAGTCACTGAGGGAAGCACTTTATTATTATTATTATTTTTACAAAGAGTTTATTTTCTCTGAACAAAAGAGTATTTTATTTTAGTTTTTCAAAAAAACAACAGTGAAATAAACTACAAATTTTTTTCACCAACACCTGTCTCTGTTCTCAGTGTGTGATGAATGTGTGAATGTGGGGCTGGGAGGGGTTTTGGGGAGGAAGGCACCAGGGGCATGGGGCAATCCCACATTTGGAAGGCCCTGGGGAAAATCATTGGCCTCCATAGGAGAATTGCTCCCTCAGGGCTTCTCAAATGTGCAAGCCCAGCTGGTGGGCTTGCCGGATGGCAGCTGTCCAGGGCTACTCAAAGTGCCTCCCCTCCACGTCAGCCTGTGTCCCCCACGCAGGGAGGAAGGCCTCCCCTTTCCTCTCCACCAGGTTGTGCAGCACACAGCATGCTGCAACCACATTGGGGATGTTGTGTTCCCCCATGTCCAGCCAAGTGAGCAGGCATCTAAATCTGCCCTTCAGCTGGCCAAAGGTGCATTCCACCTGGAAGCGAGCCCGATTCAGGCAGGAGTTAAAGAGTTCCCTGCTGTCGTCCAGGTGGCTGGTGTAGGGCTTCATGAGCAAGGGCATAAGGGGGTATGCCGCGTTGGCCACGATACATGTAGGAATCTGCACAGCCCTGACTGCATAGTTTCTCTCCGGGAAAAATTCCCCAGCCTGCAGTACAGGTAGGAGTTCCAGAATACGTGGGCATCGTGTGCCTAGCCTGACCACCTGACACAAATGTCTGTGAATTGTCCCCTGTGGTTGACCAGGACCTGCAGCACCATCAAAAAGTAGCCCTTTCTGTTGATGTACTGTGCTGCTCGATGGGGTGGTGTGCAGATGGGGATGAGAGTCCACCACAGTTCAGAAAACCCAACCCTGCAAATCCGGCCAAGGTGGTAGGCAGGTCTCCAAGGCGGACAGTCCTGTGCAGCAGCTCCGAAGTGATGGCCGTCACCACCTGCAGACAGGGACAAATAGAAACACACAGAACAGGACATTAGAGGAGTTGTGTGAGCTGATGAGAGGTGCTCCCCCAACCTTCTCCTCCCAGACCCTCAGGCACCCCCCCCCCGGCCCCTGCACCACCGCAGGGTGAGGCCAGGCAGGCTTCTACCACGCCCACCCCATTCCCTGTGCCTGGTCCTGACCATCCCCCTTATCCTCCCGCCCCCCGGGACTGTCCACCGAGAGTGACTTACCTCCATCAAGATGGCCCTGACGGTAGACCTCCCCACGCCAAACTGATGCCCCACAGAGCGGTAGCTGTCAGGGGTGTCCAGCTTCCATAGAGCAATATCGACGCACTTCTCCAGGGGGATGGTGGGCTGCAAGTGGGTGTCCTGGCATTGCAGGGCAGGAGTGAGCCAGGCACAGAGCTCCTGGAAGGTGGCCTTCCGCATCCAGAAGTTTTGGAGCCAATGCCGGTCATCCCACAGCTGCATAATGAGCTGGTCCCACCAGTCAGAACTGGTGTCCAGCCTCCAAACTCGCCTCTCCAGGAATAAGTTTGGGGGCATGGGCAGCAGGGCTGCAGCCTGAGCGGGGGGCTCAAAGCTGGGCTCTGAATCCAGCTCTGCCACAAATGTCGTGATGCTCTCCTGAGCATGCAGCAGAACTTCCAGCAGCACGGTGTGGAGCCATCGCCTGCCCAGGGGCAGCTCAGGCTCCATGGCCAAAAAAGCAAAAAAAACAAAAAAACAAACGCAAAAGCAAAAGCAAAAATCCAAACCTGAAAATAAACTGCTGTGGTGTCCAAGGAAGCAGGGCAACCAGAGCAAAAACTGCAACAGCTTTGCTTTCCCTCTAGGAGGTAGGCAAGCCAGAAGCAGGAGCAGAGCAACGGCTGTCCAGGGGGATCCCTTTAAGCACGTGTCTCTGCAGAGAGCATGCAGCGGTGCCTGGGCTTTAAGGCTGCCCCTGTGACCTTCCAGAAGCACTGCCGGGTGCCTTCTTTTGTCGACAGAGTGTCCGGCAGTCTGGGACGCTCTTTGTCGACAAAGTGGATTGCTTTGTCGATCTGTGTAATGCAGTCTAGATGCTCTTTGTCAACAGATTCTGTCAACAAAACTTCTGTCGACAAAAGCCTGTAGTCTAGACGTATCTTAGGGGTTGTATTGCTATAACTATTTCACTTGTAGCAATACAACCTAACTGAAATAGTTTCACCATTAAAATATCTGTGTGTAGACCAGGTTGTAGGAAAGTGCAGGAGAGAAGCATCATTAACTGGTTGCCATTATTCAAGGCCTTTTTCCAAGAAAGGTGAATCAAGACTTGATTCCTTTGAAAAAGGTAATTAAAATCCAGCTCAAAATGCACCTATGCAAGAGAGAGGGAAGTTTTTCAAGTGTATGTATTGTTTAGTTTCCATGAGCTTTTCTTTTCCAAAGACTTGATATAATCTTGATTTTAGGGGTGAATTCTACTTCAGTGGCACCATACTGGGAGTGTTGCAGGCATTGTGGAGGACAAGATTAGAGTTCAAAATGAACTTGATAAATTGTAGGATTGTTCTGCAATCAGCACAATGAAAGTCAGTAAAGTCCAATACAAAGTACTATACTACACTTAAGAAGGAAATATTGAACACCCAACTACAAAGTGGGGAATAACGGGCTAGCTGGTTGTACTGCAGATGAGGATTTCTATGGCCAGAGGGTTACAAACTAAATATGAATCAACAATGTAATGCGGTCGCCCAAAAAAAGGCAAATCTTGTTCTGGGGTGCATTAACAGATATGTTATATGTAAGGCCTGATCTACATTTAAACTTTGGGCTGACATATGTATGTCACTCAGAGGCATGAAAAATCCACACCCATGAGCACTGTTGAAGCAAAATACTCCTCTGTGGTTAGGCGGCTAACAAAAGCTTTATTGATCAATAAGGCACAAAGTGAGCCAAACGTGGTCCCAGCAGAGCTGGGCCCAGTAAGGCTGCTAATACAATCAGTCCTAGTATCTTTATACCCTTGACCAAACAGCCTGACGTCAGGGCATCCAATTACAGAAATAATCAATTAAACTTAAAAGGCAAACTGTTATCAGCAAGAAAGGGGGGCAGGTAACAGGGAGTGAGCGCTTTCCTCTCAACCAGCCCAATTAACACATTCCAATAGCCCATCCTGTAGGCCTCTCACATGGGGTGATAGAAAGTTCACTCTGGCCTCCGTGCAGAAGCAAGAAGCTGAAATGGTTTCTGTTATACAAGATGGCTTCTAGCTAAATATGAAAATGGTTTCCACAGCACCATAGCTATTCTGATCTAACCACCAGTGCAGATGCAGTTAGGTCTGAGGAAGAATGCTTCTCCTGACCTCACCACTGTTGCTCAGGGAGAAAGTGTTCCATCTCATGATGGAAAAACCCCTTCTGTTGCTGTAGGCTGCATTTATACTGCAGAGTTATCGTGTTGGAGTGTAGACATGGCTAAGATATGGGAGGTAAATATTCTGCTCTACTTGGCACTATTGTGTCTGGTTTGGGGTGAAACACTTTAAGAAAAATGTGGGCAAATTGGAGAAGGTCCAGAGGCCAGCAAAAAAAATGATCACAGGTTTAGAAAAACCTGACCTATGAGAAAAGGTCAAAAGACCTGTAATATGTTTAGTCTTGAGAAAAGAAGACTAACTAAGGGGAGAATTTATAACAGTCTTCAAGTATGTCAAGAGCATTGCAAAGAGGGTGCTGATCTGTTGTTCTCCATGTCCAGTGACAGTAGGACAAGAAATGGTTGTTTTGATCTGCAACAAGGGACATTTAGATATTAGGAAAAACTTTCTAACTATAAGGATAGTTAAGTACTGGAATAGGTTACCAACAGAGATTCTAGACTCACCATCATTGGAGGTTTTAAAGAATAGGTTACACAAACACCTGCCAGCAGGCATGGTCTAGATATACTTAACCCTAGCTCAGCACAGGGGGCTGGACTAGATGACCTCTCAAAGTCCCAATATTTCTATGATTCTGAGGGTGACCAGAATTTTGCTCACCATCTCTGTTCAACAAACCACTGTTTAACTTTATGCACATAGTTAAGATCCATTGACTTCCATTTGACTCAAGCACTTGCTTAAAGTTAAGCATGTGTTCAAATGATTTGCTGATTGGGAATGCAGATGTGTGGAAACACTTTGCTGAATTGTCTGGACAACAAAAATGTTACTAATTATTCACCACTGCTCAGGCACAGCTGTAAAAGAGGAATCAAAGCATCATTTAATAAAGAATGTTAAGGTAGGTCATTCCCTTCCCTTTCCTCCCCTCCTCCCTTTTCTCTCAAGCATATTTCAAGCACATTAGATGTTTGTCTCCCTGTTAATGGATCTTGAACATATGAATGGGGTGGGCAGGAGAATGAATGGGGCACTTCAAAGAAAATGAAAACCATTGCCTAGTAATCTGTTTATAGAGAGAATGAATGATTATGAGGGAAGATGCTCACAGAGAGAGGAAGAGAGACAGAGCCAGTCCAGTGGTTCTCAAATGTTTTGCTAGCAGTACCCCTTTTTTCCCTTGAAGCCCCCCTCTCATCTAGCCAGAGCTCCCTTTCCATTTAGCAATATGAGAAGGGAAGGGTGGTTATGAGTCCCTGACAACTGTTTCTAACTCACCCCCCTTGAGGTCATGACCCCTTGGTTGAGAACCTCTGATTTAGCTAAATAACTTCACCATTCCCTCCAGGTTTCAAACTCCCTGGCCAGCTGTTCAGCCCCTGCCCCCCCCCCCCCCCCCCCCGGCAGAACAGTCTCCCTCTTGCTCTCACAGAGGTTGTGGTGCACACAGCAGGCTGCCACCATGAAGGGAATGTTGCGTTCTGTGAAGTCCAGATAGGTGAGGAGACGTTGGAACCTCCCCTTTAAAGGGGTGAATGAATACTCCATGACCATGCAGCACCTGATCAGCCTGACGTTGAAGTGCTCCTTGCTGGGGTCTAGGCTGTCTGTGTAGGGATTCATGAGCCAGGGGAGCAAGGGGTAGGCTGCATCACCCAGGATGATGATGGGCATGTCCACCTCCCCGACTCTGATAGTGCAGTCAGGGGAAAAAAGTGCTGGCACGCATCTTTCGGAACAGTCAGGAGTTCCGGAAGATACGGGCATTGTGCACCTTTCCCAACCAGCCAACGTTGATGTCGGTGAAGTGTCCCTTGTGATCCATGAGGGCCTGCAACACCATTGAAAAATACCCCTTTCTGTTTATGTATTCCAAAGCACAGTGGTTGAGGCCAGGATGGGGAAACCCATGGCGGCAAAGCCATCCATGATGCTGTCCATGTTCCCCAGAGTGACAACCCTCTGTAGCAGCATGTGGTTGATGGCCTTCGCTACCTGCAGGAGCACAGCCCCAACTGTGGATTTCCCTATGCGGAATGGGTTCCTGATGGAGTGGTAGCTGTCTGGCATGGCATGCTTCCAGAGGTTGAGGGCTATGCGCTTCTGCACGGGGATGGCTGGTTGCATGTGGGTGTTCTGTCACCTGAGGGCAGGGGTGAGTTACTCACAGAGCTCAAGGAAGGTGGCCTTCAACATGCAGAAGTTCTGTAGCCATTGCTGGTCGTCCCATTGCTGCAGGACCATGTGGTCCCACCAGTCTAAGCTCGTCTCTCTCCGCCAGACGCAATGTTCCACAGTGGCCAGGGGATTGAGGGGCATGCACAGCAGCAGGAGTGCCAGGACCTGGGTGAGCAGGGCCTGCATTCCACGTTGGGGTTCATCCTCCAGCTCCTGGTCCTTGACCTGCTGGAGCAACATGAAGGCAGTCTGGAAGTACTGCACCCTGAGTACGGTGACCATATTTTCTGAACCAAAAATTGAGGACACCTTGGCCACTCCCCTGGACAGGGGCTCCATTTCCACAAGCCAGAATGACAATACTGAACTAACCATGGCAATTACAGGGTGGAGAAGACCATGTCACTAACCCTCACAACCCCTGCTTGAAAGGTACATTGCCCATGGAGCTGGGGGTATGTCTACACTACCCCGCTAGTTCGAACTAGCGGGGTAATGTAGGCATACCGCACTTGCAAATGAAGCCCGGGATTTGAATTTCCCGGGCTTCATTTGCATAAGCGGGGCGCCGCCATTTTTAAAACCCCGCTGGTTCGAACCCCGTGCCGCGCGGCTACACGGGGCACGAACTAGGTAGTTCGAACTAGGCTTCCTAGTTCGAACTACCGTTACTCCTCATTCCACGAGGAGTAACGGTAGTTCGGACTAGGAAGCCTAGTTCGAACTACCTAGTTCGTGCCCCGTGTAGCCGCGCGGCACGGGGTTCGAACCAGCGGGGATTTAAAAATGGCGGCGCCCCGCTTATGCAAATGAAGCCCGGGAAATTCAAATCCCAGGCTTCATTTGCAAGTGCGGTATGCCTACATTACCCTCCTAATTCAAATTAGGAGGGTAGTGTAGACATACCCTCAATGGGGCTGGGCTATTTTATATGTAAAGCTACTGAGAAATGTACATGTTGATCCCACAATGGCAATGCCTATATTATGTAAATAATACCTAATAATAATTACCAAATGAGACCACTTCCCAACCTGCTTCCAAAGGGCCTGATCTAATTTAAACTTTAAGCTAGGATTGGGCCCAAAACAATCTGTTGATACTACCCAAGAAGATCCAGTTAACATTTAGCCACCCTTCAAAAATATAAGGGACCAATCAGTAAAAGCCCCAGTGCCAGGTAGAGGTGATCTTTGAAGAAAATCGGAGAGACTTTGAATTGACTTCTTCTGACAGCATCAGTTTCTCTCACTGGATGTGTGGTCTTTAGCACAGGTTTCACTTTGTGTGTCAGAATAACTCAGAAATGCATTGTCACAGCTAACCCCATTCAGGCCTAGGCAACGTGGAGCCCAAAGACAGAAAAACAAATCCCTTGAAGCTGGAAGTCATTGTTGGGATTTTGTGGTTCCCAGAGAGTCAGATGCTGGGCAGAATCAAGGGTCTTCGATACTTCAATTCAATTCAACAAGACTTTATTCAATGTGCACAAAGGGAGAGCCCCTGGTACTAAAATTAGCAAGAGCCCCTCGAGCAAGGAGCCCCTCCCCTTGCTGTTTTATAGCACATGGCAGTTACAGGTTACATAACACAAACTTCTAAACCAATCAGATTCAACCTTTCCATATATGGCTTTGTTTGTCACATGCTTGTACTTCTCCACTCCACATGTTGAGTTCACCCCCCTCCCCTTGGCCTTTTCTAGGCTGTTCCTAGGGTGGTGAGCCACAGCATGCTTCTTTATGCATATCTACTTTCCAAACCACATTTTGTTTAAAATGAACACATGCATACCCTTCATCATAGAACACTAGAACTGGAAGGGACCTTGAGAGGTCATCGAATCTAGTCCCCTGCCCTCACGGCAGGACCAAACACCATCTAGACCATCCCTGATAGATGTCTATCCACCCTGATCTTAAATATCTCCACAGCTGGGGATTCCACAACCTGCCTGGGCAATTTATTCCAGTGTTTAACCACCCTGACAGTTAAGAACTTTTTCCTAATGTCCAACCTAAACCTCCCTTGCTGCAGTTTAAGCCCATTGCTGCTTGTCCTATCCCCAGAGGTCAAGGAGAACAGTTTTTCTCCCTCCTCCTTGTGACACCCTTTTAGATACCTGAAAACGGCTATCATGTCCCCTCTCAGTCTTCTCCTTTCCAAACTACAAAAGCCAAATTATTTCAGTCTTCCCTCATAGGTCATGTTCTTTAGACCTTTAATCATTCTTGTTGCTCTTCTCTGGACCCTCTCCAATTTCTCCACATCTTTCTTGAAATGTGGTGCCCAGAACTGGACACAATACTCCAACTGAGGCCTAACCAGCGCAGAGTAGAGCGGAAGAATGACTTCTCGTGTCTTGCTCACAACACACCTGTTAATGCATCCCAGAATCATGTTTGCTTTTTTTGCAACAGCATCACACTGTTGGCTCGTATTTAGCTTGTGGTCCACTATAACCCCTAGATCCCTTTCAGCAGTATTCCTTCCTAGACAGTTGCTTCCCGGTCTGTGTGAAACTGATTGTTCCTTCCTAAGTAGAGTACTTCGAATTTGTCCTTATTAAACTTCATCCTGTTTACGTCAGACCATTCCTCCAATTTGTCCAGATCATTTTGAATTATGACTCTATCCTCCAAAGCAGTTGCAACCCCTGCCCGCCCCACTTGGTATCATCTGCAAAATTAATAAGTGTACTCTCTATGCCAATATCTAAATCGTTGATGAAGATATTGAAGAGAGCCGGTCCCAAAACAGACCCCTGTGGAACCCCGCTTGTTATACCTTTCCAGCAGGATTGTGAACCATTAATAACTACTCTGAGTATGGTTATCCAGCTAGTTATACACCCACCTTATAGTAGCCCCATCTAAGTTATATTTGCCTAGTTTATTGATAATATCATGCGAGACCGTATCAAATGCCTTACTAAAGTCTAGGTATACCACATCCACCGCTTCTCCCTTATCCACAAGACTCGTTATCCTATCAAAGAAAGCTATCAGATTGGTTTGACATGATTTGTTCTTTACAAATCCACGCTGGCTGTTCCCTATCACCTTATTATCTTCCAGATGTTTGCAGATGATTTCCTTAATTACTTGCTCCATTATCTTCCCTGGCACAGAAGTTAAACTAACTGGTCTGTAGTTTCCTGGGTTGTTCTTATTTCCCTTTTTATAGATGGGCACTAGATTTGCCCTTTTCCAGTCTTCTGGAATCTCTCCTGTCTCACATGATTTTCCAAAGATGATAGCTAGAGGCTCAGATACCTCCTCTATCAGCTCCTTGAGTATTCTAGGATGCATTTCATCAGGCCCTGGTGACTTGAAGACATCTAACTTTTCTAATGCTTCAGAGGGGTAGCCAAGTTAGTCTGTATAGGATAAACTTAAAAAAACCCAAATAGTCTGGTAGCACTTTAAAGACTAACAAAACATGTAGATCGTATCATGAGCTTTCATGGGCACAGCCCACTTTTTTAGATGACCGGAGTGTTGGATGTCCAGAACCAAAAATAAGGAAGCGGGGGGGGGGGGGGGGGGGGGGGGGAGTGGGTATATAAATATCAAAAGGAAAGCTGAGCAGTATGTAACAGGCAAAACTGAGTCTAAAAGCACCTAAAGACTGGATAGTTAAAAGAAGACTATAAGATCCATTAGTTTAGCAATTAGAGAGGAAAAGTACTAACACCAGATTCTACGCAGACAAAGAACCATTGGCACCTTCATTGGTTGGTTGATTGATAATGTCCCAGCCACCCAGTATCTTGATTCAGACCATTGGCATGAGAATTAAACTTGTGAATGAATTGTAGTTTGTTACCAGATGTGCGCAATACTCTGGGGTAGGCTCATTTCTTAGGGTTACTCTTATGGGACTGGGGGGAGGTTAACAATTCTATCCGTGTGCTGCTTGTGCTCCCCTATGGAGCTGAATTCCCCCTCCCACTGGAGCTCTCCTGCAGGAACTAGGTTCCCCAGGACGGGGCTCTTCCCACCTTGGCAACACACCCAGACACTCACCCCCACTACCAGAGCACGTCTGAGAGGACTGGGTACTCAGCACTCCCAAGCTGCCCCCTCATATGTCCCTGGACTCAGCAGGCTGGTTTAACAGCCATGCCACACTGCACCCTCATGTGCCTTTGGACTCCGTGGGCTGGATTAAACAGCACTTTAAGCTGCCATCCTCCTATGCCCCCAGGTACAGCACCCCCATCCCCACTTTCCCACCACAGTCATTCACTGGGAAACCACACGATGCGCAAACCCCACAGGACTTTGGACACTCCAGGGATCTTTCGCTTGGGTACAAGAAGTGTTGCAGAGCGAATGGGGAAGCCAAAACAACAGCCCTTGTGAAAAAGAGAGAGAAGCAACCAGCTTAACCATGAAAGTGATTTATTTCTGGGTAGTGATAGGAAGCCAAACACACAGAACAGTTACAATATTAAATCTAAATTGAAACTGATTACAAATGCGAGGGCTAGCAAACCATCAGGGTCAGGGTCAGGAGGCTATGCTTAGAGAGAGGTAGTTGGGGAGAGAGAGAGACCTCACCACTCCGTGCAGCTTGCACTGATCGGGGTTCCCAGACGGTGATGGTAGCCGGGGGTCCGGAGGGCAGGAGACAAGCAGAGCAGAGCCCCCAGCACGATCAGACAGGAGATGAAGACGTCTCAGTGGAACTGATGCAGTTTAAATCCAGGTATCAGATCAGTTTTTCTTGGGCAAGGGGAGGAGTTTTTATAGGGACAGGACAATAGTTTGAAGAGAACACTGGAATTGTTTATGGGTAAACAGAGGCGAGACAATAGAGACTGGTCACACCTGGCTGTGGGTGATGTTCCTTGAATGAGCTCATTAGGCAGTTTCTGTATTTTGGCTGTCAATAGGATCCATTACTAGAATTGGTCTGATATAATGACTAATTTGGGTGTGAGCAGGCCTGGGTTCATTAGCATCTGGAGCAGAGATTTCCCATCAGGCAGGGCTACTCTGCTTTCGGTATCCCCTAGTTCAGTGCGGTTCCTGCTTTGGAAGAGCTGGTCTCCATTCTGTATGCTAATGGACATGTCTCTCTGTGCTATCTTTCATGCAGATGAGGTGGGGTGTTTCCTTAATTCTATCACCCTTGTCTGGAGCAGTTTAGGTGGATCTTCCCCGGCCTTTTCGTTGCTTTGTCTTTGATTCTAGCAGAGGCCTGGGGGAGGGGGATGGTTTTCCATGAGTGTCGCTCCCTGGCTCCCCAAGAGCACAGGGCTGACAGGTGGCCATGCTCTGGTTCCCCAAGAACACAGAGCTGGTAGGTAACACCATTGACCTTTGAAACGTTGTAATTGTTTCTTTGTAACTTTCAGCTACCTTGTCATTTAAATTCTGCAGCTTGTTGTAAGCTTCCTGATTGCTGAACTTTGTAATCTTTATAATTTTCAGCCACTTTGCTTGTAACTTGCTCTAAGCTGCATTCCACTCTGTGATAAGAGTGTGTGTGTGTGAACGGAGACTGGAGCATGTTTGGAGTGAGGAAAACAGCAAGGCTGAACATGTGGAGCCAGGAGCCAGGTGATGGCTAATTAAAGCAATCATGGAGGTACCGTTGCGCTAAGTAAACAAAGGACCCTGATGGAGAGAGGTCTGGGCATGCTCCTTCGTGACAAACATGGAGGAAGGGCCCTGCGTGTGTGACAGGAGCTTCCCAGTTCCAATAAAAGGAGAGAGCATGTCAAGCCTGTTCTCCACTTTGGCACAACAAATGCAGAAGTTGGTGGCCCGCAAGAGCACTCCAAAACCTTGCCTCTACAGGCTCTGGTACAAAATTTTCCCCCGGAATCCTAATACCTTGATTGTGGGGAATCCGCTGCCACCATCAAGTGGCTTTTGAACCCACAGACAGGGGTGGACACTTGAAACCTACCCCAGGGCACCCCAAGCTCTTTCCCCCAAAAGAGCTTTGTGATGGGGCGACCAGGCCCCGCACTGAAGGGCTAGGAGTAGCCCAGGCCCAGTTGGTGGAAAGAGCCCCACCCCTCCAGCCCTGCTGGGCATGCTCCCAGCAGAGCCAGCATATAAAGGCAGAGGGAGGGTAGACGGGCGCAGGCAGCAACCCTGGTGTTCCTGCAGCAGCTGAGGCCAGAGAGAGGGCCAGCATCGGACTCCAGGAGTGAAGCCAGCAGCCAACCCCGCCTGAGGGACTGGACCACCTACACCTCCAGCCCCGGCCCCGGCCCCGGCAAGGACCGACGCAGAGGTTTTGTCCAAGTTTGTCTTGTGTGGCTTAATTGTAATACGTATTGCAAATATTGCTGTGTGTAGGATATTGTTTTAATGAAAGGATAATTTGAGTAAAGCAGAAGCATTAATTTAAACCATCAAAATTAATAATTGGGCCCAATCAATTGGCAACTCTAAACTTACTCAATTGGCAACTTTAAAATTCTGTGAAAGGATAATAGTTTAGAAATTGTTTAGGCTAGGAGAATGTTAACAATGTCTCCACAGGTGAACAAAAACGGAACTGGAAGGAAGCAAGGAGTGCATCACGTGAACAGAAGGACTGGGAGTGGGGTACCAGCCCTCTCCCCCACCTGATTGGTTTTGCTTTAATGGCTACACAAATGAAATATTTAGCTTCTGTAGATTTGCACACCAACCATAAAAGTGGTTTGGCCAGAGATAATAAGAAATCTGTAAGAAACAACACGGGCAAGTGGGACATCAGCATATTTAAGTAAAGATGCCCACAACAACGAGGAAACTAGTAACCTCACCATTGCAATAACAGCTACTTGCCCTGCTACTCATTGGTGCCTGATGCCTTAAAAGGCCTCAAGAATTATAGAATTGCATGGGTTAACAATCAAACATCTGTGAACCATGCTTGGTCCTATAAGAGAAACAGCGACTCTAGTCAACGTAACCTCCTTCAAGTCACACACATAGAACAAATACACACTAATAGCGATGGGGAATACACGGCCTTGGGCCGCCCCTCATTCACACAGAATTATTTTGTTTATTGTAACAACATGAACACTATGAGGACAAAGAATACACAGTCCTCTGAGTTAAAGTTTGTATGGAATATTGTGGGGAAGAAGCTAAACACTAACATCAGGCCACTGAAGTTGGACCTACTGACTCCCACTGGGGCTTACCACTTAAAGCCCAGACAAAGGTAACCCCTGAGGCATGGCTGTCATTTGTTAAACAATGGCCATTGCTAACTTGCCGTATTATTAACCAGGTCCTTAAGGACAAAATAGAGCCTCCCAATTGTGCATCATGCCCTGAACAGAGCCCTGTCCCAGAACCAGGACAACTGTCCCTGGTCCTTACCTTCATGATGTTCCACACTGGTATAGACCAGCTGTGTGCTAGACTGGCTAATCAAATTGGCAAGTGCCTGATTAGGCAGCAACGGGGCTTAGCAGATACCATCACAGATTGGTTTGGACCTGGAAACTGTCAGCAACACTTATGTCATAGCCCAGAAATTGTATGAGAATCCAGGCTGGTAAATGCAGTAATATCCAGTGCCCGTAAAGGCCTAGACACCAGCCAAGCCAACCGAGTGTTCCTGGATAGTTTGAAGGATCTGTCCAGCTCTGTGTCCACTTCCAGAGACTAATTGGATTGTTAATTAATGAAACTAAATTAAAGGAATTAGAAGGCCAGTATTGAAGAATAGGATAGCTTTGACCACCCAGCCCTTATGGGGGTGAGTCCCCATCTCCCCCGTGCCTACCCATGGGAGTGGGGAAGTAGAGAATCCATGAGGACCCAAAGGCCCACCTGGACAGGGCATAGTATAACAGTTTCTTTTTGGCCCCTCTGGGGATTCCTCACTTAGATCAGATCAGAATGGTAACCTCCCTGCCTGTACCAAAGCAGGAGCATATAGAGTCGAGGGCATTGCTTATTCTGAAGGTGTGGGAGCCTTCCTATACCCAGGGATTGTTGCACCCACTTGGATAAGGAAATTTTATGTACCTGCCCATTTAACATCATGACGAATCTGCCTAGGTTTGATGTGGTTGTCTCAGAGAAACAAGAACATCGAGCTGGTCCAAATAAACGGTACCTACTGGTGTTTGACTACCCAGACAGATCACTCCATCCTGCCCCTCTACATATCCATCTGTGTGTATAACAGCCCCTCGCCGGATGATCCTGACCGTTGATGGAATGCGGCTCTATCGCACGTCTGCAGTAATGGGTAACCCAACATGAGATCCTGAGTGGCACGGCGGAAGTAAGTACCTAGAGGAGGGTTTACTGGCCCTGCAGGCAAAGATCGAGGAGTTGGTGGCCAATGCCCAAAGATATATCGGGGCTGGCTGTCTGAGGTACACACAGATAGGGAAACACCGTGGACCATGCCAAACACCTACCTCTGCAGCACTCAACCAGGCAGGAGAGGTCAAACCTATAATCATGGGCAGTGCCAGTAAGGCGACGAAATATCTTGGGGATGGATTTGAATAGTGTTTGCCAAATTATGTGGGAAGTTTGATTTTAACAGTTATAATAATGCTGGTGCTGTACCGGCGCTTCCAGAGTAAATTAAATTAAAACCCCTTAAATTGTTGTATTTAACTTGGTAGGTTAAAGAGAACCCCAAAGTCAAGAGAAAGGAACTATAGGAGTAAACTGAGGCAGTCCATGGTATCTTGCTGAGAACTGACAAACTCAAATCATTAGGTCAGCCTGAGAAGCATACAGTGACCCTGGTTCCCCTGGCAACCACATTCCAAAAGGGCCTCACTTTGATAAGGCCGGTCCCAAACAACCGCGCGGGATTGTTTTTAGGTTGGCTTTATTCCTAGGAAATAACCTTGGTTCCAAAGGAGCCAGCTGGCTTTTAGCTCAGAGAATAGAGACTCGTATGTCCATCAGCGAAAGACCACTCTAGAAAGACCTTTACCAAGTCTTGCTAACCACCAACACCGCTGTGAAGTGCCAAGAACTGACTGTTGGCCAATGCTTCTCACTGCAAAAAGATCCCTCCATCTCGAAATGATCCTACCCCGACTGCTGACCTCTCTCTCCTTCTGGTCCTGCTTTCCCACCTGCTGGACACCAGAACCACCAAAATATTACAGGGTGATGTGCTGGTAACCTCTCCCCTGCATGATGCTGAACCACGACTGTTTCAGGAAAGAAGAAGAAATGTCTGCTCCGCTGACACCGCCAAAGCCCAAAGATTTCTGACTACAAAAGGACATTAAGAACTGACCTTGGTGAAAGAAGGGAAGTATTGTATATAGCCAAGGAGAAACTTGTGGGCGTGGTTTGGGTTTCTCCCTTTGATCTGGACTCTGTGCTTACGGACGGGTACCATCAGCATGTACCTGCCCTCCCTAATTTGGTTACTAATTATGATATGTTGTGTTATGTTACTAAAATTATAGAACAGCCCCATCACAGAATTATATTGGGGATATTAATGATTATATTGCTTTTGCTTATTAAAGGTTTCATATTTGATTGTTGTGTAAAAGTAATAGAAATAGCTTTTATGTTTGTACTAATTGTGTAATGTTTAATGAAAATAAAGGTTTAGAAAGGTAGCTGTGCTGTAAGCACAAAAGGGGGGAGTGTGGAGGCACGAAAAGGGAATAAGGGAATTTGTGTGCAGCCATCTTGGTCTTGTTAACAAGAGAGCAAGAGTCAGGCTAAGTCTGTGGCCTGACAACGCGAGAGCTGTAATTAGACGCTGCCTTCGCCTCTCGCCTCCATACGGAGATAAGGGTCGAACGCTGACTCTGGCAGGGACCTTGAGATAAGGAGCATCTGGGTGGAACTAAATAACTGTTAGCCATTGGTGTTTGGAATTGTTATTATATTTAATAGACAGTATATAAATTGCTTCATAATTGCTTGTATTCAAAGATCTGCCTCAGGGGGGAGCTTCCCCCCCCACCCGAATGAACCAGTTTTTCCCTTGCTGCAGCTCATAATAAAACTGCCTCTGGCTACTTGTTGCTTAAACACAACGCAGAGTGAAGGCTTGTTTTCTTCCACAGAGGAGAGGCTGAGGGACTTGGGTCTGTTTAGTCTGCAGAAGCGAACAGTGAGGGGGGATTTGATTGCAGCGTTCAACTTCCTGAAGGGGGGTTCCAAAGAGGATGGAGAGAGGCTGTTCTCAGTAGTGACAGATGCAGAACAAGGAGCAATGGGCTCAAGTTGCGGTGGGAGAGGTCCAGGTTGGATATTAGGAAAAACTATTTCCCTAGGAGGGTGGTGAAGCACTGGAATGGGTTACCTAGGGAAGTAGTGGCGTCTCCATCCCTAGAGATGTTTAAGTCTCGGCTTGACAAAGCCCTGGCTGGATTGATTTAGTTGGGATTGGTCCTGCCTAGAGCAGGGGCCTGGACTCAATGACCATCTGAGGTCTCTTCCAGCCCTATGGTTCTATGATACTCAGGGAAACCCCCTGGGCTGTAAGACTTAGGGTATGTCTACACTACCACCCTAGTTCGAACTAGGGTGGTTAATGTAGGCAACCGGAGTTGCAAATGAAGCCCGGGATTTGAATTTCCTGGGCTTCATTTGCATCTCGCCGGGCGCCGCCAGTGCGGACATTTAAAAATGGCGTCGCCCGGCGAGATGCAAATGAAGCCCGGGAAATTCAAATCCCGGGCTTCATTTGCAACTCCGGTTGCCTACATTACCACCCTAGTTCGAAGTAGGGTGGTAGTGTAGACATACCCTTAGGGTATGTCTACACTACAGCGCTAATTCGAACTAACTTAGTTTGAATTAGTTAATTCGAACTAAGCTAATTCGAACTAACGCATCCACACTAAAAAACTAGTTCGAATTAGCGTTTTGCTAATTCGAACTAGCATGTCCACACAGAGTGGACCCTGAACCCAGGTTAAGGATGGCCGGAAGCAGTGCCGGCAGGGCATCAGATGAGGACTTAGAACGTGGAGCTGCTGTCTCAGGTTAGCCGAGGGCTGTGCTTAAAGGGACCCCACCCCCACCCCGGATAGACAGTTCTCAGGGGTGCCCCGCTTGCAAAGCAGTCCTGGCTTGGAGTGCCCGGAGTACCCACACTGGGCACATCACAGCACTCGGCCATCAGACCGGCTGCACTTGCCGCAGGCTGCCATCTGGGGAGAGGGGGCAATCGGGGAGCTGCAGGAGAGCTTCCACCCCAAAAGCCCGCAGAGCCAGCCCAGTCCTCCCCATCGGGGGCTCGTACCCCATTCCTCCCTCACCTCCTTCCACTTACCCTTCCCTAGCCACCCTTCCTGATGTACAAAATAAAGGACAATTGTGTTCAAAAATAGAATCTCTCTTTATTGAACAAAACTGGGGGAGACTGGGAAAAGGAGGTGGGAGAGGGGAAGAGAGAGGGTGGGAGAGGGGAGGGCAACTACAACGATGAGGGGTTTGGAACAGGTCCCATATGAAGAGAGGCTACAGAGACTGGGACTTCTCACCTTAGAATAGAGGAGACGGAGGGGGGACAGGATAGAGGTCTATAAAAGCATGAGTGGTGTGGAGAGGGTGCATCAAGAAAAGTTCCTCATTAGTTCCCATAATAGAAGGACTAGAGGACACCAAAGGAAAGGAATGGGTAGCAGGCTTCAAACTAGTAAGAGAAAGTTGTTCTTCACAAAGCAAATAGTCAACCTGTGGAACTCCTTGCTGCAGGAGGCTGTGAAGGCTACAACTAGAACAGAGTTTAAAGAGAAGTGAGATAAAGTGATGGAGGCTGGGTCCATGGAGTGCTATTAGCCAGGGGGTAGGAGTGGTGTCCCTGCCCAAAGTTTGTGGAAGGCTGGAGAGGGATGGCACGAGACAAATGGCTTAGTCACTGTCTTCGGTCCATCCCCTCCAGGGTCCCTAGGGTTGGCCGCTGTCAGCAGACAGGCTACTGGGCTAGATGGACCTTTGGTCTGACCCAGTACGGCCATTCTAAGCTCAGGGTCGGGGGTCTCAGTGGACCACCTTGATTTTCATGCACACCTGCTCCTGGGTGGCCAGGCTGGCAGCTCTCCTGCCCTAGCCGGCCACTTTCCTGTGCCTAGTGCGGAGGTCGTGGATGAGGTCCACGATCTCCGCACTAGACCAGGCGGGTGCCCGCCTCTTGCAGTCCCGGGCAAGCTCCCGGGAGCAGCCAGCCTGGTCCCGGGAAGAGGGGGAGGGCTGGGGGGCATCGGGTGGCTGGCTTGAGCCTGGCACGGGCATCGTAGCCAGCCCGTGCCCCTTTAAGGGGTCCGGGGCCGGGAGGGGGGCAGACGAGTTTCCCTGGTGTTGGCCAGAGTGGCCACCAGGGAAAGCTGGGGAGGGCTAGCCTCCCACTAGTTCGAATTAAGGGGCTACACACCCCTTAATTCGAACTAGTAAGTTCGAACTAGGCTTAGTCCTCGTAGAATGAGGTTTACCTAGTTCGAACTAAGCGCTCCGCTAGTTCCAATTAAGTTCGAACTAGCAGAGCGCTAGTGTAGCGCCTATCAAAGTTAATTCGAACTAACGTCCGTTAGTTCAAATTAACTTTGTAGTGTAGACATACTTTGTACAAAGGAGGAAAAAAACAATTAGCAAGGTCAGACAAGTATTCAGACATAGACAGCCGCAAAAAAGAAAAAAAAGTGAGATGTAATTTTTGTTTGTATGTGACAGCTCACGTCTTCAGAGGATGACGAGAGTGGGACTCGGACGGGCGTAGCCGTGGTATGCACCTGCTGCTTTTGCGTGAACACAGAGGAGAAAAAAAAAAAGCACCGGAGAAAACAAGCAGGACGAGAGAGAGAGATGGTCATGGACGACATCGTTAGAGCCGTTATAATAAAAGTTTTCTACCATTGTTTGAAAAAGGTGATGTTTGATACCTGTACGCCATGTGCAGAAAAATACCCCGATCTGCTCAACTTTAGCATTCTGTTTTGGAACCGCTCAGAGGAGTTTTACCAACTTAGACGTATTGCTTCTAAGTTGGATGTTGCGCGGGTCCTGTACATAATTATGGCCGAAGGGCACAAATGGAATAAGCTAAACGTAACCTCCGAAACCGTAGCACAAGTTATTAAAACGATCAGAGAGGTAGCAGAGAGCGCAGACCCGGGGATGTATCTGATAAACCTGTCAGAGAAGGTGATGATAAAGGCGGGCTGCTCGGCATGCAGAAGGATTGGCAGTATTAACCCCGACACTCTTTACGTGTCGCGCCGTGGGGCTGCGGGGGGGTCTAAAAAAAGCTGTCTTTTGATTAAAGCGCAATGTGTATGTTTGTAGGCCTAGAAGCCAAAATGTTTATGTATTCAATAAAGCAAAAGAAAGATGTTTTAAAGTTACTCCGCTGTATTCAATAAAGCAAAAAACTACAAGCATCACACCGGCGTATATGTGCTTATTAAAGCAAGCGAAGGGCTGGAGTTAGACATGGCTGCTGGGCTAGAAGCAGTTTATTATTCTCCCGTGGAAGCTGGTAGTTTTGGGGGCGTGACACCCCTATATCAAGCCGCTAAAAGGCGGCACAATACTTTAAGTAAAAAGCAGGTCGCCGACTGGCTCGCGGACCAAGATGCTTACGCTTTACACAAGCCGGCAAGAATTACATTTAAAAGAAATAAAATGTATTTTAATGCACAGTGTGCAGCGGTGGTCAAAAAGGCAAATAGGATGCTAGGAATTATTAGGAAAGGGATAGAAAATAAGACCCAGAATATCTTACTGCCCCTGTATAAAACTATGGTACGCCCACATCTTGAATACTGTGTACAGATGTGGTCTCCTCACCTCAAAAAAGATATTTTGGCCTTGGAAAGGGTTCAGAAAAGGGCAACTAAAATGATCAGGGGTTTGGAACGGGTCCCATATGAGGAGAGGTTAAAGCGACTGGGACTTTTCAGTTTAGAAAAGAGGAGACTGAGGGGGGATATGATAGAGGTCTATAAAATCATGAGTGGTGTGGAGAGGGCAGATAAAGAAAAGTTATTTATTAGTTCCCTAAATAGAAGAACTAGAGGACACCAAATGAAATTAATGGGGAGCAGGTTTAAAACTAATAAAAGGAAGTTCTTCTTCACACAGCGTGTAGTCAACCTGTGGAACTCCTCGCCAGAGGAGGCTGTGAAGGCTAGGACTATAAGGGTACGTCTACACTACAGCGCTAGTTCGAACTAACTTAGTTCGAATTAGTTAATTCGAACTAAGCTAATTCGAACTAACGCGTCTAGAACTAAAAACTAGTTCGAATTAGCGTTTTGCTAATTCGAACTAGCGCGTCCACACTGATTGGACGCAGGGGGGCATTTAAGGGCAGCTGAAACCGGTTCTGGCAGGGCATCAGGTCAGTAGTTGCTTTGTGTGGCTGCTGTCTGAGGCTATCTGAGGCTCGAGCTTAAAGGGACCCCCCCTGGACAGCCGGTTCTCAGCTTTTCCTGCTTGCTTGCCAACCTCGCCGAGGGACAGCAAAGCGTTGGTCTCTGTGCCCGTCTGTGTCGGTGCTTCCCTTCGGGGGGGGCCGCCGCAGGTGGCAACATGGAGCCACGGCTCGCCCTGCACCTTCTGGTGCACTTTCTGGACTTGCTGCTGCAAGCCTGCCAGCAATGGCTCGAGGCTGCCTGGCACCACCTGGGGAACGTCAGCCCCCTGCCTCTCCGCCTGGCCGCCCTGGGGGCCGTGGAGGAGCCGCGGCGGCGCCCCGGCACCGGCGTGCCCCGCCGCGTCTGGCGTCTGGACACCAGCAGCGACTGGTGGGACCGCATCGTCCTGGAGCGCTGGGAGGACCGACAGTGGACCCAGAACTTCAGGATGAGGAGGGACACCTTCCTGGAGCTCTGCGAGTGAGTCGCCCCTGCCCTGCAAAGAAGGGACACTCGCATGAGACTCGCCATCCCCCTCCAGAAGCGGGTGGCCATCGCCCTCTGGAAGCTCTCCACGCCGGACAGCTACCGATCCGTCGGGAACCAGTTCGGCGTGGGGAGATCCACCGTCGGAGCGGTGCTCATGCAGGTACGGCGCTCATCGGCCACCGAGCCGGGGCGTGGAGGGGGGCTGCGAGGAGGGGATGGGCCGCCCCAGGGACAAAGGGGGGGCGGGAGGAGGCGAAAGCGCCCCGCACCGGAGGGGTCGGGCTGTCCCGGCCGTACTACACGCAGCCAGGGGGGTTGCTTCCGGGAGTGGGGCGCGGGGCACTGCCAGGGCACGCACGCTCCCAGCCACCCGGGCGCCCCACTGATTGGCGCTGTGCTGTGTCTCTCCGCAGGTGGTCAAGGCCATCAACCGGGTGCTGCTACGCAGGGTGGTCCGCCTCGCCGACCCGGACGCCGTCATCCGGGGATTCGGCGCCCTCGGCTTCCCCAACTGCGGGGGGGCCATCGACGGGACGCACATCCCCATCCGTGCCCCGGAACACCAGGCGTCCCGTTACGTGAACCGCAAGGGGTACTTCTCCGTCATCCTGCAGGCCGTGTGTGACCACCGGGGACAGTTCACGGACATAAATGTGGGCTGGTCCGGCAAAGCACACGACGCCCGGGTGTACCGCAACTCCTCCGTGTGCCAGCGGCTGCAGGACGGGACCTTCTTCCCCGACCACCACATCAGGGTCGGGGACGTGGACATGCCCGTGTGCCTGGTGGGGGATGCCGCCTACCCACTGCAGCCCTGGCTCATGAAGCCCTACACGGGGCACCTCAATCCCTCCCGCCAGGCCTTCAGTGCCAGGCTGACCAGGGCCCGCATCGTGGTGGAGGGGACCTTCGGGCGACTGAAAGCCCGCTTTCGATGCCTCCTCACCCGTCTGGACCTGGCCGAGCACAACATCCCTCCCGTGGTGGCAGCATGTTGTGTGCTCCACAATTTGTGTGAGTGAAAGGGGGAGGCTTTCCTGCCAGCCTGGATGGCTGAGGCTGACCGCATGGCTGGACACTACGGTCAGCCCCTCACCGCCGCCGTCCGGGAAGCCCAGCAGGGGGCCATCCGGATCCGGGAAGCCCTGCGGGAGAGCTTCCAGGTGGAGGAGGAGGAGGACTGACCTCTCCCTGCATGCCCCACTGGGGCCTTCTTCCACCCTCCCCCCCTTCCCCTTTCCCCTCCCTACCTACTGTCAAATAAAGACACCTGTTTTTCAAACAAAAACGTATGTTTATTTCACAGAACTGGGGTGGGGGGAGAGAGGAATGAAGGTGGGAGAAGGGAGGGGGAAACCTGGGACGAGGGAGCTGGAAGGGGAGGGGAGGGAAGGGAGGAAGGGAAAGGAAAGCTCAGGGGTGGGAGTCCGGCTGCCTCTCCCGTCTCGCCACACTGCGGGTCCGGGGGCGTCGGTGGGGAATGGTTGTGGGGGGGGGGGGCAGAGGGGACAGGGAGTGTGGAGGAAGCAGGAGCGGAAGCAGGAGGGGGAGCAGGAGGAGCACGGGGAGCAGCAGGAGGAGCACGGGGAGCAAGAGGGGGAGCAGGGGGAGGAGGAAATGGGAAGCGGTCCAGCAGGCTCTGGAGGTGGCCTCGCAGGGCACGGCCCTGCTCCTCCCGGGCCTCCAAACTCCTCTGGCGCAGCCTGAGGTCCTCCTGGGCCCAGTGGTCCTGGAGATGGTGCTGTCGATCCAGGAACCGGAGGTGCCGCCTCTGGTAGTCCTCCTGGTTCCTGGCTGTCCTGCTTGCCCGGGCGCGGGCGGCTGCTGCAGGCGGGGTGGTGCGCCCTGCAGTCCCAGGTGCTGCAGCTGTGGTGCAAGAAGACCAGCGGTCAATTACCCCAGGGGCCCAGGTGTGTGAAACCCAGCTCCCCTCTGCAAGGCCGGGGCCCCTGCAGGATCCCCAGCTGCTGCTCCGTGGTGGGCAAGGCCCAGGCGCACGGTCCCGGGTTCCCTCTCACCCCAGCCCCCCGTACACATAAGGGGAACACGATGGTACTCACAGGTGGACGCCTCCCCGGCCTCAGACGACGCAGGCGAGCGGCTCTGTGGGGTGCCTCGGGGGTCCCGGGTCCCGGGCAGGCTGGCAGCAGGCTCCTGGCTCTCAGAGCCCTCTTCCTCCTCCTCTGTCTCCAGGAGCGGTCCCTCTGCCCCGGGGTCTATCACGTCCCGGGGGGCAGGGACGGCATGAGCCCCCAGGAGGCGGTCCAGGGCATGGAAGTGGGGGCAGGCCTCCGGGTCGGCCCCTGGCAGGCAGGCCCGGGAGTAGGACTGCCGCAAGTCCTTAATTTTGCAGCGCACCTGCTCCCGGCTGCGCTGGTGGCCCCTGGCGGCCAGGCTGGCAGCCATGCGGCCGTAGACGGCCGCGTTCCGGTGGCTAGTGCGGAGATCGTGGACATTGGAGGCTTCCCCCCAAACCTCGATGAGGTCCACGATCTTCGCACTTGACCAGGCGGGCGCCCACCTTTTGCGCCCCCGGGCAGGCTCCTGGGAGCCGCCAGGCTGGTCCTGGGGAGCAGTGGAGGGCTGGGAGCCCTCGGATGGCTGGCTCATCCTGTGGCAGGTGCAGGCTGTGCAGGCACGGGTGCTGGCAGCCTTGCAACTGGCACAAAGTGAGTAGCCAGCCCGTGGCCCTTTAAGGGCTCCGGGGCCGGGAGGGGGGCAATAGAGTTTCCCTGGTGTTGGCCAGAGTGGCCACCAGGGAAACCTGGGAAGCCTTAGCCTCCCACTAGTTCGAACTAAAGGGCTACACAGCCCTTAATTCGAACTAGCTAGTTCGAACTAGGCGTTAGCCCTCGTAAAATGAGGTTTTCCTAGTTCGAACTAAGCGCTCCGTTAGTTCTGTCGAAGCAAACGCCTCACTCAGTTTACGCGGCTAAACAGACAGTTTTATTGGCCAATAAAAGCAAAGTGAGCCAAACGTGGTCACAGCAAAGCCGGGCCCAGTAAGGCTGCTAATACAATCAGTCCTAGTATCTTTATACCCTTAACCAAACAGTCTGACGTCAGGGCATCCAATTACAGAAATAATCAATTAAACTAGGAAAAACAAAGCCTTATCAACATGATGGTGGACAGGTACGAGGGAGTACATCTCCTGTCCCAACCAGCCCAATTAACACATTCCAATAGCGCATATGTCTTGGCCTGGCGCATGGGGTGATAGAAAGTTCACTCTGGCCTATGTGCAAAGACAAAAAGCTGAAATGGTTTCTGTTATACAAGATGGCTTCTAGCTAGACATAAACTAACTTCATCAACTCCCCCCTTTTAGCCTTTTAAAGGCTAACCATGAAACCATTTTACATCTCCATTTCCATTAAAGTATTTATGTACATTTCTTGTTCCTCTCTCTGCTCATCATATTTTAACATCATTACTTCCACATTCCCTTTAGTAAGGGTCTGTCCCTTGTTTTCTAGAATACAAGAAATACAGCATTTGATTAACAAGAAACAAAAATAAGCACAAAAGAATATAGCCAATACTAAAACTACACCTTGCAAAATCTAAGTTCCCACAAGTCCAAACCAGCCTCTTAACCAATCCCAGAGGGTCCAGTCTTCCCCCTGCCTTAAGCGTTCCACAGCTTTTTCAATCTCTGAGGCATCTTCCTCCACTTCTTTGCTGGTGTCGGTGATATACACACAGCATTCCTTTCCTACTAAGGCACAAACCCCGCCCTTACTAGCCAGGACATAGTCTAGGGCCATCCGGTTCTGGAGAACCATTTGTCTCACTTCTCCTAACTCCTTATTAATGGCACGGAGAGCTTTGGTTGTGGCATTAGCTACTTGCTCGAAAGCTACTTCCAGCCTCCGAATTTCTCTTACTGCATAGGCCACACCCAATCCTGGGAACATAATTCCCCAAAACCGCTGTGTTTCTGTTACCTCTCGGTAGTTTCGGATTCTACTACCAGGGAGATGGTTAGTGATTCAAATGGCTGGGAAGGCTGCTCCAATATAGCAGGTCCCACTCCAATCCTTAGGCAGTGTTTTGTATGCCCAGCGGCCACATATAAAGTAATGGCCAACCTTTGCTGTTAAGGTTCTTTGGCACTGGGGCTTCATCATCCATTGCAAATAGTACCCATCGATTCCAAAGTCATAAGGGCCTTTGTTATTGTACCAGGTGTTGTTTCTGTTCCATACCCCATTCAGGACAATGTTTCTCTCACACCTGCTTTTTCCCCACTCGGGCCCCTGAACCATTACATGTCCAGCAGTATTCTCCAACTGGTGTCAGAGCTAGGCGGATGTACCCTGGGCTAGTAAACCCTTTATCCTGCCAGGTATCATTTGGCTTTAGATCACTAAACAATGGGCCATTCATTTGAGTGTTGTTCAGTGGGACTGGAATCATTGGGATGCCTCCTTCTGAATGTACAGGACTGTGAGCACATATCCAGCAACCTGTGGAATTAAATTCTTGGGAAACTTGGTTCATTAAAAGCATAAACACATTTGAACCATATAGGTTATAACTACTAGGTATTAAAAACAAGATTAAGCATAAGCTCAACATGAATTGTTTGTCCAGCCTCATGCTGGCTGTTCTTCAGGACTTCGTAGATTGCTTCACCTATCGCTGGCAGGTCCTTCTGGGCCGCAGCTGGTACCTTGGCCTCGGTCTTTCAGGATCGCCTGCTTCTGGGCCTGGATTGCCGGTACCAAGCCTGCGCTGATCCTCGTCTACTTCTGGACCTAGGTCTCCGGTACCAGGTCTGCAGTGATCCCCGTCTGCTTCTGGACCTGGGTCTCCGGTACCAGGTCTGCGGTGATCCCCGTCTGCTTCTGGACCTGGGTCTCCGGTACCAGGTCTGCGGTGATCCCCGTCTGCTTCTGGACCTGGGTCTCCGGTACCAGGTCTGCGGTGATCCCCGTCTGCTTCTGGACCTGGGTCTCCGGTACCAGGTCTGCGGTGATCCCCGTCTGCTTCTGGACCTGGGTCTCCGGTACCAGGTCTGCGGTGATCCCCGTCTGCTTCTGGACCTGGGTCTCCGGTACCAGGTCTGCGGTGCTCCTTGTTGGGGCTGACTTCTGTAGGGGCCAGGACGGGTTTGCAGTGGGATGCGTGGATCCAGGCGGGCAATCCTTCGCACTTTACAGCAGTATGGGTGGTCAGAAGGACTTGGTAGGGACCCTTCCACCTGGGTTCTAGGGCAGTCTTCCGCTGGTGAACTTTCACGCAAACCCAGTCTCCTGGTTGTAGTTTATGGCACGGCTCAGTCGGGGCCTCCTGGAAGGCGTGCTTAACCTGTGAATGATAGGACTGTACACACCTCATAAGTTCCTGACAATACTTGACTATGCTTCCTTTAACGAGTGTGGCATCAGCCAGGTTAATGTCTGGGCTGCTTAACAGTCTCATAGGTCGGCCACATGCAATCTCATGTGGACTGAGTCCAGTTTTCCGATTTGGAGTGGCTCTCATGCTCATTAGGGCAATCGGGAGTGCTTCTACCCATGTTAAGCCAGAGTCCTCACATATCTTAGCAAGTTTGTTCTTTAAAATCCCGTTACGTCTCTCTACTGCTCCTGCGCTCTCCGGGTGTCGCGGGCAGTGCAGTGCTTGTCTGATAGAGTCGTACTTTGCCAGTTTTTGAACAATCTGTCCAGTAAAGTGGGTACCTCTATCACTGGAGATCACCAGGGGTATTCCCCATGATGGGATGTAATGATTTAGAAGTTTCTTAGCTACTGTGATGGCATCAGCTTTCCTACAGGGATAAGCTTCTACCCATCCCGAAAACAAACAAACAATAACCAGCACATATTCAAAGGATTGACATTTAGGCAATTGAATAAAGTCCATTTGTAAATTCAGAAATGGTCCCAAAGATGGAGGTCTGGTTGCCGGAACTGTCTTTACAGGTTTACCCACGTTGTGGGCTTGGCAGACAGGGCAAGCCAGACAGTAATCTTGGGCTGCTTGGGAGAATTTGGGAGCAAACCAATTTTGCTTTAGGATTGCCACCATCCCCCCTTTGCCAACGTGCGACAATCTATGGAGCACGGAGGCAAGGTGAGGTAGCAAGACCACTGGGGCAACAATGCGGCCATCAGAGCTGCACCACAAGTGGTCTGGGTGCAAGGTGCACCCTGCCAGTCTCCGCTCCTGCTTTTCCGATTCTGGGGCTTGGTCCTGCAGGAGGGCCAGTTCTGACAGAGATGGCAAAGGAGCTGGCGGTGGTGGGAGAGAAGGGTACAATGCTTCAGCCCGAGGAGGACATAGGGCGGCTGCCTTAGCAGCCCGATCGGCCATGTCATTTCCTGATGCAACTTCATTAGAGGAAGAGGAATGAGCTTCACACTTAACAATGGCAAGAGCCGAAGGTAAAAGAACTGCATCAAGTAAAGCGGCTACATAAGGCCCATTCTTTATAGAGTGGCCAGAGGAGGTAAGGAAACCCCGCTGCTGCCAGAGCATACCAAAATCATGAACTACCCCAAAGGCATACCGGGAGTCAGTGTAGAGAGTAGCAGACGCTCCTGCGGCAATGTGACAAGCCCTTGTGAGAGCCATTAATTCCGCTACCTGTGCGGAAGAAACAGCAGGTAGAGGGGCAGATCCCACTACATCCCAGACAGTACAAACTGCATAGCCTGCTACTAAAACTCCACTAGAATTGTAAAAGCAAGAACCGTCTGTATACAGTATAAAATCAGGGTTATCTAAAGGCATTTCAGACAGGTCTGGTCTTGGAGAGGTGACGGCTTGCACAACCTGCAAACAGTCATGAGGCTCCCCCTCGTGGGGTGCAGGGAGCAGTGTAGCGGGATTTAAAGAGTCACAGCGAATTACAGAGACATTGGGAGAAGCAAAGAGAAGCCGTTCATATTTAACAAGATGGGCATTAGAAAGGTGCTGGGTTTTTCCCTTTAAGAGTAATGCTGACACCGAATGAGCAACAGCCAGTGTTAATGGAGATTGTAAAACCAAAGGTTCTGCTTGCTCTAAAATCCGCACTGCCGCAGCAACAGCACGGAGGCAGGGGGGGAATGAGGCCGCAACAGGGTCAAGATAGGTGCTGTAATAAGCAAGAGGGCGGTATTTATCACCATGTTTCTGCACCAGTACACCCAAAGCACATCCTTCTTTTTCATGACAGAACAAAGTGAAATGACGGGAGTAATCGGGCAAGCCCAGAGCTGGAGCAGAAGCTAGCGCCTGTTTTAGGGACGTGAAAGCAGTGTCTTGCTGAGATCCCCACGGTATAGGGGAAGGGGTCGCATTACGGGTGAGCTCCTGGAGCGGTTTGGCTAGCTGAGAAAAGTTAGGAATCCATTGTCTGCAGTAGCCAGCCACACCGAGGAAAGAGCGGACTTGGGAGGGGGTAGTGGGCTTAGGGGCAGAAAGGATTGCCTGGATTCTGTCAGCAGAGAGGTTACGGCTCCCCGCCGAGAGGTCGTGGCCCAAATACCGAACTGTGGGCTTGCAGAGCTGAAGTTTTTGTTTAGACACTTTATGACCCTTATTAGCTAGAGCCGTGAGAAGTACAACAGAGTCTGATCTGCAGGCCTCAAGGGAAGCGCTACAAAGAAGCAAATCATCTACATATTAAATAAGAGTAGAGCCAGAAGGGAATGTAATGTCAGAGAGATCCTGCCGTAGAATTTGTGAAAAGTGGGTGGGAGAATCTCTAAACCCTTGTGGCAGAACAGTCCAACAGTATTGCTGTCCTTTGTAAGTAAAAGCAGTAAGATATTGGCAGTCAGGATGGAGGGGAACACTGAAAAAGGCAGAGGAAAGATCAACGACAGTAAAATGGGTGGAATCAGGTGGGATAGAGGAGAGAATAGTGGTCGGGTTAGGCACAACAGGAAATTGAGAAATGACAATAGCGTTGATAGCTCGAAGGTCCTGGACGAAACGATAGGTGTCCCTTCCTGGTTTCTTTAGAGGCAGTATAGGGGTGTTACACTCACTTGTACAGCGAACAAGAACACCTTGTGCCAAGAGATCAGAAATGACAGGCTGAATCCCTGCCTCAGCTGCAGGATTCAGTGGGTATTGGGTAATATGGGGCAGGCGCTTAGTTGTATCAACAGAAATGTAAACAGGATCCACTGATATCCTGCCCACTTCGTTTGGGGTGGTGGCCCACAAACAGTTGGGGACCTGGGACAAAAGATCAGCATCTGGAATTAAGGGGACTAGGACCGTGTTAGGACCCTGCAGCAGGTCCTCCACCTCCTGTCGGGTCTGTGCAGGCACTTCAAGATAAACCCCATCAGGAGTACAGAAAATAGTGCAACGCAATCTGCACAATAAATCCCTTCCTAACAAATTCACAGGGGAAGTAGGACTTAGGAGAAAGGAATGATGCTCGGAAATGGGTCCTAGTACAAGAGGGACAGGTTTAGAAACAGGGTGAGGCACGACTTGATTAGAAATACCAACTGCATTAACAGCCTGGTTAGAAACGGGAATAGAGAAAGAAGACGCTTGGAGAGTGGACCTGCTAGCGCCTGTGTCCACTAAAACCTGGGTGTTTTGTCCAGCAACCTGGCAAGTGAGGGTGCCGTCAGAATTCAGGGGAATAAGCGGAGATAAAAGGGTGAAGTTGCAATCCTCCTCTGGGCACCCCTATTGACTCTCAGCTGTCGCTAAAGTAAACTGACCCTGCGGGGGTCTGAAAGCTACAGGCTCTGGCTGCACGGGGCGGTTTGGGCACTGACTCTTCCAGTGTCCTGGCTGTTTGCAATAGTGACAAGTGTTTGCATTTATCCTGGGGTTGCCACGGCCGGCAGAATTTCCAGACCAGGGTGAGCCCCGTGACTGTCGCTCTATGGGACGCCCCCGACCCCTGCCTGTTTTAGTAGGCAGTGATTGCAGAACCATAAGCTTAGGTTCTTTGTCCTGTTTAGCCTTTATGCACTGTCTGCAGTGGTTTGCCACTGTCAGAAGCTCCTCTAAGGGTTTAGTTTCCCAGCCAATGGTTATCTGTTTTAACAGGGTCTGGATAGCTGGATCCAGTCCAGTAACAAAAGCAGCACCCAGCGCCTGCTTGGCAGTGTCAGCTGGGTTTTCAATGCCAGAGTGCCTTTCAAACACTTTAGTAAGCCTTTCTAAATAGGCACCTGGTGATTCATTTTCTTCCTGCTTGCAGGTGTTAAGTTTAACCCAATTCGGAAGTTTGGGAAAGACTTGAAGGATACTATCAAGCAGTCCATTTCTAGCTCGGGTGAGAGCCTCTTTATTAGCTGCTAAATCTGGGTCTCCTGAAATAGGTCCAGGTGGCCAGCCTGCCTTCTTTAAAATCTTTTTACGCTTATCATCAGGCAGAATCACCCTCAAAAGCAGATCAAGGTCTTGCCAGTTAGGATCATAAGACCGTATTACTAGTGCCAGTTCTGCTTTAAATTTTACCGGGTCCTCTTCTACTGAGGGAAAATCTTTGGCCAGGGCGTGTAACTCGGTCTTGGTCCAGGGTTGGTAAACCCGCATACGCCCTCCTTGTGGGTTTGGGACTTCCCGTAAAGGATAAGCGGCGACGGGGCTATTATTCCCCGACTCAATACGTGCCACTGATCGTTGTCCCTTAGGAGTTGCTGGCTGGAGGAGAATAGTGCTTCCCCCAGAAATCTGATATGTAATCGGGAACACCCCTGTTCCCTGTTTTTCCTTCTCAGTCACAGCCTGGCTTCCTGAAACTACTTGGGGCTCGGGAGCTGAAAGTGGGTCTGGTACTGGCGGGGGATTCCACGCGGGGCACAGGACATCATTCATGTCATCCTGTGAATCGGGGTTTGGGAGACAAGGATACAATTGCCCAACAGGTGGTGCACTAGGCTTAGTTATCACTGCTTTTGATTGAGTGCTAGCCTCTTTCAGCAGTTTAATCTGTGTTTGCAGTTTTTCCTGAGTATCTTTAAAGCTTCTTAATTGAGATTCTTTCTGCCTTTTAAAAGTTTCTTCATACCATGGTAGATAGGCAGACCATTGCAGATCGGGAGTTTTCGCTCCACGACCCTCAAGAGCCTCCCTTAAATGTAAAATTTTAGTTACATCAAAAGTCCCTTTCAATGGGAATTGCAATTTTGGGTCATTTTGAGTATACAAATTCCACTTATCCAGAAACTTGCAAGTATTTTTCCCATAGTGGGTATACATAAAGAAAGCCGGACTGTCCTTAGAAGGCACTGGAATTCCTGTAGACTGACCTACCCCCATTTTCTGCGCGCGCGCTTAATTCTGTAAGACACCGAACCAAAGTCCGCCTGCTTACACCATATTCTGCAAGTCACCGAATCAGAATCCGCCTGCTCGCTCTGCGAGTCACCGAATCAGGATCCGCCTGCTCGCTCTGCGAGTCACCGAATCAGAATTCGCCTGCTTGCTCTGCAAGTCACTGAATCAGAATTCGCATGCTTGCTCTGCAAGTCACCGAAACAGGATTCGCCTGCTTGCTCTGCGAGTCACCGAATCAGGATCCGCCTGCTCGCTCTGCGAGTCACCGAATCAGAATTCGCCTGCTCGCTCTGCAAGTCACCGAATCAGAATTCGCCTGCTTGCTCTGCAAGTCACCGAAACAGGATTCGCCTGCTTGCTCTGCGAGTCACCGAATCAGGATCCGCCTGCTCGCTCTGCGAGTCATCGAATCAAGAATTCACCTGCTCGCACTGGTCCCCCCCCTTTTTGTTGCGAAGCACTGGACTCAAGGTCCACCTGCCTCGCAGGGGTTTCCGGCACCTGCCCCAGCCCAGCAGAACACCACGTCCTGGCGCCTGGAGACAGCCTGGCGGAATGGGGCACTATGGCCTGGGGTTAGCCTCAGAGGTCAGTACTACGCCCACAAATAACAGAGAGAGACAACAAAGCTTCCCCACAGTTCCGTGTGCCGAGAGAGAGTAATGGCACCACACCAGCTTTTAGCGTCCGAACACAGAGGGTCCAGCGCATGGCTGCCTCGCTAGACACACCGGTGTGCCCTTTTGGAACTGTGACACATAAGACAGGCCTAACAGACAAAGACAGACACAGACAGACAAAAATGTTAGCCGCTCCACAAAATTGAATTCCGTAGCTCCCCTTACCCCGATGGCCGGCCGTCACTCCAAATCCCAAGCCCTCACTAGGAGATTTCGTAACAGGTATCTCCTTACCTTCTATTGAGCGCTCTGAGAGGTTTGGAAGTGGAGTGCCGGTCCGTCTATACGGGCAAGTGGCGCGTTAGGAATCTCGGTGGAACCTCCAAATTGTCGAAGCAAACGCCTCACTCAGTTTACGCGGCTAAACAGACAGTTTTATTGGCCAATAAAAGCAAAGTGAGCCAAACGTGGTCACAGCAAAGCTGGGCCCAGTAAGGCTGCTAATACAATCAATCCTAGTATCTTTATACCCTTAACCAAACAGTCTGACGTCAGGGCATCCAATTACAGAAATAATCAGTTAGACTAGGAAAAACAAAGCCTTATCAACATGATGGTGGACAGGTACGAGGGAGTACATCTCCTGTCCCAACCAGCCCAATTAACACATTCCAATAGCACATCTGTCTTGGCCTGGCACATGGGGTGATAGAAAGTTCACTCTGGTCTACGTGCAAAGACAAAAAGCTGAAATGGTTTCTGTTATACAAGATGGCTTCTAGCTAAACATAAACTAACTTCATCACCTTCATTAGCAAGACGAGTCTCACTGAGGGCTGCAATATCAATGTTGTATCTTGCAAGCTCTCTGGCAACCAAGGCTGTTCTTCTCTCTGGTCTGTCTGTTGTAGGGTTGTCCAGAAGCGTGCGCACGTTCCAAGTTCCAATGGTGAGCGATGTCACCATACGTTTAATCTGTTTATTTGTATTTGTTCGACCGCCGCGGTAAACTGGCCAGGATGTAGTGAAGCAGGCAATGTTTAGGGCACCTTTTCTAGCCCCTTCCCCAATTCTATGGAGGTGAGCAGTGTGTTCCTGAAAAGGACTGCTCAGTCGCCCAGGTAGATGCCGGATTTCACTGCTGCTTCGATCATTAAACCTGAGCCACCTGTGTGCAGGTCCGTGACTACAGCTCCCAGTGTGTCCACACCTGCTGCTTCGTCACTCGCCCATCGCCACAGGACTTCGAAGTTTGTGATAATGATGATGTGGTGTCGAGACTTGCGTGTGATTTGGATTTAAGTGAGGAAAAGTTGCGCAGCATCAACCTCACTCTCTCTTCCCAATTCCCATCTGGGTCCAGTAGCAAGACAAAAGTCAAGATGGCTGGAGGTGGGACTGGGCACAGTGGATGACCAGGGCGTCTTCTGTGTCTTGTCCTGTTCTACGCATTCCACAACACTTGCGGAGACCGCCTTCTTGACCGTTGGACTTTCCATTGGTCTCATCCACTCAATCCGCTGGAGTCTGTCTTCACATGCTGGGATAGACAACTCCCTGTCTCACCGAGGGTTTTGGGCCCATCGGCTACCCTCACCTGGTTTGGCCGGCCAGTCGAAGCCGTTGCCCAGGGTGTGGCCGCTGTCGCATGCAAACAGCTACGAGGAGCCACAGGTGAGAGCTGGGTGCCAGGTGGGGGCCAAAGGTGGACGAACTGCCCTGAAAGGACGCGACATGTACAGCCACCAGAGGTGCTACCCCTCCCTGACACCCCAGGCTAGGAAACAGTTGTTCATCATTAAAAGTTTCTGGTAACCCCTCCATAAATGTCACCCGTGGAAATTTTTGCAGCAGCTCTTTATACAGCGGCTGTCAGCAGCTATAGCACCAGACAATATTTTCAGGCATGCGCGATAGCAGTTTATCCCCGTTTTCTAACAGCTGCTTTATAAAAAAGGTTTTTCCAGAGTTCGAAGGCCCGCAAAGCAGACAGGAAAAGGGGTGAACGAAGCGAAGCAGGCTTTGCATTATATTTAGTACCCGTACGGCCAGGTTTTAAAATCCTCCTTGAGAACCCTTTTGTCGTAAACGACCTTTTGGTTTTTTTTAGAGTCCTTGTTTCTATCAGCCAGTGTTTTTTTACTAGTCTAATAGGTCATATTGGAGGTACAATGTCCATGCCAAATTGGGTAAAGAATGTGAATGAGGCCAAACAGCAAAAATTAAGATGTTTGTACACCAATGCGAGGAGCCTAGGTAACAAAAAGGAGGAACTAGAGCTATTGGTCCAGGAAGTGAAACCAGATATTATAGGAATAACAGAAACATGGTGGAATACTAGGCATGACTGGAGTACAGGTATTGAAGGGTATGTGCTGTTTAGGAAAGACAGAAATAAGGGTAAAGGTGGTGGAGTCGCATTGTATATCAAAGATGAGGTAGATTGTAAAGAAATAAAAAGTGATGGAATGGAGAAGACAGAGTCTGTTTGGGCAAAAATCACATTGGGAAAGAAAACTATCAGATCCTCCCCTGGGATAGTGCTTGGGGTGTGCTACAGACCACCAGGATCTAATCCAGATATGGATAGAGACCTCTTTAATGTTTTTAATGAAGTAAATACTCATGGAAACTGTGTAATCATGGGAGATTTCAACTTTCCAGATATAGACTGGAGAACAAATACTGGTAATAATAATAATAGGGCTCAGATTTTCCTAGATGTGATAGCTGATGAATTCCTTCATCAAGTAGTTGCTGAACCAACAAGGGGGGATGCTATTTTAGATTTGGTTTTGGTGAGTAGCGAGGACCTCATAGATGAAATGGTTGTAGGGGACAACCTTGGCTCGAGTGATCACGAGATAATTCAGTTGAAACTAAATGGAAGGATAAACAAAATCTGAGACTAGGGTTTTTGATTTCAAAAGGGCTAACTTTAGTAAATTAAGGAAATTAGTTAGGGAAGTAGATTGGACTAAAGAATTTATGGATCTAAAAGTGGAGGAGGCCTGGGGTTATTTTAAATTAAAGTCGCAGAAGGTATCAGAAGCCTGTATCCCAAGAAAGAAGAAAAAATGTATAGGCAGGTGTATTAGACCAAGTTGGATGAGCAAGAATCTCAGGGAGGTGATTAAGAAAAAGCAGAAAGCATATAAGGAGTGGAAAATGGGAGGGATCAGTAAAGAAAGCTACCTTAGTGAGGTTCGAGTATGTAGGGACAAAGTGAGAGAGGCTAAAAGTCATGTTGAGTTGGACCTTGCAAAGGGAATTAAAACCAATAGTAAAAGGTTTTATAGCCATATAAATAGGAAGAAAACAAAAAAAGAGGACGTGGGACCGCTAATCACTGAAGATGGAGTTCAGGTTAAGGATAATCTAGGCATGGACCAATATCTAAACAAATACTTTGCTTCAGTATTTAATGAGGCTAATGAAGAGCTTAGGGATAATGGTAACTTAACAAATAGGACTAAGGATATGGAGGTAGATATTATCATATCCAAGGTAGAAGCCAAACTCGAACATCTTAATGGGAGTAAATCGGGGGGCCCAGATAATCTTCATCCAAGAATAGTAAAGGAACTGGCACATGAAATTGCAAGTCCATTAGCAAAATTTTTTAATCAATCTCTAAATTCAGGGGCTATGTCTAGACTACATCCCTTTTTCGGAAAAGGGGTGTAAATTAGATGTATCGCAATTGCTAATGAAGCGGGGATTTAAATCTCCCACGCTTCATTAGCATAAAAATGGCTGCCGCTTTTTTTCGGCACGGAGCTTTGTCGGAGAAAAGCGCCAGTCTAGACGCTGATCTTTCGAAAAATAAAGCCTTTTCTGAAAGATCCCTTATTCCTCATGATCTTTAGGATCTCCAGCCTGTTCCAGAGGAAGCACACCAGCACTTTTTCCCCGATGGCACGATCGGGGAGGTGGACATGCCTGTGGCAGGGTGAAGCACCCCCGCCCCTGCCATGAGCCGGACAAGGTGCAGGAGGCTAAAGACGCTGGCACCCGCCCGGAGCAAAAAGCAGCGGGGCCGGCTTTGAAAACCCCGAGCGGGGAAGGGGGAGGAGCTGCGCAGGGAGGCCGAGCCCCAGAGGAGGCCACGGACACGGCGCAGGAGAATGACGTCACGCGCCGGGGCGGCACGACTTCAGGCCGGTGCTGGGTAACCCACGAGGGGGAGAGGACAGGCACCGGGGAAGGGGTGACGTTGCCCGACAAACCCGGGAATGGGGATAAAATGGAGGAGGCGTGAAAAGAGGGGGGGAGAAGAGGGCGGAAGGAAAGGCAGGAATGGGGGAGGGTAGTGGCGGTGGCACCCCTGGGAGTTGAACCCAGGATCTCAGGGGTAAGGACTCAGATGGCAGAGTCAGGAAGTGGCCCAGGGCGGGGTTGCGGAGCCTGCGAGCAGATGTGTTTAGGGGCAACACCCCCGTTTGCTATAGTAGGGAGCCCGACTCCCTACATTAGGGCCCTGGGCAGGGGCCCCCTCTCTGACATTGAAAGACAGCTATAGAGACTCTGGCTGGGGCGGTTATTGATTACGTGTGGCGGTCTAACTGCGGTTGGCCGCCAAAAATAGGCTGTAATTAGGGAAAGGGGACGCGCAATTCAATAAAAGGGTGGAATTTGCATAACAGACGAGCATGGACTCGTTACAATGCCCATGTGCATTGTGGGTGACGCAGCCTACCCCTTGCTCCCCTGGCTAATGAAGTCCTACACAGGACACCTGGACCCCACGAAGGAGACCTTCAACAACAGGCTCAGCAGGTGCTCCGGGCGGGTGCCAGATGACCCCTTGGGGGTGACTCCTGGGGTGCTGATACTGCCACTTGCCTTCCCGCTTTCTGGGGCTCCTCACCGCCTGGTCCTGCTGGGCCAGCTCCCTGGTCTCCCCCAACCAAGGCCCTGAGCTGAGGTCCCTGTCCCCACCGAAATGAGGAGTAACGGTAGTTCGAACTAGGAAGCCTAGTTCGTGCCCCGTGTAGCCGCGCTGCACGGGGTTCGAACCAGCGGGGTTTTAAAAATGGCGGCTCCCCACTTATGCAAATGAAGCCCGGGAAATTCAAATCCCGGGCTTCATTTGCAAGTGCGGTATGCCTACATTACCCCGCTAGTTCGAACTAGGAGGGTAGTGTAGACATACCCTCATTCACAAATTTGAAACCCACAAAATATTCCCCACTCCATATGTCTAGTTTTACACATGCAAATGATACATACATCAAAGTAAGATAAACAGACCCAGCAGATCATGACGTGAAGATCGATGCAGTTACACAAAACAATTAGCTCTCCCCTCCCCTCCAGATAAAATAAAGCAGACATTTTGGTTTGAAACAATAAACTGTTATTTTTATTTGGAGGTAAATATAACTGGAGAGGGACTGGGGAAAGAACCTGGAATGGTGGAGGAGCAGGGAGGAGGGGCTCAGGGTGGGGGCTGAGACTGGCACCTGCCTCGAGTGGGCCCACCGCCTTGTGTGCAGAGCCCTCGCTGGTCACGACAGGGGGGCTAGAGGGAGAAGCTGGAGGGGCAGGAGTAGGGGTGGGTGCTGGGGGAGTTGGGGGGCGGGGCGCAGCTGCTGGACTGCTCTATTGCAGAGACCAGGATGTTGATGGCGGCAGTGTAGGCCCTGCACATGCTCTGGGTCTGCTGGGACAGTTCCTGCCGGATGATGCAGCATAGTTCCCAGTCAGCACGGTGCTCCTCCACATCCATGTCCCACCTCTAGAGGGCATGAAGGCAGGTGATGTGTTTCCGCTCCAGGTCTTTGCGGGGTCATCTGTGCTGGTGGCTCTCGGGGGTTGGGAGGATGGTGCCGGAGGTGGTGGTCACACTGTGCTCGCAGCTGGTCCAGCTGTGAAGAACAGACAGAAGGGCAGTTATACCAGGAGACACTGTGCCTGAAGCCTAGCCCTCATCTCTGAGCCGACACCGAAGGTCTAGGTTCAGACGACGGCAATGTGCTTCGAGCAAGGCCATTTGTGGCCTAGGCAGTGGGTGCTTTCCTGCAGGAGCACGGACGTCCCAGGGGAGCCTCGCTACCCCCACACCCTGGGGACAAGCAGGCATGAAAAGATGCCGGCCAGGCCAGGTGCTTGTGGGCGGGAGGGGGGCGACAATGTGGCTCGGCTTCCTTCCGTGCCACGCACATGCCGGGTCTGGCACTGGTGGCATCCCACAGGGAGAGAACTTGTATCCCTGCCCGCTGGAAGAGAGGGTGGGAGGGCATTGGGGGAGGTGTGTGCGAATGGAGGTCATCAAGTCCAGCCCCCTGCCCAAGGCAGGACCAATCCCTGTTTGTGACGCTACACCTGCTCCTGCATTGGGGAAAGCTGGAAAGGAGAGACTGGAAATTCCCCTGGGGTGATGTGCTGATGGGGGTGCATATGAATAGTCTCACATGACTAAAGATGTGAAGGAGTAGTCGAGTAGTTAACTACCCGATAAGAAGGAGCTTATCGGGTAGCACTCTTGACTACTCGATCACCACTCTGCATTCTTAAAGGGACAGAGAGGAGCAGGTGTAGCGTCACAAACAGGGATTGGTCCTTGTAGCCAGACAGCCCCCCCCCCCCGTCACATCCATCTTATTTGCCTCTCTGAGGTTCCTGAAGCATACAGGGCAGAGAAGGAGCAATAAAATCAGCATAGTCTATGCTGGCTCATCTGATCCTGAGAAGCTGAAAAAAACAGATATGTGGAGAGAGCGCGATTAAGTCAATAAGCTGGCCTCGAGGCTGCGAGAACTGCCCCGGCTGGCACCCATGTTGATATGATCAGGAGAGGTTAAAGAGACTGGGACTTTTCAGTTTAGAAAAGAGGAGACTGAGGGGGGATATGATAGAGGTCTATAAAATCATGAGTGGTGTGGAGAGGGCCGATAAAGAAAAGTTATTTATTAGTTCCCTAAATAGAAGAACTAGAGGACACCAAATGAAATTAATGGGGAGCAGGTTTAAAACTAATAAAAGAAAGTTCTTCTTCACACAGTGTGTAGTCAACCTGTGGAACTCCTTGCCAGAGGAGGCTGTGAAGGCTAGGACTATAATAGAGTTTAAAGAGAAGCTAGATAATTTCATGGAGGTTAGGTCCATAAAAGGCTATTAGCCAGGGGATAAAATGGTGTCCCTGGCCTCTATTTGTCAGAGGCTGGAGAGGGATGGCAGGAGACAAATCGCTTGATCATTGTCTTCAGTCCACCCTCTCTGGGGCACCTGGTGCTGGCCACTGTCGGCAGACAGGATACTGGGCTAGATGGACCCTTGGTCTGACCCAGTACAGCCGTTCTTATGTTCTTATGATCACACACAGTCGTCCCTGGGAGAGGAATCTTTCACTGAGAAAAGAATGCCCAGTACTTCCAATTTAGTTCTCTCTCTTGCAAGTGTAAATTAAGTTCACAACTCCCTTGTAAGAACTGGTGTCACAAAAGATAGACTAGCACCATTTGGCATCACAGATAAGAAAGAGAAATACGTGACCCCATGGGTATAAAGATGGGTCCAGCAGCACACTCACTTCGAGTGTCAATCTACCATCTACCTGCTGGTCGGGTTAGGTGTTTGGCCTCCCGAGGTTCCACGGGGACGCCCACCTCGTATTCGTCTTTCCTAGGAATTGAGAGACCGGCCCTGGCTTGACCCGCTGGAGTCGAGAGGCACAGAAGGGGGTAAAAATTGTACCTGGATGTGTCCTTTGTCTTAAGTGTACACATAGACTTAGAGCTCTTTAAAGATTAAGCTGTCACTTGGTACCATTATTTCTATTTTCTATCTTTATTTTCTTTGTAACCATTTTTAAGATCTATATTTGCTAGCAGTTAAGAAATAGAGCAATAGCCATTGTAACCATATGATTTATAAGCTTCTTTAATAAACCTGTAACTGGTTAAGCTTTAACCTGACTCCTTCAGTTGCTGTAACAGAACCAAGCACAATTTAAAAGAACTTCAGCCGGTCATAAGGGACAGGTATAGGGAAAGCTTGGGCGTTTGGATCGTGTCACTCCCAGGTGACAGATCCATTGGGGCATCTCTCAGTCTTCCCTAGACTGCCCGCTGTGAAGGGATCATGTATCCTAACAGCTGAAATCTGAGATGTAATAAGCTCTTCCTATAAACAGGGGCGTCTGTCAGCCTGTTGGCTGCCCTCTGCGACGGGACCCCGGTCCTAGCGGTAAAGTCATGGACGTTAAACCTTTTCTCGGTAACACACACACACACACACACACACACTGCCCTGACCGTCGGCTGACAGAATTGGCGTAGTCGGAGGATTGTGTTACTGGTTCACATACAGCAACATGAAGCCTGTCATGATAGACATGGATTTTAGTGGTATGGAGAAAGGGTTTGCCCAGGAAGGTTGGGGCAACCCAAAATGGGATAGAGAAATGTTAGAAAAGGATTGGGGAAATCCTGAGGAGTTGTGGGTGCAGTTCTGTAAGTATAGAACTGCCTGCAAGCTAAAGAATGGGACAAAGCCTGAGTCTGTGGAAAGGAGCCACTTTCCATTTAGCAAGGAAAACAGGATCAGGCCCAGACAAGCAGGCAGGTAACAGACAGATTGAAGGCCTTGTGGTAGAACTGAGAAAAAAGCAGTAAGTACATGTACTGGAAATCTAAATCCTTAAAACAATACTTACAAGAGTAATATCTGAAACAAGGCCAGTGTTTTTTATTTTTAGAGATAAGAAAGTGTTTTAAGAAAAGAAAAACCCACAGGGAATTTAACTCTACAGAGAATGGAGAGAATTGAGCAGTTGTGCAAATGCTAAAATGGTGTAGATAGAAAATTGTGGTTTCTTTGCAGCCATTCTGAAGGAAAAATGGGCCCTTTTTCCAAAGGAATGTCTGTAAATAATCCAGGCAAATTTGACTCAAATCCGTACATTTGATTATAGAGACTGCTAAAAGAACTCTAAAGGGAGGGGGTTCTATTGGAACTTAACTACCCCAATGAATAAAAAGGGAATGTAATTGTTGTACAGCTATGTAGAAATAGTGTAAGAAAGGTTCAGAGAGAATGTATGTGTATCTGTGTGTAAATATATATATATAGTGTAAATAAATGAAGTTTTCATGGTCCAGTAATCTTGTTTGTAGGTTTAAAACAAATTGGTTTGGTTTATTTTCAGTAAGACCATTTCAGTCCAAGTTGTTTAATGAAAGTACAGGAAAACTGTAAGCATAAAGAAAGAGTTACACCCTATGCAAAGTTTAATGTGGCTAAGTAGTGTTGTAAACAAAGATTGCACATTTTCCTGTGACATGCCATGTATATTGTAGAAGGGGTAAAAACTGCAAACAAATTAAAATGCTGTGGAGGCTCCAGGAGCCACAACAGGTTGTAATTTCCTTTGTGATGCAAATGCCCTAGCTGGCAGCACAAAGAAGCTTTGCAGGTAATAGCTAAGTTTGATCAGCAAACTACCTGAGATCAGAAAGTTCAAATTGTAGCCCTCCAGAAAGAAAGAAAAAAAGGAGGTATTGGTATTGCTATTTTAGTCCCAATAGGAGGTTGGGTATACTAGAAAATGTTTAAATGTAAGCAGTCTTTTAAGAAGGCTCCCAGAGAGAAGACTGAGAAATTGGTGTTTGTAAAAGATGTTACCCCTTTTGAACAAAATCTTGCAAAGGTTCGGGCATAGCCCTTGGTCTGATCAAGTGTTAGCTGCTTGTCCATACAATTTCAGACCTAGAAATTAAAATTAAAAAAGTTTAAAATGTCTTAGAAAAGTTAGATGTCTTCAAGTCACCAGGGCCTGATGAAATGCATCCGAGAATACTCAAGGAGCTGATAGAGGAGGTATCTGAGCCCTTAGCTATCATCTTTGAAAAATCCCTGGAAGTCGGGAGAGATTCCAGAAAACTGGAAAAGGGCAAATATAGTGCCCATCTATAAAAAGGGAAATAAGAACAACCCAGATGTGATGTGGTGGACAGAGCCTGACTTCCACGCTGGAGGCCTTCCAGCACCCTGAGGGCGGGCCTACCCCGGGTTTGAACGACCCAGCCTGGGCACAGAAAGGGGCGTCCAAGGGAACCAAGCAAGGAACTAGTACTGCCCCTCATGATACCGTTTGGGAGCATTGTACCCCACCAGGGCCCTTTTCCCCCCGACCATCACCAAGGCATGTTCCAGTGGACTGAAGGGGCCTAAGTCAGATGGGTCCACTTCGGGACCATTGGTGTGCTTCCGCTGTGGGAAGCCTGGACATTTCAGCAGTTATGGAGTGTGACTTTTTGGACTGTGGGCTTGCTGAAACTTGTGGGGGTTTTGACCAGGGGCCTGACCGGCAGCTTAAGGCCTATGTGGTTGCAGTCACTGTGGAGGGTTGCAGGGTGTTTGGGCTGATAGATTCAGGATGCTCCCAGACCCTGATTCGGGAGTCAGTGCTGGACCTTAGCATCCTCCAATATGATAGACCCCTAAAGGTGACTTGTGTACATGGGGATGTGCACGCCCACCCCACAGAATGGGTCCAAGTGAAAGTTTAAGGACTGTGAGGCAAAGATTAGGGTTGGCATAGCAAAACATCTTCCCTGGAAGGTCATAATTGTCCAGGATTGGCAACAGTTCCCCTCGTTGCTCCCCTCCAGAGGAACCAGTGCCCCAGACATTGGGGGAACTGTTTACCATCATGAATTCAGACCTATGCGAAGGACCCTCTTCCCCTGAGAAGCCAAGGAAATCCCGCCAGACACATTGGAAGGAGGGTAGGGCCTGGCTCCAAATGCATCTGGCAGGGGAGACTGAACTGAACAAGGAACTGTCGCAGCCAGGAGGTGCTCCCGCCGAAGAGGAGGATACACCGGCCGACCCAAAGCAACCCTCACAAGGGGGTCCCCTCCCGGAGGTGGATTTACAATTTTTAACTAGTTCGTATGATTTTTTCCAAGGCCAAAAGGATGATGAGACCCTGAGAGAGGCATATTCTCGGATCGTGATTGTTGATGGGGTCATTACCCAGGAAACCCCAGCTGCCCAGTTTCCCCACTTTGAACTTAAAAAGGACCTGCTTTATCGAGCAGACAAGGACCCAAATACAGGAGAGGTCAGATACCAACTCCAGGTGCCTTGGGAGGCCCGGAGAGCCGTGTTACGCTTGACCCACTCAATCCCCTCTGCGGGCCATCTAGGATGAGAGAAAACCTTAGCCCGCCTCTTGGCCTGGTTCTTTTGGCCAGGGGTCTATAAGGAAGCTGCAGACTTTTGTGCCTCATGTCTGGATTGTCAGTTAGTAGCCCCAAAAGAGACAGGGCGGGCTCCCCTGGTACCCTTGCCCCTGGTAGGTACACCCTTCGACAGAATAGGGGTTGATATTGTGGGCCCCCTAGAAAAAAGTGCTCAGGGCCACCAACCAATACTGGTCATCGTAGAGGGATACTGGATCTGCTAAAAGAAACCTGGGAAGAGCAAGCCTCCCAGTCCCAGAACATGATCCAGTACGTGGTAGAGATGCAGGAACAACTGGGCCGGGTGACCAAATTTGCCCAAGAGAACCTAAAGAAAGCCCAACAAACCTGTGAAAGCAGGCTCTTTGCTGGCCAGGCCTCTCGCGCGTATTGCCATCCAAGCAAAAGGTCAACTTCCCCTTGATGAAAATCCTTACACTATGTAACTTAGGGTATGTCTACACTACCCCGCTAGTTCGAACTAGCGGGGTAGTGTAGACATACCCTCAAAGATCAGCGACGAACAGGAACCAAAACCAGACCTAAAAAGTTCATGTAAAGTTCATGCTGGTTGTGCTGACTGTGCCATGCCCGATAAGGCAGAAAAGGAAAGACAGGAAACCATCTCACCCCCTTACTCCTGTCACTTAACAGACAGGGTCTGCTAGCCTATCACAAAAAGCGCGCAAAAGCTTTCTCTATAAAACAGCTTCCCCTCCAGCTTCCCCAGGTCCGAGGACTGATCACCCGAGGGCCACCTCCCGCTCACCGAACCAAACGAGTTCTTGTAGAGCATAACATATACCAAACATAACGAATAGCAAATATGTTGTTGTTGTTGTTGTAGTTTGTGTGTCTGTTAAATGTAAGTATTGTTATCTGAAATTGTTTAAAGGTATTGTTAAGTAGTAGTGTTAAGAGTTTTAGATAAATGATTAGTCTTATAAGTAAGACTGGTGTAAATGGAACTGTTAATAATCCCTAGTCCCTTGTTAACAACTATTGGGATTTAGAGAAACCTCAAGGAATTTTCCTTACTGTATTGCATTTTGCTTATTGGACATTCTAATACTTATTTGGTGCCTACGTATGTAAGAAATTGATAAAATAATAATTTATACGTAGAAGCCTTTTAATAAAAGTGTAAAAGATATTTCGTAATAGTTTGCCTGTTTCTGCGCCTCCCTGGGACTAGCCACATTTCCGAACCTTTTACTTTAAACCACAAAACCCAGGCACAACAGTATAATAAAGGGGCCAGCGAAAGGCGCTATCAACCAGGAGACCGGGTCTTGCTGCTGTTACCTAGCTCTGAGAGCAAACTCTTAGCCAAATGGCAGGGCCCGTATGAAGTGATACACCAAGTGTGAGAGGTGGATTATGAAATTCGGTGTCCCAATAAGAAGAAGGAGAAACAGATTTTTTCACGTGAATCTATTAAAACCCTGGAGAGAACAAGAGGCCATGCTCATAGACCCCCAAGAAGTTCCAGAAGATTTAGGCCCGGAAGGGCAGCCCCCGATAGTCCCTGCTGACGTACCCATTGCAGACTGCTTACCTCCGCGGTTGCAATGGCAGGCCAGGAACCTATTAGAACATTTTAAAGATCTCTTCTCTTCGCTACCGGGGCAAACCCATCTGGTGGCCCACCAGATCCGGACAACTCAGGCAGCTAAATCCCAACACAAGACCTATCGAGTTCCCGAAAAGCTCCAGGGGGCCCTAGAACAGGAAGTTCGGGTCATGTTAAGCTTAGGGGTTATTGAAGAATCTCAAAGCCCTTGGTACAGTCCAGTAGTCCTTGTACCAAAACCCGATGGCACCATCCGCTTCTGCATCGACTTCAGAGCCGTGAATGCAATCTCACAGTTTGACACATATCCCATGCCACGTGTGGATGAACTCCTGGACCGGATTGGAAAAGCACGATACATCACTACTTTAGATTTAACGAAGGGCTACTGGCAAATACCTCTTACAGAGGACTCAAGAGAGAAGACAGCTTTCTCCACCCCACTAGGACTCTTCCAGTTCATAACTATGTCTTTCGGGCTCCACGGGGAGCCAGCCACTTTCCAGCATCTAATGGATGAGTTGCTGCAACACTGTGGGCAATTCTCAGCAGCCTATTTAGATGACGTAGTTATCTTTAATGAAGATTGGAGATCACACTTGACCCACATTGCAACTGTTCCACAGGCGCTGCAAGAAGCAGGGCTTACGGCAAACCCCAAGAAATGCAAACTGGGTATGCAGCAGACCAAGTATTTGGGATATTTGGTAGGAAATGGCAAGGTACAACCCCTCCAAGGCAAAACAGATGCCCTAAACAAAACCCCAGTTCCTACAATGAAAAAGCAGGTGTGCGCCTTTTGGGGATTGGCAAGCTATTACCGTTACTTTATCCCACATTTTGCAACCCTAACTGCTCTGTTATCAGATCTAATGAAAGCTTCAGCACCAAATGTTGTAAAGTGGACACCCGAATGCCAAAAGGCATTTCAAATCATAAAAGACATTCTAGGACAACAACCAGTGCTTCAATGCCCTGACTTCTCTCAGCCATTCATCTTGCACACGGATGCTTTGACAGTAGGTTTGCGGGCAGTGTTATCTCAGAATTTCCAGGGAGTGGAACACCCCATCCTGTATTTAAGCAAGAAGCTACACCCACGGGAAACCAGATACTCGACTGTAGAATGAGAATCTCTAGCTATTCGGTGGGCAGTAGTAGCTTTGCGCTACTACCTATTGGGAGCCCCATTTCACCTCCTCACAGACCACGCACTGTTAAAATGGCTACAAGACATAGAATCCTAGAGCTGGAAGAAACCTCAGGAGATCAACAAGTCCAGCCCCTTGTCCAAGGCAGGACCAACCCCAACTAAATCAACCCAGCCAGGGCTTTGTCAAGCCGAGACTTAAACACCTCTAGGGATGGAGACTCCACTATTTCCCTAGGGAACCCATCCCAGCGCTTCACCACCCTCCTAGGGAAATACTTTTTCCTAATGTCCAACCTAGACCCCCCCCACTGTAACTTGAGCCCATTGCTCCTTGTTCTGCCATCTGTCACTACTGAGAACAGCCTCTCTCCATCCTCTTTGGAACCTCCCTTCAGGGAGTTGAAGGCTGCTCTCAAATCCCCCCTCACTCTTTGCTTCTGCAGAGTAAACAAACCCAAATCCCTCAGTTTCTCCTCGTAGGTCATATGCTCCAGCCCCCCTAATCATTTTGGTTTCCCTCTGCTGGACCCTCTCCAATGCGTCCACATCCTTTCTGTAGTGGGGGACCCAGAACTGGACACAATACTCCAGATGTGGCCTCACCAGAGCCGAATAAAGGGGAATAATCACTTCTCTAGATCTGCTGGCAATGCTCCTCTTAATGCAACCTAATATGCCATTAGCCTTCTTGGCTACAAGGGCGCCCTGTTGACTCATACCCAGCTTCTCATCCACTTTAATCCCCAGGTCCTTTTCTGCAGAACTGCCATTCGGTCCCCAGCCTGTAACAATGCTTCCGTCCCAAGTGCAGGACTCTACACTTGTCCTTGTTGAATCGCATCAGATTTCTTTTGGCCCAATCCTCTAATCTGTCTAGGTTACTCTGGACCCTATCCCTGCCCTCCAGCGTATCTACCTCTCACCATAATTTAGTGTCATCTGCAAACTTGCTGAGGGTGCAATCCATCCCCTCATCATGGTTATTAATAAAGATGTTGAACAAAACCGGTCCAAGAACAGATCCTTAGGGCACTCCGCTAGAAACCGACCGCGATCCTGACATGGAGCCATTGATCACTACCCGTTGGGCCCGACAGTCTAGCCAGCTTTCTGTCCATCTTACCGTCCATTTATCCAATCCATGCTCCCTTAACTTGCTGGCAAGAATATTGTGGGAGACATGAAGGATACAAACCCTCAGATTACACGGCAGTATTTGGCACTGCAGCTGTATGCCTTCACAGTGGAGCACCGACCAGGGTCCCAACATGGGAATGCAGATTTCTTCTCCAGGACAGCTGCAAATACTGATTTCGGGGATACCCCAACCGAACTTCTCTGAGGGGTGTGGAAGATAACGAGCCTTCACTCTGCGTTGTGTTTAAGCAACAAGTTGCCAGAGGCAGTTTATTCGAGCAATATTGCAAGGGAAGACAGCGAAAGCAGTTCTTCAAATACAAAACGATTAAAAGCCAATATATACACCTTTCCGTTACATATAACATTAAACAATTACTTCCCTGCCCACTCAGTTCCCATCGGACACTCTTATCTCAAGGTTCTCACTGAGGTCAGCATTCCACTCTTATCTATGTGAGAGAGACAGAGAGGCGAACGCAGCGTCTCTTCTAGCTCTCGCGTTAGCAGGAGTCAGAGTGACCCAGACTCCTGCTCTGCTACTGACAAACCCTGAAATGGCCACCCAAATCCCCTCTCCCTTAGTCCTGCTTCCACACGCCCCCCCTTTTGTGCTCTAGGCACAATTACTCCTTCAGATCTCTATAGTCATTAAACATTGTATTTCTGTTTTAACATCGAGAGGATTGACCTCACAGGTATGGATTGATTGCTATGGTAATATAGGGTTAGTATAAGCGACGAGGAGTCCTGTGGCACCTTATAGACTAACTGAAGTGTAGGAGCATAAGCTTTCGTGGGCAAAGACCCACTTCGTCAGATGCATGTAGTGGAAATTTCCAGAGGCAGGAATAAATATGCAGGCCAGGATCAGGCTGGAGATGATGAGGTGATCCAATCAAGGAGGATGAGGCCCACTTCTAGCAGCTGATCTGGAGGTGTGAATTCCAAGGGAACAGAAGCTGCTTTTGTAGTTAGCTAGCCATTCACAGTCTTTGTTTAATCCAGAGTTGATTGTGTCAAACTTAAAGATGAACTGTAGCTCAGCAGTTTCTCTTTGAAGTCTGGTCCTGAAGTTTTTTTGCTGCAGGATGGCTACTTTTAGATCTGCAATTGTGTGTCCAGGGAGATTGAAGTGTTCCCCTACAGGTTTTTGTATGTTGCCATTCCTAATATCAGATTTGTGTCCATTGATTCTTTTACGTAGGGACTGTCCTGTTTGGCCAATGTATATAGCAGTGGGGCATTGTTGGCACATGATGGCATATATTACGTTGGTGGATGTGCAGGAGAATGTACCAGTGACAGTATGGCTGATCTGGTTAGGTCCTGTGATGGTGTTGCTGGTGTAAATATGTGGGCAGAGTTGGCACCGAGGTTTGTTGCAAGGATTGGTTCCTGAGTTCGAGTTATTATGGTGCGGTGTGTAGTTGCTGGTGAGAATATGCTTTAGGTTGGCGGGTTGTCTGTGGGCAAGGACTGGTCTACCTCCCAAGGCCTGTGAGAGCGAGGGATCATTGTCCAGGATGGGTTGAAGATCACTAATGATGCGTTGGAGAGGTTTTAGCTGGGGACTGTAGGTGATGGCCAGTGGTGTTCTGTTGGTTTCTTTCTTGGGCTTGTCCCGTAGCAGGAGGCTTCTGGGTACACGTCTGGCTCTCTCAATCTGTGTCCTCACTTCCTCGTGTGGGTATTGCAGTTTACAGAATGCTTGTTGAAGATCTTGTAGGTGTAGGTCTCTGTCTGAGGGGTTGGAGCATATGCGGTTGTACCTCAGTGCTTGGCTGTAAACAATGGATCGTGTGGTGTGTCCGGGATGGAAACTGGAGGCATGCAGGTAAGTATAGCGGTCGGTAGGTTTTCGGTATAGGGTGGTATTGATATGACCGTCACTTAATTGTATCGTGGTGTCCAGGAAATGGACCTCCCGTGTAGATTGGTCCATGCTGAGGTTGATGGTGGGGTGGAAGCTGTTGAAATCATGGTGAAATTCTTCCAGAGTCTCCTTCCCATGGGTCCAGATGATGAAGATGTCATCGATGTAGCGTAGGTAGAGAAGGGGTGTAAGTGGACGAGAGCTGAGGAAGCGTTGTTCCAGGTCAGCCATAAAAATGTTGGCGTATTGTGGGGCCATGCGGGTGCCCATAGCAGCGCCACTGGTCTGGAGGTATATGTTGTCACCAAATCTGAAATAGTTGTGTGTGAGGATAAATTCACAGAGTTCAGCCACCAGTTGTGCTGTGGCATCATCAGGAATACTGTTCCTGACAGCTTGTACTCCATCTGCATGTGGGATGTTTGTGTAGAGAGCCTCTACATCCATGGTGGCTAGGATGGTGTTTTCTGGAAGATCACCTATGCATTGTAGTTTTCTCAGGAAATCCGTAGTGTCACGAAGGTAACTGGGAGTGCTGGTGGCGTAGGGTCTGAGCAGAGAGTCCACATAGCCAGACAGTCCTTCAGTAAGAGTGCCAATGCCCGAGATGATGGGGCGTCCGGGATTTCCAGGTTTGTGGATCTTGGGTAATAGATAGAACAACCCTGGTCGGGGCTCTAAAGGTGTGTCGATTTGTTCCTGTGTTTGTTTAGGGAGTGTCCTGAGCAGATGGTGCAGTTTCTTAGTGTATTCCTTAGTGGGATCTGAGGAAAGTGGCCTGTAGAATTTGGTATTGGAGAGTTGTCTGGCAGCCTCCTTTAGGTAGTCAGGCCTGTTCATGATGACAACAGCACCTCCTTTGTCAGCCTCTTTGATTATAATGTCAGAGTTGTTCCGGAGGCTGTGGATGGCATTGCGTTCTGCACGACTGAGGTTACCAGGCAAGCGATGCTGTTTTTCCACAATTTCTGCCTGTGTACGTCGGCGGAAGCATTCTATGTAGAGGTCCAGACTGCCATTTCGGCCCTCAGGAGGAGTCCATGTGGAGTTCTTCTTCTTGTGCTGTTGGTGGGAAGGTATCTGTGTGTCAGTGCACTGTTCAGTGTCGTGTTGGAAGTATTCCTTGAGACGGAGACGGCGAAAGTAGGGTTAGTATGAACATGAAAACTATTTCCGTTAGTACATCCTCTATAACAACAATAAAATAATCCTACAATAAGCAAAAGCAATATAATCATTAATATCCCCGCAATAACTCTATAATGGGGTCGCTGCATAGCCTTAGTCACATAACACGATACATCATAATCAGTACACAGGAGGGATGTTCTATAGACTGTGTGGAAAGCATGTGCCTCAATTTGATAGGTATTCTGGAGAACATGAATTTGACCTTGTAATTCAGAGATTTTCTGGACCTCTGGTATGAGTGAAAGTAAATTCTGGAATCGGTCAGGTACTAGGGTAGTCCAGTCGAGGGGTATTTGGAATCTAAGGGCTGTTCGTAGGACCTTGTCTGCGGGCCAATAAATGACATGATTTCCCATAACTGTGGTGATATGAAAGTGCATGTCTTGTAAAATGGTGGTATTAATGTGTGCACAGCTATCATTGGCCTGAAAGAGCAAATGTCCTGTTAGGGTGTATCCTTGTCCCATACCTTCCCAGCAAATGCTGTCATGCACAGTTACAACTTCCCCTGGTCTCAGCTTTCATATGCACTGAAGCTGTGGGGGTTCTAAAGGCCAAAGCGTCCATTGATTTCCTATCCCTATTCAAATATCAGGTGTTATTCCAGGAGCACTGACTATGAACCGGCTGGGCGCACCAGGTGGTTTAATTTCCCAGATGTCTCGGTGAATCACCCAGTCCCACATGCATCCTCCCAACGGACCCGGCAAGATTCGCTATGTGGGGGCCCACACCCCTCCAACCGGCCCGTATGCTTGGAAGGAGCACTGTGAGTGCCTGCATCTCCACCCTGAGAATCTCCAAGTGTGTCTCCAGGGCCACAGTTCTGACGGTATCCCCGAGGCATCCGCAAGGGCAGTGGGCCAGGTCTGATGCTCTGGATCACTCCAGATGGCCATTAGCTGGTCATTCAGGAAATCCTGAATTTCTGAACAAGCCAGATCCCACTGCAATTCCTTCTCTGCCTCTGTGATATCCAGTATCATCTTTGTCAGCAATTCCTGGGTCATTGAGCTGAGGGCGGAGATAACGTGTAATTCACCGATTCCAGCCTGAACTTGGGTTAGCTGTGCTCCAGTAATAAGCCCAGTGGCTTCCTCTATCTGTCCCAGCCTTTCCTCATGTTGTTGGCCCCTGTATATGTTCCACACTGCTGCTGCACTATTGGCACTGTCCCAGAGGCGGTCTCCTAAGTCCCTTTCCTCTTAGTGGAAACCCATGCCCTCTGTTGTGCCAACCGAATGGCAGCCCCCTTAGAACAGTTTGGATACAAAGAGGTGACCTGAAAGCTGGGCAAAGGCAGTGTAAATTTTACAGTCCCTAGTGTGGCATTGACTATGGTCCATCGATATCCTAACACATCATCTCTTTTAGACACCGTATCATACCACATCTGTTGATTAAAAACTCTAATATAATTTTTAGCAACATTAATATCAATAGCATAAGAAGGAGTATATTGCAAAATAGCGCAGGCAAAATTATCGGTTAAGGGAATTATCTTAGTACAGGTAAAATTTCCATTAGGCGAACACATTCTCTGAGTCTGAATTTGGCCCTTTGCTAATTGGGTAACCAAATAACAATAGGGCCCTCTTCCTGTCAACAGACTACAAACCCCGGGGATGGCCATCATGTCAACCCCATCGAAAACCCCCTAACCTCAATGCTAGAATTTAGTGGCTCACGTTCATATACAGTAATATCATAAACCCCTATCTCTACTGATCCATCTGACTTCCATTTAATTGTTCGCTCAAATGAAAAATTTTGAACCTTGAAAAATAGATTTTCCAGACAATACTTAGCTAAGTCACTCAGATGTGACGGCCTTGGCCATTGAATTTCATCAGAATACACAATATCATCAGTATTTGGGTATGTTACCGGAATGGCAGTGGAGGTGGAGGAGGTAGTAAGGACGGTGGCATCAAGGTGCTTTTGGTATTCATCGTCCGAAAGCCAATCAGGGAGTGCAGTACATTCTGCTGGTATTTGCCCATAAGCACAGATCGCAGCTCCTGGAAGAAACCCACTAAACCACTCAACACCACACTCCCAACTGCAGGTCCCACAAGTCCCTCCTTGCCAGTGTATAATGCTCTGCCTTTTCCACCAGGGCCAGTTCTCAATGTCCTTTGTTGTTAAAAAGTTCTGGACTGTGGCAGTGTCAGGGGAGTGAATTTTTCTTCTTCTTTCTTGAAATAGTAGTAATTCAGCATCATGCAGGGGAGAGGTTGCTAGCACATCGCCCTGTAACATTTTGGTCCTTCTGGCATATACCAGAGGTATAGTAGTTCTGTTAGTGGGCAAGGGAGAGGTTACTAGCACTTTACCTTGCCCTCGTTTTCTGCTGTTCAGCAGGAGAAGGAACAGGACCAGAAAGAGGGACAAACCCATCAGTAGTCGTTGTCGAGTCATCTCGAGGTGGAGTGGTCCTTTTACAGTGAGAAGCATGGGTCCAAGTAGGCAGCCCTTGGCACTTCACAGCGGTGTTGGTGGTCAGCAGGACCTGGTAAGGGCCTTTCCAGCGTGGGGCTAGAGCAGTCTTTCGCTGATGGACCTTTATGTAGACCCAGTCGCCGGGTTCCAACAGATGGCACGGTTGCTCAGGGTCCTTGGGTAACGCTTCTTTTACCTGTGAATAAAAGGACCTAACACACTTCATTAATGTCTGGCAATACTTAAGCATGATATCATCCATTAAATGAATGTCCATTTGAGCAAGGGTCAGTGGGGGCGCTGCTGGTAATCGCATCGGGCGCCCTGTCAGGATCTCATGTGGGCTAAGTCCAGTTTTCCGATTCGGGCTGGCCCTCATGCTCATTAATGACAATGGAAGGGCATCTGGCCACTTCAAGTTCGTTTCTGCACAAATCTTGGCCAGTTTGTTTTTCAAAATCCCATTCTGGCGCTCCACTGTCCCAGCAGACTGCGGGTGGTGGGGGCAGTGGAGGTTGTGCTGGATCTGTAAAGCTGTACACAATTCTCTTACAATCTGTCCAGTAAAATGAGTACCACGATCACTGTTAATACTAACAGGTATACCAAATCTGGGTATAAAATCCTTAAGTAAAAGTTTCACCACAGTCTTGGCGTCTGCCTTCCTACAGGGGAAGGCTTCAATCCAGCCTGAAAACACATCAACTAATACTAGTACATATTCATAATTACAACATTTATACAATTGAATAAAATCAATTTGAATATTTACAAATGGTCCCCACGGAGGGGGATGTGCTGCCTGTTTTACCTTAACAGCCTTACCAACATTGTGCTGTTGGCAAATTTTACACTGTTGGCAGTAGTGCTGGGCCACAGGAGAAAAATCTGGTGCAAACCAGTCTCGACTAACAGCATTAATCATCCCCCCTTTGCTCACGTGTGCCACCCCGTGGTGCACGCGAGCAAAATAGGGCAAGAGCACCCTAGGCGCAACCAGGCGGCCGTCCGGGGAGCGCCAAAGGTGATCAGGGTGTAATATGCACCCAGCAACACTCCAAGAACGTTTCTCAGCTTCTGGTGCCATCTCCTGGATTCTAGCGAGATCGTCCAGGGAAGCTAGAGGAGGTTGTTCCATTAAGGCAAAAGTACATTCAGCCCGAGGGGGGCAAAAAGGGCCGCGTGCTTGGCCGCCTTATCAGCCAAAGCATTCCCACGCGTAACTTCATCATGAAGGGTTTGATGTGCAGTACACTTAACAACAGCAATAGCTTTGGGTAACAAAAGGGCATCTAAGAGAGCAGACACATATTGACCATTCTTTATAGGGGAACCAGAGGATGTGAGAAAGCCTCTGTGTTTCCACAGCAAACCATAATCATGTACCACTCCAAAAGCATAGCGAGAATCAGTGTAAACAGTGACAGTTTTATGCTGAGCCAAAACACACGCCCTAGTCAAAGCAATGAGCTCTGCAATCTGAGTCAACAGGACAGAAGTCAGAAAAGCACTTTCAATCACAGCATGTAAAGAGCATACAGCATACCCAGCAATTAATTTCCCCTTGGAATCACACAAACAGGAACCGTCTACAAAGTATATAAGATCAGGGTTTTGCAGGGGCATGTCAGTAAGGTCATCCCGTGGACGGGTAAGGACAGAAGTTACAGACACACAGTCGTGAGGTGAGCCGTCTGTCGGCCCGGGCAGAAGGGAAGCTGGGTTTAAGACAGGACAGCGAGTCAGGGTAATATGAGACGAGGTTAACAAAATAAGTTCATACTTAAGGAGACGAGAAGTAGACAGATGCTGTGTTTTGGTTTTTAGCAAGAGTGCTTCTGCATGAGGCACAGCAAGCGTTAGAGGTGAACTTAAAACTATAGTTTCAGATAGTTGCACTGCCAATGCTGCTGCGGCCACAGCCCGAAGACAAGGGGGTAAGCCAATTGCCACAGCATCCAGAGCAGAGCTGTAGTAGGCAAGTGGACGGTGTTTATCACCATGTTTCTGTGTCAACACAGCCAAAGCAAATCCATCATGTTCATGACAGAAAAGAATAAATGGCTTAGCGTAGTCAGGGAGGCCCAAAGCGGGGGCACTAGAAAGGGCTTGTTTAATAGTCACAAAGGCTTGTTCAGCCTCTTGGGACCATGGCAGGGGTTCAGGGGTACCTGTTTTAATAAGCAGTTGTAACGGCTTAATTATTGCTGCATAACTTAAAATCCATTGTCTGCAGTACCCAGTCATGCCCAGGAAGGTTCGCATTTGCAAGATAGTGACAGGTTTAGGCATTTTTTAAATGGCTGCAATGCGAGCATCTGATAAATGTCGAGTACCAAGTGAAATATCATGACCCAGATAATGAACCCTAGGCTGGCACAACTGAAGCTTTTCTCGGGAGGCCTTATGGCCTTTTGTAGCCAATGCTTTCAAAAGAACCAGAGTATCAATTTTGCAGGATTTAAAAGAAGGGGAAGCTAACAAAAGATCATCCACATATTGTATGAGTACAGATTTTTCTGGAAAGACTATGTCATCGAGGTCTTTCTTTAAGATTTGAGAAAATAGAGATGGGGATTCAGTATACCCTTGAGGCAACCGGGTCCAAGTGTATTGACGTTCCCTATAGGTGAAAGCAAACAAATATTGGCTATCTTGATCAATAGGAATAGAAAAGAAGGCTGAACAAAGGTCCACAACAGTAAAGCAAGTGGCTGTAAAGGGTATACAAGAGAGAATGGTAGCTGGGTTTGGAACCACTGGAAAAGATGGCAGGACAACAGCATTAACTGCATGGAGATCCTGCACAAAACGATAGGTATTCTTTCCTGGTTTTTTCACGGGAAAGATAGGAGTATTACAAAGGCTAGAAACAGGAACAATTATACCCTGTGCTATTAAAGAGTCTATTACTGGAGCAATCCCTTCTTCCGCTTCAGGGCGCAGTGGATACTGTGGCACTCTAGGAAGAGGCTTCGAAGGATCAACAAGAATTTTAACTGGTTTAGCTGTCCCAATCTGCCCCACCTCATTCACATGTTTGGACCACAAGTAAGAGGGGACTTGTGATAGTAAATCAACAAGATCGTTACTGAGAGGCAAACCCTGCTGGGCTGGTTTCTTGGTTTGCAGGGTAGCCAGCACTTGATTGGTATTCTCATCAGGGACATTTAAGAAGACTCCATCTGGAGTACAGTAGATAGTGCAGCCCAATTTGCACAAAAGCTCTCGTCCCAGTATATTCACGGGGAGGATGGACTAAGTAAAAAGGCTGATCTGAAATGGGTTCCAAAGTAACAGAAAGGGATTTTGTGACGGGGTGAGGAACGGGTTGGTTCGAAATACCAACAGCAGTGACAGATGAGCATGACAAGGGAACAGAGGGGAAATCCGCAGACCTTAAAGCTGATCTGCTAGCACCAGTATCTACAAGACAAGCTACAGACTGACCTGCTATTTCACAATTAACATATAGCCCTGTTTGAGAAATGGGGAGTAAAGGGTTCATGATGCAGTTATGTTCCCTCAGGCCGTCCTAGTAAGAATTAACTTGCGGAGAAAAGGCAGGTGCAACAGGGTTTGGGAAAGGAGGAGGGGGAAGAGGCAACGAGGGGTGTGGAGATGGTCGGTTCGGGCACTCATTTCTCCAATGACCCTCCTGGCCACAGTAATGACATGCCGTACTCCTTAGCTGGGGAGGGCATGAGGAAACTCTTCCTCTCCTCCGTGCTCCACCCCGTGCTCTTCCCCCCCTTCCTCCATAGGTCTGTAACCGTAAAGCCATAAGCTTTGATTCAGCATTTTCCTTCTGCTCTAAGCAAGCTGCACAATGGTTTGCAACTCCTACCAATTCAGAAAGGGGCTTGGCTTGCCAGCCAATGCAAATTGTCTTTAGCTGTTGCTGAACCTTTGGCAAAAGTCCCTGTACAAAAGCAGCCCCTACTGCCTCTTTGGCATTCTCAGCTGGTTGGGCGATCCCGGAATGTTGCTCAAATACCCTTGTTAGCCTATCTAAATAATCGGCAGGGAGTTCGCCTTTGTCTTGCTTACAGCCACTGATTTTTGTCCAATCAGTTTTCTTCGGGCAAACCTCTGAAATGGTGTCCAACAGACGGCCTTTAGCGTCAGCCAGGGGTTGCCCATTTCCAGGGTCAGCATTTGGCCAGTTTGCCTGAGCTGTGAGCTGCTTTTGGGCTTCAGGTGGTAATATGACTCGTAAGAGCTGGTTAACGTCAGCCCATGAAGGATCATAACACTGGAATACTATCTTGAGTTACTCTTTAAATTTCCCAGGTTCCTCCCTGAACTTTGGAAATCCCTGAGCTAGATTTTTAAGGTCCCCTGGTGTCCAAGGGGCATGTACAGTAACTAGGACATCTCCAGCACCAGGTAATTGTCATAAGGGAGCCATGACTAAAGGGGTACCCTGGACTGTTGGGGCTATTTGACTTCTAGTGCGTGCTGCAATCGGGGTGTAGGACCCGGTAGAATTAAACAAACCGGGGGACTGGTCAGAATCAAACCCCCCAGTTTGTTGACTGCTAGGCAGTGTTGGTGAAGAAGAACTCTCCCCAGAAAGATTAATCTATGGGCGTGAAGCCTGTGCTGATGAGTCTGATGCTACAGCCAGCTGCTCGGGAGACACAGCCTGCCAAGGGGAAGAGAAAGTTGGAGGGGGATGGAACGGCGGCGGTGGCGGCGGCGGCGGCCTTGAAGCAATGCTAAAGAAATCCACTATATCTTCAGCTGTCTCTTCCTCGCTCTCAGCCTTAATTAACTGGGGATATAAAGGAGCCGAGGGAGCTAAGGAGGTGGATTGGATGGGAAGACATCCAGATGCCTTACATTTTAATTTCAAATCCTGTACTTGTGTTTTTAGTTTTTCCTGAGAGTCCTTTAGACTCCGCATTCGGGACTCATGGAGTCTCTTTGTGGCTTCCTCCCACCAATAAACAAATGGTCCCCACTGCGCATCTGGGATTTTTGGTGAACTAAGGGTTTCTCTGAGGTATAGAATCTTATCATAATCAAAAGTACCCTGGTGTGGAAACTGTTTAGATGGATTACCACTTGTGAAAAGATTCCAATCATTCACATACCTTCAGGTGTTTGGATTGTAATGCATGTACATATAATGTGCAGGGGTGCCTTTCGGAGGCGAGGAACCGTGCTTAGACTGACCTCCCCCCATCCTAGTACTTAAGAATTAGACTTTAGCAGCAGTTCATGAAATAAGGGGAGTCGTCACTCCCTCACATATCCGCTCGGTCTCGAGGTTCGGCTGACCCCCCTTGCGTTCAGAACTCGGTCGTAGGAGATCCCTGGTGCGGCTAGAATCAGCTTACTTCTCAGAGACCTGGGCAGCGGCATTCACACTCCACTCGTTACATTCACACTCAGCATGCTTTTCACACAGAAATTTTCTCCAACATTTAGATGCATCATTCTTTGTGGACCTTGTCCACATTTGGGGCGGCAAACAACACGTTTCCCCCCAGAACCACAGCAGTTCCCAGCACTGCATAAACCTAGGTGCCTTATGTCCGGACGCAATACAACCTTCTTCCCGTACCCGGGGCGGCACCACCAAAACCACAGCAGTTCCCAGCACTGCATAAGCGTAGGCCTACTCGGGGGTAACAAAACAACCTCCCCGGAACCAATCTGCCTCTGACCTTGTTGCAGATTCAAGAAGTTCGGATGGCGTGAGCCCAACGAGGCAGACAGCTCCACGGGCAGTCCTCCCTCTGACCCCCTCAGAGATTTCAAAAGGCCTCTTACCTCTCGCAAGGTGCCTTGGGGGTTAGCAGGGGAGACGGCCGGCAGCAGCTGCCGCTGCCCTCACCCGGGCGTTGCCGTCCAAGTCACGGCACCAAATTGTGGAAGAAAACAAGCCTTCACTCTGCGTTGTGTTTAAGCAACAAGTTGCCAGAGGCAGTTTATTCGAGCAATATTGCAAGGGAAGACAGCGAAAGCAGTTCTTCAAATACAAAACGATTAAAAGCCAATATATACACCTTTCCGTTACATATAACATTAAACAATTACTTCCCTGCCCACTCAGTTCCCATCGGACACTCTTATCTCAAGGTTCTCACTGAGGTCAGCATTCCACTCTTATCTATGTGAGAGAGACAGAGAGGCGAACGCAGCGTCTCTTCTAGCTCTCGCGTTAGCAGGAGTCAGAGTGACCCAGACTCCTGCTCTGCTACTGACAAACCCTGAAATGGCCACCCAAATCCCCTCTCCCTTAGTCCTGCTTCCACACCATCCACTCTGGCAGGTAACAATAGGGACAAGAGGCCTCGCAGGGGGTACACCGTAAGTTGTCCAATTCCAAGGTAATTTGCGAGGGGTCCAAAGTTGTCCTGAACTATATCGGGGTGTCCGATAGGGTATTCTTTGGTTTTGTTTACAAAAGCGTACAGTCTGGTAAAATCATAATAGTGGATTTCTTCCCCGGGGTTATGTTTGTAATACAGGAGGATACCATTAGTCCTCCCCCAAAAAAGGGATCCCTAGGCATGAGTAGCCGAGTCAACTGGGCATGGTTTAAAAAACCTGAAAGCTCCCTGTCTGTTTCTTTCATCACCTCCCATTTGTGCTCCCAGAGAGTCCTCACTACAAAGACAAGTCTTTTCAGATAGTCAGTCTTGAGCTGTGTCTTGTAATAAAGAAACCCAAATGTTGTCCCCATCATAGGGTTCTGGGCTTTTTCACAGTAACAGGTGACACAGATGTGGAAAAAACACCCATTAAACTCAAAGGCTGTGCACACCCCATCAACATCGGCGTAACCGTCTAAAAAGTAGGGACCTACCTGTAGTTCCCCACCGAGTAAAGCATGCCATATCTGTGTATTTTCTTTGTGAGAGATATACAACAGCCACTGAATAGATGGGGTCGAACATCTCTTTTTCTGCCTGTGGTAGTTGTCTGGAGGGAGAAGGGCTATCATGCTAGGCTCCAAAAACATAAACTTGTACATAGCCATGCAGATAGATGCCAGCGTTATGTACCAGACAGAATCTATATACAGTTTTATCTTGGTGAATTTACCAGGGCCTTCTCTGATACATCCCCCATCTCTGTCATTTTCATAAACTCTTTTCTGTACACCATACAAGCCTGTCTCAAATTTTAACATCTTGCTGACGGTAATACGCAAGCTCTTTCTGCAAGTCAAATGCCTCAAATCTGTGGTCCTGATACCAGTCGAGAAACTCTGCTTTCTTCCTGGGCATCATGCTATCTATGCCACAGTGCTCCACCTCGGGCATAGATTCCACATCATTTTGATTTTCTAAAGTGTTAAAAAAATGTGGGAAATACCCTTTGCAACCTTCAAACCCCATCGCCTGCAGGAGCTTGCTAAGCTCCGTGGGCAAGAAGTTTAAAGAGTCTATAAAACGAATGCCCAGGGCCTTAACTTCGACACACATTAGTTAGTACCCCGAGTGATCAGTTCTATGCACATCTTTTCCTTCAGTAACCATCTCACAACAAAGTATGCATCGTAACCATGGGCATCGGCTATGTAAGGCATGGCAAGGCTCTGCCATCTCAAACCACCAGGCATAGCCCTGCCCCCAGCACCCGTCCTCCTGGTGCTCCGGGACTGGGGAGGCCAGGCCTGGCCATGTGATACTCCCTCCTCCCTCCCCCAGTGCTCCAGGGCTGGAGAGTCTGAGCTGGGCCGGGCCATGCAGCGCAGCATGCCTCTGCCTCCTCCCTGCCTGGTGCTCCGTGTGGCCCAGCCCTGCCCAACCTCCCCAGCCCAAGAGCACTGGGGGAGTGTCAGCTGACGGTCAGGGCAGTGTGTGTGTGTTTCTGAGAAAAGGTTTAACGTCCGTGTCTTTACTGCTAGGACCGGGGTCCCTTCGCAGAGGGTGGCCAGCAGGCCAACAGATGCCCCTTTATAGGAAGAGCTTATTACACCTCAGATTTTAGCTGCTAGGATGCAAAAATCCCTTCGCAGCAGGCAGCCTGGGAAAGACTGAGAGGTGCCCCAACGGATCTGTCACCTGGGCGTGACACAGATCCAAATGCCCAAGCTCCTCCTATACCTGTCTCTTATGACCTGCTAAAGTTCTTTTAAATTGTGCTTGGTTCTGTTACAGCAACTGAAGGAGTCAGGTTAAAAACTTAAACAGTTACAGGTTTATTAAAAAGACTTATAAAAGCATATGGTTACAATGGCTATTGCTCTATTTCTTAACTGCTAGCAAATATAGATCTTAAAAAAAATGGTTACAAAGAAAATAAAGATAGAAAATAGAAATAATGGTACCAAGTGACAGCTTAATCTTTAAAGAGCTCTAAGTCTATGTGTACACTTAAGACAAAGGACACATCCAGGTACAATTTTTACCCCTTTCTGTGCCTCTCGACTCCAGCGTGTCAGGCCAGGGCCGGTCCCTCAACTCCTAGGAAAGACGAATACGAGGTGGAACCTCCCTTGGAACCTCAGGAGATCAAACACCTAACCCGACCAGCAGATAGATGGTAGATTGACACTCAGAGAAAATGTGCTGCTGGACTCATCTTTATACCCCTGGGGGCCCGTATCCTCTTTATTATCTAAGATGCCGAATTGTACTGGTCCGTTTTGTGGCGCCAGTTCTTACAAGCAAGTTTCAAATTAATTTACACTTGCAAGAGAGATAACTTAATTGTGAGTACTGGACATTTTTTTACTGGGCGAGAGATTCCTCCCCCCGCGGACGGCTGTGTGTTCGTATCAATATGGGTTAAGTCAAGGGCACTCCTTGGCAGCCTCTTGGTCAGCAATTGGCATATCTGTTTACAGCCATTCACAGTCACACAGCCTGGGCCTTCTGCTCTGTGTGCCCTGTATGCTCCAGGCAAGCAAAAATGGATGTTACAGGGGGGTTCCTGTCTGGCTACATTCCACCCCCTGATACGACACACCACGTCCTAGGATACAAGATGGCGGTGATACCAGCACCTCTTGCCCACCTTGGGGGAATCTAGAAGTGCCCCAGGCACATAGAAGGTTTAGGATCTAGGAATTGGCTAGGGTCCTTTTCCTAGAGCAGTATGTTAAATGTGCACGAAAAAGGTAGCTGCATTAAGTAGGCATTGCACAATACATAGGGTTCTGCAGAAAATGATTACAACAATTACAGTGGTTAGAGCAGTGGTTATAATAGAGTGTAGAAAAGGAGTTAGGGAAAATCTATTTCTTGGGCTAACCAATTTAGCCATGAGATGTTTACATTCTTAGTTACAACATGTCTTACCCTATACCGTCCGTTGCCACTTCCCTTGCCTCCCCCCAAAGTTATTTTGAGGATTGCGGTGGTCGCTGTCATCGAACCACATCGGTCCCCATTGAAAGATGTAGCTCTTGTTTCACCAGTTGTTTGGGCTGAGAGGGACAAGCTTGATTCCCAGTTCGGTAGAGGAGTCAAGTAGGGTAAGTCTACACTACCCCGCTAGTTCGAACTAGGAGGGTAATGTAGGCATACCGCACTTGCAAATGAAGCCCGGGATTTGAATTTCCCGGGCTTCATTTGCATAAGCGGGGAGCCGCCATTTTTAAAACCCCGCTGGTTCGAACCCCGTGCAGCGCGGCTACACGGGGCACGAACTAGGTAGTTCGAACTAGGCTTCCTAGTCCGAACTACCGGTACTCCTCATTCCACGAGAATTCCTTACTGATCGGACTGCCCATAGGGGTTTGCCGATTGTTTAATCTTTGCACCACAGTATCTAATCTGTTTTCCTATTTGCCATCTGTGGGCCTTTGGGTTCTCATGGATTCTTTACTTCCCCACTCCCATGGGTAGGCACGGGGGAGATGGGGACTCACCACCATAAGGGCTGGGTGGTCAAAGCTATCCTATTCTTCAATACTGGCCTTCTAATTCTTTTAATTTAGTTCCATTAATTAACAATTTAATTAGTCTCTGGTCTAAATATCTGGTTAGGTTTAGTGAAATGGACACAGAGCTGGACAGATCCTTCAATCTATCCAGGATCACTCGGTTGGCTTGGCTGGTGTCTAGGCCTTTACGGGCACTGGATATTACTGCATCTACCAGCCTGGATTCTATACAATTTCTGGGCTATGACATAAGTGTTGCTGACAGAGTTTCTAGGCCTAAACTAATCTGCGATGGTATCTGCTAAGCTTTATCGTTGCCTAATCAGGCACTTGCCAATTTGATTAGCTAATCTAGCACACAGCTGGTCTATACCAGTGTGGAACATCACTAAGGTAAGGACCAGGGACAGTTGTCCTGGTTCTGGGACAGGGCTCTGTTCAGGGCATGATGCACAATTGGGAGGCTCTATTTTGTCCTCAAGGACCTGGTTAATAATACGGCAAGTTAGCAATGGCCATTGTTTAACAAATGACAGCCATGCCTCAGGGGTTACCTTTGTCTGGGCTTTAAGTGGTAAGCCCCAGTAGGAGTCAGTAGGTCCAACTTCAGTGGCCTAATGTCAGTGTTTAGCTTCTTCCCCACAATATTCCATACAAACTAACTCAGAGGACTGTGTATTCTTTGTCCTGGTAGTGCTCATGTTGTTACAATAAACAAAATAATTCTGTGTGAATGAGGGGCGGCCCAAGGCCGTGTATTCTCATTGCTATTAGTGTGTATTTGTTCTATGTATGTGACTTGAAGGAGGTTATGTTGACTAGAGTCGCTGTTTCTCTTATAGGACCAAGCATGGTTCACAGATGTTTGATTGTTAACCCATGCAATTCTATAATTCTTGAGGCCTTTTAAGGCATCAGGCACCAATGAGTAGCAGGGCAAGTAGCTGTTATTGCAATGGTGAGGTTACTAGTTTCCTCGTTATTGTGGGCATCTTTACTTAAATATGCTGATGTCCCACTTGCCCGTGAAACGAGGAGTAACGGTAGTTCGGATTAGGAAGCCTAGTCCGAACTACCTAGTTCGTGCCTTGTGTAGCCGCGGGCACGGAGTCCGCACTAGCGGACATTTAAAAATGGCGGCGCCCGGCAAGATGCAAATGAAGCCCAGGAAATTCAAATCCCGGGCTTCATTTGCAACTCCGGTTGCCTACATTAACCACCCTAGTTCGAACTAGGGTGGTAGTGTAGACATACCCTTAGAGAGCAAATTTAACTTTAAAAGTTGAATGCCCAACACAAGCACTAACCAATTAAGTTTCAGTAGAATCACTAATTTCTCCTTGCAGATTTAACAAAAGTGTCTGTAGACAAATGTTTACATTTGATTGTTTCTTTGCCTAGATGGTTTGCACACTGCTTAAGAAAGAGACTGCAACGAAACGAGGTGTCATTTTTAAAGCAGGTTTCCCTTCACATATTACAACAATCGCTTAATTCCTTCCACACTCCCACGGAGTTCACTTTTTACCTTCACATTCCTTTAAATCACTTGCTTCGTCTTCTTATGATACATCAAAATGCAGGACAATGTAGCACTTTAAAGACTAACAAGATGGTTTATTAGATGATGAGCTTTCGTGGGCCAGACCCACTTCCTCAGATCAAACCTGATTTTTGCTAAATGACACAGGTTTGTTCAGTATCAATTTGGTAAGGAGGGTGGGCTTTCCAATTAGCCCCACATACACCTCCTGATTCCTTTCAGTAGGTAAATCTGACTGTTCATTATTGCAGTCAGCTATTACTAATTTTAAACTTCTCAGTATAGGGTTTTCATAACATCCATGCTGCAGGAAAGTCTGTGGTGTGAATAGAGTGCTCATCTTTGGACAGTCATTTTCTTTTGGGCTATTCCCGGTGGCAACTCCTTTCCCTCCAATATGGGCTTAATGATTGGGAGAGGAGTGTGAAGTGTTATGGCTTGAGCTTGGGTTAGCGCCTCTGTTTCCCTTAGTGCTGTGTAGGCTGCCAGAAGCACTTTTCATAAAGCGTGTAATTTGTCTGTGACCCCTGCCATAACTTTGAGCCAAATTGTATGGGGCGGCAGGGTACAGTTTCACCTTCTTGCCATAAGGCATAGGACATCTCTGTGTTTCCCACAGTGAGGTACAAATGAAATGGGGCATTAGGGCGAATCGGACCTATAGACTGATAAGTGTGTATTTCGTTATCAGCTGTCTCAGAGCTTCCTCGTGGGTGGGGGCTCATTCCCAGCGAGCATGCTTCCTGAGCAAATTATACGGGGAGAAAGTACGAATTAAGATTCCCCGTTTTTCCAAATCTTGAATTAGTTCACCGCCTGGAGACATAGCTTTGGCTGGAATGCTGTACTGTTTTATCCTGGTTACAGTGGAAGGCGGGAGAGCTGGGGTTTGAGCCAGCAACGTCTTAAAGCCAGCTCCAAAAGCTCATTTTTCTCCATTAATTACTTTCTCCTTCCCCTCTCTAGCCTCGGGAGGAGCCGTTCCTGTAGGTGCTCCATGTCCTTATTTAGGGTTCGCACCCGGGTATCTAGGTTCTGGCATTGCTCCCAGAGTTCGTATCTCTCTCTCTGTACCCTTATCAGCTCTGCTTCTAAGTTCCAGTAGCTAACGCAGGCTGCTTGCCACACACCCTTTAACAGCCAGATGCAAGTGTCTTTCCCTAACATCTCTTTATCCCATTTAGGGTTGCCCCATCCCTTTTGGGCAAACTCTCTATACAGCTAAAATCCATGTCCAGCATGACAGGCTTCATGCTGCTGTATCTGAACCAATAACACAATCCTGCCGACTACGCCAATTCTTTCAGCCGACGGTCAGGGCGGTGTGTGTGTGTTTCTGAGAAAAGGTTTAATGTCCGTGTCTTTACTGCTAGGACCGGGGTCCCTTCGCAGAGGGTGGCCAGCAGGCCAACAGATGCCCCTTTATAGGAAGAGCTTATTACACCTCAGATTTTAGCTGCTAGGATGCAAAAATCCCTTCGCAGCAGGCAGCCTGGGAAAGACTGAGAGGTGCCCCAACGGATCTGTCACCTGGGCGTGACACAGATCCAAACGCCCAAGCTCTTCCTATACCTGTCTCTTATGACCGGCTGAAGTTCTTTTAAATTGTGCTTGGTTCTGTTACAGCAACTGAAGGAGTCAGGTTAAAAACTTAAACAGTTACTGGTTTATTAAAAAGATTTATAAAAGCATATGGTTACAATGACTTGTCACGTTACTGGATCTTGAGGGGAGCAGCCAGATCACTGATGCACCCATAGGTGGGGGTGCTGGCCCCAACAATGGCATAAAAGGGGGCCATGTGGGGTACTGAATGGGAGCTTAGTGTTTGCTGATCCTGTGTATGCTATTTATGTGAGTGTATAATGTCTGTGTGTAGGTAGGAATCTGTAATCTGTGTGGAAGCTGAATATTTCTCTGAACGTGGTTGAGCATTGCTATGGACAGGCTGATTAGCGAGGCCCTGTGGGACAATGGCACTTGATGGGCCAAGGACACACCTAAAGCATGAGGGCGGAGACCTAAGAGCTGCCAGCAGAGAGAGGCTGAGGACCAGGTGACTGGCTGCATACAAGAAGAGGCCAGGAAGGAGGTATAAAGAGGCCATGTGGTCGATGCCATTTGGTTCTCAGCTCAGCACTTCATCCCAGAGGCAGTAGTGCAGGGATCGAAGAGCCCGGAAGACCTGTGAACCCATCCTGACCCTAGGATGTGCAACAAGAACTTTTAAACCAGCAGCTGTAACATCTCTGCTAGAGCCTGCATCGAGGACTGGGAGATTGGGTGCATGTAACGTACTAATCTTTAACAAGCTTACTCTCATGCTTTTCTTTCTTGTGATAATAAACCTTTAGATATAGATTCTAAAGGATTGGCCCAGCGTGATTTGTGGGTAAGATCCAGAGGGTAAATTGACCAGGGATCTGTGGCTGGTTTCTTGGAACCGGACAGAACTTGTTTGGGGTAGGTGGGATTGGGTGCTAGGACCCCCCACCTGTGTATGAGTCCCGGGGCCATCTGGGGCACGGATATTGCTGGGGTGTCGGAGGGGTTTTGCTCATGAGGCTTCAGGGAGGCTGCTGAAGCGCTCTGTGGGACTGGTTTGTGGCCTGTTTGGAGAGGTCACCAGTCTGGGGGCTGATTTGAGCAATTCGCCCTGAGCGGACGCCCTCAGCTGTGCCCAGACACGGCCCGGTCCGTCACAGTGGCGTAGTCGGCAGGATCCACAGATCTTGGTCAATTGAGCTTTGGGATCAGGACCCCACGCTGTCTAAATTGGATTTGTGGTACTGAGAGTGCGGTTGGTTAAAGGGCAGCTGAAATGAGTCAGCACCAGTATGAGAGCCTAAGTAGAGAGGCTCTGAAGGATTTGTGGTTGGGGAGAGGCATTGCCTTTAGGAAAAGGGCCTCTAAACTAGATCTGGTAGTGTTGTTACTAACCAGAGATGTGGATGAAAGGGATCAGAAGCAAGCCAAGGAAGCTGCTGAAAGAAGGCGGAAGGCAGATGAAGAAATTGCTAAGAGAAAGCAGGAGATGGATCGGGAACTTGAGATGAGAAAAGCAGAACATGCAGAGAGAATGGCAGAGTATGCAGAGAGAAGGGCAGAAAGGGCCAGACGTCAGCTTAAGGAAATGGCAGAGCATGCAAAGAAGATGGCCCTAGCCAAGGAGGAAAATGCTAGACTTGACCTCCAGCTTAAGAGACTAAAAGAACGAGAGACTGTATCCTCCTGAAGGTTCAATGTATAACTCTGTGGGTATGCGGTGTGCTTATGATATGGCAGACGTATTTTGCCCAGCTGATGTGATGACCCAACCCCAAAGCATGTGTGAATGCAAACCTTTTGCGTTACCTGTAGCTAACAGGGAGGTTTGGGAAGGGGGTGCACGTGGGTATGAAAAGTTTCCTGGAGCTGGTCAGTCTTACTGTAACCCAGGGGAAAGTGTCTCTACATGTGTGTCTGTGCAGGGGGGCAGTGAGCCTGTGGGCGAGGGCCCGTCTGATGCCTCAGAGGTGAGGCTGGAATCAGAACCAGGGCAGGAAGAGCCCAGAAGTCAGGGAAATGTTTCTCTGGGGCAGTCTGGAGGGGCTGGCCAGAGTGGAGTTTTAGTTGAGGAGTTGCTGGCTGGGGAGGTTTGTGAAATTGAACCTGCACAAGCTGAAAGTGAGTTGTGTGAAGCACAGTGTGAGCAAGCTGGCAATTTGGCTGGTGGAGGTAGCAGTGGGGCAGTAAAGGAAGCTGTCTCAGTGTCTAGCTCTATGCCTGAAATTAGCCAGGGGTATTGGGACAAGGGAGAAACTGTCTCTGGTTGCCTGTCTGTGTGTGGGGAAGAGTTTCTTCCTTTGTCTGAGGAAGGTGCCCCACAGCCTGTGTTGGCTGAGAGCAGTGCTGTTGTCCCAGATTTGGGTCTGGATACAAAGAAGGCCCAGAAAGGGAGGTGGCTCTAAGTTTGTGTCTGCTGGGGAGGAGGATGCTGTGACTTGGGTAGATCCAGGCAGTGTCGTGCCAGAACCCCAGAGATCAGACAGTGGTGACCCTGATGTTGTGCCTGATGCTGCTGTGTTGCTGGAAGAGGGGGGAGCGACTCTATGGGACCAGGGAGACCCCTTAGCCCGGGCACAAGGAGAGAATAAGGGTATGTTCACTCTGGAGCCTAATGATGATGTGGGAGTTCACAGCCATCTAGAGAGCTGCAAAGGGAGAGAACGTGCCTCTGACCCTGTCTCTTGTGAGTCTGTCTGTGTGCCTGAGAGGGGATTGTTGGTGAATCCACCGGAGGGGCCAGAGATAACTCAGGGTATGTCTACACTACAATGTTAGTTCGAACTAACGGACGTTAGTTCGAACTAACATTCATAGGCGCTACACTAGCGCTCCGCTAGCTCGAATTTAAATCGAACTAGTGGAGCGCTTAGTTTGAACTAGGAAAACCTCATTTTACGAGGATTAAGCCTAGTTCGAACTTACTAGTTCGAATTAAGGGGTGTGTAGCCCCTTAATTCGAACTAGTGGGAGGCTAGCCCTCCCCAGGTTTCCCTGGTGGCCACTCTGGCCAACACCAGGGAAACTCTATGCCCCCCTCCCGGCCCCGGACCCCTTAAAGGGGCACGGGCTGGCTACGGTGCCCAAGCCAGGTACAAGCCTGCCAGCACCCAGCCAGCAGACCCTGCACCTGGCACGGCACAGAGCTACCCACCCGATGTCCCCCAGCCCACCCCCTCTTCCCGGGACCAGGCTGGCAACTCCCGGGAGCTTGCCCGGGACCGCAAGAGGCGGGCACCTTCCTGGGCTAGTGCAGACATCGTGGACCTCGTCCACGATCTCCGCACTAGGCACAGGAAAGTGGCCGGCTAGGGCAGGAGAGCTGCCAGCCTGGCCACCCAGGAGCAGGTGTGCATGAAAATCAAGGGGGTCCACTGAGACCCCCGACCCTGAGCCCTGAGCTTACAATGGCCGTCCTGGGTCAGACCAAAGGTCCATCTAGCCCAGTAGCCTGTCTGCCGACAGCGGCCAACCCTAGGGACCCTGGAGGGGATGGACCGGAGACAGTGACCAAGCCATTTGTCTCATGCCATCCCTCTCCAGCCTTCCACAAACTTTGGGCAGGGACACCACTCCTACCCCCTGGCTAAGACTACTCCATGGACCCAACCTCCATGACTTGATCTCACTTCCCTTTAAACTCTGTTCTAGTTGTAGCCTTCACAGCCTCCTGCAGCAAGGAGTTCCACAGGTTGACTCTTTGCTTTGTGAAGAACAACTTTCTCTTACTAGTTTGAAGCCTGCTACCCATTCCTTTCCTTTGGTGTCCTCTAGTCCTTCTTTATGGGAACTCATGAAGAACTTTTCTGAATGCACCCTCTCCACCCAACCCCTGCTTTTAGAGACCTCTATCCTGTCCCCCCTCCGTCTCCTCTTGTCTAAGCTGAACAGTCCCAGTCTCTTTAGCCTCTCTTCATATGGGACCTGTTCCCAACCCCTGATCATGTTAGTTGCCCTCCCCTCTCCCAGCCTCTCTCTTCCCCTCTCCCACCTCCTTTTCCCAGTCTCCCCCAGTTTTGTTCAATAAAGACAGATTCCATTTTTGAACACAATTGTCCTTTATTTTGTACATCAAGAAGAGGGGCTAGGGAAGGGTAAGTGGAAGGAGGTGAGGGAGGAATGGGGTACGAGCCCCTGATGGGGAGGACTGGGCTGGCTCTGCGGGCTTCTGGGGGTGGAAGCTCTCCTGCAGCCCCTCAATTGCCCCCTCTCCCCAGATGGCAGCCTGCGGCAAGTGCAGCCGGGCTGATGGCCGAGTGCTGTGATGTGCCCAGTGTGGGTACTCTGGGCAATCCAAGCCAGGACTGCTTTGCAAGCGGGGCATCCCTGGGAACTGTCTGTCCGGGGTGGGGGTGGGGTCCCTTTAAGCGCAGCCCTCGGCTAGCCTGAGACAGCAGCTCCACGCTCTAAGTCCTCCTCTGATGCCCTGCCGGCACTGCTTCCGGCCATCCTTAAGCCTGGTTCAGGGTCCACTTAATGTGGACGCGCTAGTTCGAATTAGCAAAACGCTAATTTGAACTAGTTTTTAGTTCTAGACGCGTTAGTTCGAATTAGCTTAGTTCGAATTAACTAATTCAAACTAAGTTAGTTCGAACTAGTGCTGTAGTGTAGACAGACCCTGAGAGAGGTGAGAATGCCTGGCTTAGAGAAGGCATTCAGGAGAAAGCTCTGCCTGTAAAAGGCAGCAGCTTCTTGTGTGAGGCACTTGTTGCAGTGCCTGAGGGACAGAATTTGTCCATTAGCGGTGACTCCACTGACTTGGATGTAGACAAATCCAGTGTGGAGGGTTGTGGGGAAGTCTCAGAGGGACTGAGGGTTGTTCCAGGTAAGGCAGGAACAGCCAGAGAATTGGAGCAGGCTGATAACCCAGTGACTGTGTGTGACCAGCTTGCTAGGAAGTCAGTGTGCGTGGGACAGGATTGTTCCCAGGTGAAGGAGGAGAGTGGGAAGTTAGTGTCTCAGATTCAGGAGAAGGGCTGGGTAGCTAAGTATGCAGAGCAGAACGGCTGTGTGGTCACTCTCCCTAGGATGCAGGAGATGGCAGTTACGCTCCCATCTCTGGACACGGTGGACACTCATACTCAATCAGGGAGGTTGATATCTGGTTCCATGTGGAAACAGAGGTTGGAGAGGGACAGAGGAGAGACTTGGGAGTCTACAGCTCACTGCTGTTACCCCACTGAGTGGGGGAAGGGGGAGAATTCCAGGGCCATTGTGAGCCAGGGAGTCACGCCCAGCCAGCCCTTTGTCTTGGTCAGGCTGGAGGTTTCAGGCCTGGAGCCCAGAGGACAAGGGGGAGGGGCAGGACTGGCTTTGGCCAAGAAGATTTGCAGGTTGAACCTGATGGGCCAAAACTGCAATGGTGTGGGGCCAGAGAAGGGGCCTGATGGAGAATGTCAATATACACCTGAGATAGGATTGTTCTTGTTACTGATGTTAATTCTTGTAACCAATGTATTATTGTGGCAGAGAATTGTAAAGGTGTACAATGTGCATGATGTTATGGAAACACCTTGTAACTTGTCAGGAAATGTGCCCGGTGACAGACTGTACATAAAAGGACATTGTAATGTTGATATTTCATGCTTAACACTTGTAACTGGTCTTGGAACTTCTTACAGGACAAAAAGGGTTCCAGCCAGAAGGTCCTGTGTGAAAAGGGAAACTGAGGCACACCACCATTTTGTTTTCATGGCTAGATGCAAAAATGCCTACATGATTTGGGATGAGAATACCTGCATTCACACAATGTTAATTGTGGTTCAGAGAGTTGCCAGAGCTGGCCTGGATAAATTCACTACTTTCTTCAGCTCTGGGCAAAATCACCTGACATACATGGGGATCATGCTAGAAAGGCAGATCCAATTAGTTCTGGGTCTTACCAAGTTTTACCTTGGGATTCTAAGACAATGCAAGGACACGGTTGTCGCTATGACAGACCTTGCAGTAATGAAGCCTATTTTTGGCGAACTGTGTTCTCATACACTGATCCAGCTTTGTACTGTTGTTTCTAACATTGGGTTAGAACACGTGATGACCCAGAGCCAAAGCATGGGGAGGCCAGTGATGCCCTCAGTGATGTTAGTGGCATCACTTCCTGCATCAATATTGCGTTGGGGGTGTCACGTTACTGGATCTTGAGGGGAGCAGCCAGATCACTGATGCACCCATAGGTGGGGGTGCTGGCCCCAACAATGGTATAAAAGGGGGCCATGTGGGGTACTGAATGGGAGCTTATTTTTTGCTGATCCTGTGTACGCTATTTATGTGAGTGTATAATGTCTGTGTGTGTAGGTAGGAATCTGTAATCTGTGTGGAAGCTGAATATTTCTCTGAATGTGGTTGAGCATGAGGGCGGAGACCTAAGAGCTGCCAGCAGAGAGAGGCTGAGGGCCAGGTGACCTGCTGCATACAAGAAGAGGCCAGGAAGGAGGTATAAAGAGGCCATGTGGTCGATGCCATTTTGGTTCTCAGCTCAGCACTTCATCCCAGAGGCAGCACTGCAGGGATCGAAGAGCCCGGAAGACCTGTGAACCCATCCTGATGCTAGGATGCACAACAAGAACTTTTAAACCAGCAGCTGTAACATCTCTGCTAGAGCCTGCATCGAGGACTGGGAGATTGGGTGCATGTAACGTACTATTCTTTAACAAGCTTACTCTCATGCTTTTCTTTCTTGTGATAATAAACCTTTAGATATAGATTCTAAAGGATTGGCCCAGCGTGATTTGTGGGTAAAGTCCAGAGGGTAAATTGACCAGGGATCTGTGGCTGGTTTCTTGGAACCGGACAGAACTTGTTCGGGGTAGGTGGGATTGGGTGCTAGGACCCCCCCCCCCCCCCCCCACCTGTGTATGAGGCCCGGGGCCATCTGGGGCACGGATATTGCTGGGGTGTCGGAGGGGTTTTGCTCATGAGGCTTCAGGGAGGCTGCTGAAGCGCTCTGTGAGACTGGTTTGTGGCCTGTGTGGAGAGGTCACCAGTCTGGGGGCTGTAAGGAGCTTCGGATTTGAGCAATTCGCCCTGAGTGGACGCCCTCAGCTGTGCCCAGACATGGCCCGGTCTGTCACATGGCTATTACTCTATTTCTTAACTGCTAGCAAATAGAAATTTTTTAAAAAATGGTTACAAAGAAAATAAAGATAGAAAATAGAAATAATGGTACCAAGTGACAGCTTAATCTTTAAAGAGCTCTAAGTCTATGTGTACACTTAAGACAAAGGACACATCCAGGTACAATTTTTACCCCTTTCTGTGCCTCTCGACTCCAGCGTGTCAGGCCAGGGCCGGTCTCTCAAATCCTAGGAAAGACGAATACGAGGTGGGCATCCCCTTGGAACCTCGGGAGATCAAACACCTAACCCGACCAGCAGGTAGATGGTAGATTGACACTCAGAGTAAATGTGCTGCTGGACTCATCTTTATACCCCTGGGGGCCCGTATCTTCTTCCTTATCTAAGATGCCGAATTGTACTGGTCCATTTTGTGGCGCCAGTTCTTACAAGCAAGTTTCAAGTTAATTTACACTTGCAAGAGAGAGAACTTAATTGTGAGCACTAGACATTTTTTTACTGGGCGAGAGATTCCTCCCCCCGCGGATGGATGTGTGTTCGTATCAATATGGGTTAAGTCAAGGACACTCCTTGGCAGCCTCTTGGTCAGCAATTGGCATATCTCTGTTTACAGCCATTCACGGTCACACAGCCTGGGCCTTCTGCTCTGTGTGCCCTGTATGCTCCAGGCAAGCAAAAATGGATGTTACAAGGGGGGTTCCTGTCTGGCTACAGGGAGGGAGGAGGCAGGGCGTGTTGTGCCACGCAGCACGTCCCAGCCTCCTCCCTCCCCCAGTGCTCAAGAAGGTGGGCTGGGCTGCACCTTCTACTGGGGCTGGAGAGAGTGCGGTGAGAGTGCCCCCACTCCCCTCCCCTCCCCATGGTTGGAAGTGGGGAGCATGTACATGGCGCCTCGCTCCGCCTCCCAGGGGGTGGGAAGGAGCGGGGCCTAGTAGAAGCGGCAGGGCTGGAGGTGGGGCTGGGGACTTGCCTCCCCCAGCCCTGTATTCACCGACCACCCACAGTCGTAACCTTTGGAATTGCGTGATATGAATGTGTAGTCCCGGAACTCTTTGCCAATAAAGGTCTTGAAGTTAGAAAGACACTTGTCACCCTTAAATTCCCAGGATTTTTCCGGGTTTAGGGACATAGCAAAAATGTAATTGGGTATGTGCAATCCAGTCTCCTGCATGCACTCAAAATCATACAAAATGTACTTTTCTGATGATTCCGGCTTTCTAATGCTGTCCATAAAACACAGGTGACTGTCTACATTGCCAACAATCAAGCCCTTACACTGCTTACAACGCCGCCCTTTACATCGGTGCTGCTTGTCCACGTAAGACTGACACTTGTCACACAAGTTTTTAGACAGGCATTCAACTTGTTTTTTCGATACACAGTCTATGTATCTGTCTAAACACTCTTTGGACCAACGATAGAGTCTACAGCTAGGAGACCTCAGCTGCACGCCCATACCGTCAGAGCACCTTACGCTTAAGCAGAGGCGTCAAAGATACCTGCAAGAGTGGTCGTGACTGTACACCGCATGGCAAAACTCACAGTAATTTTTCGCACCAAACAACTTTTTCACATCCAGAACCCTGTAATAATGCTCATCGTGCAACAAGATGAAAAAAATCTTGGGGTACACCGGCCCCCCCCCATTTTAAAAAAGGCCCACACATCTTTCTCTGAGTAAAGCACCACCTGTATGTTGACTCCTAACTGCTGCTCAAACATTGCTACGTCGCTGAGCATAACCTTTTTTTGATCTGACCACCCCAGTTTCTCATGTAACTTTCTTGCCTGTTCTAACAATTCTGTGTCTCTAGGTTTACGGTCAGACATGACAGCCAAGAGCCCGCCCACAGAACAAAGATTGGTACCGGTGTAAGTCAGGTCCACTAAACACTCTCTCTGTTTATGGGCGATTTGACTACTGAGGATAGAATTTAAAACTCTACGACCACCCCCACCCATGTTTTTTACAACCGTCACACCGAAGCGCAATGTCCCATCGAGGTGCAACGCTCTATTACTCTATAACAGCTTTGAGGTCTGATTTAAGAAATCCTCAGCAGACAGCTCATCCTTAGTTCTTCTGACCGAAAACAAGGGGTTAGTTAAATTACGAGACTCTAAATGTAACTGAACATAATCATCAGGGCCTACCCTACCGTTAACATCATCAAGAACTAATTATATCCCCCTATATATGGCTTCAACAACCTGTTCAGCTGAATTTATTTGCTCAAGATTGACAAAATGAAATTCCTCACAATACACCGAACCCCCGAATGTAGCTAACTCCCATTGCCAGCTTCTCACTCTCTCTGTTGTTTTCCTCTGAAGTTTCAGGTGCATGTAACTTCTGGAGGAGGGATAACCAGAGCTCAGAGAGACTCATGGTTCAGACCATTGTGGCTGACCAATGGTCTGTGTCCAGTTGATCTGTCTGTAGTGTCCTTTTGCCCCAGTACAGAAAATCCAGACAGCTCTTAGGTGATACCAGCAGACCCCTTTGGCTGCACATTAATCCATGGGAAGTTGTACCTTCCAGCTCACTGGTAGGTGCATGGTACCACATTACTTACAGGATCAGGCCTTTTACACACAGTTGGCTGTTCTGCACTATCCCACAGCCTCTTCCACAACCCTCAAGTTTCCTTCTTCAGAGCAACACTGATGGATTTCTGAGCCTTCCTGCTCCCATACCTGGGGCGTTCCACTTGCCACCCTGTAAAGCTTTCGCACACAGCACCACAGCAGCTGAGAAAGCCAGGGGGCGAGGCAGCTGTGCCAGCAGATGAGAGTAACTAAGACGTGTGTTACTCAGAGTATGGCATAGATCAGAACTTTGGATGCATCTTGATTTATGGTACCATCACCTTGAGCTGTGTTTTCTGTTTTATGGCATTAGCAAAAATCTTACAAGCTTATGTTTATCTGGGAAGCTCATTGTGTGGTAGAGGATCCAAACAAACAAAGATTGAGCGTGTGATGTGACTTAATGGAAACAGGCTGTTCTTTGGATGCCACAAAGATGAGCAGGATTTAAAAGAATAATGGGCTGGTTTCTGATTTGTTCCACTGTTTTGAATCTGGAATAACCCAGAAGAAGTTACTCTGGATTGTGGAGAACATGCCACATCACTGTTTTGTAACTGAGTCAATGCTAACTTGTTAATGGTGGCCACTTTCATGTGAAATATCAAATGAATAAAATGAGGTTCAACCTGGTGCAGTAGCATGATATTATTTCATGGTTAAAGCTAGATCTCAGTGTTCTAATAGCGCCATTGCCAAGTACTTTTTGTAACCTTTCTTTTTGGTACCCCTTTGTAATCCCTTGAGAATTAAATGTAATTCTCTGTTAGCATTGTCCTGTCCAGTTTGACAAACCTCTCTTCCCTCCCCTTTTGGGTGCAATTGCATAGAAAGGGATCATTCTGATTAACAATGGCAGCTAACATTGCTCCTTCTCACCAACAGAAACCGACATGTGTGCTAGGATTGGGGCATTGGCAATGCTGCACCAAGGCTCAGCAGAATGAGGTTTTAGGGGCCTGGGTCAGAACACAGAAGGCTGCAGGATTGGAATCCACTGCTTTAAAGAGCAGTGGGGCCTGAGGGGCACTGGCAGACTGAAAGTAAAAAAGACGATGGGAGAACAGAATGAAAAATACTAAGCAGGAGACTTCGAGAGACCTACCTGTGCTGTGTCTGTTTCTGTGTCAGCCTGGTATGAGCACTTTGTTAAAATCCCCAATTAATGGGATTTATTCTAACAACTAGGGTAAATACTAGCAAACTGCTCCAGGTCCTGTACTTCTGCCTGCCCTGCCAGACCTGCAACTGGTCTTCACTGGAAAGCAGCAGGATACCAAACAACCCTCCTCCCCCCACACTGCCTCTAATATCAATGTAATCCTTGACTCCGCCTCTAGGAGTTTTTGTGTAATCAAACCTAACACATGAGGGTCCTGACTTTTCATTACCCAGCTCATTGGTTTGTGGTTGTTTTTTGTTTTTTTGTTTTTAATCCCTTGACCCTGTTTCTTTCTTAATATTGTTTTCTGTTTTCTTTCCATGCTTGAGCACTGGGCCCTCATACAGCCCTCCTCTTCTCCAGTGCATTGGGGCAGAGCGGGAAGCTATGACTCCCATACTCTTAATTAGCACCAAGTGAAAAGGTTTCAGGGGCCTAAGAGTCTGCTTATGTCTATATGTATGAACCAGGGTGAAGCCCTCCGTAGACTCATAGTCCCATCGGTGTTCATTTAAAGCTATGATTGTTTAATTTAATGTTCTGTGCAGCCTTTTATCTGTCTAATTATTTTTGCTAAATGTCCTGGTAATAAAACCATAAGGAACACCGCAGTGGCTAAGATAAATTGCAGAACAGCACCCTGGTCTCCCTCCCACCATCTAGCTAAATATTTCCTCTCTGCTGCCATATGATTGAATTAAGTGTAAACCAGCATTAACTCTGGATAATATTCAGTAGGAAGTAGCAGAGAGGTCTTTGCACAGTGTGGCTCTCCACTCCCTTTGTCTCAGGCTGGGTTGTCAAAAATTTTCGCAGCTCTGAGCTGTAATGAAATTGCTGGGTTTTCCTTAGTAGAGGAGTGCCAAGGCTGTTCCCCACTCTGGCACAAGAAATGCAGAAGTGGGGGGCCTGTAAGAGCACCCCAAAACCTTCTCTCTCCAGGCTTTGGTGCAAAAACTTCCCTCCAAAATCCTAATACCTGGACTTCGGGGAATACGCTGCCACCACCCAAGTAATTCCACAAAAAATCAGGGAAGAGATCACTTGGGAAATCTCATCCCTAAGGTAAAACTCTCCCCTGCCCCAACCTCCATTTTACTTGGGGAAAACAGAGGGGATTCAAAGACAACAATGGATTCTAACTAGGCACTGAGTCAAAGGACTCAACAATCAACCAATACCGGTTAATTAGAAAAAGAAAATAAACTTTTATTTTCAAAACAAAACTACACTTGCAAGCATAGTAAAGTGGCTAGATGGGAAGAGCCACCAATTGATAAAGATACTCAGGGAAACCTCCTGGGCTAACTTAGTTACAAAGAGAAAAAAAAAACTAGATCCCATGGAACTTTTCACAAAAGCAGGGAGGCAGCCAGACATGACTTTCCTCCCACCTAAATTCCTTGGTTACTTTAACCAGCTCAGGTCTTTCCCCATGGTTACACACTGTGGGTAGTCGAGTGCCTTTAGATGACCCCTTCCCTCCCTGCAAGGATTCACCTAACATTTCAGTGGGGATGGTCCCAGCCTAATACATATTCTGGGTGCCAGTTGCTAATGAATGGGAGCTGGGAATGTGAGCAGCAGTACATTAGCCATCATGTTACAAGGGATCTCTGTAAAGGGGAGAATGGATGTGGCAGAGCATGTGGACCACTAGCCAGGGGAGATGCCTTTCAGCTGGTTATGGAGACTGCATTTGTGGCTAGCTTAAAGAATGTGTTTTACAATTTTCAGCTCTTTCACCCTGCACCCCAAGTTGGTTGGGATGGGGACGGACAACTAGATCTTATCTATGGCTATGTCTAGACTGCAAGCCTCTTTCGAAAGAGAGCATCTAGACTGCACGTTGAACTTTCGAAAAAGCGGCTTGCTTTTTCGAAAGAAAGCATCCAGCGAGTCTGGATGCTCTCTTTCGAGGAAGCCCTATTTACATTGAAGAACGCCTTCTTTCGAAAGAGGAACTTTCGAAAGAAGGCGTTCTTCCTCGTGAAATGAGGTTTACCGCCATCGAAAGAAAAGCCGCGTTCTTTCGATTTAATTTCGAAAGAACGCGGCTTGAGTCTGGACGCAGGTGAGGTTTTTTCAAAAAAAGGCTACTTTTTTCGAAAAAACCCCTGAGTCTGGACACAGCCTATATGTCTGAATTGGGTGTTGGTGTCAGTAATCACAAGGTGACCCAGTTGCTTGGGCCCTTTGAAGCTATCCTTTGGCAGTTAAACAGGTGACTGCATTTCTGTGATGGGTGAAATCATCCCATCCCAAATGTCTCCAGTTCTCCCAAACCTGTGGCTGTCTGAATGTTGTTTTCCTCCAGGATGTTTCAGCTCTGGCCATGGTCCCATAGGAGCCTAGCAAGTGGATGTAGACTGGGAGATTTGCTAAACCGGTGCGTCTCCTAGGTGCCCTGTCTTCTGTCTTCCAAGCCAGTGCACCCTTGTTTCTGGGAGATGTACCTCCCACTGCCACTACCTTCTGGAAACCCTTTCTACCATGTGGGACCTGTAGCCTTAGTTTGACCAAGGAAACTAGTACAGCTAATTTAGCCCCAACTTTGGATGAAAGTTGCCGTAGCGGGTGCGTCTTTTGAAATAACAGCTGCAGGATCTGGTGGAGCCAGCAGGATGCAAGCCTTCTGCTTGCCCTGCGCTGTTGAGCAGACAAGGTTGCAGGAAGCAACAGTAACTTGGAACTTAGCTCAAGTTGCCGTCCTGTGTGCAAATCTCATTTCCTTCTGTGTTAGTGTTCCCTTGTGTTCAGCTGGCCCACGCGTGACAGTTTGTTTTCACCTCCACCCAGTGACTGTGATGGATTGGCCTTCACATTTTTTTTATTGCTTCTTCTCTTAGGCTAAAATGCCACAACAAATGCACCAAAGAGGCCCCACCATGTCACATAGTGATCATCCACTGCGGAGGTAAGAACTCCTTTACTAGCTTTGGCTTCCTTGATGTTGGTTGCCAGGTAAAAAATTTTAAAAGCACCTAAGTGAGTTAGGAGCCTGACTCCCCATTGAACGCCAATGGGAGTTAGGCTCCTACATCACATAGGCACGTTTGAAAATGTTACTGACCATCTTTTCCGCTTATAGGGAGATGAGCTGTCCGATGCGAGGCAGATTTGCATTCCAAACCACTGCCACCCACCCTCCCCCTGCCACCTTTCCTTTTCAGATTCCCCACAACACGGGGTAAGTGCAACAGGTTCGAGCCTTTTGCTAATGTTGAAAGCTGGCCTGGGTGGAAGTTTGGGACTATTGGGTGGCTCTGTTGATGCATGCGGGTCTCATTTCATGACATAAAACAGCAGCGTTAATGTCAGGCAGTGGCACATTCAGATGCTAATTGTGCTATTGAAATTGTCTGCTTTCGTTTCCTCCAAGAGCACAGTTCATAAATATGAAAAGGAACGGGGCACATTTACAAGTCCAGAAGGGAGGCACTGCACCAAGAAGAGTTTTTCCTTTTCATTTGAATTCTGGTTACTTGTTCCCAGTGCAAAAGGGGGTGGTGATGGTTTAAGATTACCTACGGTGGGATGCTGTTAATTAAATTTAAATAAATTGAAATTAAGATTTCCAAATATGCATATAATTTTACATCTAATACAGCTGTTAGTGTATGTTAAATGCCATTTGATTATTAAAAACACATTCATCGAGGATAAAATCTTTTGGCTAATTTTCTTTTAAAAAATAAGTTACTTATTTCCATGCTCTGGAATCTAAAATTCAGAATGGGGAACAGTCTAATTCGGAGGTGATTCACTTCTTTACACATGGACTGTCCTGTAGCACCCCCGGTGGTAGGGAAGAGACAGGTCTCCTCTTAATATCCACTGCAATGGAAAGTTCTGTACTGAGACTGGTTCTCTCTATTTTCCAAACTGACTAATGGCCAGTGCTACCAAGTGTCTGCAAAGGCCTGGCCTAAAGCAAGCAGTCTTGGAAGGGACTGATAATTACCTGCCCTGCCTTAGGACTGCTTTGTAAACTTAGCCACCCTTCCAGTTGCTGGCTTTGCCCACTGCTTCTCATGCCAGTCTTTTGGCAGGTTATTTCCTTGTTGATTCTGGGCAGAGCTCCTTGTAAACTGTTGGCAGTAACAGAGAATGGGGAAAGCAGGTGATTGTGCTCATCTGGGCTGCAGGCATGGGAAATCCAGCATTACTGTCAAGTGCTGTCCTGGAAGACATTAGACCCAGTTGGGGGCTGTGTATAATATAATAGTAGCTTCATATCACATGTGAAGAGCCCTTCCTGGCAGAAGAGCTCAGAGTTGCTGCTCAATAATTCGTTATAAAAGCCACCCTTGGGAAAACTACACCCAAGAGTCAAGTGGGGGAAGGGAAGGGCTGTCGTAGTGTCCTCCCCCTTGTGGGAAAGAGGAGAAGCTTCTAGATGTGGAGGTATGGGGGTTATAGTAAAAATAGGTTGAGGAGGAGCAAGGAGGAAAGTGTACAGGTGTTGGGTAAGATTGGCCAAAAGGTGTCAGAGAGTGTCCTGAAATGAGAGTGACATCGCCATGTTAAGGTTCATCAAAGTAAGGGCCCAATGGCCTGCTCAGCTAAGTCATAGGGATGGGATTCTGAAATCATGGGTGGTGGCAGGACAGAAGTTTGTATCAGGATGAAGTTCAAGACAGAAGCTGTAAATATAGAGCCTGTAGCATTTGTCTGCCTTGGCTACCTAGGGCATATGCTAGATGAGCAGTGGAAGAGGGTGAAGTAATTCTGTAAGGACTTTTTCCCCAAGGGCTAGTGCTCAGAGCAAGAAAGCAAAAGAATTTCACAGTTCAGAGAATAAACACTGAAACTCCCCCTGACCAGGGCATGGAGCTCAACCTTTCACAGGCTAGGGGGCATCTCTAGAGCTCATGAGAGAATGAGCAGAGGTTGAGTTTAACTCCTCTTTCCCTGCAGTTCAGAGAGCGCCCCTGCTACAGACGATGACAAGGCCTAATTGTCTCACTACTACACAGCAGAAGCCATTTGACCAAAACATGTAGAAAACTGATGTAAGGCAAAGAATTGCACCATAGATGGAAAATTGGGTCTAGTCCTCATGGTGCAGAATTGCTGGGTGGGGGAGAGTGTAGTTCCAAAATATTTACTCCTCTCTCGGTCAGGAGATGTTTCACAGAGGCCACCTTCTGCACTTATGACATTAGCCATCAGATCTAAATAAACCAACCTGTTCCTCCTTGATATGGGAGCTGCCTGCCTTGCTGGATGACAGTCACCCCTGGGCACTACTGAAGTCCCACTGGAGCCTTTAGGCGTTGAGTCAGATTTGATCCTGAGTGTGCTCTGATTGGCTGAGGAAGGTTCCAATTGCGGAATGGGGTGGGGAGGAGAGTAGATACACTCTGGCTTCAGCTGGCACTCTGTATTCCAAATGGCTCAGGCCTTTATGGCCCCAAGGTGGGGAAACTGGCAGTTTCAGGAGGCAGGTGCAACTGTACAGTGAAAAGGTTACTTTGGGTTTAGCTTGAATATTTTTAGATATTCAAGAAGCAGATTGTCTTCACATGCAGGGCTCCCATGGAGAGTGACCTGCGCTCAGGCCTGAAGTGCTGTTTTAAAACTTTGATGTCTATGTTTCTCCCTTTCTCTCACTCTTTGTATTCCTTTCTCCCATCTCCCTTCTTGATCCAGCAAGATTAGTCCGGACAGAATCTGTGCCATGTGACATCAACAATCCTTTACAGAAGCCCCCCAGATATTCTGACCTGCATGTCAGCCAGACCCTTCCCAAAACTGTTGCAAAGCAGGCTTTTTCTGTCCACGGCCTTCGCGTATAGCCCATCCTGCCACACAAGGCCCCTCACACAAAACCCAGATACTCAGAGGAGCATGGGCAGCACAATGCAGTTTTGTGAATGGAATTTGATCTTATAGGCATTCTGGGACTCACAGGCGCCAAGAAAATAGGGAGGTGAGCATGACTAGATAACGCCTAGCTGAATTTACAGATAAGCCTCATTTGACCGTAGCTTGACCAGTCTTAGGGGCAAGGGAAAAAGTAAACATAGGGTAATAAAACATAATTGTCTTACACTAACTATGCCCCATCTGGTCCTGTCCACGAGGGGATCACGCATACATCACGAAAATTTCTATAGGGCAGTATTGTCATACTACTTCATCACTAGCCTATCAGGCCCTGCCAAATGCAGACCCTAGCATGGCACAGACACCGAAGTTTTGTATAAAAGACCCTCAATCCCTTTGTTCGACGGAGGTTCCGTGTATTGAGGGCATGTGTCTTTTTTTTTGCCCGGCTAAAGGATTGATCACCCTGAGGCTGCCTCCCCACCCTTCGAATCAAACATAGGGGTGCACGAGTCCTGAGCATGCTCCAAGTTCTAGTGTGTCTTTGTGTTGTTATCGTTTCTGGATTTGTAAGTATTGCTTTAAATGTATTAGTTATTGGTTTAATTAATAGTCAAATTGTGTTAATTTCACTGTGTAATTCTGTAAAGTGTATCTAAGTTCTGTTAACCACACTGTGTAAATTGTATAATTTTGTGTTGAGTAGTAATCTTGTATTTAGGTTAAGTATAAGTGTTAGAAATAGAAGCCCCGGAGTTGTTAAGTTGTAAAAGTAGATTTATGACTAACTCCACCAGCTGTCCTAAAATAACCATAGAGGGGCTGGCTTTGGACGGTTCTTTTATTATCATTACTTTGGCTTTGTTTTTTGTATTTTTTATTTGTATGCTGCGTTGTCTTAGGCGAATTAGGGATAGTGATTTGATATAAGTGAATTGTAATCAAAGAATTGTAATCAGTTGGGTATAATTGTGCCCAAGCTTTTCTACGCTGTAAAAGTACTAAGCAATTGCTAGTTTAAACACCTACTTGTTAATTGCTGGTTTTGATCACTTAATAAATATCATTTGTTTCACCATCATCCAGTAGTTTTCACTGGGTAGTCGGCTTTAACCCTTGAGGCTCCCATCACATCACAGAACCAAGGTGTAACAAAAACCAACAAAATCAGCAAGGTGAGGCACCTTCTTCCTCCCACTGGGCTGAGTGGTCCCTCAGAGCCTTTCTCCATCTTGGTACATTGTGACATATACTTATGTATAGGAACAAATGCAAATGTGAATCCTAGGTAATGAGCAAGATGTCAATGGCTTCAAGACATGTGGCGATATGGGTGGGGTTCCTTACCCTCTTCCTATCCTCTCCAAAAGGACCAGCAAGTGGTCATGGTGCTGGTGTAACCATCTGTTTGCAGTGCTGGAGTCATGGTTACTGTAATCCATTGTGATATTACAGTTGAGGGAGTAGGAAGCAGGCACAGACAGGCTGTTGAGAAACCATGGTCCTGTTTCTGTGCCAGTGACCTTGATTCTAAAGCAGGGGTGGGCAATAATTTTTGAAGGGGGGCCACTTCACCAATTTCAGAAGTGTCCGGGGGCCGACCCTGAAGGGGCGGGGCCTCGGGAGGAAGGGGCGGTCCATGTGCTGTAAAAAGAGGCCAATATGTTTTTTACACAACAAAGTAATTAAATGTTAATAATGTTAATCATTGTCCAAAGATTATCATAGAAAATTTGTAACAACACCACTAACACTCTGAGAACACTTGTAACATTTGTAATAACAACAACGCTAACACTAAACTTTTAGTTCCATCAGTGGTGGGCAGTATCCGACCCGCGGAGCCGACAGGGTTAGCCCCGGCAGGCCACCAGTGCTTTATTTACATGCACCTCCACTGGTACAGTCGCTTGGACCTCCCCTTCACCCTGGAGCACCATCTCCAGCCAATGGGCACTGCGTGAATTGGGACACCACCTCCTACGGCTCACATGGGCTGGGAACGGTGACCCACAGCCAACAGGAGCTTTAAATGGCCACATCTGCAGAGCCACAGGTTAATAAGCACTGGCAGAAGCCACATCCGACTTGTTGCCCACCTGAGCTTAATGCAACTTACGTGCATTAAATTAAGTGTAAAAGAAAAAATGCAACTCAGTGTGAAGAAGCAAGTCTGTGCTGGGCATTAACAAGGGACGTGAAGTCAGGTGTCACTTCTGATGTTGCAATGCGGAGCACTACTGCAAGGTGGTCATCGGTGATCCAAGAGCTGGTCTTTGATTTACTGAATTTCATGACAGAAAATGTCTGCTCGCAGCTGTAAGTTGCTCCGCACAATACAAGCATCTTTTGGGCATGAGCCTTGGCCTTCGGAAAGCTTTGTCCGTTGAGAGATGCATAAAGTTCCAGAAGCGGCGCTGATGTGAATTGCTCCGCAAGCAAGGCGTCACTCTGCAAGTCAGTAAGCTCCATTTGGAGGTCACCTGGAGCACTGTCCACCACTTGTGACAGGAGAGGCGAACAAAGCCATGCCCCCCACTGCTAACCCGTTGCCTGGCAGCTTCCCGGCAGGCACAAGCCCTTTGAAGAGAAGCAGTTGAAAGGGCTCATGCCTCCGGGCAGCTCCCAGGCAACGGCCAGTGGGGCAGAGCCGCGAGCCCTTTCAATTGCTTCCGTTTCCAGGGCTTGCGCCTGCGGGTGACTGCCAGGCAATGCAGCCCCCAGCAGGCGAGCCCTTTCAATAGAAGCAGTTGAAAGGGCTCGAGTCTCTGGCTTCCTAACAACTCATTAGAGGCCGGGGGAGCTGCGAGCCCTTTTCAGTGCTTTTGTGTAAAGGGCTGGCGCCTTCCCTGTGCCTGTCAGGCAACCCGCTGCCTAGCAGCCGGGGAACACGAGCCCTTTGAATAGACACAGCTGAGAGGGCTCGCAGCTCCCCGCGCCTCTAGCGCACTGCCGGAGACGCAGGATCCTGTTGGGCTGTTTCTATCAACATTTTCCAAGACGTATGGGCAGCTGTTTAAGTGTAGAAGTGGGGGCCTGCAAGAGCACCCCAAAACCTTGTCTTTTCAGGCTTTGGTACAAAAACTTCCCCCCAAAATCCTAATACCCGGATTTTGGGAAATCTGCTGCCACCACCCAAGTCATTCCAAGAAAACCAGGGAAGAGATCACTTGGGAAAACTCTCCTCTGCCCCAACCTCTGTTTTGCTTGGAGTTGGGAAAAACGGAGGGGACCCACAGACAGACCTTCCAGGACACAACGATCAACCAATACTGGTTAATTAGAAAAAGAAAACAAATTTTTATTATCAAAACAAAACTACAGTTGCAAGCATAGTAAAGTGGCTAGACGGGAGGAGCCACCAAGTGATAAAGATACTCAGGGAAACCCCCCTGGGCTAACTTAGTTACAAAGAGAAAAAAAACACTTAAGCTCAGACATTAGTTCCAAATTCCCAAAACAGGAAAACAACAAATCTTGACGGGCTACCTAAACTTTTCCCTACTTACACATCTGTGCTCTCATTTATATAGCACCACTGGTGGGAAGGAGATTCTTTAAAATACTGCCAGCTCTCCTGGACTCCTTTCCCCTTCATGTTAGCATCCCAGGGAATCCTGCCCATCAGGTCTCTGAGGGTATGTCTACACTACCCCCCTAGTTCGAACTAGGGGGGTAATGTATGCATACCGAACTTGCTAATGAAGCCCGGGATTTGAATTTCCCGGGCTTCATTAGCATAAAGCCGGCGCCGCCATTTTTAAAAGCCGGCTAGTGCGAACCCCGTGCCGCGCGGCTACACGCGGCACGGACTAGATAGTTCGGATTAGGCTTCCTAATCCGAACTATCTAGTCCGTGCCGCGTGTAGCCGCGCGGCACGGGGTTCGCACTAGCCGGCTTTTAAAAATGGCGGCGCCGGCTTTATGCTAATGAAGCCCGGGAAATTCAAATCCCGGGCTTCATTTGCAACTCCGGTTGACTACATTACCACCCTAGTTCGAACTAGGGTGGTAGTGTAGACATACCCTCACATACAATGCAACTCCTCCTCCTTTTCTCCCCTGCCTGTTCTTCCTGAACAGTTTATACCCTTCCACGACAGTGCTCCAGTCATGCGAGTCATCCCACCAAGTCTCCGTTATTCCAATCAAATCATAGTCCTTGACTGGGCCAGGGCTTCCAATTCTTCCTGTTTGTTTCCCAGGCTTCTCGCATTTGTGTACAAATACCTTAGATAGCCAGTTGTTCACCCTGCCTTCTCCATTCGAGTCAGGGGTCCTCCCTTGTTACTCATTCCTCCTTGTGTTTCTTCCCGGTATCCGACTTCCTCACTTACCACAGGACTCTGGTCACCGTCCCATAACAAACCTAGTTTAAAGCCCTCCTCACTAGGTTTGCAAGCCTGCCCACGAAGATGCTCTTTCCTCTCTTGGTTAGATGGATCCCATCTCTTCCTAACAATCCTTGTGCCTGGAACAGAGTCCCATGGTTGAAGAAACCAAAGTCCTCTCTCCGACACCACCTGTGCAACCACACAATTTACTTCCTCAATTCGACAATCCCTACCTGGACCTTTTCCGTCAACAGGGAGGATGGGCGAGAACACCACTTGCACTTCCAATTCCTTGATCCTTCTTCCCGGCGCTACATAATCTGCCGTGACCCACTCAAGGTCATTCTTGGCCGTATCGTTAGTTCCTACATGGAGAAGCAGGAAGGGGTAGCGATCTGAAGGTTTAATCGCTTTTGGAAGACTCTCGGTCATGTCCTGAATGAGAGCTCCTGGTAAGCAGCACACTTCTTGAGATTGCAGGTCTGGATGGCAGATGGATGACTCAGTCCCTCTTAGGAGGAAGTCCCCGACCACCACCACCCGTCGTCTTCTTTTGGGGGGGGGGTCGTGGAACCCCCATCCCTAGGACTACTCATGCCTTCCAGTAGATGGTGTTCCCTTCTGATTTCTTCCCTGAGCGGTCTCTGCCAAAGCATTCTCCACCACAGTGCCTGTGGAGAGAGCCTGAAAGTGGTTACTTACCTCTACATGAATGGGGGATACCTGAGTTGGCTTTCTTCTCCTTCTAGATGTTACATGCTGCCAGTTCTCTTCCTTGTCCTGTACTGCCCTCACTGGCTCTTCAGCCTGCTGTGCCTGCAGGATTAAATGCTGCCTTCTATCGAGGACATCTTCATCCTCTCTGATGGAACGTAGGGTCGATACTTGGGCCTCAAGTCCTCTAATTTTTTCTTCCAAAATGGCGACCAGCTTGCACTTAGTGCAGATGAAATCCGTTCTTTCTTCCAGGAGGAAGACAAACATGGCACATGCTGTGCAGGTAACAAGAGCAGACCTATCACCATCCATACCTGCCTTCCTTCTGAGAGATTCCTCAGTTGTTACTCAATGTCTCCTTGAAGGGGCGGAGTGTAGCAAAAAGATTTTAAAGAATGGTGAATGTATCTCATCCCCTTACCAAACTCCCTGTTAGCAGTCCCTGCTCGCAAGCTCCCTGGTGACTGACTCACTCCTTTATAAAGCCCTGGAGATACTTAAGAGTAGGTTAGGGTATGTCTACACTACAGCACTAATTTAAACTAACTTAATTTGAATTAGTTAATTCAAACTAAGCTAATTTGAATTAGTGCATCTAGACCTAAAAACTAGTTCGAATTAGCGTTTTGCTAATTCAAACTAGCATGTCCACATTGAGTGGACCCTGAACCGAAGTTAAGGCTGGCCGGAAGCAGTGCTAGCAGGGCATCAGGTTAGGACTTAGAGTGTGGAGCTGCTGCCTCGGGCTAGCCGAGGGCTGTGCTTGAGGGACCCGACCCCCACCCCGGACAGACAGTTCTCAGGGTTCCCCGCTTGCTTGTCTACCTCGATGAGGGACAGCAAAGCAGTCCTGTCTTGGAGTGCCCTGAGTGCCCACACTCGGCACATCACAGCACTCGGCCATCAGCCTGGCTGCACTTGCTGCAGGCTGCCATCCGAGGGGGTCAATCAGGGGGCTGTCAGGATCCAGGAGACCCTGCAGGAGAGCTTCCACCCCGAGGAACCCGCAGAGCCACCCCAGTCCTCCCCATCAGGGGCTCGTACCCCATTCCTCCCTCACCTCCTTCCACTTACCCCTCCCTAGCTCCCCTTCCTGATGTAAAAAATAAAGGACACGTGTGTTCAAAAATAGAAACTCTCTTTATTTAACAAAACTGGGGAGGGGGAATAACCTCTGGGGAGACTGGGAAAAGGAGGTGGGAGAGGGGAAGAGAGAGGGTGGGAGAGGGAAGGGGGAAACCTGGGAGGAGGGAGCTGGAAGGGGGAAGCCAGGGGAAGAAGGAGGAGGGGAATGTGACGGGGCAGAACCGCCCCGCCACTCGCAAGCGGTAGCTGGGACCGCGGGAGAGAGGGGCGCAGACGCCGCAGCGCCGGAGGACGCGAGGAACGGGGACGGGGAGGCCGTGGCGCGTCATCACGGCGCGCCCGGGAGCGTGGCGGGTGACATCACGGGCGCGACAACGGAGGAGGGAGGGGGGAACCCGGAAGTGCAGGGGAGCAGAAAAGGACTGGGACGAGAGTGGCAAAGGGGGAAGCAAGGAGGAGGAGAGGCGAGCCACGGGCAGAGGAGCCCCGAGAGGAGCGGCCCCGGACGGGAAGGCAGAGAGCGGAGCAACCCGGTAAGCGGGGCAGCGGCCGGCGGAGTGGAGTAGGACCCAGGGCGGGTCGTGTATCCCGGGAGCAGGTGCGTTTGGGGTGCTAGCCCCCCTGCTACCACCGAGAGGTACGCTCTCGGTGTTAGGGCCCTGGGTCGGGGTCCGGAGTGAGGGCGGGCCCGGACCCCCCACTCCGCCAAGGAGGCCCGAAAGTAAGCGGTGCATTGTGCACGATTGGGTGATTATTAGACCGGGGGGGGCGGCGGACTGTGCCGCACCCCGTGACACGTGGTGGAGAACGTGGGTACTTTTGCGCCCTGAAGCCTAGGGTGCGAGGGTGGTGGTTTGTTTTGTCTTCCGTTCTCGCTGGCTGGTGGCCACTCTTTCCTAACTGCCGTCTCAAATAGGACACGGCACCATGGATGCCGACAAAATTGTAGAATGGCTGGTGGATAGCCAGCGCCAGCTCCAGAGGCAACAAACGGAGGCGTTGGGACAGCTAACCTCCGAGTTTAGAGAACAGCAGAAGCAGCTGGTGAGGGAGCTGAAGGATGGGACAGGGCTGATCGGACCCACCAATGAAGACGAGGAGGAGGCGGCGGGCCCAGCGCGACTCCCCATCAGGCTCACCAAACTGGGGGCCGAGGACGACGCCGAGGCATTCTTGGTAACTTTCGAACGGGTGGCCACGGCGGCTCGTTGGCCCCAAGAGCACTGGGCCACTATACTCGCCCCTTACCTGTCCGGTCCGGCCCAGCTCGCCTACCGGAGTTTGTCCGACCGGGACTCGTTGTGCTACTACAAGGTCAAGGAGGCAATCCTCGACCAACTTGGTATTTCGCCCGAGACGTATAGGCAGAGGTTCCGGGCGGCCATATATGCAACAGGGGAGCGGCCGCGGGCAGTCGCGCAGCGGATCCGGGAAGCCGGGTTTCGGTGGCTGGAACCGTCCACCAAGACCGCAACTCAGGTGGCCGACCTGGTCGTACTCGAGCAGTACCTGCAAGTGCTCCCCGCGGAGGGCCAACAATGGGTCCGGCGACACCTGCCCGGGACCCTAGAGGAAGCGGTCACGCTCATGGAGCACTTCCTGGCAGCCGAGACGCCGGAAGGACCTGGCAAGGTAGGCACAACGACCAACCCGGTGGGTCGGGGAGGCCCTAGCCCCAAAGGGAAGGAAGGGCGGGACAACACGGGGTCTAGGGCTGGAAGCCCCCCAGTCCGAGGACCGGAGCGACGATTGGCCCCGGTATGGCGCGGTACCGAGGACCACGGAAAAGGGGAACCCCGGGCCGAAGTCGGAAAGAGGGCAGAGGACACACAGAAGAGCCAACCAAAACCGACGTGCTACCAGTGCGGCCAGGAAGGCCACATCCGCTGGGACTGCCCCATGATGGACTGCACTTACGGCCAACCTAGACCCCGGAAGGGCCCGCGGCAGGAGGTAAGCCGGGCCCGCATGATAAGGCGGATACGCTTGAACGGGGAGGTAGTAGAGGCCGTTCTAGATTCGGGGTGTGGACAAACGCTAGTGCGGAGAGACGCGTTAGGAAGATCAGGGCACACGGGGGCCCAAGTTTGGATCAAGTGCGTACACGGGGACACCCGGCCGTACCCGACGGCCCGGGTGAGGCTACACGACGGGAGCCAGGGCGGGGAGTTACGAGTAGCAGTGACTCACCGACTACCCTACCCCGTGTTACTAGGCCGGGATTGGCCCGGGTTGCGGCGGCTGCTAGGCGAACGGGGCCCTACCGGCGTAAGGGACACGCGGGAGGCGTGGGCTACCCAGGAGGAGGAGGAGGAGACGATGCCCCCACAAGGGCTAGGCGGGGAGGAGGCGCGGATGACCCTAGAGGTCGACACCGGCGACTTCTTAGCCTTGCAGCGGGAGGACCCGTCATTACAGCACGCCTGGGAAAACGCGCTAGAGCCCCGGGTGGAGGGCGAGGGGACCCAACAGCAAAGCGAACAGGGACCCCACTTCGAGATCCAAGGGGACCGGCTGTACCGGGTCCCAGGGACAGCAGGCGGGGAGACCCAGCTACTCGTCCCAAAAGCGTACCGGTGGCGGGTGATGGAGATGGCCCATGACAATCCCTGGGCCGGGCACTTGGGAATTGAGAAGACGCAACAACGGGTGATCCAACGGTTTTATTGGCCAGGGGTATACCAGGATGTCAAGAACTTTTGTAGATCATGCCCCCAGTGCCAACGGACAGCGGAGGCCCGGGTCCCACGGGCGGCCCTCGTACCCATGCCGCTAGTGTCCGAACCCTTCGAGAGGATAGGTTTGGACCTCGTGGGGCCCTTGGAGCGGACTCGGAGAGGGCACCAGTATATATTAGTGGTGGTTGATTACGCCACCCGCTACCCGGAGGCTGTCCCCCTACGCAAGACCAACGCGGCCACAATAGCCGATGAGCTGGTGAAAATGTTCGCCCGCGTCGGGCTCCCGAAAGAGATCCTGACGGACCAGGGGACGAACTTGGTATCGCGCCTAATGAAAGAACTGTGCAGATGGCTGCAGATAAAGAAGATTCGCACCGCAGCCTACCACCCTCAGACGGACGGGCTGGTAGAACGTTTCAACAAAACCCTAAAAGCCATGTTGCGGAGGCTGGTCCAAGACGACCCACGAGACTGGGACAAGCTGCTGCCACCCCTGCTCTTCGCAATACGAGAGGTACCGCAGTCCTCGGTAGGGTTCTCTCCGTTCGAACTATTGTACGGCCGACGCCCGCGGGGCATACTAGATCTGGTGCGGGAGGGTTGGGAAGAGCAGGCATCCACTGCACTGGGGGCAGTCCAATACGTAATCAAGTTGCGGGACCGCATGCGAACTATAGGCAGGTGGGCGCAAGAAAATCTGAAAAAAGCCCAAGAAACCCAGGCCCGCCACTACAACGCAGGGACGCGGCTAAGGGTCTTCAACCCGGGCGACCCAGTGCTGGTCCTATTGCTGGCAGGGGAGTCCAAACTATTGGCCAAATGGCAGGGACCTTACCGGGTGACCAAGAGGATTGGGGAGGTGGACTATGAAGTCCAGGTAGGGGGAAAACACCGGCAGAGCCAAGTGTACCATATCAATCTGTTAAAACGATGGGTACCCCGGGAGGAACCCCCATCGGAAGCCCTTAGTACGGAGATCGAGTTCGGACCCTGGGGTGAGGAAGAGGTCACTTGGGCGGCCAGCCCCATGGGGAGGGAACTAAACCATACTCAACAGGCACAACTTCGGGCGGTACTACAACAGGCGGCAGCCAGCCTGACGAGCCGACCAGGGAGGACGACCCGGGCGTACCACGAGATCACGACAGAACCGGGGAGTCGAGTGAGGGATCCGGTACGCCCCATTCCCCGGAAGTTGTGGGACACGGTCCAAAAAGAGCTGCAGGACATGTTGCGGTGGGGAGTGGTGGAAAAATCACGGAGCGAGTGGCGGAGCCCCATCGTACTGGTCCCGAAGAAGGATGGAGCCGTACGGTTCTGCATCGACTTCCGTAAGTTAAACGCGGTATCAAAGTTCGATGCATACCCCATGCCCAGGGTGGACGAGCTACTGGAGCGCCTGGGGCGGGCGGAATACTTATCAACGATCGACCTTACGAAAGGGTATTGGCAAATACCCCTGGCGCCGGCGGCCAGAGAGAAGACAGCGTTCGCCACCCCGTTCGGACTATTCCAATTCGTCACCATGCCGTTTGGGTTACACGGCGCAGCAGCTACATTCCAGAGGCTGATGGACGAGATCTTAGAGGACCATCGCGACTACGCCACGGCATACATAGACGACATCGTCGTCTTCAGTGGGACGTGGGAGGAGCATCTACAGCAGCTGGGAGCCGTCCTGCGAACGCTCCAACGGGCCGGGCTCACAGCTAATCCCAAGAAGTGCCAGTTCGGGAAGAGGGAGGTATCCTACCTCGGGTATACGGTGGGGAGGGGCCGGCTAAAACCACTACTAGACAAGGTATGCGCCATTAGGGATTACCCCCGGCCCCACACCAAACGACAAGTACGCCAGTTCCTGGGCCTTGCGGGGTACTATAGACGGTTTATAAAGCATTTTGCCTCCTTGGCGGCCCCTTTAACAGACTTGACAAAGAAAGAGAAACCCCAGAGGGTGGTATGGACGCCCCAAGGGGTGCGGGCGTTTGAGGCGCTCCGGCAATGCCTGGTATCGGGTCCAGTGCTACGGTCCCCCGATTTCGAGAAGCCGTTTCTCTTGCAGACTGACGCCTCCGAGGTAGGGCTCGGGGCAGTCCTCGCACAGGAGGAGGAGGGCGCAGAGTACCCCGTAGCCTACCTAAGCCGGAAGCTGTTCCCTAGGGAGAGGAACTATGCCGTGATAGAGAAGGAAGCGTTGGCCATCAAATGGGCCATAGACTCCTTACGTTACTTTCTTACAGGCAACATCTTCACGCTGGTAACGGACCACGCGCCATTGAGATGGATGCAGTCTATGAAGGATAACAACGCACGGATAATGCGGTGGTACCTGAGCTTGCAACCTTTCCGTTTTGACATTAAACACAGACCTGGTAAAGATAATGTGAACGCGGACTGTCTTTCGCGGCTGCCGGGTGACGAGCAACCGGGGGGCGGACAGACCGTAGGAAGGGGGGAGGTGTGTGACGGGGCAGAACCGCCCCGCCACTCGCAAGCGGTAGCTGGGACCGCGGGAGAGAGGGGCGCAGACGCCGCAGCGCCGGAGGACGCGAGGAACGGGGACGGGGAGGCCGTGGCGCGTCATCACGGCGCGCCCGGGAGCGTGGCGGGTGACGTCACGGGCGCGACAACGGAGGAGGGAGGGGGGAACCCGGAAGTGCAGGGGAGCAGAAAAGGACTGGGACGAGAGTGGCAAAGGGGGAAGCAAGGAGGAGGAGAGGCGAGCCACGGGCAGAGGAGCCCCGAGAGGAGCGGCCCCGGACGGGAAGGCGGAGAGCGGAGCAACCCGGTAAGCGGGGCAGCGGCCGGCGGAGTGGAGTAGGACCCAGGGCGGGTCGTGTATCCCGGGAGCAGGTGCGTTTGGGGTGCTAGCCCCCCTGCTACCACCGAGAGGTACGCTCTCGGTGTCAGGGCCCTGGGTCGGGGTCCGGAGTGAGGGCGGGCCCGGACCCCCCACTCCGCCAAGGAGGCCCGAAAGTAAGCGGTGCATTGTGCACGATTGGGTGATTATTAGACCGGGGGGGGCGGCGGACTGTGCCGCACCCCGTGACAGGGAAGTATAAAACTATGGTACGCCATATCTTCAGTACTGTGTACAGATGTGGTCTCCTCACCTCAAAAGAGATGTTTTGGCCTTGGAAAGGGCAACTAAAATGATCAGGGGTTTGGAACAGGTCCCATATGAAGAGAAGCTAAAGCGACTGGGACTTTTCAGCTTAGAAGGAGACTGAGGGGGGATATGACAGAGGTCTATAAAAACATGAGTGGTGTGGAGAGGGTGCATAAAGAAAAGTTCTTCATTAGTTCCCATAATAGAAGGACTAGAGGACACCAAAGGAAATGAATGGGTAGCAGGCTTCAAACTAATAAAAGAAAGTTCTTCTTCACAAACCAAATAGTCAACCTGTGGAACTCCTTGCCACAGGAGGCTGTGAAGGCTAGAACTAGAACAGAGTTTAAATAGAAGTGAGATAAAGTCATGGAGGTTGGGTCCATGGAGTGGTATTAGCCAGGGAGTAGGAGTGGTGTCCCTGGCCTCTGTTTGTGGAAGGCTGGAGATGGATGGCACGAGACAAATGGCTTGGCCATCGTCTTCGGTCCATGTAGCCAGACAGGAACCCCCTTGTAACATCCATTTTTGCTTGCCTGGAGCATACAGGGCACACAGAGCAGAAGGCCCAGGCTGTGTGACCGTGAATGGCTGTAAACAGAGATATGCCAATTGCTGACCAAGAGGCTGCCGAGGAGTGTCCTTGACTTAACCCATATTGATACGAACACACAGCCGTCCGCGGGGGGAGGAATCTCCCGCCCAGCAAAAAAATGTCTAGTACTCACAATTTAGTTATCTCTCTTGCAAGTGTAAATTAACTTGAAACTTGCTTGTAAGAACTGGCGCCACAAAACGGACCAGTACAATTCGGCATCTTAGATAAGAAAGAGGATACGGGCCCCCAGGGGTATAAAGATGCATACAGTAGCACATTTTCTCTGAGTGTCAATCTACCATCTATCTGCTGGTCGGGTTAGGTGTTTGACCTCCCGAGGTTCCAGAGGGGATGCCCACCTCGTATTCGTCTTTCCTAGGAATTGAGAGACCGGCCCTGGCCTGACACGCTGGAGTCGAGAAGCACAGAAAGGGGTAAAAATTGTACCTGGATGTGGTCCTTTGTCTTAAGTGTACACATAGACTTAGAGCTCTTTAAAGATTAAGCTGTCACTTGGTACCATTATTTCTATTTTCTATCTTTATTTTCTTTGTAACCATTTTTAAAATCTGTATTTGCTAACAGTTAAGAACTAGAGCAATAGCCATTGTAACCATATGCTTTTATAAGTCTTTTAATAAACCTGTAACTGTTTAAGTTTTAACCTGACTCCTTCAGTTGCTGTAACAGAACCAAGCACAATTTAAAAGAACTTCAGCCGGTCATAAAGGGACAGATATAGGAAGAGCTTGGGCGTTTGGATCTGTGTCACTCCCAGGTGACAGGTCCGTTGGGGCACCTTTCAGCCTTCCCTAGGCTTCCCGCTGCGAAGGAACTTTGTGTTCTAGCAGCTAAAATCTGAGGTGTAATAAGCTCTTCCTATAAACAGGGGCGTCTGTTGGCCTGCTGGCCACCCTCTGCGAAGGGACCCCGGTCCTAGCAGTAAAGACACGGACGTTAAAACTTTTTTCGGAAACACACACACACACACACGCACACACACACTGCCCTGACCGTCGGCTGACAGTCCATCCCCTCCAGGGTAGCTGGTGTTGGTCGCTGTCGGCAGACAGGCTACTGGGCTAGATGGACCTTTGGTCTGACCCAGTACGGCCATTCTTATGTTATGATGTTCTAAGCTCAGGGCTCAGGGTCGGGGGTCTCACTGGACCACCTTGATTTTCATGCAAACCTGCTCCTGGGTTCGCATGTGGCCTTTGGTGGCCAGGCTGGCAGCTATCCTGCCCTAGACGACCACTTTCCTGTGCCTAGTGCGGAGGTCGTGGACGTTGGAGGCCTCCCCCCAAACCTGGATGAAGTCCACGATCTCCGCACTAGATCTCCGCACTGGGAGTCGCCAGCCTGGTCCCGGGAAGAGGTGGAGGGCTGGGTGGCAGCGAGTGGCTGGCTCGTGCCGTGCCAGGTGCAGGGTCTGCTGGCTAGGTGCTGGCAGGCTTGCAACTGGCACAAACACCGTAGCCAGCCCCTGCCCCTTTAAGGGCTCCGGGGCCGGGAGGGGGGCAGAAGAGTTTCCCTGGTGTTGGCCAGAGTGGCCACCAGGGCAAGCTGGGAAGGGTTAGCCTCCCACTAGTTCGAATTAAGTGGCTACACAGCCCTTAATTCGAACTAGTTAATTTGAACTAGGTGTTAGTCCTCGTAGAATGAGGTTTTCCTAGTTCGAATTAAGCGCTCCGCTAGTTCCAAGTAAGTTCGAACTAGCGGTTTGCATGTGTAGCGCCTATCAAAGTTAATTCGAACTAACGGCTGTTAGTTCGAATTAACTTTGTAGTGTAGACATACCCTTAGATAGACATCTATCAGGGATGGTCTAGACAGTATTGGGTCCTGCCATGAGGGAAGGGGACTGGACTCAATGACCTCTCGAGGTCCCTTCCAGTCCTAGTGTTCTATGATTCACTTGGAGAACTCCCCTTCAAAACTCCCTGTTTATCAGTGATTTGTACTGTGGTGTTCAGGAAATGTCTCTCTCGTGTCTAATGGTCCAGGGTGAGATTGATGGTCATTTTGAACCCATCATGTTTTATCTTAAGAGAGATCATCATGGGAAGCAGGCTTGACAGCGGGTAGGGCACTGAACTGTACAGGGCTGGCCTTACCATGAGGCAAACTGAGGCGGCCACCTCAGGTGCCAGACTGTGGCGGGAGGGGGGGGGCGCCACTAGGACCCAGAGTGTAGAAAATTGTGTCTGCTGCTGGTGCATGTGTATTCTCTCTGCTCTAGATGCACAGAGATGGTGGAGTGCTGTGCTGGAGGAAGGAGGGCACAAGAGACATAACAGGCAGTCAGGAGAAAAGGTGGCCTGGGGGTCATTTGAGCTCCCTGCCTCAGGTGCCAAAATGTTGTGGGACGGCCCTGGGACTGTAATGTACGTGGCTGGGGTTCTAGTCCTAGCTCTGCTGCTAGCTTGCCAAGTGACCTGGTAAAATTATTTCACCTCTTTTGTGCCTCAGTTTCCCCATCTATAAAATGAGTGTGATGACATTCATCATATAAAGCACTTTCAGAGCTATGGATGAATAGTGTTATATATGTATTTTACATTGCCTTTGCTGCTCTTGAAATCACAACAGCCATAGCCAGCTTATAAAAAATATACAATATTTCCCATTACACCAACTAATAGCCTTCTATTTTGACCTCTACTTCTATTTAAAAAAGAAGCCCCCAATCTCCTATTATATTTCCACTCCACTTCAGCCCAGCCCCTGCACCAGGTTATGCTTGTTCTCAGTATGAATGGGATTGTAAGCTCCTTGGTTGAGGGGACCCTTCTTTATATCTTGCAGCAGGGTGGTGCAGGGCCCTTGTGGCTCCTGCCCCTGCACTTAGACACCTGGGCTACGTCTAGACTGGCATGATTTTCCGGAAATGCTTTTAACGGAAAAGTTTTCCGTTAAAAGCATTTTCAGAACAGAGTGTCTAGATTGGCACAGACGCTTTTCCACAAAAGCACTTTTTGCAGAAAAGTGTCCGTGGCCAATCTAGATGCGCTTCTCTGCAAAAAAGCCCCGATTGCCATTTTCGCGATCGGGGCTTTTTTGCAGAAAACAAATCTGAGCTGTATACACTGGCCCTTTTGCGCAAAAGCTTTGCGCAAAAGGGACTTTTGCCCGAACGGGAGCAGCATAGTATTTCCGCAAGAAGCACTGATTTCTTACATGAGATCGTCGGTGTTCTTGTGGAAATTCAAGCGGCCAGTGTAGACAGCTGGCAAGTTTTTCCGGAAAAGTGGCTGATTTTCTGGGAAAAACTGGCCAGTCTAGACACAGCCCAGGTGGCTCAATAACCACTGGTCCAGTTTATTTACAGGCTGTGCTCCCATTACCTTTTCCCAATACACAGCTTGGGTTCTACTGTCTGCACCCCAGAGGGCAGCACTATCACCCTGCTTACATTCACTCACTGTCCCCCTCTAGGCTGGTATGTGGAGCTGGAGAATGAAGAAGGGGTACAGCAGGTAGATAATGAAGATGGAAGGGTGAGGAAGAAGAGAAGAGTGGCTAGTCCCATAGATAAAGGGGAAGAGTTGATGGAGACAACACCAATAATGAGCATTAGGAGGATACAGGATGGGTTAAAGAGGATTACAAGGGAAAACAGGAATGGAAAGGACTTGCAGCCAGAGGAAGCTAGAGATAGACCAGAGAATTGCACTGTCACTAGGAAAAGGCAGGTCTACGTGATTGGGGACTCCTTATTGAGAAGAATAGACAGGCCTGTAACCAGAGCTGATCCAGAGAATAGAAGGGTGTGCTGTCTGCCAGGTGCTAAGATACGAGATGTGGAACTGAGGTTGAAGAGGATTATTAAGGGAGCAGGAAGGAATCCATTGATCATCCTTCATGTAGGAACAAACGGCTAGATTCTCACTGGAACTAATTAAGGGAGACTATGCTAGGCAGGGGAGGACACTCAAGGAAATTGAGGCTCAGGTGATCTTTAGTGGGATTCTGCCTGTTCCTAGAGAAGGGCAACTAAGATGTGACAGGATGATGATGATCAATAGATGGCTCAGGCAGTGGTGCTATAAGGAGGGCTTTGGGATGTATGGTCACTGGGCGGCATTTATGGACAGAGGACTGTTCTCTCGGGATGGACTTCACCTAAGTAGGGAGGGAAATAGACTTCTAGGATGGAGGCTCGCTCAACTGATTAAGAGAGCTTTAAACTAGGAATTTGGGGGAGACGGTTGGGAGATGCCCAGGTAATCTCTACACCAGATTTTAACACTGAGAGGGAGGAAAATGAAGTACAAAAGGATATAGCTGGAAGTAGGAGAATGAACATGAGGAAGGGTAGGGTGGATACTAGTCTAATAGGTCATATTGGAGGTACAACGTCCGGGCCAAATTGAGTAAAGAATGTGAATGAGGCCAAACAGCAAAAATTAAGATGTTTGTACACCAATGCGAGGAGCCTAGGTAACAAAAAGGAGGAACTAGAGCTATTGGTCCAGGAAGTGAAACCAGATATTACAGGAATAACAGAAACATGGTGGAATACTAGGCATGACTGGAATACAGGTATTGAAGGGTACGTGCTGTTTAGGAAAGACAGAAATAAGGGTAAAGGTGGTGGAGTCACATTGTATATCAAAGATGAGGTAGATTGTAAAGAAATAAAAAGTGATGGAATGGAGAAGACAGAGTCTTTTTGGGCAAAAATCACATTGGGAAAGAAAACTATCAGATCCTCCCCTGGGATAGTGCTTGGGGTGTGTTATAGACCACTAGAATCCAATTTGGATATGGATAGAGACCTCTTTAATGTTTTTAATGAAGTAAATACTCATGGAAACTGTGTAATCATGGGAGATTTCAACTTTCCAGATATAGACTGGAGAACAAGTGCTAGTAATAATAATAGGGCTCAGATTTTCCTAGATGTGATAGCTGATGAATTCCTGCATCAAGTAGTTGCTGAACCAACAAGGGGGGATGCTATTTTAGATTTGGTTTTGGTGAGTAGTGAGGACCTCATAGATGAAATGGTTGTAGGGGACAACCTTGGCTCGAGTGATCATGAGCTAATTCAGTTCAAATTAAATGGAAGGATAAACAAATAAATCTGAGACTAGGGTTTTTGATTTCAAAAGGGCTAACTTTAGTAAATTAAGGAAATTAGTTAGGGAAGTTGATTGGACTAAAGAAATTATGGACCTTAAAGTGGAGGAGGCCTGGAATTATTTTAAGTTAAAGTTGCAGAAGCTGTTAGAAGCTTGTATCCCTAGAAAAGGGAAAAAATTTATAGGCAGGTGTGTTAGACCAAGCTGGATGAGCAAGCATCTCAGAGAGGTGATTAAGAAAAAGCAGAAAGCATATAAGGAGTGGAAAATGGGAGGGATCAGTAAAGAAAGCTACCTTATTGAGGTTAGAGCATGTAGGGATAAAGTGAGAAAGGCTAAAAGTCAGGTAGAGTTGGACCTTGCAAAGGGAATTAAAACCAATAGTAAAAGGTTTTATAGCCATATAAATAGGAAAAAAACAAAAAAAGAAGAAGTAGGACCGCTAATTACTAAGGATGGAGTGGAGGTTAAGGATAATCTAGGAATGGCCCAATATTTGAACAAATACTTTGCTTCAGTCTTTAATGAGGCTAATGAAGAGCTTAGGGATAATGGTAACTTAACAAATGGGACTAAGGATGTGGAGGTAGATATTACCATATCCGAGGTAAAAGCCAAACTTGAACAGCTTAATGGGAGTAAATCGGGGGGCCCAGATAATCTTCATCCAAGAATATTGAACGAACTGGCACATGAACTTGCAAGTCCATTAGCAAAATTTTTTAATAAATCTCTAAACTCAGGGGTTGTACCATTTGACTGGAGAATTGCTAATATAGTTCCGATTTTTAAGAAAGGGAAAAAAAGCGACCCGGGTAACTATAGGCCTGTTAGTTTGACATCTGTAGTATGTAAGATCCTGGAAAAAATTTTGAAGGAGAAAGTAGTTAGAGACATTGAGGCTAATGGCAATTGGGACAAATTACAACATGGTTTTACAAAAGGTAGATCGTGCCAAACCAACCTGATCTCCTTTTTTGAGAAAGTAACAGATGTTTTAGATGAAGGAAATGCAGTGGATCTAATCTACCTCGACTTTAGTAAGGCATCTGATACAGTACCACATGGGGAATTATTGGTTAAATTGGAAAAGATAGGGATTAATATGAAAGTTGAGAGGTGGATAAGCAACTGGTTAAAGGGGAGACTACAGCGGGTCATATCGAAAGGTGAACTGTCAGGTTGGAGGAAGGTTACTAGCGGAGTTCCTCAGGGATCAGTTTTGGGGCCAATTTTATTTAATCTTTTTATCGCTGATCTTGGCACCAAAAGTGGAAGTGTCCTAATAAAATTTGCGGATGACACAAAGTTGGGAGCTCTTGCCAATTCAGAAAAGGATCGGGATATCATACAGGAAGATCTGGATGATCTTGTAAATTGGAGTGATAACAATAGGATGAAATTTAATAGTGAGAAGTGTAAGGTTATGCATTTAGAGATTAATAACAAGAATTTTAGTTATAAGCTGGGGACACATCAGTTGGAAGTAACGGAGGAGGAGAAGGACCTCGGAGTCCTGGTTGATTATAAAATGACTATGAGCCGCCATTGTGACATGGCCGTGAAAAGGCTAATACGATCTTGGGATGTATTAGGCGAGGTATTTCCAGTAGGGATAAGGAGGTGTTAGTGCCGTTATACAAGGCATTGGTGAGACCCCATTTGGAATACTGTGTGCAGTTCTGGTCTCCCATGTTTAAGAAGGATGAATTCAAACTGGAACAGGTACAAAGAAGGGCCACTAGGATGATCCAAGGAATGGAAAACCTGTCTTATGAAAGGAGACTCAAGGAGCTTGGCTTGTTTACTTTAACCAAAAGAAGGCTGAGTGGGGACATGATTGCACTCTTTAAATATATTAGAGGGATAAATACCAGGGAGGGAGAGGAATTATTTAAGTTTAATACCAATGTGGATACTAGAACAAATGGATATAAACTGGCTAGTAGGAAGTTTAGACTTGAGATTAGATGAAGGTTTCTAACCATTAGAGGAGTGAGGTTCTGGAACGGCCTTCCAAGGGAAGTAGTGGGGGCAAAAGATCTATCTGGCTTCAAGATTAAACTAGCTGGGTTTATGAAGGGGATGGTTTGATGAGATAACATGATCTTGGTAACTAATTGACCATTCATTATCAGTGGGAATAGGTCAATGGAGGGATGATAGGAGTTACTATAGAGAACTTTCTGGGTGTCTGGCTGGTGAGTCTTGCCCACATGCTCAGGGTTTAGCTGATCGCCATATTTGGGGTCGGGAAGGAATTTTCCTCCAGGGTAGATTGGCAGAGGCCCTGGAGGTTTTTCGCCTTCCTCTGTAGCATGGGCACGGATCACAGCTGGAGGATTCTCTGCATCTTGGGGTCTTCAAAGTATTTGAAGGCTTCAATATCTGAGATATAAGTGAGAGGATTATTCTGGGGGGGGGGGGGGGGGGGGTGAGATTCTGTGGCCTGCACTGTGCAGGGGGTCAGACTAGATGATCATAATGGTCCCTTCTGACCTTAAAGTCTATGAGTCTATGAGCCTTCCTCCCTGCCTTTTATACAGCCCCAGGCTAATTGGGAAGATAGATGTTTCCCATTCTCCATTAGTCACAGGTTTTCTTTGGCCAGTTCCCATTTGCTTCCCTTCATGGGAGATGATTTGACAGAGGAATAAGTCAGCGTCTCTTGCCCAGTGCACTGTCACATGTCTGCAAAGCTCCTTCCCACCAATGGTGCTATATAAATGAGAGCACAGATCTTCACTTCTATCTGCTCCCAGAGCTGACTTGAAAAAAAAACCAAACTACTTTACCAGCATCATCTTGCAGGCCGAGGTGTTGTAAATAAAAATATAGCACAGTGTTCCCTGAAATGTCCCTATGACGGGGCAGAGCCACCCCACACTGAAGCACAGGGAATTCTCCTGGCCCAGCTGGCAGAGCGGGCCCCACAACCCTGCTGGGCATGCTCAAGAGGGAGACTGAGGATAAAATCCGGAGGAGCCAGCCAGTCAGGACTGACCGCCAGAGGGGAAGGAGCTCAGTCTGGAGCTCCTGAACAGCCCCTGCCACAGCCACAGCCACCCCGGGAGCAGCCCCAGCAACCACAGCTGCAGCAGCTCCCGTCAGAGCCTCAGCAGTCACAGCAGTTCCCGCCGCAGCAACTCCTGCTGCAGCCACAGTGACAGCACCGGTCTGGGAGGTCGTCGGACTGGGACTGACCCACTGAGCAATATGCAGAGGATGAAGCAGTGCACTGGTAGTGGTAGGAAGTAGCCCAGGGCGGAGGATTGTCCTCCGGAAGCTCAGAGTATTCCAGCAGGCATCACCCGCCGAACAGGCAGTGGAGTTAGCCACTGCCAACAGGGCCCTGGGCTGGGACCTGGTGGAGTGGGAGGGCCCGGGTCCCCCTACATCCCCACCCCACCTCAATCTAGATCCCTAGATTTTGGGGGAAGCTCACCAGTGAACTAGGACAGAAGGCTGCCTACACCCTGAGAGAGGGGAGTGTGTTGGTGACTAGGCTTGAAGGCTGTATATACCCCAGGAGGGGGAACTGCACTTTGGAATGGGCCGTAAGGCCATATATACCCTAAAAGAGGGGCGTTAATGATAGACTGAGGTTGGACCCACAAAAAGGGAGCCCTAGTCCAGATGTTAGGGATGTCTGGACCATTGAGGTGTGGGTGACCCTTTGACAGTCACATTCAGTTAAGCTTGTTTGAGCCCTTCTTGGTGACCTGCTTGGGATGGTGGCCAAGATTTTCCAAAGTGACCCATGATTTTGGGTGTTCAACTTGAGACACTTTAAAAGGGCCTGATGCTCAGAGAGGGTGCTTAGCATTTTCTGAAACTCAGGCTCTTTTAAGATGCCTTGAGTTGGACATGAAAAATCACTAGCGTTCTTAGCCTTTCCTTTTCCTTTTCATGGACCAAGTGGAATGTGGGCACAGCCAATATGCAGAGAGTCTACTATTTCAGCACAGGTCATACCATGTTCCCGGTTGCACAGATGCCAATATTATGTAGGGTTTCTCATCTTTCCCTTTACTAAGCCATGTTGGTTTGGATCAGGCGTGTGTGTGAGGGGGGAGACATTAATTCTTTGTTTCAGATCATGCTGAGTTCAAGCCTGTTCTGCTGGTTATGAATTTCAATGCAGTTTGGTTTTAAATAATTTAAATGAGATTTGTCCATTGTCAGATGGAGAGTTGAAGATCACATTTGTATAATCTTTCCAGACTGCTTCCAGGCATATTCTTCTCCACCTGGTACATCAGCATGCCACTGATTGCAGTCAGCCATTCTTTCCTGACTGGTTGGTTTGCACCAGTGGGAGCCAGCAGTGTTCTGTGTAAGACAGGGCTGTCTGTGCTGAGAGAAGGAGAATGACTGGCTCAGGCACACTGTCTCCTGGAGAACCAAGCTAAGAGCATGTAGAGTGGAGCCTTTGTCTGGCTCACCCTAAAGTTGTGTCTCTTGACTCAGTTAAATGGCCCACAAGGAAGGACCAGTTGAGGGTGAGATTAACTGACCAAAGCAGAGAGGGAGGAGAACAGTCTGGTGTTTTGTATTGGGAATGTTAACCAGTACTTGCAAACTTACATGCATAAAGTTAGGCACCTACATTACCAACCAAGCGCCTACCCAACAGTTTCATTTCCAGGCATGCCAAGTATCCATAATGGCTGCAGAAAGTCAGTAGATGCGGCCAGGTGCCCAGCACCCCTGAAAACCTGGCCAAGAATGTAGGTGCCTTACTTCCCATCATGGCCTTCCCAAGTGACTAGTGATTTTGGAAGTCTTCCTCTTACCATGGCCCTTATTCCCAGGGGTGGTGATTCAGTAACTTCACTAGCCATTTTGGAAAATGTGGCCTCATTCTTCAGGCACAGCTGTGTCTGAAGCCAGTTGAAGCTGCAGGTGCTCAACACTGTCAGAAATGTTGGCCTGGGTTGAGTGATAAAAGTGGTTAAGCAGGCCCCGCTTTACCTTGTTTGAGGCTCTCCGCTGTGCTGCAAAGAGGAGCTCCTAGCAGTGGATTCACTATAAAGCAGAGTATCTACTGGGGCTTGGGGACAGATGGGTTTGTAGAGCCAGACTGGGTGGCAATGTTTGCTGCAGCCCCTTCCTCCTCCTGCCCTCAAGGCCCCTACCAGTGACTTGGAAAGTTGAGTCACTGTTGTGCTAAGAGGTCACCTTCTATGCTGGTGACTGAGCATGGTGAAGTCAGCATATCTCAGGGGTGGGCAATACTTTTTGATGGGGGCCACTTCAAGATTTTGGTAAGTGGTTGAGGGCCGCACTCTTCCATTATATTAATACAGGAGGTGTGGGGGTGTGAGACGGAGGTTGGGTGCAGAAGGGAGCTTGGGGTAAGGGATTAGGGTGTGGGATCTGGGAGGGAGTTTGGGTGAAGGAGGAGATTGTGACCTGAGACAGTGGACTTGAATGCAAGAGCGGGTGCAGGGCTTGGGAGGGGGTTGTAACCTGGGGAAGGAGTGCAAGAGCAGGTGCAGGGATTTGGGTTTTGACCATGGACAGCAGATTGGGGTGTAAGATCTGGGGGGGGTTGTGACCTTAGGAGGGGAAGCAGTGTCTGGGAAGATGTATGGGGGCTGGAGCAGGGTGCAGAAGGTTTGGGTTACATGGGATAGGGATACAGGAGGGGGGAAGAGGGTTGGGGTGCCAGAGGCAGGCTATGGCTGGGAGACTTTACCTGTGAAGCTCCCAGCCAGCAGCCCAGCAGGCTCCTTAGCCAGAGTCCCTGCCTTCCACACCCCTGTACTTGCTCACAGCAACTACAGGGGCCATGTTTGCTGCTGTGAACTGAATGCTGTGAGCCTGGGGGATGAGGGGTGAGGACACTTCACTTGCTGCCTGTCAAGAAAACAGGTAGCTGCCATTGGCTGGAAACCAGCCAATGGGTGCCACTGGGGGCGGGAACAGTGTGAGAAGCCTCTCACCCCCTCTCCCGGGCTCTCAGAGACACACATGGCTCTGCAGCTGGCTTTACTGAGTGCCAAGTGGAGGCAGGGCAGGCAGGGAGCAGACTGAAGCTCTTGCAGGCTGGATCCAGTGGCTTGATGGGCCGGATCTGGTCCGCAGACCATATTTTGCCCAGCCCTGGTCTATCTGCACCGCTCTCATAGGCTTGTGTTGTTTTCCTTTCATCCTCTCCCCCTGACCTCCTTGCTCCTGCAGGACCATATTCTGGTGCTCTATCAACCAGATTCCAGCAGCAATCCCTCCTCAACGACATCCTCCACACCCTCCTCGCCGGCCCCTCCGTTACCGCCCAGCACAACCCCACCATCTCCCCTCCACCCCTCCCTGCAGTGCACACAGCAGCAGAAGCAGTTCAAATTGCCAGGTACCTCACTGCATGCAGGTTGTGAAGGTCTTTGTTAAAGAGTGATTTATTCAATCAGTCACGCAAAACTTACTGAGTACCCTGTCCATGAGGGAGTTCATTCCCAGGACTGGGCAGGGATATGTTCTCAGGGCAGAAAGCCAAGCTTCCCCCCTCTCCCCATTATGGAATGCTGTGGCTGCTTCTATGATCCAAGTATGTTGTTGAAAAACTTGTAAAGGGTTCAGAAAAGAGCGGCAGGACCAATTCAAGGTCTGGGAAACTTGCCTGATGGAGAGAGATTGACAAAGCTCCATCTGTTTATTCAAGAGAAGGTTAAAGAGGTATCTTGATCTTAATCTACAAGGGGAAGAGATGTCCAATAGCAACGGGCTCTGTAATCTAGCAAAAACTATAACAAGAACCAATGGCTGAGTGGAAGCTAGATAAATCCAGGCTAGAAATACAGGGGGCGGGTGGATTTGCAGCAAGAGTAATTCAGCACCAGAACAACTGACCAAGGGACATGGTGGCTTCGCTGTTGCTTCCAATTTTTAAATCCAGTCTGGGTGTCTTCTAGTAAAGATGCCCTAGCTCAGCCAGAAGTTGTGGGCTTTGTGACAGGAGTGACTGGGAAAGGGCCTCTGGCCTGTATAACACAGGAAGTCAGACTAGATCTCCATAGTCCTTGCTGGTCTGACTCATCTTGTCCCCGTGCAGTTCCCACTGCTGGGTTTCTTTGACATTCACTGGCCCTGCAGTCCACTGGGAGGATTTGCATGCACTCAGATCTGGTGAATGGTTCCCAAGTGGAGGGTGGTATCCTCAGCTGAACTCCACAATCTGCAAGCGTGGTCAGAGGGAACACTGGCTTTCTCAGACAGCACCCCCCACCTCACAGTGCTTCAGCACTGTGAAGGACCAGGGGTTGAGTGGGGATGGGGATTAGAGGTATCCTCCCTAAACCAGCTTTCCCCATTTGAGATGACAATGTGACTACACAGTTGATCTTTCATAACAGTTCCCCTCCTGTAAGGAGGAACAGACACTGAACACCCTCCTCACCTCAACTAGCCTATTTCAACACCTCTAGGAGTAGGAATTTACTCCAGGCCCATTCATTCTCTGGGCAGGCAGTCCGCTCTCCATAGCCCAGGCAATACTCATCCACTCTGGTGATGCTGCCAGTTAGTGCCCATTTGTTCTTGGTAGCTCATGTATCATAAAAACCCATTAGGCAGGATCAACATCTGTTTTCTTGTTGAAGACCTTTAAACAGCCACCCACTGGTCACCTCTCTCACCTAGGGTATGTCTAGACTACATGCCTCTGGCGACAGAGGCATGTAGATTAGGCTACCCAACATAGGCAAAGAAGCGGGGATTTAAATAATCGCCGCTTCATTAAAATAAACATGGCTGCTGTGCTGACGATCAGCTGATCCGGCACAGCACGGTACAGTCAGCTAGGGAAGCCTTTGCCGACCGATCCCTTATGCCTTGTTTCAAACGAGGCATAAGGGATTGGTCGGCAAAGGCTTGCCCAGCCAACTGATCTGCGTCTAGACTACCGTGCTGTGCCAGATCAGCTGATCGTCAGCACAGCAGCCATGTTTATTTTAATGAAGTGGAGATTATTTAAATCCCGGCTTCTTTGCCTATGCCGGGTAGCCTAATCTACATGCCTCTGTTGCCAGAGGCATGTAGTCTAGACATACCCTTACTGTCAACCAGGACTGGACTCAGACCTGTGGCCCAGCAGCATGGCCAATGGCTTCGGAGACACAATGGTAATTTTACTTTGTGGCATGGGTGCTTAGCCTGAGGGTCACCACCTGGATACCAAGGGTCATACCCACCTCATTATCATTATGGAAGCAAGATAATATTGATGTTGTGAAGGCCAAGCCTATAACAGGGTTAAAAAAAAGAGTAGATAAGTTCATGGAGGTTGGGTCCATCAATGGTTATTAGCCAGGATGGGTAGGAATGGTGTCCCAAGCCTCTCTTTGCCAGAAGCTGGGAAGGGGGGAAGGGATAGGGGATGGATCACTTGGTGGTGATTGCCTGTTCTGTTCATTCCATCTGGCTACCTGTCATTGTCCAATGTCAGAAGACAGGTGTCAGGGCTGTTCCCCACTCTGGCATTCCAAGTGCAGTAGGTGGGGGCCTGCAAAAGACCTTAAATACTCTTGCCTTTATAAGCTTCTGCTTAAGAGCTCCCCAAGGTGACAGATCCCCTGACCTTGGGAAGTAGATGCCACCACCAAATGAAACAAAAGAAACCCCTTTCTTCTTGAACCCAGGAAGAAAGCACTTGGACTTCTTCCAGAGGGGTATCCCAAGTTTCTTTACCTCAAGAGAGCTTGGAAAAAAGAGAAAACAAGCTGCAGTCTCTGGTAGCTGACCTCTCAGTCTTAGGCATGCATACACACAGAGAAGTTTAACCAAACCAAAACAAAGAAAAATACCCTGATTACAACTAAATACACATTTTCCCTTATTTACTCATGAACCCTTGGTGGCTCAGTCCACTTCCATGCCCCTGAATCCCTTGGAGGCATGGTAGTCCTGCCTGGGTTTAAATCGTTCTAGGTACGTCTACACTGCAGTGTTTTTCTGGAATAACGATTGTTATTCTGGAAAAATAATACTTGCATCCACACTGCAATTGTGTTATTTCGACAAAGTCTAAATAATGGAGGGCTTTTTCTGAAGGCAGCAAACCTCATTCTACAAGGAATAAGCCTTTTTCTGAAAACTTTTTCTGAAAAAGGCTTGTGTGGACACGGGAAGAGGGAGTTCTTTCGAAAAAAGAGGCCTCCAGTAAATAACACAGGTGCCCTGCTGGCCACTCTGTCCACACTCATCACAACTCTATAGTTCCTGTCTCCCAGCAGCTCTCAAAGCTGCAGACACCAGGGACAGGGCTCATAGCAGGAAGCAGGCCTTGGGAACTGCCACGCACAGCGCGACTGCCACTACCTGATGTGTGGGCACCCATGTCCCAGCCACAAGTCCCCCAAGAACCTACTGGCCCTCCCAGGGAGCATGCACAGGGCTCCCGGGAACCTGCCAGGGGCTGGAAAAGGCATGTGCCGTCCTGGTCTGGGGCAGAGATCCTGGCCCTCTTGGAGGTATGGGGAGAGGAGAAAAACTTCCAGGATCCCCGCTCCAGACAGCGCAACATCAATATATATATGGCCAGATGGCCGAGATCCTGGCCACGAGGAGCCACCACAGGAGTCTTGAGCAGGTCTGGAGCAAAGTTAAAGAGCTCCGGCAGGGCTACGCCAGGGTGACGGAGCACAGCTCTCACTCAGGGGTAGTACCCCACTCCTGCCCCTACTGTGAAGAACTGCACTGCATCCTGGGGGGCAGTGCAGCCCGTTCCCCACACCTGCTGGTGGATTCGAGGCTGGAGATGCCTGTTGTCGCCCGGCCAGAGGTCCCAGCCCATGAGGAGGAGGAGAAGGATGAGGAGCTGGAGGAGGAGGAAGAAACGGCGAGCACTGTCACCCTGGAGCCGGTACCCCAGGACCTGGATGTCTCCCAGGAATCCTGCAAGGCCAGGGAGGGATCATCAGGTGAGTGCTCTTAGTTTTTCACACACACAGGGCGGGGATGGTGGGTGCTGAGGGGCTGTGGTGCTATCGTCACTCAGTCTTCTTGGCCTGGCCCTCGCGCTGCAGTCCCTGCATGTGGCTCCTGCTCACAGGCTCTGGGGAGGCCGGCCACACTTCTGACCCCTGGGAGACAGGGAGGCCCTCCCACCAGCAGCCACCGCTGGAAGGAGGCAGCGGACAAGGGCACACGTAGGCCCACACACAGACTCTGGAGTGCCGCACACAGGCATGTTTGCATGCTTGAGGCACCACCTGCTCCTGGGGACAGCGTTACCAGGTGCAGGTGTGTGTGTGGCCCTGATGGAAACCCAGGCAGCTCAAGGCCCCTCGCCCAGCCATTTGGCTCCCAGTGTGGCTGGCCATTTCCCTTGCCTGCTTGTCCGGGGGGGCGTGGGGGGGGGGGGTGGGGGTGGGGGTGGGAAGCATGGTCCCCTGGGGACCTCTGGGCCCCTGTAAGGCAGGCCCCCCCTGTCCAGCCCACACATGGCCTTGCTCCCGGGACATCACCTTCCTCTGCCCTGAGAACTGTTGCTCTCAGCTTGCTGATGAGGGCAAGGCCTCAGGGCCAGTGTCTCCAGGGGTGTCTGACCACCTCTCTTTATTCTCTCCAGCTGGTCCAGCCATGACTGTGGGGTGATTGACACCAGCCGAGCCAGCCACCCGACCTCGGGGCGCTGCAGGCACCAGAGGGTCCAGGAGGACCTGATGAGGGAGCACGTGTCCGTCCTCCAGGACATGCAGCAGACGCTGGCCCAGAAGGTCTAGGCCGATGCACAGCGGCGGTCCCAGATGTAGGCTGAGCTGCTGCAGCAGGGCTGTAACATGTGTCTGACTGTCCGGGAGATGATGGCCTACCTGGCACCAGTCCCTGCCCCTGCCCCCACTCCCCCTCCCATACCTGACCCCACTCCAGCCCCCGGCCCTCCTGCCTATCCCCCTGTTCTCCCAGCCCCGCCCCCGCCCCCACCCCCCCAAGGTCACTGAGGTCCCTGGACATGAGGTGGAACAAGCACCCAAACCGCATGTCACTCTCAGCCCCAGCTCCAAGGTTCTCAGCCCCCATCTGTCCTCCCCAGTTACTTTTACCCCATATAAAAACCAAAGAGGAAACAGTTGTTTTTATTTTGTCTGCAGAGAAGGGGAGTTGTAGGGGGGAAGGGAGAGGTCGTTGTGGGAAAGGCAGAGCGGGGCAAGGCACAAGCCCCTAGGTGGGAGGCCCTGGGCAGAGTTACTGTGGTCATAGAATCATAGAATACTAGAACTGGAAGGGATCTCGAGAGGTCATCGAGTCCAGTCCCCTGCCCTCACAGCAGGACCCAGCACTATCTAGATCAGGGCTGGCATTACCATGAGGCGAACTGAGGCAACTGCCTCAGGTGCCAGACTGTGAGGGGGGAGCCACTAGGACCCAGAGTGTAGAAAATTGTGTCTGCTGCTGGTGCAGATGTATTCTCTCTGCTCTAGATGCACAGAGGAGTAGAACAGGAAGAAGGCAGTATTGAGACCTTTCAAAGTTTTGGCCCAAGCGAGGTGGCATGGGCGCATCATCTGACCTCCCCACCTCAGGTGCCAAAACGTTGTGGGCCAGCCCTGGTCTAGACCATCCCTGATAGACATTTCTCTAACCTACTCTTAAATATCTCCAGAGATGGGGATTCCACAACCTCCCTGGGCAACTTATTCCAGTGTTTGACCACCCTGACAGTTAGGAACTTTTTCCTAATGTCCAACCTCAACCTTCCTTGCTGCAGTTTAAGCCCATTGCTTCTTGTTCTATCCTCAGAGGCCAAGATGAACAAGTTTTCTCCCTCCTCCTTATGCCACCCTTTTAGATACCTGAACACTGCTATCATGTCCCCCCTCAATTTTCTCTTTTTTAAACTAAACAAACCCAATTCCTTCAGTCTTCCCTCATAGGTCATGTTCTCTAGACCTTTCATCATTCTCATTGCTCTTCTCTGGACCCTCTCCAATTTCTCCACATCTTTCTTGAAATGTGGTGCCCAGAACTGGACACAATACTCCAACTGAGGCCTAACCAGCGCAGAGTAGAGCGGAAGAATGACTTCTCGTGTCTTGCTCACAGCACACCTGTTAATACATCCCAGAATCATGTTGGCTTTCTTTGAAACAGCATCACACTGCTGACTCATATTCAGCTTGTGGTCCACTATAACCCCTAGATCCCTTTCTGCCGGACTCCTTCCTAGACAGTCGCTTCCCATTCTGTATGTATGAAACTGATTGTTCCTTCCGAAGTGGAGCACTTTGTATTTGTCCTTATTCAACTTCATCCTATTTACCTCAGACCATTTCTCCAATTCATCCAGGTCATTTTGAATTATGACCCTATCCTCCAGATTAGTCGCAACCCCTCCCAGCTTGGTATCATCTGCAAAGTTAATAAGCGTCCTTTCTATACCAATATCTAAATCGTTGATGAAGATATTGAACAGAGCCGGTCCCAAAACAGACCCCTGCGGAACCCCACTTGTTATACCTTTCCAACAGGATTGTGAACCATTAATAACTACTCCCTGAGTACAGTTATGCAGCCAGTTATGCACCAACCTTATAGTAGCCCCATCTAAGTTGTATTTGCCTAGTTTATTGATAATATCATGCGAGACCGTATCAAATGCCTTACTAAAGTCTAGGTATCCCACATCCACCACTTCTCCATTATCCACAAGACTCATTATCCTATCAAAGAAAGCTATCAGATTGGTTTGACATGATTTGTTCTTTACAAATCCATGCTGGCTGTTCCCTATCACCTTATTATCTTCCAAGTGTTTGCAGATGAATTCCTTAATTACTTGCTCCATTATTTTTCTTGGCATAGAAGTTAAACTAACTGGTTTGTAGTTTCCTGGGTTGTTCTTATTTCCCTTTTTATAGATGGGCACTGTATTTGCCCTTTTCCAGTCTTCTGGAATCTCTCCTGTCTTCCATGATTTTCCAAAGATGATAGCTAGAGGCTCAGATACCTCCTCTATCTCGTTGAGTATTCTCCTTAATACTCCTTGGCTGTGTCTCCACTGCACCCCCTTTCCGGAAAAGGGATGCAGATTAGACACATCGGAATAGCAAAATACGCGGGGGATTAAAATATCCCCCACGGCATTTGCATTAACATGGCTGCCGCTTTTTTCCGGCTTGGGGATAAGCCGGAGAAAAGCGCCAGTCTAGACGTGATTCTCCGGAAAATAAGCCCTTTTCCGGAGGATCTATTATTCCTACTTTTATACACACTGCAGCATGGCAGTGTGGGGTCATTGCATGCCCAGAGGCAGCTCCGGCTCCATGGCAGGGTGTGCTGGGGAGTCCTGAAGCAGGGCGAACAGAGCACACAGTGCAAATGCTTTGCTGTCCCTCTGGGTATGTCTACACTACCCTCCTAGTTCGAACTAGCGGGGTAATGTAGGCATACCGCACTTGCAAATGAAGCCCGGGATTTGAATTTCCCGGGCTTCATTTGCATAAGCAGGGAGCCACCATTTTTAAAACCCCGCTGGTTCGAACCCCGTGCAGCGCGGCTACACGGGGCTCGAACTAGGTAGTTCGGACTAGGCTTCCTATTCCGAACTACCGGTACACCTCGTGGAACGAGGAACTGTTTATATAAGGGCTGTTGAGGGGTGTATACCCCCTGGCTACGTCTACATTGGCAAGATTTTGCACCAATACTTTTAACGCAAGAGTTTTTGCGTTAAAGTATTTGTGCAAGAGAGCATCTACACTGGCATGTGCTTTTGCGCAAGAGCATCCGTTGCAGTGTAGACGCTCTCTTGTGCAAGAAAGCTCCAATGGCCATTTTAGCCATAGGGCTTTCTTCCGCAAGAAATTCATGTTGCCTGTCTACACTGGCCTCTTGCACAAGAACAGTTGCAAAAGAGGGCTTTTTCCTGAGCGTGAGCATCATAGTTCTTGTGCAAGAAGCCCTGATTTCACACATTAGAACGTCAGTGTTCTTGCGCAAGAACTCCCCGCCAGTGTAGACAGGCAGCATGTTTTTGTGCAAAAGCGGGTGCTTGGGCCAGAAGAAATCTGATGAGGTTCAACAAGGACAAGTGCAGAGTCCTGCACTTGGGATGGAAGAATCCCAAGCATTGGTACAGGCTGGGGACTGACTGGCTAAGTAGCAGTTCTGCAGAAAAGGACCTGGGGGTTACAGTGGATGAGAAGCTGGATAGGAGTCAACAGGGCGCCCTTGTAGCCAAGAAGGCTAATGGCATATTAGGTTGCATTAAGAGGAGCATTGCCAGCAGATCTAGAGAAGTGATTATTCCCCTTTATTCGACTCTGGTGAGGCCGCATCTGGAGTATTGTGTCCAGTTCTGGGCCCCCCACTACAAAAAGGATGTGGATACATTGGAGAGGGTCCAGCGGAGGGCAACCAAAATGATTAGGGGGCTGGAGCACATGACCTACGAGGAGAGACTGAGGGATTTGGGTCTGTTTGGGACTAGGTAGTTCGAATTAAAGCTCCTAATTCGAACTACCGTTACTCTTCCTGCAATGAGGAGTAACAGTAGTTTGAATTAGGAACTTTAATTCGAGCTACCTAGTCCGTGCCGTGTGTAGCCGCGGGCAGGTAGTTCGAACTACGGGGCATTTAAAAATGGCGGCGCCCGGGAACATGCAAATGAAGCCCGGGATATTTAAATCCTGGGCTTCATTTGCAAGTTCGAATGCCTACATTAGCCTCCCTAGTTCGAACTAGGGTGGCAGTGTAGACATACCCCATGTGATTAACTGGTGGAGCTCTGCAAGTGCCCAGAGGTGCTAGTGTTTCATGCCTTATCCATTCACACCTCATTCACTCAACAGGACAATCAAGCCAGCGTTTCTCAAACTGTGGGGCAACTTACAGGGAGGGGTCGCAGCTGGATCCGTTTTTTTTATGCAAAAATTTGTCTCTCACTGGCATCTCAGTTGCCAGGTGTCCGGTTTTCACCCAGACCCCTGCCACATCTGCCGCAGAGTCTAGTGAAGGGGGGGCAGGAGGGGGCAGTTGCCAGGCGCCGCGCAAGGGGGGCGCCAGGCTGGATGGGAGCAGAATGCGCACTGCTCTGGTCCACATGACCAGCAGAGACTGGCAGCTGGCCACGTGACGCCTCCCCTACAAGCTGCGATCTGAGGCAGCCAGGCCGGGTGGCAGGAGCAGCCACTTTCAAAGTAAGATTGTTCCTCCATGCCTGGATCTGCGGGGGGGGGGGGGGATGGGGGAGATTTGATTGGAGCGGGGCTCCCGACACTGAGGATGCCTGCCTCAGGGGGAGGAGGGAGCGCACTGGCTCTGAGGCAGGGGTGAGCATTGGGATGGAGGGACTGGGGGGTCATGGCTCAGGGGGAGGGGTGGGTGCATTGGCGGTTAGTGTGCAGTCCGAAACTGGACAAAGTGGTGCAACTTTTGCTTAACAGCTTTGGCTCCCCCCCCCCCTTTTTTTTTGCTTAACAACTGTGGAGCAGTGAGTGTGGTGGGTCACACAAATTCATTTAGCATTTTAGGGGGTCGCGATATCACAAAGTTTGAGAACCCCTGAATTAAGCAAAAGGGGGTACAAAGTCTACAAGATACAAGGTTTCTATGTAAAAAGACTTAATACAAAGTTTCTGTGTTCTATATGAAAGTATAAAAAGTTTCTATATAAAAGGACTTAATACAAAGCTAAAGACTTATTACAATGCTAAAGACTTGATACAAAGTTAAAATAAAAAATTAAATGAGAAAATGATTAATATAGAGATTAATGAGATGTATCTACACGGTGCAGGAGTAGGCTGGGGGTAGGGTGTGTGGCAAAGCGGGAGGGTGCAGGAGCAGGCTGGGGATATGGGGTTTTGGTGGGGGGTATGTCTAGACTACAGAGTTTTGTCGGAAAAACAGCCGTTTTTTCCGACAAAACCTGCATTACGTCCACGCTGCAAGCGCGTTCTTCTGAAAGTACATCGAAAAACCAGAGGGGTTTTTCCAATGTTGGTAATCCTCTTTCTACGAGGAAGAAGCCTTTTTCCGAAAGAGCTCTTTCGCAAACAGGCGTGTGTGGACAGGGAGGAGGGGGCGTTTTCAGAAGAAGCGGTCTCCAGGAAATAACACAGGTGTCCTGGTGGCCACTCTGTCCAAATTAATCAGGACTCTATATTTCCTGTCTCCTGGCCTCTCTTAAAGCTGCAGGCACCCTGGACAAGCCTGGCAGGAAGCCGGCCTGAGAGCAGCACCTCACCACACGGCTTTCCCTGCCACAGGCCTTGCCAGCCATGGAAGAGCCTCAAGCCCCCCGTGTCCCCCTGGCCCTTGCAGGGAGCAGCCGCAGGGGTCCCAGGACCCACCCAGGGGGACCAAGAGGAGGGCACCCTCCTGGTCTGGAGTGGAGATCCTGTCCCTCCTCAAGCTGTGGGGTGAGGAGAAGACGTTGCAAGATCTCCGCTCCAAGCGCTGAAATGCAGAAATATTAGAGTGCATGGCCAAGTCCCTGATGGAGCGCGGACACCCACCCCAGACCTTGGAACAGGTCTGGAGTAAGGTTAAAGAGCTCCGTCAGGGACATCTCTGGGCCAGAGAGCGCAGCTCGCGCTCAGGGGCAGGATCCCATACCTGCCCCTATTACCAGGAGCTGCACCAAATCCTGGGGGGCAGGGAAATGTCTTCTCTACCCATCGTCGTTGACTCCGGCCTCGAGACCCCCATCGTCGCCCAGCCGGAGGTCATGGTGGAGGAGGAGCAGGAGGACCAAGGCCAGCCAGAGGAGAAGGAGGAGGAGACAGAGACCGTCACCCTGTCCCTGGAGCTAGTGCCAGTGAGCCAGGACATCTCCCAGGCCTCGTCAGACGCCGGGGAGGGATCTCCAGGTGTGTGCTCTCAGTTTGTCACAGACACAGGGCGGGAGAGGCGGGCGCACAGGGGGTGGGGTGCGAGCGTCACTCAGGCTGCTCACACTGGACATTGTGCTGTGGTCCGCGCACGTGCAACCACATGCACCGTTAGTGTGCAGCACGTGGACGCAGCCCCTGAGCACAAGTGGGATCCTGCTGCCAGGCTATGGGGAGGCCACACACGTCTGGCCAGGGGCGGGGGGCCCTCACAGCACCTGCCATGGCTGGAAGCAGGCTAGCCACAAGGGTGCAGACACGACCTCAGACACACCGAGGAGTGACGCACGCAGCACGCGACCATGCCTGCACATGCGAGGCACTACTTGCTCCCATGGACAGCGCTGCAACCCGCAGTTGTGTGTGGGGACCCCAGGGAAGGCCAGGCTGCTCCTGGCTCCTCTGCTGCCCATGGGGGGATCCCACTGGGGCCGGACATTTCCCTTACCTGCTTGTCCATGGGCTGGGGGGGGGGGGGGGGGGGGAGTGGGCAGCATGGTCCCCTGGGCACCTTGGGGCCCCTGTGAGGCTGGGCCTGCTGTGCAGGCCACACATGGCCTTGCTCCCAGGACATCCCCCTTCTCTGCAATGAGGACCGTTGGTTGCTGCTCACGGAGGAGGGCATGTTCTCAGGGACAGTATCTTCATAGATGACTGACCACCTCTCCCTCTTTATGTTCTCCACAGCCAGACCAGCCATGCCAGCTGCCACGAGGACGCTGTCCTGCACGAGGACGCTGAGTGGTGGAACCATGCATGGGACCAGCTCATGTAGTGGTGTGATACCATGTCTGCTATCATGTCACGCATGATAGCACAACTGCTTGCTGTCACTCCTCCTGGCTTCCACCCTCCTGCCCCCCTGCTATGCCCATTCCCCCTGCGCCTGCCTCCCATGTGATGCCTCTGCTCCCTCCCCAGGTGATGCCCATGCCCCCTCCCCCTGCCATCCCTGACCCCGCTCCAGCCCCTCCTCCTGCCCACCCCTCTGTGGTCCCCTGACCCACACAACCCCAACAAGGTCCCTGCAGCTGAAGTGGTACATCTAGCCAGCCCCAACGCCACTCCCAGCCCCCTCCACATTATGAGCCCCCTGCCCACTTGTGTGTAATAAAAGATAAATGCAGTTCATTTTGTTGGAAACCAAACAGGTGTTTTTATTGAGAGGTCAGGGAAGGGGCAAAGGGAGGGGTTGTGGTGGTGAAGGGATAGGGCAGCAAGCCAGAGGCCCCTGTTGGGGAGGCCCTGGGCAGAGTTACTGGTGTCTGAGAGAACCTCTCCCTCAGGGCCTCCCCGATAGGCCGGGGTGCGCAATGGGCCTGGCAGATGACAGCTGCTCGAACGCTCGCCCCTCACAGCCAGTGTCTGCCCCCCACCTTGGGAGGAAGGCCTCCCGCTTCCTCTCCACAATGTTGTGGAGGATACAACATGCTGCAATCAGCTCGGGGATGTTGTGCTCCCCCACGTCGAGGCGGGTCAGCAGGCACCGGAAACCTCCCTTGAGGTGGCCAAAGGCGCATCTGGGCCCAGTTCAGGCGGGTCTTAAATTGGTCCCTGCTGGGGTCCAGGTGGCCGGTATAGGGTTTCATAAGCCAAGGCATGAGGGGGTAGGCTGTGTCCCCCACGATGCACAGTGGCATCTGCACGGCCCCAACTGCAAAATCACAGCGGGCGGAGAATGTGCCTGCCTCCAACTTCCCACACAGGCTGGAATTACGACACATGTGGGCATCATGTGCCCTGCCCGACCACATGACAAAAATGTCCGTGAATTGTCCACAGTGGTCAACCAGGGCCTGCAGCTCCATAGAAAAGTAGCCCTTCCTATTAATGTACTGGGCTGCTTGATGCTCTGGTACTCGGATGGGGATGTGGGTCTCATCTATGGCTCCAGTGCCGTTGGGGAACCCCAGGGCAGCAAATCTAGCCATGATTGGAGTCCAGGTCTCCCAGACGGATGACCCTCCGCAGCAGCACACACAACACAGAAAATGAGGGAGGGAGTGACTGAGCCCTTGGGAGGTGCCTGTCCCCCTCCCATCCCCTCCCCCCTCAAAAACCCCAGGAGCCACCTCCCCAGCAGCAGGGCTGTGTGAGGGTAGGACGACACAACCCCCCAGGGGTAGGACTTCCCCTCCACCCCCCATAGCGCCTTACCTCCATGAGGAGGGCCCCCGACGGTGGACTTCCCCACGCCGAACTGGTTGCCCACCAACTGGTAACTGTCAGGGGTGGCGCGTGTCCAGAGGGCAATGGCACCCCGCTTCTCTAGGGAGATGGCAGGCTGCAGGTGGGTGTCGTGTCTCTGGAGGGCAGGAGCGAGCCAGGCACCTAGCTCCAAAAAGGCGGCCTTCTGCATGCAGAAGTTTTGGAGCCACTGCTGGTCGTCCCACCCCTCCATGACCAGCCGGTCCCACCAGTCAGAACTGGTGTCGAGCCTCCAAAAACGCCTCTGCACTGTGGGGTGCAGTTGCCAGAGTGGAGCTCCCACACCCATGGAGAGGGTCCCCAGAATGAGTGTGGGGTTGAGCTCGATCAGGATGAGGAAGGCAGCTGGCAGAAAGTGCTGCAAAAACTGCAGCATGACCGTGTGGGGCTATTGCATGCCATGAGGCAGCTCCGGCTCCATGGCACAAGGGAAAAAGCCGAGGCGTCCAAGAAGAACGGGGCAACCACAGCAGGCACTGCGAGAGCTTTGCTGTCCCTCGAAGAGGTAGCAAGCAGAGAACTGGCTGTCCAGGGGGGTCCCTTTAAGCGCGCATCTCTGCAAGGCTCTGGCACCTGCACTCAGAAGCAATTGGTGACCTAAAGCCCTGGCTGAAGTGGTTCCGGGTGGCCTTTTGTGAAAGAAAGCATCCAGACTGATTGGACACTCCCTCGCATAATAGTGCATCACTTTTTTGATGCGCTTGTGTGTGTGGATGCTCTTTCGGAAGATGTTTTTTCAGAAGATCTCTTCCGAGAAAAGCTTCTTCCGAAAGAAGCCCGCAGTCTAGACATAGCCTGGGACTGGCTAAAGAGATCCAGTGTCCAAGAGGAGCATGGCAGGTTGAGTTTTCATTCACTTTTAGCTTTTGCTCCTCTCCACAGTGACAGCTCCTTCTTCCCACCAGAGCCCACAGGTCTAGGACTCTGAGAGCTTCTTAGAAAAATGCCTCTGCAGCTTTCATCTTCAGTATGAGCTCCTCCCGTTCTCTGACAAGTTGGTACAGGATGCTTTTAGTCTCTCCTGGGAGATGTGAGAATTCCTCCATACTGTCTGCCTGAAGGAGAGATTTCCACACATGTGTTTTCAATTGTATTTGTTTTAATGAGATGAATTTTGTTTACAGTGAAAATAACAACAACAAAAAAGTCAATGGCAGCAGCTTCTTGTCGGAGGCATATGGACATTAGAGCCACCAGCTTGCAGGGGTGGCACAGATGCCTGTAATGTTAGTTATCTCCACTGAATCATCCAAGTTCCTTGCAACGAGTTAGACAAACTGGCATTTACACAGCATGAACTCTGGATTGCCACTCTCCGAGGCAGTCCCTCCTCACTTCCCCTGCACAGATGGAAGAGACCAAGTCAGGTAAGATCAAACTCCTAAAGCTGAGGCAACTCAGATGAGGGGCGCTTTCTTCTTAACGTGTTTTGTTAAGCAGCCTCACTCTGAGTGAAATGACACCGCGTAGTGTTATGTCAACTTTCTTCAGAAGCTTTAGACAAGGTTAGGAGGCTTGAAATGCAGCTGTTTCTTCCCAGGAATCCAAGAAAAGACCACTTTGATCTCATCTCAGAGGACACTAGTTCTCCTCACACTCTAAATAGTGGTCTCGGGAGTTAATAGGGAGGTGCTGAGCTAGATCCTTAGCTGGTGTAAATCATAGTTGTATTGGTTACAGTGGAATGCTGCAGATTTACCCCAGCTGTGCATCTGGACATATGGGTTAAATTCAGCCCTTAGTGTAAATGGGTTCAGATGGAGTAGAGCTATGCACAGCTCCACTGTGGCTTAAGTCTGTCTTAGCTCCAGGCACCTCTGGTTTGTACTGCAGGAGAGCCCCACGAGTGTGGATGCCTACAAGGGCCATCTACAGGGCATATTTTATTAGTGTAAAACATTTTTCCTTGTGTACACCTGTGGTCCTGTCACTTATGGTCTTTGAGGAGTCCTTTCGTAATAAATCAGGGGTCTGTTCTGATGTCCTGATGCCAAATTCCTCTGTATAATTATATTTGGGTTCCCTGAGTATCCTCTATCACAGGGGTGGCCGTGTTAGTCTTAATATTCATAAACAACAAGAATTCCTGTGGCACCTTAGAATCACAGAATACTAGGACTGGAAGGGACCTCGAGATGTCATCGAGTCCAGTCCCCTGCCCTCATAGCAGGACCAAATACTGTCTAGAGCATCCCTGATAGACATTTATCTAACCTACTCTTCAATATCTCCACAGATGGGGATTCCACAACCTCCCGGGGCAATTTATTCCTGTGTTCAACTACCCCGACAGTTAGGAACTTTTTCCTAATGTCCAACCTAAACCTCCCTTGCTGCAGTTTAAGCCCATTGCTTCTTGTTCTAGCCTCAGAGGCCAAGTTTTCTCCCTCCTCCCTGTGACACCCTTTTAGATACCTGAACACTGCTATCATGTCCCCCCTCAATCTTCTCTTTTCTAAACTAAACAAACCCAATTCTTTCAGCCTTTCTTCATAGGTCATGTTCTCTAGACCTTTCATCATTCTTGTTGCTCTTCTCTGGACCCTCTCCAATTTCTCCACATCTTTCTTGAAATGTGGTGCCCAGAACTGGACACAATACTCCAACTGAAGCCTAACCAGCGCAGAGTAGAGCAGAAGAATGACTTCTTGTGTCTTGCTCACAGCACTCCTGTTAATACATCCCAGAATCATGTTTGCTTTCTTTGAAACAGCATCACACTGCTGACTCAGCTTGTGGTCCACTATAACCCCTAGATCCCTTTCTGCCGTACTCCTTCCCAGACCGTCGCTTCCCATTCTGTATGTATGAAACTGATTGTTCCTTCCGAAGTGGAGCACTTTGCAGTTGTCCTTATTAAACTTCATCCTGTTTACCTCAGACCATTTCTCCAATTTGTCAAGGCCATCTTGAATTATTATCCTATCAAAGAAAGCTATCAGATTGGTTTGACATGATTTGTTCTTTACAAATCCATGCTGGCTGTTCCCTATCATCTTGCCACTTTCCAAGTGTTTACAGATGATTTCCTTAATTACTTGCTCCATTATCTTCCCTGGCACAGAAGTTAAACTGACTGGTCTGTAGTTTCCTGGGTTGTTCTTGTTTCCCTTTTATAGATGGGCACTAGATTTGCCCTTTTCCAGTCTTCTGGAATCTCTCCTGTCTCCCATGATTTTCCAAAGATGATAGCTAGAGGCTCAGATACCTCCTCTATCAGCTCCTCGAGTATTCTAGGATGCATTTCATCAGGCCCTGGTGACTTGCAGGCATCTCACTTTTCTAGGTGATTTTTGACTTGGTCTTTTTTTTATTTTACCTTCTAAAACTACCCCCTGCCCACTGGCATTCACTATGTTAGGCATTCCTTCAGACTTCTCGGTGAAGACCGAAACAAAGAAGTCATTGAGCATCTCTGCCATTTCCAAGTTTCCTGTTACTGTTTCTCCCGCGTCACTGACCAGTGGGCCTACCCTCTCCTTGGTCTTCCTCTTGCTTCTAATGTATTTATAAAAAGTCTTCTTGTTTCCCTTTATTCCCGTAGCTAGTTTGAGCTCATTCTGTGCCTTTGCCTTTCTAATCTTGCCCCTGCATTCCTGTGCTGTTTGCCTATATTCATCCTTTGTAATTTGTCCTACTTTCCATTTTTATAAGACTCCTTTTTTATTTTTAGATCATGCAAGATCTTGTGGTTAAACCAAGGCGGTCTTTTGCCATATTTTCTATGCAGCGGAATAGCTTGCTTTTGGGCCCTTAACAATGTCCCTTTGAAAAACTGCCAACTCTCCTCAGTTGTTTTTCCTCTCAGTCTCAATTCCCATGGGACCTTACCTATCAGCTCTCTGAGCTTACCAAAATCTGCCTTCCTGAAATCCATTGTCTCTATTTTGCTGCTCTCCCTTCTACCCTTCCTTAGAACTGTGAACTCTATGGCTGTGTCTAAACTACATGGCTCCATCGATGGAGCCATGTAGATTAGGCTGATCGACAAAGGGAAATGAAGCTGCGATTTAAATAATCGCGGCTTCATTTAAATGTAAATGGCTGCCGCGCTGAGCTGACAAACAGCTGATGAGCTGTTTGTCAGCTCAGCGCGCTAGTCTGGACGTTCCCGCGCCGACCTGAAAGCCCTTTATCGACATCCCCGTTATGCCTCGTGGGATGAGGTTTACCGGGGAGGTCGATAAAGGGCTTTCATGTCGGCAGGGGAGCGTCCAGACTGCCCCAATCTGCCAACAAACAGCTGATTGGCAGAGTGGGGCAGCCATTTAAATTTAAATGAAGCCACGATTATTTAATTCACGGCTTCATTTCCCTTTGCTGAACAAACAAATCTACATGGCTCCATCGACGGAGCCATGTAGTTTAGACATACCCTATGATTTCATGATCACTTTCACCCAAGCTGCCTTCCACTTTCAAATTCTCAACCAGTTCCTCCCTATTTGTTAGGATCAAATCTAGAACAGCTTCCCCCCGGTAGCTTTTTCAACCTTCTGAAATAAAAAGTTGTCTCCAATGCAGTCCAAGAACTTATTGGATAGTCTGTGCCCCGCAGTGTTATTTTCCCCCAACATATATCTGGATAGTTGAAGTCCCCCATCACCACCAAATCTTGGGCTTTGGATGATTTTGTTAGTTGTTTAAAGAAAGCCTCCTCCACTTCTTCCACCTGGGTAGGTGGCCTGTAGTAGGCTCCTAGCATGACATCACCTTTGTTTTTAATCCCTTTTAGCCTAACCCAGAGACGCTCAACACTTCCGTCTCCTATGTCCGTCTCCACCTCACTCCAAGTGTGTTCATTTCTAATGTATAAGGCAACACCTCCTCCCTTTTCCCCCTGTTTATCCTTCCTGAGCAAGCTGTACCCTTCCACACAAACATTCCAATCACGTGTATTATCCCACCAAGTTTCTGTGATGCCAACAATGTCATAATTGTACTTATTTATTATCACTTCCAGTTCTTCCTGCTTATTACCCATACTTCTCGCATTTGTGTATAGGCATCTAAGATCCTGATTTGACCTTGCCTCCCAGTTTTGCCCTGACCCTCCTTTCTCTCTGCCATTGTAGCCCACACTCCCTCCCATTTCCGACCCATCTCCCAGGCCTCCATGTTCTCCACTTACCTGTGGGCTTTGCTCACCTGTCCCCGTCTAACCTAGTTTAAAGCCCTCCTCACTAGGTTAGCCATTCTGTGTCCAAATAGGGTCTTCCCCCTCCTCGAAAGGTGGATGCCATCCCTGCTTAGCAGTCCTTCCTGGAATAGCATCCCATGGTCGAGGAAGCCAAAGCCCTCCTGGCGACACCATCTTCGCAGCCAGGCATTCACCTCCAGGATGCACCTCTCTGTGCCTGGGCCCCTACCTTCAACAGGAAGGATCCAAGGGTATGTCTACACTACCACCCTAGTTCGAACTAGGGTGGTTAATGTAGGCAACCGGAGTTGCAAATGAAGCCCGGGATTTGAATTTCCCGGGCTTCATTTGCATCTTGCCGGGCGCCGCCATTTTTAAATGTCCGCTAGTGCGGACTCCGTGCCCGCGGCTACACACGGCACGAACTAGGTACTTTGGACTAGGCTTCCTATTCCGAACTACCGTTACTCCTCGTGAAACGGACATTTAAAAATGGCGGCGCCCGGCAAGATGCAAATGAAGCCCGGGAAATTCAAATCCCGGGCTTCATTTGCAACTCCGGTTGCCTACATTAACCACCCTAGTTCGAACTAGGGTGGTAGTGTAGACATACCCCAAGAGAATACCACCTGCGCTCCAAACTCCTTCACCTGTACCCCCAGAGCCCTGGAGTCACTCTTGATCTGCTCAGTGTCACACTTCGCGGTATCATTTGTGCCCACATGGATGAGTAGCAGTCAGAGGGCCGGATAATCCTCGACAATGCCTCCGTAACATCTCAGATATGGGCCCCCAGCAGACAGCATACCTCCAGAGATGAAATGTCAGGGCGACAGATGGGTGCCTCTGTCCCCCTCAGAAGAGAGTCTCCGACCACCACTACCCTCCATTACCTATTCGCAGTGGTGGCAGCCTTGGGGGTACGGGGCTTCTCCTCCTCCAGTGTAGGGGGTTGTGACCACCTCGGGGTGCAATCACTGCCTCCCGCCCGGGAGGGGGATTCAGCAACCCCCGTCGATGGCCCCCGGCCTGTTGGTCCCGGAATTTAGTCGGTATTGGCGTCTTTGGGCGCGATTATCCCACTCGGCCGAGTCCGGGGGGGGGGGGATCTGCGAACCCAGGGGTCGCCTGCCCCCTTCTGCGGGGCTTCTCCCCGCGGTCTCCGCTGGAGGTTCCCCCTCGCCGGCGTTGGAGCAACTTTCACCCCTGACGATAGCGGGGAGGGAGGAGGGGGACCCGAGCCCACCCTCTCCACCAGGTCCCAGCCCGGGGCCCTAAGCACAGGAGTCCGCTTGCTCCCTGTGCGGTGGACGTGGGATGCCTTCCCGAAACGCGTCCACCCACGGGCGCCAAGAGGGCCCTGCCCCGGGCTGCTTCCTCCCCCCTACGGACCCCGTTGCCCTGCCCATGGGGTCCCCATGGCCTACCGTGGTTCGGCCGCTCGGTGCGGGAGGAGTCCGTCCTCGGGTCCAGGTCTGGCGGCAGCGGGTGTCTTCGACCCCCCGGCTCCGAGGGTCCCCATCGGGGCTCCGGGCTTCCTGGAGGTGGTGCTGCCCCTCCCCGAGCCCCCCGCTCTTCGGGAGCCAGCCTCCACGACCGTCCTCCCCTTCCTTGCCAGCGGGCCCTTTTTAAACGGCCCGCCGGAGGTGACGTGCAACCGGCGTGCCCTCCCCCTAGCGTCGGCGTGTGCGCTCCTGCCGCACACTGCCCCGCCCTCGACAGGCATGAGCCGCCTGACGGGCTGGCCGCGGCTCAGCTTTGCAGCCGCGGAGGGAGTCTCCGCAGCCAACGTCCGCCGCGCGCTGGCTCCCCCCAGCTGGGCGCCGCGGCGGAGGATCCCGCCTCTCCCTGTCCCCCTTCGGGCTCCTCAGTGCGGGCCGCTCTCGGCTCGTCACACCCCCCCCCCCCCTTAAAGTGGACATGGGCACTTCTTCCCCGGGCTCATACACCCTTGAGAAGAAGTCGGCGTACTGGTTTTTGGCCCCTGCCCGGTACACTACCTCGAACCGATAGGGTTGCAATGTCATGTATCACCACATAAGGCGAGGGTTGGTATTTTTCATGGAATTGAGCCAGACAAGGGGGGCGTGGTCGGTGATCAATTTAAATTTATTGCCCCATAAATAGTACCTCAGTACTTCTATCACCCACTTGACGGCCAGGGCTTCTTTTTCGATAGTCGCATAGTTCCTCTTGCGTGGCAGGAGTTTTCGGCTTAGGTACAGCACCGGGTGCTCCTCTCCCCGTTGTTCCTGTGCTAATACCGCTCCTAAACCGCACTCGGAGGCATCTGTATACAAGAGACAGTTTTTCAAAATTGGGCTGGGCTAGGATCGGGGCCTGGGTCAGCTTCCGCTTTAGCTCTTGAAAGGCTTGTTAGGCCCAGGGGGTCCACTGCACTCTAGTGGGTTTCGTGCTCCGTGTCAGTTCGGTCAGAGGTTCCGCGATTGTTGTGAAATTCGGGACAAACCTCCTATAATACCCGGCTAGGCCCAGAAATTGGCGGACCTGCCGCTTTGTTGTGGGCTTGGGGTAATCCCACAAGGCTCCTACCTTATCCATTAACGGTTTCAACTTGCCTGCTCCTACCGTGTACCCCAAGTACGACACTTCTTTCTGAGTGATGTAGCATTTTGGGGGGTTGGCCGTCAGGCCCGCCTCCTGCAATGATCGGAGCACCGCCTCCAGCTGGGCGAGGTGTTCTTGCCATGTTAGGCTATAAATAATAATGTCGTCAATGTACGCAGCGGCATACTGGTTGTGGGGAGTTAATACTTGGTCCATTACCTGTTGGAAGGTGGCCGCCGCTCCGTGCAGACCAAATGGCATCCTCCGAAACTGGTAGAGCCCGAAGGGCATCGCAAATGCCATTTTTTCCCCCAATCGGCGGGGTCCAGGGGGATCTGCCAGTATCCCTTCGACAGGTCGAGTGTGGATATATACCGGGCTCTTCCGAGACGCTCCAACAACTCGTCCACTCGGGGTATCAGGTAAGCATCAGATTGTGAGACGGCGTTCACCCGGTGGAAGTCAATGCAGAACCGCGTCGTCCCATCGCTCTTAGGGACGAGTACGATAGGATTCCGCCAGTCGCTCTGCGACTCCTCAATAACTCCCCATTGTAGCATCTGGTAGATCTCCTGCCGGACGGTCTCCCATACCTTCCGCAGCAAGAGTCGATGAGGTTCTCGGACGACTCGTCCTGCCTCTGTGATGATACGGTGCTTTCCGATCCTCGCCTGTCCCGGGATGGCTGTCAAGACGTGTCAGAACTTCCGGAGCAAAGCCTCCACTTGCCGCCGTTGATCCTCCCTTAGGTCGTCTCCCACTGCTACGGTGCCCTCCGTCACGCAGACCTCCCGTGAGGGCCCTAAGTTGTCTTCTGTCCGAGCCTGGAGGGCCAGGAGGAACCCCTCGCGAGCCACCCATTTCTTAAGGAGATTGACGTGGAATATTTGGGTGTCTCGCCGGTGTCCGGAGAGTCGAACCTCAGTCGACATCCCCCACCCTGCGGATTATTTCATAGGGCCCTTGCCACTTGGCCAGGAGTTTGGACTCCTTCGTGGGAAGAAGTAGCAGGACTCGGTCTCCAGGTTCGAACTGGCGCATCTGGGTTGTTCGGTTGTAGTAGTGTGCCTGACGGGTCTATGCCTTCAAAAAAAAAAAATTCAGCTTTGCATAGCCCCCCCTAGTCGCCGGAGCTTCTCCCGGAGCTGTAACATATACTGGACCGTACTCTGGCACGTTGTCGCCTGTGCCTCCCAATCCTCCCTCAGGATGTCCAGTATCCCCCGGGGCTGACGCCCATACAACAACTCAAAGGGGGAGTATTCCGTGGAGGCCTGGGGCACCTCACAAATTGCGAATAAGAGTGCTGGCAATAGGTGGTCCCATTCCCGGGGGTCGTCCTGTACCACTCGTCTTAGCATGTCCTTGAGGGTACAGTTAAACCTCTCGACTAACCCGTCCGTTTGCGGGTGGTACACCGAGGTCTGCAAAGTCTTTATTTTGAGGAGCATGCACAACTCCTTCAGCAGTCGGGATGTGACGTTGGTGCCCTGATCCGTCAGGATCGCCTTTGGAAAGCCGACTCGGGCAAACTCCTCCAATAACTCGTTTGCAAGGGTCGGGGCCCGCGTGTTCTGCAAGGGGATGGCCTCGGGGTATCGGGTAGTGTAATCAATCACTACCATAATGAACCAGTGCCCTCTCCGGGATGGTTCGAGGGGGCCCACTAAATCCAGCGCAATCCTTTCGAAGGGCACTCCGACCACTGGCAAGGGTACCAGGGGGGCCTGGGGAACCCCTGCCAAGGAGACCCTTTGACAATCGGGACATGATGCGCAAAAATCACGCACCGCCCAATAGACCCCTGGCCAATAAAATCATTGTATAACCCGGGCCAGCCTCTTTTTCCCGCCCCAAGTGGCCCGCCCAAGGGTTGGCATGGGCTAGTTCTAGCACCTCCCTTCGGTGGCTTTGGGGAACCACTAACTGGCGTTTATCTCCCTTGCCCTCGGGGGTACTTATCACCTGGTACAGGCACCCCTCGTGTACCTGGAAGCAGGGTCCTTGTTCCCTCCGGCCGACCGCGTCTTTTCCAGGGCTGGGGGCCTCGGCTTGTTCCCAAGCAAACTTCAGCGTGGAATCCTCTCGTTTTTCAACGAAGTCCCTGGGGTCTCCTGGACCAGTCACTATTGTTGGGCCTGTTCCTGGGTTTCTCGATGGCCATGGTCCCCCGCCGTCTGAACCCAAGGCGTCGGGGTGAATGTAGCCTTCCACCTCCTAGAGTGTAGCCCCCTTTTTCCCGTCTCTCCAGGGGGTTCCTCGCCTGGAATAACTGGTGGAACCCCGGCCAGTCGCATCCCAGCACTACAGGGCAAGGTAGTACTGGTGCTTTGCCCACCCGCCATCGTCTGCTCAGCCGCCTGTCCTAGAGGTGGGCCCATACCATCAGGTAGGCCCTGACATCCCCATGGACGCACTTCATCCAGACCACCTCGCCTGTGGTCGGGGCCCGTGGGAGCAGGTCCTCTCACCAGCGTGAGGGCTGATCCCGAATCCACCAGGGCCTGCACTGCCCACCCTTCCAGCCACAGGGTGACCGTCGACCGTGATCCCCACGGAGCCCAGGGTGGCAGGGTCTGGCTTAGGGTGCAGTCCATCAGCGGGCAGTCCCTTTTGAAGTGGCCTTCCTAACCACACTGGAAACAGGCGTTGCGGGACGGGCCCTTCCTGCCTTCTTCAATCCTGTCCTCCGCCCCCCCCCCCCCCCCTTTGTCCTCTTCCGGACCTCTCTGCCCCCGTCTGGGCCAAACCGGGGCTAGGGGTGGGCGTCGTCCCTTGGAGCCCTCCGTCTGTGCCCCCCCCCCTTTTTCCTGGTGGTTCACCCTCCCGTCGGGCTGGGGCCTCACTCCCGAGCATACCTGGTGGCTTCTCCCGGTGGCTATTCCCATCCCCGCTCTCCACTGCGAGGTGGGCCTCGGCGAGGGTAATGGCTTCGGCCACTGTGGTGGGCTGATGCCGCCGCACCAAACCTTGGGCCTCCCGAGGGTTGGCGTGGACGAACTGCTCCAACACGACGGCCTCGGCCACCTGAGCCCCCGTCCGCTGCTCCGGCTCCAACCGCCTCCAAGCCCAATCGCAGAGCCGCTGGGCAAAAGCTCGGGGTCGCTCTCCTCACTGGAATCGTTCTTGACAAAAGCGCTGGCGGTAGGTCTCGGGCGTGACCCCCAGTTGGTCAAGGATCGCCTCCTTAACTTTGAAATAGTGCAGCGCGTCCTTGGCTGACAGGCCCCGGTAGGCCATCTGCGCGGACCCGGTTAAATATGGAGCAAGCAACGTGGCCCAATGTTCCTCAGGCCATCGCATGGCCGTGGCTACCCTCTCGAAAGATGTGAGGTACGCCTCCAGGTCATCCTCCGGCCCCATCTTCATGAGCTGTACGTGCAGGGAGCCCAACCCCTTCCCCCCCCCCCGTCGTCCTCTTCTGTCCAACCGGGGCTCGGGGGCCCTGCGGCCTAGAGCCACTTCTCATGTTGCACCGCCAACTCCTGGACCAGCTGCTGCTGCTGGTCCTGAAACTGGGAGGCCAGCTGTTGCAGCATTTGTGCTTGCTGCTGCTGCTGCCGTCTCTGGGTTTTGCTCACCCAGTCCAATAACTGTTTCGGATCCATTTTTCCTGACGGGGTTAAAACGGATTATCCTCCATCCCCCGCGGCCTAAAGGCCGTCTTCTTACCCTCTCCCTCGTGGGTTCAAGCCCGTATTCGCCACCACGTGTGACCGCCTTGGGGTGCGATCACCCCCTCCCACCTGGGAGGGGGGGTTCAGCAACCCCCGTCGACGGCCCCCGGCCTGTTGGTCCCGGAGTTTAGTTGGTATTGGCATCTTTGGGCACGATCACCCCGCTCGGCCGAGTCCGGGGGGGGGGGATCTGCGAACCCAGGGGTCGCCTGCCCCCTTCTGCGGGGCTTCTCCCCGCGGTCTCCGCTGGAGGTTCCCCCTCGCTGGCGTTGGAGCAACTTTCACCCCTGACGATAGCGGGGAGGGAGGAGGGGGACCCGAGCCCACCCTCTCCACCAGGTCCCAGCCCGGGGCCCTAAGCACAGGAGTCCGCTTGCTCCCTGTGCGGTGGACGTGGGATGCCTTCCCGAAACGCGTCCACCCACGGGCGCCAAGAGGGCCCTGCCCCGGGCTGCTTCCTCCCCCCTACGGACCCCGTTGCCCTGCCCGTGGGGTCCCTGTGGCGTACCGTGGTTTGGCCGCTCGGTGCGGGAGGAGTCCGTCCTCCGTCGTCGGGTCCAGGTCTGGCGGCAGTGGGTGTCTTCGACCCCCCGGCTCCGAGGGTCCCCGTGGGGGCTCCGGGCTTCCTGGAGGTGGTGCTGCCCCTCCTCGAGCCCCCCGCTCTTCGGGAGCCAGCCTCCACGACAGTCCTTTCCTTCCTTGCCAGCGGGCCCTTTTTAAACGGCCCGCCGGAGGTGATGTGCTACCGACGCGCCCTTCCCCCAGCGTCGGCATGCGCGCTCCTGCCGCACACTGCCCCGCCCTCGGCAGGCATGCGCCGCCTGACGGGCTGGCCGCGGCTCGGCTTTGCAGCCATGGAGCGAGTCTCTGTAGCCGACGTCCGCCGCGCGCCGGCTCCCCCCAGCCGGGCGCTGCAGCGGAGGACCCCGCCTCTCCCTGTCCCCCTTCGGGCTCCTCAGTGCGGGCTGCTCTCAGCCCGTCACAGGGGTGATTGCTGATCTCCCGTATAAAGAAGAACATAACGGTTTCCTAGTACCACGGCGGGAGGGTTCGGAGCAGGGGTGGAGCAGTGCCTGCTGCCAGAAGTCATCAGCTGCCACTGTCCTCCCCGAGCAGTCTCCTTCTCCACCAGCGGTGTGTCCACAGTCCTGTGTACCAGGACAGCCACCTCAGCCGTCTCCTCATGAACACGGTCCAGGAATTGCGCATGGATTCGGGTGCTCCTCAACCTAGCCACCTGCTCCTGTAGCTCTCCCACCTGCTGCCTGAGAGATTCCACCAGCAGGCACCTGTCGCATTGGATGACCTCCCCAGCCTGGATATCAGTAAGTGGGAATTGCAAGCCACAGTCCCTGCAAAACCACACCAGGATCTGGGTAGAGGCATCCATGCTCGGGTGCTCTGTCTGGCTACAGGCGCCGGTGGAGGAGACAGAAGCAGTGCTGGCACAGGTGTTGCGGGTCTTCCTGACCATCGTAGGCCTCCCTCTGTCAGACTCCCTCTCAAACTCCCCTGTCTGCAGTTCCTGTCTGCTTGTGCTCCCTGGTCACTCTGCCTCTGGCTTTTAAAGCCTGCTTGCCCAGGCCAGGCCTGCCCCTGATGAGTCACACACAGGGGGGAAGGCTGACCAGGTGCAATCAAGAGAGCAATCAAGGGAACAAAAGGTCAGGCACTCATTCCCAACTGCCACAGCCGCTGAAACTGAAACTGCAGTCACCTGAAATCAGAATCACAATTCAACAAACAAACAAACAGACTTCACACAGTCAAGCAAACTCACTCACACCAAAAGTGAGTACTCTCACCAAGTAGACCTAAACACCTCTAGGGATGGAGATTCCACCCCCTCTGTGAGGGGGTTCACTCACCACCGTAGCGGGGGTCTGCCGTCTGCCTCCGGAATCAGCTCCTTCTGCTGGCAGAGTACCTTCCCTCTGGCGGGGCTTCCCCTCTTTCCTCCAGGCCGTGTCGTCCTCTTCACCACACTGCCCTCCGGCAGTGCCCAAGTCCGTCTCTGAGCCCCCCTTCCGGGGGTCATTGTTTCTCCACTGGGCCGTTATGCAGGCCCTGCAGTCTGGGGGTTTGCTTGGCCAGAGCTCCCCTTGCCTTGCCTTGCCTTGCCTTGCCTTGCCTTGCCTTGCCTTGCCTTGCCTTGCCCTAGCTCCAGGGAGCCTCCTGCTTCTCTAGCAGCCAGGCCCTCACTAACCTTCCTCCTGAGAGCTGCTGCCCAGGTTCTTATATAGCCCCCAGCTGGGCCCTCATCCCCTAATGCAGCCCCAGCTGGGGCTAAACTCCCCAGCCCTGCTTCAGGCTGGGGTTTGCCCTTAAAGGGCCAGTGCAGGGCAAATGCCCTGTCACACACCCTCCTCCTTAAGTATCTCTCCCGGGGGGGGGGGGGGGGCCTTTAGCCACCGGTTGCACCTGCACTGTCAGTCTTTATAGGAGTTCTCCGAGGCGGAGGAGGACCTGGGCCCACCCTCTCTCCAGGTCCCAGCCCAGGACCCTAAGGGTAGGCGTCTGCGACGCGCTGACCGACCGGGGGAGCCATAGCCGCAACTCACCAGTCCCCGGGTCTCCCTGACCCTGTCCTGGGCTCCTTCCTCCACCTTGGTCCGTCTATGTCCGCCGCTTCCCTGCCAGGGGGGCTCACCTCCTCCCGCCGCTCTGGTCTGCTGCGGGGGCCTGCGTGGCTCTACCGGCGTGGGTCCGGGTTTGGGTCCAGCGCCCTGTTGGTCCCATCCACCGGGGTGGGGCCCTCCCTTCTCTTTCCAGGCAGGGAGTCCTCTTTTAAAGCCGACGCCCTTTCCAGGGACGCCAGAGCCTGGGGCCACTCGCGGCCCCACCCTCGGGCGGCTGACTCTGGGGCCGGCAGCGCCTGCGCGGGCGGCCGCCGCCGAACAGGCATGGCAGAGCGGTCCCGATCCTCCGGCGGCTACGCCCCCCAGTGCTTGAGTGCGGGGCACGGGGTTAGTGTCCACTGCCCCGGCCGCCCCGTCACACATCCCCCTCTTGGGTTTCTTGCCTTTCTCCCATCCATGGTATATTCCGGCTCGTCCATTCTTGAGAAAAAGTCCACGTTGTTGTGTTGTCGGCCCGGTCGGTGTGTCACTTCAAACCTGTAAGGTTGTAAGGCCAGATACCATCTTGTTATTCTGGGGTTTGTCTCTCTCATAGACTGCAGCCACTTTGGGGGGGGGGGGGGGGGGCGTGGTCCGTTATTAATTTGAAAGAGTTTCCGAGCAAGTAATACCATAAAGCCTCGATGGCCCATTTTACGGCAAGTGCCTCTTTCTCTATTGTTGCATAGGCCTTTTCCCTCGGGAACAGCTTTCGGCTCAGGTAGAGGATGGGGTGTTCCTCCCCCCCTACCTCCTGGGCCAAGACCGCCCCTAACCCTACTGCTGAGGCGTCTGTCTGTACTATGAACTCCTTCGAGAAGTCCGGTTGTCTTAGTACCGGGGCCCGCATTAATGCTGCTTTTAACTCATTAAATGCTCTTTCTGCCTCTCCCGAGGGTGTTACCCTTTTAGGTTGGTCAGCCCTCGTCAGGTCCGTGAGGGGGGCCGCTATTGTCGCAAATTGGGGAATAAATCTTCTGTAGTACCCTGCCAGGCCTAAGAATTGCTGCACCTGTTTCTTGGTTGTTGGAAACTTATACTCCGCTAGGGCTTTCACTTTATCCAGCAGTGGTCGTAGTTTCCCCCTCCCCACCGTGTACCCTAGGTATGTTACCTCCCGTTGGCCTATATGGCATTTGGTGGGGTTGGCCGTGAGACCCGCGTCCCTTAAGGTTCCTAACACCGCTTGCAGGTGTTGCGTATGGTCCTGCCACATCTGGTTGTAGATGACTATATCGTCGATATAAGCTGCGGCATATTCTCGGTGGTCCTGCAAGATTTTATCCATCAATCTTTGGAATGTCGCCGCAGCCCCATGTAGGCCAAATGGCATTGTCCTGAAGTGGAACAATCCAAACGGGGTTGAAAAGGCAGTTCTCTCTCGAGGTTGGGGTGAGCGGGATCTGCCAGTACCCTTTTGTCAAATCTAGTGTCGAGATGTATCTGGCCTGTCCTAGTCTATCCAGCAACTCATCTACGCGTGGCATGGGGTACGCGTCGAATCTGGATATCGTGTTCACCTTCCGGAAATCCACACAGAATTGGAGCGTCCCATCTGGCTTTGGCACTAGTACGATTGCACTCCTCCAGCCGCTCCGGGATTCCTCAATCACGCCAAGCCGTAACATTTCCTGGCCCTCTTCCCGCACAAGGTTCCACATTTTCCGGGGTAGGTGCCTTAGCGCGTCACAGACCCTTTTCCCTGGGGTTGTCGAGATGTGGTGGTAAATCGCAGATGTTTTCCCGGGTGTTTTCGTGAGCGTGTCGGCGTATTCCTGCGTGATGGCTTTTACCTCTTGACGTTGGGCCACTGTGAGGCAGTCCCCCATCGTTGGGCCTGTGTCATTCTTCATCTCCCCGGCCCAGGGGCCTACCTCCGGCTCCTCTAGCTCTGTCGTGATCAGGAACACTTCGCGGGGCTTCCACTTCTTCAAAAGGTTGACATGGTATACTTGTGATCTTGCCCGCTTATCTATCCGTATTTCGTAGTCCACCGGTCCGACTCTCCGTACGACCTCAAAGGGTCCCTGCCACCGGGCTAACAACTTTGATTCCCTTATTGGCAATAGGAGAAGGACTCTGTCTCCGGCCTCAAACTCCCACATCTTAGCGCCGCGGTTATACGTTAACGCCTGGCGGTCTTGGGCTTGCTGCAAATTTCTTGCCACAAATTCCCTGAGCCGTTTCAGCCACTCTCTCAGCTTGAGGACGTAGTTTACACTCCCTTGGACCCTGGACTCCTGCTCGTCCCATGTCTCCTTCACTAAGTCTAGGATACCTCGTGGTTGTCGTCCGTACAACAATTTGAACGGCGAAAACCCCGTCGAAGTGTGCGGCACCTCTCTGATGGCGAATAGTAGGGCCGGCAGGGCTTTATCCCACTCACGGGGTTCTTCGTCTATGAATCGCCTCAGCATTTCTTTCAGTGTCCGGTTGAATCGTTCCACCACCCCGTCTGTCTGGGGGTGGTAGACAGAAGTCCGCAACATTTTTACTCTTAGAAGCCTGCACAATTCCTGGATCAGGTGGGATGTCACGTTAGTCCCTTGATCCGTCAGGATCTCCTTCGGGATTCCCACCCAGGAGAATATTTTGATTAGCTCCCCGGCTATCGTGGGCGCGGTGGTGTTCCTCAGTGGTACTGCCTCAGGGTAGCGGGTGGCGTAGTCTACCAGGACCATTATATATTGGAACCCCATCGAGGACTTCTCCACTGGTCCTACCAGGTCCAGGCCCACTCTGGCGAAGGGGACGCTTACTACGGGGAGGGGTAGCAGCGGAGCCTTGGGGCATAGTTGTAAACGTGTGCGCTGGCAGGTGGGGCACGAATCACAGAAGCCCCGAACGGCTCGGTATATCCCCGGCCAGAAGAAGCGTTGTATAATTCGTTGTAGGGTCTTCTCCCTGCCCAGATGCCCGGACCAGGGGTTCGCATGGGCCAGCTCCAGTACCTTATGCTGGTAACAGCGTGGTACTAGCAACTGCCAGACCATCCCCAACCCCTCAGTTTCTTGGGCCACACGATCAAGGTATGGGGGGACCGCCTGTAAGTATGCCCCTTGTGGGCTCGGTGTGCCGTCTTCCTCTTCTCCTCGGGTCTGCTCCCAGGCGTGGGCCAGCGTTGGGTCATTTCTTTGCTTGTAGAGGAAGTCGTGCTCGGTGACCCAGTCGGGCTCGATTTCACCGGCCTCCAGCCCTTCCCTCTGGGTTTCCGGGTCGGGTTGGTTCCGTGCCTGTAACATCTGCCAGAAACCTGGCCAATCCCGTCCCAGTACCACTGGGTAGGCGAGCTGAGGTGCCAAGGCTACTTGGCAAATGCCCTCTTCGCCCTCACATTGTAGCTGCACCCATGCGGTGGCATAGGGCCATATGTCTCCATGAATACACCTCACCCACACTGTGGTCCCGGCGGGCTCAGGACTCAGGACCAAATCCTCATAGACCATCATCTGCCCGCAACCCGCGTCCACCAATGCCTGAACCGGGACCCCCTCCACCAGCACTCGGGCGGTTACTGTAGCTCCTCGATTAGGGCAAGAGGACACCCCCAGGGGTACCCCTTGCCCAAAGGAGCAGTCCATAAAGGGGCACTCCCGCTTAAAGTGCCCCTCCTGTCCACACTCATAGCAGCAGTTATGGGAGGACCCCCCCTTCGGCCTGTCCTTCCCCGGGCGTTTCCTCCCGGGTCCCTCCTATCCCGGGGGGGCCTTCCCTCCCGGCCTCGGGCTGCCTCCTCACCCATCCGCGGCCCAGGCCCCAGCAAGCCTCAGTTCCCCGGCCTCCCCTTTCTGGCTCCCCCCGAGTCTCTCTATCCCCTCTTTCCATTCCTCCCGGGGTTTCAGCCGCCATATAATTTTCCATGACTGTGACGGCATCGGCCAGCGTTTGGGGGCAATGACGACGTACCCATTGCTGGGCCCCCGGGGGGAGGATTTGGAGGAACTGTTCCAGTACTACAACGTCCGCCAACTGGGGACTGTCCCGCTTGTCGGGTTCTAGCCATCGCCAGGCCAGTTCCCTTAGCTTCTGGGCCACCGCTCTCGGTCGCGCCCCGTGCGGATATCGCTCGCTTCGGAATCTCTGCCTATAGGTCTCCGGGGTCACGCCTATCTGGTCCAATATTGCCTCTTTAACTTTATAGTATTTTAGGGCGTCCTGGGCTGCCAAGCTCCTATAGGCAAGCTGCGCCAGCCCTGTGAGATAGGGTGCCAGGAGGGTGGCCCAATATTCCTCGGGCCAACGGGCAGCTTGCGCTACCCGCTCGAAAGTGACCAGGTACGCTTCCGGGTCATCCAGAGGCCCCATCTTCGTTAGCCGTATGGGTAACTGCGGGGGGGCCTACCAGTCCCTCGCTTCCCTCTCCCACCGGCCCAACGCTGGCGCCTCGTCCTATTCTGTGTTGCACCCATCTTTCTTGTTGCTGCGTTATTTCCCTAACCAGCTGTCTTTGTTGTTCCTGGCCTTGAGCGGCCAACTGCTGCAACAACTGCACTTGATGTTGCTGCTGTTGTTTTTGTTGCTCAGTGAGCCAATCAAATATCTGGGCGGGGTCCATTGTCCTGGCCGTCCTCCCCTTCACCCCGGGGAGGCGCCTTCCGCCCTTCTTGGGGTTCACCGCCGTTTTGGGCGGGTTGCTCCCCCCCTTTTTTGTGTACCCCCTTTTAGCCTAGGGGTTTCACTCACCACCGTAGCGGGGGTCTGCCGTCTGCCTCCGGAATCAGCTCCTTCTGCTGGCAGAGTACCTTCCCTCTGGCGGGGCTTCCCCTCTTTCCTCCAGGCCGTGTCGTCCTCTTCACCACACTGCCCTCCGGCAGTGCCCAAGTCCGTCTCTGAGCCCCCCTTCCGGGGGTCATTGTTTCTCCACTGGGCCGTTATGCAGGCCCTGCAGTCTGGGGGTTTGCTTGGCCAGAGCTCCCCTAGCCTTGCCTTGCCTTGCCTTGCCTCCCCAACCCTGCCCTGCCCTGCCCTGCCCTGGCTCCAGGGAGCCTCCTGCTTCCCTAGCAGCCAGGCCCTCACTAACCTTCCTCCTGGGAGCCGCCGTCCAGGTTCTTATATAGCCCCCAGCTGGGCCCTCATCCCCTAATGCAGCCCCAGCTGGGGCTAAACTCCCCAGCCCTGCTTCAGGCTGGGGTTTGCCCTTAAAGGGCCAGTGCAGGGCGAACGCCCTGTCACACACCCTCCCTAGGGAACCCATCCCAGTGCTTCCCCACCCGCCTAGTGAAATAGTTTTTCCTAATGTCCAACCTAGACCTCCCCCACTGTAACTTGAGACCATTGCTCCTTGTTCTGCATCCATCACTACTGAGAACAGCCTCTCTTCAGCCTCTTTGGAACCCCCTTCAGGAAGTTGAAGGCTGCTCTCAAATCCCCCCTCACTCTTCGCTTCTGCAGACTAAACAAACCCAAATCCCTCAGTCTCTCCTCGTAGGTCATATGCTCCAGCCCCCTCATCATTTTGGTTTCCCTCCGCTGGACCCTCTCCAATGCGTCCACATCCTTTCTGTAGTGGGGGGCCCGGAACTAGACACAATACTCCAGATGTGGCCTCACCAGTGCCGAATAAAGGGGAACAATCACTTCTCTAGATCTGCTGGCAATGTTCCTCCTAATGCAACCTAATATGCCATTAGCCTTCTTGGCTACAAGGGCGCCCTGTTGACTCATCTCCAGCTTCTCATCCACTGTAACCCCCAGGTCCTTTTCTGCAGAACTGCTACTTAGCCAGTCGGTCCCCAGCCTGTACCAATACTTGGGATTCTTCCTTGTGGAACCTCATCACATTTCTTTTTGCCCAATCCTCTAATCCAGGGGTGGCCAACCCGCCACTCGCGAGCCGCCTGCTGCTCTTCAAAGAAAAAATTCCGGCTCCCGCACCCGCAGCTCTTCAAGGGGCAGCTGTGTGAAAGAGACAGAGCTGCAGCGTCCAGTGCATCTTTCAAAATGGCCGCTATTAAAAAGGCAATGCCAGCGTCTGGACCCAGTATTTTTTTTTTTTGGTAGATCAAACGAGGCAGCCGGGGCTTTCTTTTGGCTCAACAACTTCTTTCCCTCGGCTCTTTGCGCTGTATCCACCACTATTTTGGTTCTTCATCTGTAACGGGTTGGCCACCCCTGCTCTAATTTGTCTAGGTCACTCTGGACCCTATCCCTGCCCTCCAATGTATCTACCTCTCCCCCTAGCTTAGTGTCATCCGCAAACTTGCTGAGGGTGCAATCCATCCCCTCATCCAGGTCATTAATGAAGATGTTGAATAGAACCGGCCCTAGAACCAATCCTTGGGGCACTCCGCTAGAAACCGACCACCAACCAGACATTGAACCATTATAGAGTTCATGATCTTAAGGAAAGGTAGAAGGGAGACCAGCACAATTGAGGTTATGGATTTCAGGAAGGCAGATTTTGATAAGCTCAGAGAACTTGTAGGTAAGGTCCCATGGGAAGCAAGACTGAAGGGAAAAACAACTGAGGGGAGTTGGAAGTATTTCAAAGGGACGTTGTTAAGGGCCCAAAAGCAAACAATTCCGCTGTGTAGGAAAGATAGAAAATATGGCAAAAGACCAGCTTGGCTTAACAAGGAGATCTTGCACGATCTCAAAATAAAAAAGGAGTCATATAAAAAATGGAAACTAGGACAACTAACAAAGGAGGAATATAGGCAAGCAACACGGGAATGCAGGGGCAAGATTAGAAAGGAAAAGGCACAAAATGAGATCAAACTAGCTACAGGCATAAAGGGAAACAAGAAGACCTTTTATAAATACATTAAAAGCAAGAGGAAGACCAAGGACAGGGTAGGCCCACTGCTTAGTGAGGAGGGAGAAGCAGTAACAGGGAACTTGGAAATGGCGGAGATGCTCAATGACTTCTTTGTTTCGGTCTTCACCGAGAAGTCTGGAGGTGTGCCTAACGTAGTGAATACAAGCAGAGAGAGGGTAAGTTTAGAAGATAGGATACACAAAGAACAAGTTAAAAATCACGTAGGAAAGTTAGATGTCAGCAAGTCACCAGGTCCTGATGAAATGCATCCCAGGATACTCAAGGAGCTGATAGAGGAGGTATCTGAGCCTTTAGCTATGATCTTTGAAAAATCATGGCAGACAGGGGAGATTCCAGATGACTGGAAAAGGGCAAATATTGTGCCCATCTATAAAAAGGGGAATAAGAACAACCCAGGAAACTACAGACCGGTCAGTTTAACGTCTGTCCCAGGGAAGATAATGGAGCAGGTAATTAAGGGAATCATATGCAAACACTTGGAAGGTAATAAAGTGATAGGGAATAGTCAGCATGGGTTTGTGAAGAACAAGTCATGCCAAACTAATCTGATAGCTTTCTTTGATAAGATAACGAGCCTTGTGGATAAGGGAGAAGCGGTGGATGTCATATACCTAGACTTTAGTAAGGCATTTGATACCGTCTCGCATGATATTCTTATTGATAAACTAGGCAAATATAACTTAGATAGGGCCACGATAAGGTGGGTGCATAATTGGCTGGATAACCGTAGTCAGAGAGTTGTTGTTAATGGTTCTAAATCCTGCTGGAAAGGGATAACAAGTGGAGTTCCTCAAGGGTCTGTTTTGGGACCCGTACTGTTCAATATCTTCATCAATGATGTAGATATTGGGATAGAGAGTACGCTTATTAAGTTTGCGGATGATACCAAACTGGGTGGGGTTGCGACTTCTTTGGAGGATAGGGACATAATTCAAAATGACCTTAGCAAGTTAGAGAAATGGTCAGAGGTAAACAGGATGAGGTTTAATAAAGAGAAATGCAAAGTGCTCCACTTAGGAAGGAACAATCAGTTCCATACATACAAGATGGGAAGCGACTGTCTAGGAAGGAGCATGGCGGAAAGGGATCTAGGGGTCATAGTGGACCACAAGTTGAATATGAGCCAACAGTGTGATGCTGTTGCAAAAAAAGCAAATATGATTCTAGGTTGTATCAACAGGTGTGTTGTAAGCAAAACTCGTGAAGTCATTCTGCCGCTCTACTCTGCACTAGTTAGGCCTCAGCTGGAGTACTGTGTCCAGTTCTGGGCGCCACATTTCAAGAAAGATGTGGAGAAATTGGAAAGGGTACAGAGAAGAGCGACAAGAATGATTAAAGGTTTAGAGAACATGACCTATGAAGCCAGGCTTCATGAACTGGGCTTGTTTAGTTTGGAAAAAAGAAGATTAAGGGGGGACATGATAGCGGTTTTCAAATATCTAAAAGGGTGTCACAAGGAGGAAGGAGAAAATTTGTTCCTCTTGGTTTCTGAGGACAGGACAAGGAGTAATGGGCTTAAAGTGCAGCAGGGGAGGTTTAGATTGGACATTAGGAAAAAATTCCTAACTGTCAGGGTGGTCAAATATTGGAATAAATTGCCAAGGGAGGTGGTGGAATCTCCCTCTCTGGAGATATTTAAGAACAGGTTAGATAGACATCTGTCAGGGATGGTGTAGACGGAGCTTGGTCCTGCCTTGAGGGCGGGGGGCTGGACTCGATGACCTCTCGAGGTCCCTTCCAGTCCTATTATTCTATGATTCTATGATTCATCACTACCCGTTGGGCCCAACAGTCTAGCCAGATTTCTATCCACCTTACAGTCCATTTATCCAATCCATACTTCCTTAACTTGCTGGCAATAATATTGTGGGAGACCGTATCAAAAGCCTTGCTAAAGTCAAGGTCTATCACATCTACTGACTTCCCCATGTCCACAGAGCCAGTCACCTCATCATAGAAGCTAATCAGATTGGTTAGCCAATAGCCATGTTGACCATTCTTGATCACTTTCCCCTCTTCCTTGTGATTCAAAATTGATTCCTTCAGAATCCCCTCTGTGATTTTTCCTGATATCTGAATGGTAACATACAAAAACGTGAAGGAGAACACTTCAAGCTCCCTGGAGTCATAGTAGCAGATTTAAAAGTAGCTATCCTGCAACAAAAAGACTTCGAAAACAGACTTCAAAGAGAAACTGCAGAGCTACAATTCATTTGCAAATTTGACACTATCACCTTAGGATTAAACAAAGACTGTGAATGGCTAGCCAACTACAAAAGCAGTTTCTCCTCTCTTGGGCTACATCTAGACTGCATCCATCTGTTGACAGAGGGATGCAAATCAAGCATGTCAAAATTGCTAATGAAGCAGGGATTTAAATATCCCGTGCTTCATTAGCATAAACATGGCCGCCGCTTTTTTCCAAAATGGAGCTTTTTGGGAAAAAAAAATGGCAGTCTAGAAGCAGATCTGTCAAAAATAAACCCTTTTTCGATCAATCCTGTATTCCTCAAAAAATGAGGAAAAAATGAGAAAAAGCACTGTTTTGAAAAAAAGCAGTGGCCATGTTTATGCTAATGAAGCGCAGGATATTTAAATCCCTGCTTCATTAGCAATTTTGATGTGCCTAATCTACATCTCTCTGTCGACAGAGAGGTGTAGTCTAGACACAGCCTTGCTATTCACACCTCCATATCAGCTGCTAGAAGTGGGCCTCATCCTCCCTGACTGAATTAACCTCGTTATCTCTAGCCTTACTCTTGATTGGTACTCTTTTCATATGCCGGTATATTTATACCTGCCTCTGGAATTTCCACTACATGCATCTGAGGAAGTGGGTCTGTGCCCACGAAAGCTTATGCTCCAATACATCTGTTAGGGTATGTCTACACTACCCCGCTAGTTTGAACTAGGAGGGTAATGTAGGCATACCGCATTTGCAAATGAAGCCCGGGATTTGAATTTCCCGGGCTTCATTTGCATAAACTGGGCGCCGCCATTTTTAAATCCCTGCTCGTTCGAACCCCGTGCCGCGCGGCTACACGCGGCATGAACTAGGTAGTTCGGACTAGGCTTCCTAGTCCGAACTACCATTACTCCTCATTCCACGAGGATTCTAAGACCCCCCACCGGTGTATGAGGCCCGGGGCCATCGGGGGCACGGATATTGCTGGGGTGTTGGAGGGGTTTTGCTCGTGAGGCTTCAGGCAGGCAGCTGAAGCGCTCTGTGTGACTGGTTTGTGGCCTGCTTGGGAAGGTCACCAGTCTGGGGGCTGTAAGGAGCCCCAAAGTTGAGCAATTCGCCCTGAGCGGACGCCCTCAGCTGTGCCCAGACCCGGCCCGGTCCGTCACAGTTTAAAATGAGGGAACCGGATGGGGACACTGAGCAAAGAACCCCAGACAGTTCCCACTGCTCCTTGAAGGTGTCCAGGGAGCCAGTGGACTCTGTCCAGAGGAACTCTGCCCGGATGCAAGAAACCAGGGAGGAACAGAAGTCGGCGCGACAGTCACAGAGAACCCCCTTGTCTAGCATCCTCCCCGCGGATTTGCAATTCCGACTCGTCTCATTAGCATTCCTTTTCCGGAAAGGGATGCCAATGTAGACGTAGCCCTGGTATTATAGATAGCGGCTTTCGCCAGGGACAGGAGGAGGTTGACGAGGAGGTCTTGTGACTTTGTGGGGCCACGGATGGGTTAGGCGTAAATAAAAAGGTGTCAGGAAAAGTGCAGCCAGAACTGCAATAAGGGTATGTCTACACTACCACCCTAGTTTGAACTAGGGTGGTTAATGTAGGCAACTGAAGTTGCAAATGAAGCCTGGGATTTAAATATCGGGAATGAGGAGTAACGGTAGTTCAAATTAGAAAGCCTAATTCGAACTACCTACTCCGTGCTGCGTGTAGCCGCGGGCACGGAGTCCGAACTACCGGGGCTTTAAAAATGGCAGAACCGTATGGTCACTTCCCTGCCTGGTGTGAAGGTTGCGGATCTCTTGAGGCATCTAGATAGACTTATGTGCAGTGCTGGGGAGGAGCCGGTGGTCGTGGTACATGTAGGTACCAATGACATAGGGAAGGGTAGCAGAGACGTCCTGGGGGCCAAATTTAGGCTGCTAGGAAAGAGACTGAAATCCAGGACCTCTATGGTGGCATTCTTGGAAATGCTTCCAGTTCCACAGGCAGGGCTAGGTAGGCAGGCAGAGCTTCAGAATCCACGCATTGAGACGAGACGATGGTGTAGGGAGGAGAGGTTTAGCTTTATAAGGATTTGGGGAAAGTTTTGGGAGAGGGGGAGCCTATACAGGAAGGATGGGCTCCACCTAAACCAAAGTGGATCCAGACTCCTGGCACTTATTTTAAAAACTGCTCTGCAACCTTTTTAATGTTAAGAGATGGGGGAAAGCCGATTGGTGCAGAGGAGCACGTGGATCGGACAGAGACGTCTCTTAGAGGAGAGTCTATTGACAGAGATTCTCTAGGTTTTAGTCAGGAGGAGAGGATGGAAGAGGATAAAGTATGGGCCAGATCAGACGAGAAACATTCACATAAAGAATCTGACACATCAGAAAAGGGCAGACAACTAAACAGTGACACGTTTTTAAAAGTGCTTGTACACAAATGCTAGAAGTCTAAAAAATAAGATGGGTGAACTAGAGTGCCTTGTGTTAAAGGAGGATACCGATATAATAGGCATCACAGAAACCTGGTGGAGTGAGGACAATCAATGGGACACAATCATACCGGGGTACAAAACAGGATAGAACAGGTCGTGCAGGTGGGGGAGTGGCAGAAAGAAAATGAAAATGTGAAAGAAAATTTAGAATCAAATGAAGTAAAAATCTTAAATGAATCAACATGTTCCATAGAATCACTGGCTACGTCTACACTGACATGATTTTTCGCAAATGCTTTTAACGGAAAAGTTTTTCCATTAAAAGTATTTGCGGAAAAGAGCGTCTAGACTGGCACGGAGTTATTGTTATAACAATGCGCTTTTGTGCAAAAGCGCGTCTACATTGGTGGGATGCTTTTGTGCAAAAGCAGAAGCCCAGAACCATTTTGCAGAGGGCAAAAGGCCACCAGCCCTTTCCGGGGGCGGGGCTGGAGCTCCGTTCAGACACGTGCTTAAAGGGATCTCTCTGGACAGCCGTTTGTCTCCTGCTGCGTGTGTTAGGACCTCTGGCAGGGACTGACAGCCCTAGCAGTTTTGGTGGTTGCCCTGTGCCTTTTGGACACCACTGCCTTTTGCCCCCTAGTGCTTTTGCCTGGTTTTTTTTTCTTTTGCCTTGTTTTGTCCGCCATGGAGCCAGGGGTGGCCATGTGCCTGCTCTGGCCCCTGCCGGCCATTTTCGAGTGCCTGCAGCTGCTGCTCCAGGCTGGTGCCCTCGTGTTCCAGGACCAGGAGGCGCAGATTGCTTTGTAGGGTCGCCTCGGTTTCCCCCTACAACTCCCTCCCATCCTCTACCCTTAACCTCCCCTCCCCTTACCTCCCAATTGTAAATTTACTGCATTGAACAAACCAACCTTGGTTATACTTGTTTGGGTACGAAGACTCCTGGTAGTCTTGTCTGTCAGGCCAGGTCAAGCGGAAGGCTTGCACCTACCAATTTAAATTGGGTCCAGAGTTAGGTTTAGTTAAATTAGCTATCATTGTCATGACTGTTCGTCAGGCAACGTCGGTTTGAAGCATATCGGCCGTCATCGTGCATGTTCATCGGGTGCGTCAGACGTAGTTAGGGTTTTTCTTTTAGTTTAGGCTAGGTTTTAGGCCACCATCGCCTGTTCGAGCTGTCCCGAACAACAGGAAGAGGATTCGTGGTTCGTGCGGAAGGCTCAAGTCAGCGTACCCAATCCCAGTCGTCTTCGAGGGATCTCCTGGCAGTTCCTCGTCTGAGGCCCGGAAGGACCAAAGACTTGAGGTCGCCAGCTTTGGCATCGTCTTCCATTGAGGGATCTCCTGGCTGTTCCTCTCCCGAGGCCCAGAAGGACCAAAGTCTTGAGGTGTTGTCTTCCATCGAGGGACTCCTGGCTGTTCCTCTCACGAGGCCTGGAAGGACCAAAGGATTGAGGTCGCCGGCAACACTACAATTGTCCCTGCGTCTAGACTATGTGCATATTCTTTGTGTTCGTGTTTTAACCTTTCTTGCTTGTTTGTTATTAGGGTTAATATAGTCTTGTGGTTTAAATTTTACTTACAGTGCCAGTATTTATTTATGCGCCACAAACCAATGACCACTTAAAGGAATGACTGGTGATAGATATGGTATTTGGTGTCTGCATTTTGTAATCTTCTTAAATTTAGTTGGCTAATTGGCATCTCAAATCAATTATTTAAGTTACCTGGAGTAACACAATAAACAACACAGTTTTGTTTTCAACAGAAAAACTTGTATGTTTTTATTTACAAGGGGGAGGGGGAGGAGACCTTCAACTGGGAGGGGGAGGAGACTTTCAACCGGAAGGGGGAGGAGCTACTCCTGGGAGGGGTGGCCCCTGTGACCGCTCCTGTGGGGGCGGACCTGGACATGGGGGGCAGGCCGCATTGGGGCAGGCTGCACGGGGAGGTGGGCAGGAGGAGCAGGAGCAGGAGGGGCAGGAGGGGCCATTGCAGGAGGGGCAGGGACAGGAGCAGGAGGGGGCATGGGCAGTGCTAAGGGAGGGATGGCGGGGTCATGGGGGCAAGGCCATGCCATAGTGAATGGCATGTGCTATGTGTGCGGTGAGGGTGGCGATGGAGTCGGCCATCCTCGTGCACTGGGCCTGGAAGGCGCCCCAGGCCTCCTGGCGCCACTGCAGGTCCCCCTCGACGCGTTGCCTAATCGCAGCCTCGATGTGCTCGACGGCCTGCACATGGTGCCAGAGGAGCTGGTCACGGTGGCGGAGCCGCTGCCTCCGTGGTTGGGTGGCCGGGGGTGGCGCTGCTGCCGGACTGGAGGGTCCCCGGCTTGTGCTTGGTCCCGCTGCAGGGAAGAGAAGAAAGGATGGGTCAGTCAGGCAGGCCGGCCACTGTCCCCACACCTCATGCCCTCCACCCCTGAGGCCAGGTGACACCACAGTAGTGTGGCTTGGGCCCACTCAGTGCCCCCCGTGTTGTATGTTTGCAAGGAGGACCGCCCCTGGAGTAGGGTCCTCCTCCATGTATTGTAACCACTGGTCTGTGTCCTGGCCCCGTGGAGGGCGGGAGGGCGCTTGTGCTGCGTTCACCTGTGGAACTCCCTGCCGGTGGAGGCTGTGAGGCTTTGGGCTAATCACTGGTGTTTGACAGGGAGCGAGATGCATCCCCACACAGTGCCTGGGAGCACGTCTGGCAGAGGTGGTCTGGGCTCTCAGATCCCCATCGCGTGGGATGTCTCCTGGACGGAACCAGGAGAGTGACTGGGGAGTGTCCCATCCTTGCAGCCCGAGCGCTTCCCCCCTCCCTCTCCCGCTAGCCCTCACACACGTAGCCCAGGGACATGTGTGGCCGCAGTGGGGACTTCCCTTGGGGAGCCAGCCAAGGCACGGGGAGCAGGCGAGGGGCTCAGTGGGGGCCACGCTCACAGGGCTGTGATGCTGCAGTTTTTCCAGGAGCAGCTGGCTGTGCCTCACAGCCAGGCATGGGGCAGTGTGCCGTTCTGCGTGCTGCACCCTTGCGGAGGTGCGGGCTCTGGGCTGAGTTCCTGGGGCCCTGGCCGGTTCCAGCCGGCATCCACCCTTCCCCCTGGTCCCGCCGGATGTGTGTGAGCAGCACGGTCCCAGGCGTGCCCTGGAGCTGCCTGCCGCGGCCACATGGTTGCACGTGCTGCTTCCTGCCTAATGCTACACAGCGTGCAGCTCACGTGGCCTGAGTGACATGCTCGACCCTCCCCCCTCCAGGCGCCTGGCTCCCCCCCTCTGCCCCCCGCCCTTGTGAGTGCAAAGTGCAAGACTCACCGGTGGATCCTTCCCCGGCCTCGAAGGATGCGCGGGAGACGTCAGGGCTGCTGGAGGGGGCCTGCTGGGTGGCAGTGCCGGCCTCATCCTCCGACGCACTGCTGTCGTCTCCTTCCTCCGACTCGGTGGTCCTGGTGGGGGGGGGGGGGGGGCGCATGCTACTGTCAACGGGCACGTCCGGGGCTTGTGGGGCTGGCTGGCCCAGGATGGCGTGGAGCCGGTCGTAGTGGGGGCAGGTGTCTGCTCCTGCCCCCTGGCCCTCGCTGGCCCGCACGTAGCCCAGGCGCAGCTCCTTGACTTTAGCCCGGACTTGCTCCAGGGTCCGGGCTGGATGGCCTTGCTGGGTGAGCGCCTGGGCCATGTGGGTGAAGATGTCGGCGTTCCGGTGCCGGGAGCGGGTCTCGTGGAGGGCCTCCTCCTCCTGCCACAGGTTGAACAGGCTGTCCAGCTCCCCCGAGGACCAGGATGGGGCCCTTTTTTTCTGGCCCTGGGGGCCTCCTGCGCTGGGGGTGCGGGTGGCTGGTGCCCCCCTGGAGCTGCCATCCTGCTGCGGGGTGGCTGCTGAGGACGCAGGGGCCACGTGGCAGACCTCAGCCCTGAGGTCCGAATAAGGGTCCTGCCTGGTGACCTCAGCAGCCTGCATCTGCTTTAAGGAGGCTTGCATGAGCAGGAAGTTTGGGAAGCTGAGCCTGGCTACGGAGCCTCAGAGCACCCATAGGGCTTTTCCATTTACCCTGCTTTTGCGCAAAACTGCCTGTCTACTCTGGCCCTTTTGTGCAAAAACATTTCCGGAAAAGGGCTTTTGCCCGAACGGGAACGTCAAAGCATTTATGCAAGAAGCACTGATTTCGGACAGTAGAACGTCAGTGCTTTTGCGCAAAATCAAGCGGCCAGTGTAGACAGCTGGCAAGTTTTTGCGCAAAAGCGGGCTGGAAAAACTTGCCAGTCTAGACGCAGCCACTATGTATAGTAATTCCCTACTCTAAGAAGAATATTACAGTAGGGATCTATTATCGACCACCTGACCATAGTAATAGTGGAAATGCTAAGGGAGATTAGAGAGGCTATCAAAATAAAGAACTCAATAATAGTGGAGGATTTCAACTATCCCCATATTGACTGGGTACGTGTCACCTCAGGACGAGATGCAGGCACAAAATTCCTTGATACCTTAAATGACTGCTTCTTGGCGCAGCTGGTGCAGGAACCCACAAGGGGAGAGGCAATTCTCGATTTAGTCCTGAGTAGGGCGCAGGATCTGGTCCAAGAGGTAACTAGAACAGGACCACTTGGGAATAGTGACCATAATATAACAACATTTAACATCCCTGCGGTGGGAAGAACACCTCAGCAGTCCAACACTGTGGTATTTCATTTCAAAAAGGGGAATTATGCAAAAATGAGGATGTTAGTTAAACAGAAATTAAAAGGCACAGTGACTACAGTAAAATCCCTGCAAGCTGCATGGACACTTTTCAAAGGCACCATAATAGAGGCCCAACTTAAATGTATACCCCAAATTAAAAAACATAGTAGAAGAACTAAAGAGCCACCGTGGCTTAACAACCATGTAAAAGAAGCAGTGGGAGATAAAAAGGTATCTTTTAAAAAGTGGAAGTCAAATCCTAGAGAGGTAAATAGAAAGGAACATAAACACTGCCAAATTAAGTGTAAAAATGTAATAAGAAAAGCCAAAAAGGAGTTTGAAGAACAGCTAGCCAAAAACTCCAAAGGTAATAACAAAATGTTTTTGAAGTATATCAGAAGCAGGAAGCCTGCTAAAAAACCTGTGGGTCCCCTAGATGATAGAGATATAAAAGGTGCAATCAAGGACGATAAAGCCATTGCGGAGAAACTAAATGATTTCTTTGCTTCAGTTACCCAATGACTGGAAGATCGCTAATGTAACGCCAATATTTAAAAAGGGCTCTAAAGGCGATCTCGGCAATTACAGACCAGTAAGTCTAACTTCAGTACCCGGCAAATTAGTTGAAACAATAGTAAAGAATAAAATTGTCAGACACATAGAAGAACATAATTTGTTGAGCAAAAGTCAACATGGTTTCTGTAAAGGGAACATAAGAACATAAGAACGGCCGTACTGGGTCAGACCAAAGGTCCATCTAGCCCAGTATCCTGTCTGCCGACAGTGGCCAGCACCAGGGGTGTGTCTAGACTACAGGCCTCCTTCGACGGAGGCATGTAGATTAGCCAGATTGGAAGAGGGAAATGAAGCGGCGATTAAAATAATCGCGGCTTCATTTAAATTTAAATGGCTGCCCCGATCTGCCGATCAGCTGTTTGTCGGCAGATCGGGGCAGTCTGGACGCGATGCGCCGACAAAGAAGCCTTTCTTCATCGGCACAGGTAAGCCTCGTGAAACCAGGTTTACCTGTGCCGATGAAGAAAGGCTTCTTTGTCGGCGCATCGCGTCCAGACTGCCCCGATCTGCCGACAAACAGCTGATCGGCAGATCGGGGCAGCCATTTAAATTTAAATGAAGCCGCGATTATTTTAATCGCGGCTTCATTTCCCTCTTCCGATCTGGCTAATCTACATGCCTCCGTCGAAGGAGGCATGTAGTCTAGACACACCCCAGGTGCCCCAGAGAGGGGGGACCGAAGACAATGATCAAGCGATTTGTCTCCTGCCATCCCTCTCCAGCCTCTGACAGACAGAGGCCAAGGACACCATTTTATCCCCTGGCTAATAGCCTTTTATGGACCTAACCTCCATGAAATTATCTAGCTTCTCTTTAAACTCTATTATAGTCCTAGCCCTCACAGCCTCCTCTGGCAAGGAGTTCCACAGGTTGACCACGCGCTGTGTGAAGAAGAACTTTCTTTTATTCGTTTTAAACCTGCTCCCCATTAATTTCATTTGGTGTCCTCTAGTTCTTCTATTTAGGGAACTAATAAATAACTTTTCTTTATCTGCCCTCTCCACACCACTCATGATTTTATAGACCTCTATCATATCCCCCCTCAGTCTCCTCTTTTCTAAACTGAAAAGTCCCAGTCACTTTAACCTCTCCTCATATGGGACCCGTTCCAAACCCCTAATCATTTTAGTTGCCCTTTTCTGAACCCTTTCCAAGGCCAAAATATCTTTTTTGAGGTAAGGAGACCACATCTGTACAGAATATTCAAGATGTGGACGTACCATAGTTTTATACAGGGGCAGTAAGATGTTCTGGGTCTTATTTTCTATCCCTTTCCTAATAATTCCTAGCATCCTATTTGCCTTTTTGACCGCCGCTGCACACTGCGTGGAAGTTTTCAGAGAACTGTCCACAATAACTCCAAGATCTCTTCCCTGATTTGTCATAGCCAAATTAGCCCCCATCATACTGTATGTATAGTTGGGGTTACTTTTCCCGATGTGCATTACTTTACACTTATCCACATTAAATTTCATTTGCCATTTTGTTGCCCAATCACTCAGTTTGGTGAGATCTTCTTGGAGTCCCTCACAGTCTGCTTCTGTCTTGACTATCCTAAACAATTTTGTATCATCTGCAAACTTTACTACCTCACTGCTTACCCCTTTCTCCAGATCGTTTATGAATAAGTTGAAAAGGATTGGTCCCAGGACTGACCCTTGGGGGACACCACTAGTTACCCCTCTCCAAACTGAAAATTTACCACTTATTCCTACCCTTTGTTTCCTGTCTTTTAACCAGTTCTCAATCCAAGAAAGGACCTTCCCTCTTATCCCATGGCCATGTCATTTACACAAGAGCCTTTGGTGAGGGACCTTGTCAAATGCTTTCTGAAAATCCAAGTATACTATATCTACTGGATCCCCCTTGTCTGCATGTTTGTTAACCCCTTCAAAGAACTCTAAAGCTGTGTCTACATTGGCACCCCTTTCTGGAAAAGAGATGCTAATGAGACACTTTGGAATTGCATATTCTGCGGGGGATTTAAATATCCCCCGCGGCATTTGCATGAACATGGCTGCCGCTTTTTTCCGGCTCGGGGTTTTGCCGGAGAAAAGCGCCAGTCTAGACGGGATCTTGTGGAAAATAAGCCCTTTTCTGCAAGATCCCTTATTCCTCAAGTAGGAATAAGGGATCTTCCGGAAAAGGGCTTATTTTCCGCAAGATCCCGTCTAGACTGGCGCTTTTCTCCGGCAAAACCCCGAGCCGGAAAAAAGCGGCAGCCATGTTCATGCAAATGCCGCAGGGGATATTTAAATCCCCCGTGGCATTTGCAATTCCGACTGGTCTCATTAGCATCCCTTTTCCGGAAAGGGGTGCCAATGTAGACACAGCCTAACAGATTAGTAAGACAGGATTTCCCTTTACAGAAACCATGTTGACTTTTGTCCAACAAATTATATTCTTCTACATGAATCACAATTTTATTCTTTACTATTGTTTCGACTAATTTGCCCGGTACTGAAGTTAGACTTACCGCTCTGTAATTGCCAGGATCACATCTAGAGCCCTTTTTAAATATTGGTGTCATGTTGGCTACCTTCCAGTCATTAGGTACGGAAGCCGATTTAAAGGATAGGTTACAAACCACAGATAATAGCTCAGCAATTTCCCATTTGAGTTCTTTTAGAACCCTTGGATGAATGCCATCTGGTCCCGGAGATTTGTTAACATTCAGTTTTTCTATTTGTTCCAAAACCTCCTCTAATGGCACTTCAATCCGGGACAGCTCCTCAGATTCATCACCCACAAAGGATGGTGCAGATTCAGGAATCTCCCCAACATCCTCAGCCGTGAAGACTGAAGCAAAGAAATCATTTAGTTTCTCCGCAATGGCTTTATCGTCCTTGATTGCTCCTTTTATAGCTCGATCATCTAGGGGACCCACAGGCTTTTTAGCAGGCTTCCTGCTTCTAATGTACTTAAAAAACATTTTGTTCTTTCTTTCTGAGTTTTTGGCTAGCTGTTCCTCAAAATATTTTTTTTGCTTTTCTTATTACATGTTTACACTTGATTTGACAGTGTTTATGTTCCTTTCTATTTATCTCACTAGGATGGACTTCCACTTCTTAAAAGATACCTTTTTGTCCCTCACTGCTTCTTTTTCATGGTGGTTAAGCCACGGTGACGCTTTTTTAGGTCTCTTGCTATGTTTTTTAATTTGGGGTATACATTTAAGTGAGGCCTCTATTATGGTGTCTTTAAAAAGTTTCCATGCAGCTTGCAGGGATTTGGCTCTAGTCACTGTGCCTTTTAATTTCTGTTTAACAAACCTCCTCATTTTTGTGTAATTCCCCTTTTTGAAATTAAATGCCAGGGTGCTGGACTGCTGAGGTGTTCTTCCCTCCACAGGAATGTTGAATGTTATTATATTATGGTCACTATTCCCAAGCGGTCCTGTAACAGTTATCTCCTGGACCTGATCCTGCGCTCCACTCAGGACTAAATCGAGAATTGCCTCTCTCCTTGTGGGTTCCTGTACCAGCTGCTCCAAGAAGCAGTCATTTAAGCCATTGAGAAATTTTATCTCCGCTTCTCTTCCTGAGGTGACATGTATCCAGTCAATATGGGGGTAATTAAAATCCCCCATTATTATAGAGTTCTTTATTTTGGTAGCCTCTCTACTCTCCCTCAGCATTTCAATGTCAGTATCGCTGTCCTGGTCAGGTGGTCGGTAATATATCCCTACTGCTAATTTCTTATTATTGGAGCATGGAATTACTATCCATAGCGATTCTATGGAACATGTTGATTCATTTAAGAGTTTTATTTCATTTGATTCTACATTATCTTTCACATACAGTGCCACTCCGCCACCCACCCGGCCTGCTCTATCCTTTCGATATATTTTATATCCCGGTATGATTGTGTCCCACAGATTTTCCTCATTCCACCAGGTTTCAGTGATGCCTATTACGTCAATGTCCTCCTTTAATACGAGGTACTCTAGTTCACCCATCTTATTAGTCAGACTTCTAGCATTTGTGTACAAGCACTTTAAAAATTTGCCACTGGTTATTTGTCTGCCCTTCCCTGATGCATTGGATTCCTTTGTATGCGGTTGTTTGTCTGCTCTGGCCCATGGTTTGTCCTCTCCCCTCCTACAGCTTAGAGAATCTCTATCAATGGATTCTCCTCTAAGAGAAGTCTCCCTCCGATTTACGTGCATCTCCGCACCAATCGGCTTTCCCCCATCTCCTAGTTTAAAAACTGCTCTACGGCCTTTTTAATGTTTAATGCCAGCAGTCTGGTTCCACCCTGGTTTAGGTGGAGCCCATCCTTCCTGTATAGGCTGCCCCTCCCCCAAAAGTGTCCCCAGTTCCTAATAAATCTAAACCCCTCTTCCCTACACCATCGTCTCATCCACGCATTGAGACTCTGAAGCTCTGCCTGCCTACCTGGCCCTGCGCGTGGAACTGGAAGCATTTCTGAGAATGCCACCATAGAGGTCCTGGATTTCAGTCTCTTTCCTAGCAACCTAAATTTGGCCCCCAGGACGTCTCTCGTACCCTTCCCTACGTCACTGGTACCTACATGTACCACGACCACCGGCTCCTCCCCAGCACTACACATAAGTCTGTCTAGATGCCTCGAGAGATCCGCAACCTTCGCACCAGGCAGGCAAGTGACCATGTGGTTCTCCTGGTCATCACAATCCCAACTATCTATATTTCTAACGATCGACTCACCCACTACTAACACCTGCCTCTTCCTAACTGGCATTCCCTCCCCCTCAGAGGTATCCTCAGTGCGAGAGGATACCGCAACATCCTCTGGGAGGAGGGTCCCAATTACGGGATGGTTCCCCTCTGCTCCCATTGAATGCTCTGTTCCCTTGAGACTTTCATCCTCCTTAAGAGCACTGGGGCTCTCAGACTGGAGGTGGGACAGTACTACAGTGTCCCGGAAAGTCTCATCAACATAGCTCTCTGCCTCCCTTAGCTCCTCCAGTTCAGCCACCCTGGCCTCCAAAGCCCGAACTCGGTCTCTGAGGGTCAGGAGCTCCTTGCACCGAACGCACACATACGCCACCCGCCCACAGGGCAGGAAACCATACATGTTACACTCGACGCAATAAACAGGATAGCCCCCACTCTGCTGCTGGGCTTATGTCTCCATTTTTCTAATGAATAAGTTTAAGTATAAACTGGGATTCTTTTTAAACCTCTGGAGTATAGATTATTCTAAGAGTTATGTTTTAAAGAAGGTCAGAAGTCACTAGTGCCCTTTAACCTCCCCCTCCAAACTCCCTCTCCAAACTCTCCTGTTAGCTGTTCCTGGTCGCTAACATATCTTACTAATCTATTAGGCTGTGTCTACACTGGCACCCTTTTCCGTAAAAAGGAATGCTAATGAGACACTTCAGAATTGAAAATTCCGCAGGGGATTTAAATATCCCCTGCGGCATTTGCATGAACATGGCTGCCACTTTTTTCCGGCTCGGGGTTTTGCCGGAGAAAAGCGCCAGTCTAGACGGGATCGTGTGGAAAATAAGCCCTTTTCCGGAAGATCCCTTATTCCTACTTGAAAGTAGTGCTGTTCCCCAAGGGTCAGTCCTAGGACCAGTCCTATTCAACTTATTCATAAATGATCTAGAGAAAGGGGTAAACCGTGAGGTGGCAAAGTTTGCAGACGACACTAAACTGCTCAAGGTAGTTAAGACCAAAGCAGACTGTGCAGCACTTCAAAAAGATCTCACCAAACTAAGTGATTGGGCAACAAAATGGCAAATGAAATTTAATGTGGATAAATGTAAAGGAATGCACCTGGGGAAAAATAACCCCAGCTATACATATAATATGATGGGGGCTAATTTAGCTACAACTAATCAGGAAAGATCTTGGAGTCATCGTGGATAGTTCCCTGAAGACGTCCACGCAGTGTGCAGCGGCAGTCAAAACAAACAGGATGTTAGGAATCGTTGAAAAAGGGATAGAGAATAAGACAGAGAATATCTTATTGCCCTTCTATAAATCCATGGTACGCCCACATAGAATCATAGAGCTGGAAGAGACTAGAAGGCCATCAAGTCCAGCCCCCTACCCAAAGCATGACCAATCCCAATTACATCAATCCAGCCAGGGCTTTTTCAAGCCGAGACTTAAACACCTCCAGGGATGGAGACTCCACTACTTCCAGTGGAGTAACCCATTCCAGTGCTTCACCACCCTCCTAGGGAAATAGTTGTTCCTAATATCCAACCTGGACATCTCCCACCACAACTTGAGACCATTGCTCCTTGTTCTGCCATCTGTCACTACTGTGAACAGCCTCTCTCCAGCTTCTTTGGAACCTCCCTTCAGGAAATTGAAGGCTGCTCTCAAATCCCCCCTCACTCTTCTCTTCTGCAGACTAAATAAGCCCACATCCCTCAGCCTCTCCTCATAGTTCAGGTGCTCCAGCCCCCGAATCATTTTGGTTGCCCTCCGCTGGACCCTCTCCAATGCGTCCACATCCTTCCTGTAATTGGGGGCCCAGAACTGGACACAATACTCCACATGTGGCCTCACCAGATCCGAGTAAAGAGGAATAATGACATCTCTGGATCGACAGGCAATGCTCCTCCTAATGCAACCTAATATGCCATTAGCCTTCTTGGCTACAAGGGTGCCCTGTTGACTCTCATCCAGCTTCTCATCCACTGTAACCCCCAGGTCCTTTTCTACAGAACTGCTACTTAGCCAGTCGGTCCCCAGCCTGTACCAATCCTTGGGATTCTTCCGTCCCAAGTGCAGGTCTCCTCACTTGTCCTTGCTGAACCTAAGATTTCTTGTGGCCCAATCCTCCAATTTGTCTAAGTCACTCTGGACCCTATCCCTGCCCTCCAGCGCATCTACCTCTCCCCCTAGCTTAGTGTCATCCGCAAACTTACAGAGTGTGCAATCCACCCCCTCATCCAGGTCATTAATAAAGATGTTGAACAAAACCGATCCCAGAACCGAATCTTGGGGCACTCCGCTAGAAACCGACCACCATCCTGACATCGAGCCGTTGATCACTACCCCCTGGGCATGACCTTCCAGCCAGCTTTCTACCCATCTTACCGTCCATTTATCCAATCCATGTTCCCTTAACTTGCTGGCAAGAATATTGTGGGAGACCGTATCAAAAGCCTTGCTAAAGTCAAGGTATATCACATCCACTGACTTCCCCATATCCACCGAGCCAGTTACCTCATCATAGAAGCTAATCAGATTAGTCAGGCACGACTTGCCCTTCGTGAATCCATGCTGACTATTTCTATTCCTGGACCAAATACAAGTGATCAAAGATGCTATGGCCCGGGATGGTGTAGGTCTGGTCAGGATGGATCACGTCCTCCAGCACGGACCACAGTCGCAGCAAGATGGCTTTTGCTACGACGTTGTAGTCCGTGCTGAGGAGCGAGACGGGACACCAATGTTGAATGTCGCGGAGGTCCCCCTTCTTCGGAAGCAACGCGAGCATGGCTCGCCTGCTCAACAGAGGGAGGACCCCGCTCTTGAAGGACTCGGCCCAGACGGTGACGAGGTCTGGGCTGAGGATGTCCCAGAACACGCAGTAGAACTCCACGGTCAGCCTGTCCATGCCCGGGGTTTTATTGTTGAGCATGAGACGGAGGGCTTCCGAGAACTTGGCCAGAGTGACAGGCAGCTCCAGCCGGTCTCGGTCGCCCGTGCTGACCGTCGGGAGCTCGGTCCAGAGCGCCCTACAGGCGTCGGCTTTGATCGAATCCGGGGAGAACAAACTGGCATAGAAGGCCCTGGCCCTTCCACTCATCTCCGCCGGATCCGTGAGGGGGGTGCTGTCCTCTGTCAAGAGGCAGGTGACATGCTTTTTGGCCCCCCTCTTTTTCTCCAGGGCATAGAAGAAGCAGGAGCCGCGATCCATCTCCCAGAGGAGGTGGATGCGAGATCGAACAAAGGCACCTCGGGCCCTGTGATCTTCCAGGGCCCGGAGTTCCTCCCACTTCTCCTGGTACGCCTCGCGGAGGAGTGGATCCTCGGGGTCGGATACCAGGCACCTCTCAAGCTTCAAGACCTCCCGTTCCAACTGCTCTATCGCCGCATCCCTCCGCCGGCTGGTGCCCCGGGAGTAGTTGCGGCAGAAGACCCGGGTGTGCACCTTCCCCACGTCCCACCATTGCCGCACCTAGGGAGAGGTGGGCCGCTGCCCCCGCCAGGCCTGCCAAAACTCCCAGAAGGACACCACGAAGCCCACATCCTCCAGCAAGCTATTGTTAAAATGCCAATAGGCCGGCCCCAGCCTCTCTGAACTCAGAGAGGCTCTCACAGCAACCAAATGGTGGTCCGTGAATGGGGCCAGCCAGACGCTGGAGGAGTGGGCTCGTGCCAGATAGAAACAGGATAAGTAGATGCGATCCAGCTGGGAGTGGCTCGACCGATCGTCCTCCACCCGGACGTAGATGAAGGTGGTATTGTCATCCGGGTGGTGGTCTCGCCAGACGTCCACCAGGGAGTGATTGTCCATGATCTCCCTGAGGACGTCTGCCGCGGCCTGGCAGTTCACGAGTCCTACACAGTCCCGGTCATTGAGGGTGGTGTTGAAGTCCCCGCCCAGGACCAGGCACTCGCGAGGATCCAGAGTGCTGAGGAAGGTGGCCGCCTGCCGATAAAAGGTGACCTGGTCCGGGCCCGCGTTCGGGGCATAGACGTTGACCAGGTTCAATGTCTGCCCCTCCACGCGGGCCCGGACGTGCAGCAGGCGGCCCGGGACAACCTCGGCAGTCCCCAGCACCTCGGGCCGTAGGGCAGGGGAGAACAGGGTGGCCACCCCGGCCGAGCGATCGCTGAAGTGGCTAAAATGCACCCCGTCCCCACACTCCAGCCGCCAGCCAGCGCAAGAGGGCTTTTGCCCGAGCAGGAGCAGCATAGCATTTCCGCAAGACACACTGACAATCTTACAGGAGATCCTCAGTGTCTTGCAGAAATTCAAGCGGCCAGTGTAGACAGCTGGCAAGTTTTTCCGCAAAAGCAGCTGCTTTTGCAGAAAAACTTGCCAGTCTAGATGCAGCCCCTCAGTATATGGTGACATTCAAGCAGATGATATTCACATAAGAGTACATTGGTTCAGGTATTGTACACGTTGTACTATGAAATTCATTTGGAACAGGCTGATGTGAGCAAATGCATGCTCCCTTAGTTTCAGCAAAGACACTGGGTTATGGATCTCTCTCTTTTTAGGTCAGAACGTGTTTATTTATGGACATACATAAGTGACCAGATAATCCACATCTTTTTGATTTGATGCCACAGTTACTGTATCTATGCATGAGCAGACTAACACGGTCATGGTTTCTGTACATTTCTGGCTCCTAGTGTGGACTTATTGTGGAGATATTGAGCAGTATCCGCCTTACTCAGGAAAGGTAAATGTTAATGTATGCAAGCAAAGTGCACATGACTTATCAGTTACTATACATAGTTTTCAGTCTCTGATTTTAACATTTCGGCAGATTTCCTGAACCTCTATCCAGATCCACTACTGACCTGGGCTACATTAGTGAAAAGGAACAACATTTTACAGCACCGACTCCTAAGCAAGGTTACCAATAGGGTATTATATTTAGACCTAGATTGTAAATTATTTGGGGGCAGGGACCCTGGGAGAGAATTGCCAAGGCAAAAATGGCATTCACTGTCATTGAAAGTCAGTGGGATTTTGGCAGTTCACTGCCTTTGTGCTTTCCAAAGTCTCTACTTTATCTCCCACACATCTGTACAGCTCTGTTCATGCCTAACAGTTGATTCTGCTTCCCTTTAAATTAATGAGCATTTGTCTTTCCATTGACTTCAATGGAAGGTGGATCAGACCTTCAGGTATTTAGTACATAAATATCAAGTGGCCTGATAGATTTTTTTTTCTCCTGAAAAATCTTAACTTGAAAGCGTAGGAAGAAAATGAAGGCAGCTAGCTATATATGCAAAAGCATCCAGTTAAGCAAACATCTTCTTGTGGCGTAAATCCGTGTAGTTCCACTGACTTGAATGGAGATATGCTGATTTACACCAGCACAGAGCTGACCTGTTGGATATATGCAGTAACTAATGGAAAAGCACCTCTTCATGTTATTTATTAACAAAGCATGAGATCCCAGCCCCCTTCGCTTTAGCTGGAGGCAGTTGATGGTTAGGCACTACACACAACCCTGCTCTGAGTCACACACCGTACGCAGCAAGTGGTGCACCTCTCCTTTGAGTCTGATTGCAACAAATTATGTTTTTAAAGATAAAAATTACTTTCCAATCTCCTTGAACCAAAATAAGTAAATAAATCACCTTGATTAGGCACATTTGCTACCCCTCCTTCTCTAGCCTTTAACTTGAAGCAGAATGGAGTATGCATTTGGTTGGAGGAGAAATAACCAAGGATTTTGCTCCATCTCATCTGTAGACATCCCAGGTTATGGGGGGGGGGGGGGGGGTTCAAAATCTTAATCGAGATATGGATTTGAAGTTTGTCTCCCCTGAAGGGCAGCCCCCCCCAAGGCGTAGCGAAGGGGGAGCAGGGGGGGCAGTTGCCCCTGGGTGCCACACTAGGGGGGCGCCGGGCTGGGGTGGGAGCGAAGCACACACTGCTCTGGCCCACATGACACTTTTGAACAGAGACCCGGGAGTTGGCTAAGTGCTCCCAGCTGAGGCAGCAGGGCCAGGTGGCAGCAGCAGCCACTTTAAAGGTTAGATTTCCTTACCCAGCCGTTCTGTTCCTCCGGTGCCTGGCTCTGGGGCGGGGAAATTTGATGGGGGCAGGGGCACTCCCAGCGCTGGGGAGGCCTGGTTCAGGGGGAGGGGTGAGTGCATTGGGATGGGGGGGCCTGGCTCTGGGGGAGAGGTGGCTGCATTGGGGTTACTTATAATTTTTTTTAAATAAAAGATACCCTTTGTTATAAAGTATGTCTACACTAGCCCCCTAGTTCGAACTAGGGAGGCTAATGTAGGCATTCAAACTTGCAAATGAAGCCTGGGATTTAAATATCCCGGGCTTCATTTGCATCTTCCCATCTGGGCGTCATTTTTAAATGCCACTAGTCCAGACTAACTGCCCGCGGCTACACATGGCAGTTAAATGGTAATTCGAACTAAGTCCTTAGTTCGAATTACCTGTTCCGCCTCCTGGAATGAGGTGTAGACATACCCAAAAGGAAAAACTTAAAAAAAAATAAGTGTCTGGTTACATTTTAAAGACTAACAAGCATGTAGATCAGGCATGTCAAACTTGAAGCCCACTGAGGGCCACAAATGAAATTTGATAGCTTTCAGGGACACCAAAGAAAATGTATTTTCTATTGGAAAGTTGTAATTATTTATTATTATAGATTATGTTTTAGGTATATTTTATAATATTTTTCAGGTCTTGTTTTAATATCATACAATAATTTGATGTGTAAAATTGCTATTTACTCATAAAATAATTTTTAATTTAAATATAAATTTAAGGTACTTTTTAATTTTTTATGCTACATAACTTGCTTTGTTGAAATAAAAACAAGTATAGACCATGGTCAATCAAATAAAACAGGCTTCTGTGAAAATTTCAGATACTTTATAAGTTTGAGATTTTGCATAAACATATAATTATTCACGCATTTGCAAAAAATTGATATATATTTGATATAAAATTAATATGCATTTTGTGATTTTATTTGGAAATAAATAAATAAAAACCAAAACATTAACAAAATATCCCCCTCCACTCCCCTAGAGCCAGGCACTCCCATATCCCCGTTCTAATCCAATTCCCCTCTGGTCCCCCAGAGCACCCCCCCTGCTCTATCCCAATGCCTCCTCCCTCCCCCAGACCCAGGCACTCCCAGCCCCTCCCCCATACCTAATGCCTGGGTCCCAGAGCCAGTGTTGCTGCCACCATACATTTCTTCCGCAGGCGCTGGGGAGGTGTGAGCACAGCAGCCAGCTGTGAGCAGGCACTTGATGCCTGTGCAGAGCATCCCGGCTAGCCGTGATCTGCGCTCAGCTCCGAGTGGCCAGCGGGCCTCGCTTTATTCTTTTATAAAATGTAGTGGCAGGCCACAAAAAATTTTGATTGGGCCACATGCAGCCCGCCAGAAGCCTGTTTGACATGCCTGATGTAGATGGTATCATGAGCTTTTGTGGGCACAACCCACTTCCACCCACTAAAGCTCATGATGCCATCTACATAAGGGGTGGGCAATAATTTTTGCCCGGGGGCCACTTCAAAAATTTTTGAAGTAGCCCTGGGCCACCCCGGAAGGGGCAGGGCCTAAACAGGAAGGGGAGGGGCTACCCAAACGATGATTAATCTGGGGTGGGGGAGCACCTTTGCCCCCTCCTTCCCACTAGGCACCCATGTCTCTTGTAGGGCAGGAGGAGGCTTCAGGTGCTCCCCCAGCCCCAGGCCAATCAGGGGTTGAGGGTGGGGGAGCGCGGGAAGCCTCCTCCTGCCCTGCAAGGAGCACGTGGCACTTGGAAGCGCCGTATGCTGCTTACAGGGCAGGGGCAGAGCAGAGAAAGCTTCACGTGCTCCCCCACCCCAAGCCCTAATTGGTCTGGGGGCGGGGAAGCAGCAGGGCCTCCGCAGACCGGATCCAACCCACGGAGGCCCTTTTGCCTACCTCTGATCTACATGTTTTGTTAGTCTTTACAGTACTACTAGACTGTTCTGTTGTTTTTTAAGTTTTTCCTGTTACAGACTAACTCAGGGTATGTCTACACTACAAAGTTAGTTCGAACTAATTTGATAGGCGCTACACTAGTGCTCTGCTAGTTCAAACTTAATTCAAACTAGCGGAGCGCTTAGTTCGAACTAGGTAAACCTCATTCCACGAGGACTAAGCCTAGTTCGAACTTACTAGTTCGAATTAAGGGCTGTGTAGCCCCTTAATTCGAACTAGTGGGAGGCTAGCCCTCCCCAGGTTTCCCTGGTGGCCACTCTGGCCAACACCAGGGAAACTCGTCTGCCCCCCTCCCGGCCCCGGAGCCCTTAAAGGGCCACGGGCTGGCTACACAGTTTGTGCCAGTTGCAAGGCTGCCAGCACCCAGCCAGCAGACCCTGCACCTGCCACACCATGAGCCAGCCACCCGAGGACACCCAGCCCTCCACTGCTCCCCAGGACCAGCCTGGCGGCTCCCAGGAGCCTGCCCGGGGATGCAAGAGGCAGGCGCCCGCTTGGTCAAGTGCGGAGATCGTGGACCTCATCGAGGTTTGGGGGGAAGCCTCCAGTGTCCACGATCTCCACACTAGCCACAGGAACGCAGCCGTCTATGGCCGCATGGCTGCCAGCCTGGCCGCCAGGGGCCACCAGCGCAGCCGGGAGCAGGTGCGCTGCAAGATTAAAGATCTGCGGCAGTCCTACTCCCAGGCCTGCCTGCCAGGGGCCGACCCGGAGGCCTGCCCCCACTTCCACGCCCTGGACCACCTCCTGGGGGCTCATGCCGTCCCTGCCCCCCGAGACGTGATAGATCCCGGAGCAGAGGGACCGCTCCAGGAGATGGAGGAGGAGGAGGAGGGCTCTGAGAGCCAGGAGCCTGCTGGCAGCCTGCCCAGGACCCGGGACCCCCGAGGCACCCCACAGAGCCGCTCGCCTGTGTCGTCCAAGGCCGGGGAGGCGTCCACCTGTGAGTACCATCGTGCTCCCCTTATGTGTACAGGGGGCTGGGGCGAGAGGGAGCCCCGGGACCGTGCGCCTGGGCCTTGCCCACCACGGAGCAGCAGCTGGGCATCCTGCAGGGGCCCCGGCCTTGCAGAGGGGAGCTGGGTTTCACACACCTGGGCCCCTGGGGTAATTGACCGCTGGTCTTGTTGCACCACAGCTGCAGCATCTGGGCCTGCAGGGCGCACCACCCCGCCTGCAGCAGCCGCCCGCGCCCGGGCAAGCAGGAGAGCCAGGAATGAGGAGGACTACCAGAGGCGGCACCTCCGGTTCCTGGATCACCAGCTCCGCACCCAGGACCACTGGGTCCAGGAGGACCTGAGGCTGCGCCGGAGGAGTTTGGAGGCCCTGGAGGAGCAGGGCCGTGCCCTGCGAGGCCACCTCCAGAGCCTGCTCGACCGCTTCCCATTTCCTCCTGCTCCTGCTCCCCCTGCTCCTCCTGCTGCTCCCCGTGCTCCTCCTGCTCCCCCTGCTCCCCCTCCTGCTTCCTCCACACCCCCCGTCCCTCCTGCCCCCCCCTCCACAACCATTCCCCACCAACGCCCCCGGACCCGCAGTGTGGCGAGACGGGAGAGGCAGCCGGACTCCCACCCCTGAGCTTTCCTTTCCCTTCCTCCCTTCCCTCCCCTTCCAGCTCCCTCGTCCCAAGGTTTCCCCCTCCCCTCTCCCACCTTCATTCCTCCCTTCCCCCACCCCAGTTCTGTGAAATAAACAGACGTTTTTGGTTGAAAAACAGGTGTCTTTATTTTACAGTAGGTAGGGAGGGGAAAGGGGAAGGGGGGTAGGGTGGAAGAAGGCCCCAGTGGGGCATGCAAGGGAGAGGTCAGTCCTCCTCCTCCACCTGGAAGCTCTCCCGCAGGGCTTCCCGGATCTGGACGGCCCCCCGCTGGGCTTCCCGGATGACGGTGGTGCGGGGCTGACCGTAGTGTCCAGCCATGCGGTCAGCCTCAGCCATCCAGGCTGGCAGGAAAGCCTCCCCCTTTCGCTCACACAAATTGTTGTGGGGGGCCAACGATTACCCTGCCTGCGAGGATCCACTCCAGCCCTCATCATGAAATATACAACTATCACCACCTTAAATGCCCCGGGCTGTAGGGTGGGTCTCCGCAGGAGCCGGGTACTCTCCTTCCTTCGGGAGGGGGTGTACTTGGTGGCTTTCCTGCAGGAGACCCACACGACTCCAGCCGTCGAGGCTGGCTGGCGGCTGGAGTGGGGGGACAAGGTGTATTTTAGCCACCTCAGCGCCCGCTCGGCTGGGGTGGTCACCCATCCAGCCGGCCCTGTTCACGGACCACCACTTGGCGTCCGTGAAATCCTCTCTGAGGGTGTGTCTACACTACCACCCTAGTTCGAACTAGGGTGGTTAATGTAGGCAACCGAAGTTGCAAATGAAGCCCGGGATTTAAATATCCTGGGCTTCATTTGCATCTCGCCGGGCGCCGCCGTTTTTAAAGCCCCGGTAGTTCGGACTCTGTGCCCGCGGCTACACGCGGCACGGAGTAGGTAGTTCGGATTAGGCTCTCTAATCGGAACTACCGGTACACCTCGTTCCATGCGAGCCTAATCTGAACTACCTACTCTGTGCCACGTGTAGCCGCGGGCACGGAGTCCGAACTACCGGGGCTTTAAAAATGGGGGCGCCCGGCAAGATGCAAATGAAGCCCGAGATATTTAAATCCTGGGCTTCATTTGCAACTCCGGTTGCCTACATTAACCACCCTAGTTCGAACTAGGGTGGTAGTGTAGACATACCCTGAGTTCAGAGAGGCTGGGGCTGGCCTACTGGCATTTCAACAATAGCCTGCTGGAGGATGTGGGCTTCCTGGAGTCCTTCTGGGAGTTCTGGCTGGCCTGGCAGGGGCAGCGGCCCGCCCTTCCCTCGGCGCGGCGATGGTGGGACATGGTGAAGGTGTGCGCCCGGCTCTTCTGCCGTGACTACTCCCGAGGCGCCAGACGCGGAGGGATGCGGCGATAGAGCAGTTTGAGTGGGAGGTTTTGAAGCTTGAGAGGCGCCTGGTATTCGCCCCCGAGGATCCGCCTCTCCGCGAGGCGTACCGGGAGAAGCCTTTGTTCGATCCCGCATCCGTCTCCTTCGGGAGATGGATCGCGGCTCCCACTTTTTCTATGCCCTGGAGAAAAAGAGGGGGGTGAAAAAGCACGTCACCTGCCTTTTGGAGGAGGACGGCAACCCCCTCATGGATATGGAGGAGATGCGTGCAAGGGCCAGGGCCTTCTACGCCAGTTTGTTCTCCCCGGATCCGACCAAAGTCGCCACCTGCAAGGTGCTCTGGACCGAGCTCCTGACGGTCAACGCGGGCGACCGGGACTGACTAGAGCTGCCTCTCACTCTGGCCGAGTTGTCGGAAGCCCTCCGTCTCATGCCCACCAATAAAATCCTGGGCATGGACTGGCTGACCGTGGAGTTCTACCGCGTGTTCTGGGACGTCCACGGCCCAGAATTCGTCACCGTCCAGGCCGAGTCCTTGGAGAGCGGGGTCCTCCCTCTGTCGTGCAGGCGAGCGGTGCTTGCCTTATTGCCAAAGAGGGGGGACCTCCGCTCCTCAGCACGGACTATAAAGTCGTAGCAAAGGCAATCTCACTGTGACTGTGGTCCGTGCTGGCGGACGTGATCCACCCCGACCAGACCTACACCGTCCCGGGCCGTAGCATTTTTGATAATCTATACTTGGTCTGCGATTTCTTGGAGCTTGGGTGTAGGGATTGTCTGTCATTTGCCCTCCTGTCCCTGGACCAGGAGAAGGCGTTCGACAGGATGGACCACGGGTATCTCCTGGGCACCCTGCAGGCCTTCGGCTTCGGGCCCCGTTCTGTGGGTTTTCTCTGGGTGCTGTACGCCCTCGCTGAGTGTTTGGTCAGGTTCAATTGGACCCTCACCGAGCCGGTCAGCTTCGGGAGGGGGGTACGTCAGGGGTGTCCGCTGTCGGGCCAGCTGTACGCTCTGGCGATCGAGCCCTTCCTCTGTCTCCTCCATAGGAGGCTGACGGGGTTGGTGCTTCGGGAGCCGGAGCTGCGGCTGGTCCTGTCGGCGTACGCCGATGACGTGCTCCTCATGGTCCAGGACCCGGGCGACCTGGCGCGGGTGGAGACTTGCCAAGCCATCTACTCGTCAGCCTCCTCTGCCCGGGTTAACTGGGTCAAGTGCTCTGGCCTGGTGGTCGGGGATGGGTGGCGGGCTGGCTCCCTCCCACCCACGCTTCAGGCCATCAGGTGGAGCGCGGGTCCGCTGCTCTATCTGGGCGTCTATTTATCCGCCACGCATCCTTCTCCGCCGGAAAACTGGCAAGGTTTGCAGGCCAGGGTGGGTGAGTGGTTGCGGAGATGGACAGGACTGCTCCAGTGTCTCTCCCTTCACAGGAGGGCACTGGCACTAAATCAGCTGGTCCTGTCCATGCCCTGGCACCGGCTCAACACCCTGCGCCCGGCCCTGGAGGTCCTGGCCAAGCTCCAGAGGGTAGCGCTGGAGTTCTTCTGGCCAGGACTGCACTGGGTCTCTGCAGGGGTCCTGTCTCTCCCCCTGGAGGAGGGGGGCCAGGGCCTGGTCTGCATGCGCAGCCAGGTCCGGACCTTCCGCCTCCAGGCCCTGCAGAGACTCCTCTTCAGTGCAGGTAGTCCGGCATGGGGCACCTTGGCGCGCGCTTTCCTCCGCCGCCTCCGAGGGCTCCGATACGACCGGCAGCTCTTTTTCATCCACCCGAGGGGTCTTCCGCGAGACCTCTCAGAGCTGCCGGAATTCTACCAGGACCTCCTCCAGACCTGGAAGCTGTTCTCGGCGACCAGGTCCGTTGTGGCCTCCGAGGGAGCAGACCTCCTCGCGGAGCCCCTGCTCCACAATCCAGCCTTGTGCATGCAGGTGGCGGAGTCTCCCTCGGTGCGCCGGAGGCTGATCCTGGCAGAAACCACCATGGTCGGAGACCTCCTGGACTACGACAGGGGGGACTGGGTGGATCCCTGAGCGCTCGCTCGGCGCATGGGGCTCTCCACCCCCCGAACCCCCCTGCGCCTACTCCAGGAGGTGAAGGCGGCTTTGGAGCAGCCCGCTCTACATTTCCTGCAGCGAGCCCTGTGAGAGGGGATGCCCCTCCCCTTCCTCACTGCAAATCCTCCGTCCCTTGTTATTGGGCCCCTGTTCCGCGCCCCCTCCCCCCGGCCTCCCCATCCTTGGACCCCAGCCAGCTGCAGGGCCTGCAGCCGGTCTGCTTTCGAACTGCGCCTAGGGAACACCTGTACACACTCCTGCTCCATACTATACATTTCCTCACCCTCGTGTCCCACCCCGATACCAAATGGCGGGACTATCTACAACCAGTTGAGGGTGGGGAACCCTGATGAGCCAGCGTGTATTCCACCTTGATCCCACGGCCCATCGGGGACATCAGTTGGCGGCTCCCTTACGGAGCCATGAGCATGGGTGTGTACCTGGTGCAGTTCAGCCCTATCCCAGACACTTGTCCCTTCTGCAGCGTGAGGGAAAACTTGGCGCACGTGTACCTAGAATGCGCCAGGTTGCAGCCCCTATTCCGGCTCCTCCAGAACCTCTTATTGTGGTTCTGGCTGCACTTCTCCCCTCACCTTTTTATTTATGCACACCCAATCCGTGACCCCACAAAGTCGCGAGACCTCCTCGTCAACCTGCTCCTGGCCCTGGCAAAGACCACCATATACAATACCAGGAGGAGGATGCTGGACGAGGGGGTTCTCTGCGACTGTGGGGCCTATTTCCATTCCTCCCTATTGTCACGTATTCGAGCAGAGTTCCTCTGGGCGGCGTCCACTGGCACCATCGACAGCTCTGAGGAGCAGTGGGCGCTATCCAGGGTTCTCTGCTCGGTGTCCCCATCCAGCTCCCTCATTTTAAACCTATGACCCTCACCCCCGATCGTGTTTTTCATTTTTTGTCCCCTGGAATCAATTGATCCCTAGGTCCAGTCGTCCCTCATGCAAGGCTGGGGTAGGGGCTTTTAGAAGTGGGCAGGCATCAGCCCACCCACCTCTGGGGTTTCAAATAGCGCCCTGCTACAGCGATGTTATCAAAATTCTGCCCACAACAATTTTTTATGTCCAAACCTAAATTTGCAATGATTTCCAAAACTGTTGTCTCTAGACTTTCAGAAGTGTGGGATTTTAGTGGGACAAAACAAAGAAATAGCTCTACAACTTCACCATTGCCTGTCATATCTTAAAATTAATTTTAATTAGTCAATTCAACACCAGATGTGAGTCATGTAGACCATTATGGAATAGTACTTGGCATCTTTTACTTTAGTGAATTGGTTTCTGAGCTGCTCTGTCATTAGGGTAATGAATTCATTGTAGATTTGGTGCGTTAAAGAGTTAGTGTTCCCTGAACCACAGTATTGATAGTGAATTTCACAATTTTCCCAATGAACATTTGAAAAATTAAGATAATCAATCATATTCAAAATTACCTTTTTGATATAACACTGATGACTCATCTCCTCTCAGAGGTAGTCCAAAGAAGACAGCAGTTTCACTGTGGCCACAACACATCTCATCACTTTCCTCCAATAAGAACACTTCTCTTCAAACTGAGCCGGTAAGGGAGAATCAATTCTTCTGGTAATTTACATCTTTGAACAAACTTGCACATAGCATTAATACGAACTTTGGAAGTTTAATGATCAGCAATATCTCTTGCAACATTTCTCCAGTTAGAGTGCCTGTTGACAAATGTTTGTTTTCCTTTACTGTTATATTTACTATGGTCAGGGAATAATTGACAGACTGCCTTGGTGGTTTCAATAAATAAATAAACCAATTTCTCATTTCTGTGGTCCCATTTTTCTTTATCCTCAGAAAATGGGACTCATGGAAAATTTGAGAAGAGTATGAGGTTGGAGGACGAAAGCAATTTAGAGAGCTTCATATTACTGATTTTTTTTGGTTTATTTACTAGGAATTTTTCTATCATATCCAAAGAAATAAATTGTGGCCATAATGCAATGTCTTCAGGGTAGGTGTGACAGGGTGACCAGGTCCCGCACTGAAGGGCTGGGAGTAGCCCAGGCCCAGCTGGCTGAAAGAGCCCTGCCCCTCCAGCCCTGCTGGGCATGCTCCCAGCAGAGCCAGCATATAAAGGCAGAGGGAGCCCGGCAGGAGGGGAGGCAGCTGGAGGGTAGACGGGCGCAGGCAGCAACCCCGGTGTTCCTGCAGCAGCTGAGGCCAGAGAGAGGGCCAGCATCGGACTCCAGGAGTGAAGCCAGCAGCCAACCCCGCCTGAGGGACTGGACCACCTACACCTCCAGCCCCGGCCCCGGCAAGGACCGACACAGAGGTGGACAGACTGTAGGGGGCCCAGGGTGGTAGGAAGCGGCCCAAGGCAAGGGGTTGCTATCACAGCTTGGTGTGTATTGGCTGGATTCCCCACTGAGCAGGCAGGAGCAAGAGTCCCTGCCTACAGGGCCCTGGGCTGGGACCTGGTGGAGAGGGAGGGCCTGGGTCCCCCTACCACCCCTTTCCGCACCCGGGGCAATCACCCCCGGCTGGGAGAGGTGCCCCGATAGACGGGCCTGGACTTTGTATTGGGATTGTTAGTACCGTGTATGCCCTGATCGAGGGGCCCGAACTGGGGCAATGAGACCTTAAAGGGGGGGGGGGCGTACCCCTCAACAGTAGGTTTCTTCCCTTACTTTGACAAAATTATCAATATTTTGTAGTTCCATTGCCACTTTAGAGTCCACTTGTTCAACTTTTGCGGTCATCATGGTATCCCCACAACTTGGCAAGTGTTCAGATAACTGAGATGTTTCCTCGCCCATACTCTTTGATGAATGTCCTCTGTTGAATACTTCAAGATTTTTAAAAGAAGATTACAAACTGTCTGATGCTTAGCTTCGTCTTTGTGTTTGTGTTTGTGAGTGAGGGTTGGTGTGTGTTCTTTTTTGTTTTTTGTTCATTTATTTATTTATTTATTTATTTTCCCCTGTGTTTGAGAGTGAGGCTTTTTTTTTCCCCACCTCCCCCCTCCCCTTGATGGAGTTTGTGCTGTGATTGGCAGGTGGAAACTGTTGGCTTCTAATTAAAGTTTGAATTCTAGAAGCCTCTGCTGATTGGCTGAGCCTTGGTAGGGGGAGGGGCTTTATAAGGCAGTGGGCAAGCAACCAAGGAGCTTGCGAACAGGTGAGTGCTAACAGGGAGTTTTGAGAGGGAGTTGGGAAGGGCAGGAGGTTTTCTTGCCTTTCTTTTTAAATCCCTTCTCCAGGACAGCAGCGATGGTTGGTGATGGGTCTGCTGTTGTTACCTGCACAGCGTGTGCCATGTTTGTCTTCCTCCCGGAAGAAAGAAGGGATTTCATCTGCACCAAGTGCAAGCTGGTCGCCATTTTGGAAGAAAAAATTAGAGGACTGGAGGCCCAAGTGTCGACCCTACGCTCGATCAGAGAGGATGAAGACTTCCTCGACAGAAGGCAGCGTTTAATCCTTCAAGCACGGCAGGCAGAAGAGCCAGAGAGGGCAGTATGTGATCAAGAAGGGTACGTCTAGACTACAGGGTTTTGTCGACAGAAGTTTTGTCGACAGATACTGTCGACAAAACTTCTGTCAACAAAGAGTGTCTAGACTACATTGAGTTCTGTTGACAAAGCAAGCTGCTCTGTCGACATGGTAGTGTAGACGCAAAGGACAGTTTACATGCAATAACACCTTCTGTCGACAGAACTCTGTTGACAAAAGGCGTTATGCCTCGTAAAATGAGGTTTACCAGCGTCGACAAAACTGCTGAGTTCTGTCGACGTTATGTCGACAGAACTCAGTGGTAGTGTGGACGCAGGTATAGTTTTGTCGACAAAAGTCCACTTTTGTTGACAAAACCCTGTAGTCTAGACACACCCGAAGAGAACTGGCAGCATGTAACTTCTAGAAGGGGAAAAAGGCCAGCACAGGAATCCCCCGATGCTATAGAGGTAAGCAATCGCTTTCAAGCTCTCTCCACAGGCTCTGCAGTGCTGAAAGCCCTGGAAGGGACCTCACAAGGAAGAAACCGCAAGGGAACACCATCTACTGGAAGGCATGGGATGCGTAGTCCTAGGGATGGGGGTTCCACGGCCACCACCCCCAAAAGGAAACGACGGGTGGTGGTGGTCGGGAACTCCCTCCTAAGAGGGACTGAGCCATCCCTCTGCCGTCCGGACCTGGAATCTCGAGAGGTGTGCTGCTTACTGGGAGCTCGCATTCAGGATGTCACTGAGAGGCTTACCAAGCTGATCAAACCTTCGGATTGCTACCCCTTCCTGCTTCTCCACGTGGGAATTAATGATACGGCCAAGAATGACCTTGAGCGTGTTACTGCGGATTATGTAGCGCTGGGAAGAAGGATCCAAGAATTTGGAGCGCAAGTGGTGTTCTCGTCCATCCTCCCTGTTGAAGGGAAAGGACTGGGCAGGGATCGTCGAATTGAGGACGTAAATGCGTGGTTGCGCAGGTGGTGTTGCAGAGAGGGCTTTGGTTTCTTCGACCATGGGACTCTGTTCCGGGCACAAGGATTGTTAGGAAGAGATGGGATCCACCTAACCAAGAGAGGAAGGAGCATCTTCGCGGGCAGGCTTGCAAACCTAGTGAGGAGGGCTTTAAACTAGGTTCGTCGGGGGACGGTGACCAAAACCCTGAGGGGAGTGGGAAAGTCGGATACCGGGAAGAAATGCAGAGAGGAAGGGGCAAGAAAGGAGGACCCCTGTTTCGAATGGAGAAATAGGGCAATCAACTGGTTACCTGAAGTGTTTGTACACTAATGCGAGAAGCCTGGGCAACAAACAGGAAGAACTGGAGGCCCTGGCCCAGACCAAGAAATATGACTTAATTGGGATAACACAGACTTGGTGGGATGACTCGCATGACTGGAGAGCTGTCATGGAAGGGTATAGACTGTTCAGGAAGAACAGGCAGGGGAGAAAAGGAGGAGGAGTTGCACTATATGTAAGAGAGCACTACGACTGCTCTGAACTCCACTATAAAGAGGGAGAAAAACCTGTTGAGAGTCTATGGGTTAAGTTTAAAGGAGCAAACAACAGCAGTGATGTTGTGGTTGGTGTCTGCTACAGGCCACCGAATCAGGTGGATGAGGTAGATGAGGCTTTCTTCGGACAACTGAGAGAAGCTTCCAGATTGCAGGCCCTGGTTCACCCTGACATCTGTTGGGAAACCAATACGGCAGTACACAGGCAATCCAGGAAGTTTTTGGAGAATGTTGGGGATAACTTCTTGACACAGGTGCTGAAGGATCCGACCAGGGGCCGTGCGCAGCTTGACCTTTTGCTCACAAACGGGGAGGAACTAATAGGGGAAGTAGAGGTGGGTGACAACCTGGGAAGCAGTGATCATGAGATGGTAGATTTCAGGATCCTGACCAAAGGAAGAAAAGAGAGTAGTAAAATACACACCTTGGACTTCAAAAAAGCAGATTTTGACTCCCTCCGAGATCTGATGGGCAGAATCCCCTGGGATGTTAACATGAAGGGGAAAGGAGTCCAGGAGAGCCTGCAGTATTTTAAAGAAGCCTTATTGAAGGCACAGAAAGAAACCATCCCGACGCGTAGCAAGAGAGGCAAACGTGGTAGGAGACCGGACTGGCTTACAGGGGAAATCCTTGGTGAACTTAAGCACAAAAAGGAAGCTTACAAAGAGTGGAAACTTGGACAAATGACCAGGGAGGAGTTTAAATGTATAGCTCGAGAATGCCGGGGGCTTATCAGGAAGGCGAAAGCGCAAATGGAATTGCGACTGGCTAAGGATGTGAAGGATAACAAGAAAGGTTTCTACAGGCATGTTAACAAGAAGGTGATCAGAGAGGGTGTGCGGCCTCTACTGGATGAAGGAGGTACCCTAGTGACAGATGATGTGGGGAAGGCTGAAGTACTCAATGCTTTCTTTGCCTCTGTATTCACGGACAAGGTCGGCTCCTGGACTTCTGCGCCAAGTGACGCAAGATGGGATGAAGATGGCCAGCCCGTGGTGGGTAAAGAACAGGTTAGGAACTATTTAGAAAAGCTAAACGTACACAAATCCATGGGTCCGGACTTAGTGCATCCGAGGGTATTGAGGGAGTTGGCAAATGTCATTGTGGAGCCTTTGGCCATTATCTTTGAAAAGTCGTGGAGATCGGGAGAAATCCCGGATGACTGGAAAAAGGCAAATGTAGTGCCCATCTTCCAAAAAGGGAAGAAGGACGATCTAGGGAACTATAGGCCGGTCAGTCTTACCTCGGTTCCTGGAAAAATCATGGAAGGGATCCTTAAGGAATCCATTTTGAGGCACTTGGATGAGAGGAAAGTGATCAGGAATAGTCAGCATGGATTCACAAAGGGCAAGTCGTGCCTGACCAATCTGATTAGCTTCTATGATGAGGTAACTGGCTCTGTGGACATGGGGAAGTCAGTGGATGTTATATACCTTGACTTTAGCAAGGCTTTTGATACCGTCTCCCACAATATTCTTGCCAGCAAGTTAAGGGAATGTGGATTGGATAAATGGACAGTAAGATGGATAGAAAGCTGGCTAGAAGGCCGGTCCCAGCGAGTAGTGATCAATGGCTCGATGTCAGGATGGCGGTCGGTTTCTAGCGGAGTGCCCCAAGGTTCGGTTCTAGGACCGGTTTTGTTCAATATCTTTATTAATGATCTGGATGAGGGGATGGATTGCACCCTCAGCAAGTTTGCAGATGACACTAAACTGGGGGGAGAGGTAGATACGCTGGAGGGCAGAGATAGGATCCAGAGTGACTTAGACAAATTGGAGGATTGGGCCACAAGAAAGCTGATGAGGTTCAACAAGGACAAGTGTAGAGTCCTGCACTTGGGACGGAAGAATCCCAAGTATTGGTACAGGCTGGGGACTGACTGGCTAAGTAGCAGTTCTGCAGAAAAGGACCTGGGGGTTACAGTGGATGAGAAGCTGGATATGAGTCAACAGGGCGCCCTTGTAGCCAAGAAAGCTAATGGCATATTAGGTTGCATTAGGAGGAGCATTGCCAGCAGATCCAGAGATGTCATCAGTCCCCTTTATTCAGCTTTGGTGAGGCCACATGTGGAGTATTGTGTCCAGTTCTGGGCCCCCCACTACAAAAGGGATGTGGACGCATTGGAGAGGGTCCAGCGGAGGGCAACCAAAATGATGAGGGGGCTGGAGCATATGACCTATGAGGAGAGGCTGAGGGAATTGGGTCTGTTTAGTCTGTAGAAGCGAAGAGTGAGGGGGGATTTGAGAGCAGCCTTCAACTTCCTGAAGGGAGGTTCCAAAGAGGATGGAGAGAGGCTGTTCTCAGTAGTGACAGATGGCAGAACAAGGAGCAATGGTCTCAAGTTGTGGTGGGAGAGGTCCAGGTTGGATATTAGGAAAAACTATTTCCCTAGGAGGATAGTGAAGCACTGGAATGGGTTACCTAGGGAAGTAGTGGAATCTCCATCCCTAGAGGTGTTTAAGTCCCGGCTTGACAAAGCCCTGGCTGGGTTGATTTAGTTGGGATTGGTCCTGTCTAGAGCAGGGGGCTGGACTTGGTGACCTCCTGAGGTCTCTTCCAGTTCTACGATTCTATGATTCTATGTCTCTTTGCCTCGCTTTTTAAATTTTTTTTGACTGCCCTACTTATATTCTCGCTTTATTATTGCTAAAAAAATTACCTTGATTTTTAGGCAGATGAAAAATGTCTGAAAAAGCAGGTGTGCAGCTACGGGTGGGCCGTGGCCTGGATCACCTAGTCCCCAATTAGGTTTAACACCAGTGGTACTAGAACATTTTTAATAGCTGGGTGCTGATAGCCAGCCCCTGTCTCTCTTAGGAACAGGTCCAGACCTGGGTGTGGGCCACAGGCATAGGAACTAAGGATTCAGGCAGGGCTGCTGACAGAACAGCCAGGCCCCTGGGCAAAGTGTAGGGGGGTAGGTCTGGTCCCCCCAGAAGGGCAGGGCCTCGGATAGAAGGGATGGAACTGGGGGCTCAGTGCAGGAGCAGAGTTGCCATGGTGGGGCTGGAGAAGAAGACTGACAGAGGAGATACAAAGATCTCCATGGCCACTGAGGACAGCTTCAGGCGCCCCAGTGGCCCTGCGCTGGCTGGCCCAGAGAAGTGGGCAGAGAACCACACATGCTCCACCTGAAGGTGAGGGGGGGCACAGTTCCATCGGCCACCTGAGTGCCCCCCCCCGCCCCAGGCTCTCCATCCCCCGTCCCCTCTCCCTCTCCCTCTAGTCCGTGGGTAGCAGCCACTCACCAGGTGGCAGCCAACAGCATGAACACGAGCTGGAAGGCTTCAGAGGAGCATTGGGTAGCCACACAGCCGGCAGCTGGAGAGAAGCTTTCCTGTTTCAAAGCACTGCTTTTCTCCAGCCAGCTGTGCAGCTTCCCCATGCTCCTCTGAAGCCTTCCAGACCATGTTCGCACTGCTCGCCGCTTCCTGCTGGCTCTGAGGCTGCAGCCTGCAAGTGAGCCTCCCTGCTCTCACCCCACGGCCATGCATAGAGCAGCCACGCAGGGAGGGGGGTGTCACACCTGGTGCAGCACTACCCAGCCCTTGGGGCCCCGTGTCGCTGGGGGGGCCCCGTGCCCGGGCACAGTATGTTTCATTGTAAATCTGCTCCTGGACAGAGCACAATCCTGGAAGGGTGCCCAGAGAGCACAATTTGGGGGTACAGCTCACATTTCCCAGGGACAGATAAACTGACCAAATGGATGCAACTGTGATAATTTTAAGTGGGAAGTACTGTAGCAATTAGCCCTTCTTAGCAGACTTCACACATGCAGCATTTGTCAGTTTGCTCCTGGTCTGTGTCAAGTCTATACCCTTTCAGAAGCTCTCAGTGGCAGGTCTCAGTGCACCTCCTCCTGCATCCAAATTCCCTCCCAGAGCTTGCACCTCTCACCCCTTCCCACACCCAAATCCCTCAGTCCCACCCCAGAGCCCACACCTCCTGTCTCAACCCAGTGAGAATGAGTAAGGGCTGGGGACAGCAAATGATGGAGTGGAGGGGAACGGAGAGGGCAGGGCCTCAAGGAAGGGGTGGGGTCTTGGGGAAGGGATGGGGTAGATCTTGGCTTGCCCTGACATTTTAAAAGTGATCTTGGGTGTAAAAAGGTTGGAGACCACTGTTCTAGAGAACCTTACTAGACATAGCCACAATCAAATTCTGAAAAACCATATGCAAAAACTGAAGTAAAATCCTTAACAGAAAAGTTTGAAAAGTATGCTATTGCTGTGTTTACTATTTTGTAGAACCATTTACTTCAAAGAATTAATGCCGCCACGAAATCACTGCAAAAAAGTTGATACAAATTTATTGAATGTGCCACAATTGTTAGCCTGAGTTACAAGTTTTGTTGTGGAAGATCAAAATGACTATAGGTCTGTGGAAGTAAAGGCACTAACAGCAAATATAGGTTCCGCTGATATATGTGATGAGAAGTGTAAAAAAACCCAGGACGTTATTTTTCAATGAAATCAGAGATAATGAAATCAATTTAAAAGGGAAGATCATCATTGAGACCGTCATTGTTATTTGTGACACTATAATAGTGCAATTGCAGAGTAGAGGTGAATCTTCTGATTTATTTTGCATGTTTTTTGACAGCAGTCTGGATGAAGATGCTAAAAGCCACTACAGTAAGAAATTAAGTGAATTCTACCAAGAGGACATAGGCACAAATCTTTTTGCAGATGAAGTTAAACAGTTCGTTCATTTTATCAAAAATGATGAGGTCTGTGCTTCGAGCTCACCTGTTTTCTATAGACTTGTACATGACGGTTTGCAGGCAACCTTCCCAAATGTAGAAACTATTCTGAAAATATTTTAACAGTCCCTGTCACAAATGTTTCTGGTGAACATTCTTTTTCTGTATTGAAATGAGTTACACTTATTTGCAAAATACAACGAGTCAGGAACATTTGACAAGTTCGGCAATATTGACAATTGAAAGTGCCTCTTTACAAAATATTACTTACTAGCAGAAATACCCAGTGTTGCCCGGGGAAAATATAGTAAAAGGTGATGAATGAACTATGTCAATGACATTAACATAGTATATTTTATTGGAAATACTTTTGTATTATACAGTATATTACTTTAAGAAATTAACATAGCTAGTACTTTTTCTGTTATCCTAGGGAAAGGATCTTGTAGTTGCAGTTTATGTGACACGCTTAACAGAAGAGTCCAGCAAATGCCTATGATCAGGTGCTACTAAAATCTAATTAGTGGGCTCTGGGGGAACCGATTTTGAGAGAGAACCAATCCAGTGATTGAAGTTAGGAAATAAGGAGTATCTGTGCAAAATGTTGTGTTTCTATGATCAGGTGCTACTAAAAGCTAATTATCAGTTGGCCCAATTCGGGCTCTGGGGGAACTGATTTTGAACTCTAACCAATCCAGTTATTGAAGTTAGGAAATCAGTAGTCTCAATGCAAAATTTGGTGTTTCTAGCGCTTACTGTTTCAGAGATCTTTTGGGACAAACAAACTTTCGGAAATATTTATAAGATGATGACTTAATTGATGATTTTGTGAAGAAAAAGTGTTTTTTTTTTCAAATTGCATAAGTTTAATCAGAGGAAGTTAACTTTTATTTTTTCCATTCATGAGTCATCTATACATTTTATTTTCATGTTAGCTTAATGCAAATACAAGCTTTTATCTAGACCAGAAGTTCTCAAACTGTGCTCTGAGAACTCTATTTAGGCAGACTGAAGAAAGGTTATTATGGTTTTTTTTAAATCACTCTTATCCAAAGCACTGTACAATAGTTAGCTCATGGTACAAACAATATTTGGAAAGATCATTAAGTGGTCCACCAAGACCCTCAGCAGTTTTCAAGTGGTCTGTGGGGAAAAAAAGGTTGGACTACGAAAACAATCAAGGTATTTCACTTTATTTTCACGTACTTCTTATCACTTAGGAGGAGAAGGAAGAAGAAAAAAGAATGAAAAATGGGAGTGGCAGGAAGAGTAAACGTCCTTTTTCTTGGCTGGGTCCCCATTCCCCCGCCCCCCTAATGAAGCTGAGCACAGGGCCCCACTAATTCTAAATCAGCCACTGGGGCACCCCCATTAGGGATCACTCTCACTCTCCTCCATAGAGAGCGCATATGGGCGGGTCCAACACAGAACTGCGTCTGATTCCATAATGCGTTTGCGCCAGGAAGCCACCAGTGACGGCACGTGAGCATGTTGTGGACACCTGATCCGCGCAACTGGAGGCCCTGCCACTCGTGCGCGAGCAGGCTTTTAAGTGCCTCGTCTTGGAGCTCTTTTCTCTCAGTTGTTATAATCCTACTGCTATGAGGCCTGCTTGTCGTAGGCGCGGCTACTGAGCAGCTCACCCGCTGGGCGGGGGACCCCCTTCGCTCTTCTCCCTGCTTACAGCCACCGCCATGTTGGGCCGGGAGCCGTAGCAGGTCCGCCATTGAGCCCCAGTGTAAGTGAAGAGGAGGAGCTGGGGCTTGGTCACAGCCGCGCAACAGTCATGGCGGAGCAGACCTACTCCTGGTGAGTAGCTGGGTCAGGCACGCGGAGGAGGATCGGCAGGGAATGTTATTGGGCTGGGCGTATGCTGTGTGGTGTCTGGAGGGGATGGACGTGAGAGGGAGGCTCCCGGGCACGGGCTTGGGAGTAGGTGGTGTCCTTTGGGACGGGTGAGCATAGTGCACTATCTCTCCTCTGGGTTGGAGAGGTGGTGGCTCTGAGAAGGCCCAGTTTCTCTCGGAAGGGAGTGTGTACGAATCCATATCGGATGCAGCGGTGATCTCTCGGAGAGCGGCGTTTGTCGCGTCGGGCAAACCCGTAACGGTCGAGCTGGGTGCTTATTCTGCACCGGTGTTTATAGAAACAACTGGGGGAGTGGCCGGAGATCTCTTCCGCTCTCTCCCCCCCCCCCCCCCCCCCCCCCCGTACCCCCCAATCGGCTGCACGTATAAGTAAGTATTTGAATAAACATTTGAGTGCTGCTCTCAACCCCTTTTGTAGCACCTGCAGGTCATTTTACCTTACTTGGGCACGTTCATGGCTATGCGTTTTACAGTAATTTTCTCTCCCTCCTAGATTAAGGAGGGAAACGGGTTTCCTGTAGCGGCTATTAATTCTCCCTATTTTAGCTCCGAATCTGTATCAGAATAACTCGATAACACAGTGGCAGTCTTTTTTTTCATGTACTGATAACGTTGTATACAGGAAATTAAAACAAAAAACAGGATGGCGAGACCAGCCCGTGCGTGAAGAGGTGAAACGGAGCAAATGAGACTGGTGGCGTCTTCTGTATGTCCTGAGCCTGGCAGATCTAGCTACGATTCGGGATTCTACAACTTTCATAGTCTGCTTTCGATTATTTCAATTATTAAAAAGAAAATGTCAATCTAATTGTGCAAAGATGTCAAAGGGACAGCTGAGTTGCCTGGAAAAATATTGTAGTGCTTCATTCTCTTACATTTTTAAGCTATTTTGTTGTTAAGCCAAGAGTTATTCTTTTCTGAAAGTTTTCTAAGATGATTATTAAGGGGGGGGGAAACTTGAGCTTTTGACCATATGAAGAGGGGGCATGGCATTTATTCATTTGCTCAATGAATAAATGCCATGCCCCCTCTTCATATGGTCAAAAGCTCAAGTTCCCCCCCCCCCCCCCCCCCCAATAATCTTTCCACTAAATGCTTTAGAAAATCTTTCACTACCTTTGATTCCCTTTCAAATAGGTGTGGTTGATAGTTACATGTTCTTTTGATGGTTATTTTTAGTATTATTCTAAAAATAGAATGAGTTTGTAAGCTAATGTAAATTAATTCTTCTGTAGCTGAAGTATAGTTGGGATTGGTCCTGCCTTGGGCACGGGGCTGGACTCGATGACCTCCTGAGGTCTCTTCAAGCTCCGATTCTATATTAAGCAAATGAAGCTGAAGACAGTTAGCTAGGATTTTAACTGCTTGCTAGATTAATAGAGCTGTGGCTCTTTGTGCTATAATGGAACAATGCAAATGTCTCAAAGCAGATCAAGTAATTGGGCATTTACCCGTATCCATTAATATAATCTGCCATATCATATGTTGCTTTTGCTTTCTATTTGGGACTCCTGTCATTCTTCTCACTACATTACGTTGATAAAAGACCTGGTTTGGAATAGAACACTTCTATTTTAAAGCTATTCCAATCCTTTTCTTGCAAAGCAATTCATTACTCATCACATCAGTCAACAATCTATGGATTTCTTTATTCCAGTATGGTGATGCAGTTCTGTACACATACATACTATCTTCTAATAGTACCAGAAGTATCTTAAGTAGAAAACTAGTGTGTCTCAGGAAAGCTGTTAAATAAGAGGTGCTGCTGTGCTCTTTTACAGTTGGTGGTTCGTTTCCCCTCCATTTGCTAGATCTAAACCTATTTTTGTGCTTTAATGGGCAGCTTTATCATGGTGAATGGTGTGCTGCTTTTTTTTTTCCTATAGGATAATGCTATTTTTGTAACCTGACATACAGATTTAATCCTCCTATGGTGTGAAGGTGACAGCACAAGTGTTGCATGGGAGCTGAGTAGAGGCAGAGTGGGAATCTCCCCACTCTGTTTTCCAAGCCAGGAAGGCAGTGTGTGTGTTGAGAGTGGCTCCTCAATCAGCAAATAGTTTTCCCTCTTTGGGAGCATCAGCCGGAGGAGGATGGAAGGGGAAAGTGGCTGTTAATCATAGTAACAGCAGGGGTGCCCATGACCAAGGTTAATAGATGAAGATTAAAACTTCAGACATACAATTGTAAATTTAAAACAGCAGGCCCATGCTGAGAGAGCTGCTAATGGGCCACTCCTGTTTTGTTTACTTACTGGCTCCGCAGCCACGGAGCCTCCTGGCTCCCATTGGCTCTGGCTTGCCATTTGCAGCCAAGGGGAGCTGCGGGCAGCAGTGTGGCTCAGGCTGCTGCTGCTTCCTTTGGCTGCAAACAGCGAACTGGAGCCAATGGGATCCACGAGGGTCGGTGGTTGCGGAGCTGGTAAGTAAACACACACAAGTGGCCTGTTAGCAGCTCTTTGGGCCCACAGCCCACTTTAAGAAACACTGATATAAAAGGAGATGAAGGCAGCAGGAGCGGGGGAGTGGCACTATACATGGTGGAATGAGGACAATCAATGGGGGACAGTCATACCAGGGTACAAAATATATCAGAAGGACAGAATAGGCCATGCTGGTGGGGGAGGGGCTCTATATGTGAAAGAATGTAGAATCAAATGAAGTAAAAATCTTAAATCAGCCTACATGTTCCATAGAATCTCTATGGATAGTAATTCTCTGCTCCAATAATAAGAATATAGTAGTAGAGATATTGACCACCTGATCAGGACTGTGAGAGTGGCTATGAAATGCTAAGAGATTAGAGAGGTTAGCAAAATAAACTCAGTAGTAGTGGGGGATTTCAACTCACCCCATATTGACTGAGTACACATCACCTCAGGATGGGATGCAGAGAGAATTTCTTGATACCTTAAATGACTGCTCCAAGAAGCAGTCAGTTCTGGAACCCACAAGGGGAGAGGCTATTCTTGACTTTGTGCACTCCACTTAGGACTATCTGGTTCAAGAAGTAAATATAACTGGGCTGCTTGGACATAGTGACCATGATGTAATAAAATTTACATCTCTGTGGTGGGAAAAACACCTCAGCAGCCTAACATGAGGAAGCTCATTAAATGGAAATTTAATAAGTACAGTTACACAAGTAAATGCCCTGCAAGCTGCATGGACACTTTTCAAAGACACCATAATAGAGGCCCAACTTAAATGTATACCCCAGATTAAAAGCACAGTAAGGCTACATCTACATTGCACTTTCTTGTGCAACATATGCGAATGAGGCATGGTAATGAATACGGCAGTGCCTCATTTGCATACTTAATGAGCTGCCATTTTTGCACAAGGGTCTTTTGCGCAAGAGCCGTTCTGCCGCTTATTTTCAGGCAGAACAGCTCTGGCACAAGAGGGGATTTTTGTGCAAGAAGGAGCAGTGTAGATTACTCCTTCTTGCGCAAGAGCCCCTTACACAAAAATGGCAGCTCATTAAGGGGCTCTTGCGCAAGAAGGAGTAATCTACACTGCTCCTTCTTGCACAAAAATCCCCTCTTGTGCCAGAGCTGTTCTGCCTGAAAATAAGTGGCAGAACGGCTCTTGCGCAAAAGACCCTTGTGCAAAAATGGCAGCTCATTAAGTATGTAAATGAGGCACTGCCGTATTCATTACCATGCCTCACTTGCATATATTGCGCAAGAAAGTGCAATGTAGACACAGCCTCCAAGAACCAAGAGTGCTACTGTGGCTTGGCTTAACCAGGTAAAAGAAGCAGTGACTGATAAGACGTCTTTTAAAAAGTGGAAGTCATATCCTAATGAGGAAAATAGAAAGGAACATAAACTTTGTCAAATTAAGCACAACAAAAATTATAATAAAGCCAAAAAGGAGTTTGAACAGCTAGCCAAAAACTCAAAAGGTAATAAAATGTTTAAGTACATCAGAAGCAGGAAGCTGGCTGAACAACCAGTGGGGCCCTTGGACAATGGAGATGCTAAAGGGGCACTCAAAGATGATAGTCATTGTGGAGAAGCTAAATGAATTCTTTGCTTCAGTCTTCACAGCTGGGGATCTTGGGGCGATTCCCAAACCTGAGCCATTCTTTTTAGGTGACAAATCTGACTAATTGTCCCAGATTGAGGTGTCAGAGGAGGCTTTGGAACAAATTGATAAACTGAACAGTAACAAGTCACCAGGACCAGATGGCATTCACCCAAGAGTTCTGAAAACTCAGGTGGGGAAATTGTGGAACTATTAACTGTCATTTGTAACCTATCCTTTAAATCTGCTTCTGTACTTAATGACTGGAAGACAGCTAGCGTGACGCTTATATTTAAGAAGGGCTCTAGAGGCAATCCTGGCAATTACAGACCGGTAAGTCTAACATCAGTATCAGGCAAATTAGTTGAAACAATAGTAATTTTATTCTGTGTCTGACACACAGATGAACGTAATTTGTGGGGGGGAGTCAACATGGATTCTGTAGAGGGAAATCATGCCTTACTAATATGCTAGAGTTCTTTGAGGGGGTCAATAAACATGTGGACAAGGGGATCCAGTGGATATAGTATACTTAGATTTCCAGAAAGCCTTTGACATGATCCCTCACCAAAGATTCTAATGTAAATTAAGTTGTCATGGGATAAGAGGGAAGATACTTTCTTGGATTGAGAACTGGTTAAAAGACAGGAAACACAGGGTAGGAATAAATGGTAAATTTTCAGAGTCGAGAGAGGTAACTAGTGGGGTCCCCCAAGGGTCTGTCCTGGGACCAATCCTGTTCAACTTATTCATAAATAATCTAGAGAGAGGGGTAAACTGTGAGGTGACAAAATTTGCTGATGATACTAAACTGCTGAAGGTAGTTGAGACCAAAGCAGACTGTGAAGAGCTTCAAAAAGATCTCCCCAATCTAAGGCTATGGCTACACTGTAGCCTTCTTCTGGAAAAGCTTTTGCCTTCTTCTGGAAAAGCTCTTGCAAACAAAGCATGGTGTGGAATAGTGCCATGCTTCATTTGCATAATTAATTAGCAGACACTTTTGCGCAAGAGGCTCCTTTTTGCACAAAAACCCCCTCTTGTGCAAGAGCCGTTCTTCCTGGGGGGGAAAAATGAGGAACAGCTCTTCTGCAAGAGGGGGTTTTTGTGCAAAAAGGAGCCATCTACACAGCTTTTTTTGAGCAAAATTCTCTTTAGCAGCTGCTTTTGCACATCAATTATGCAAACGAAGCATGGCGCTATTCCATGCCACGCTTCATTTGCATAAGCTTTTCCAGAAGAAGGCTGAAGCCTAAGTGACTGGGCAACAAAATGGCAAATGAGATTTAATGTGGATAAATGTAGAGTAATGCACATTGGGGAAAAGTAACCCCAACATGCATACAATATATGGGGGGGGTGCTAATTTAGCTACAACTACTTGAGAGAGCTCTTATAGTTCTCCGAAAACATCCATTTTGACTGCCACTGCACAAAAAAGCAAATAATGTTAGGGATAACTAAAAAGGATAGAGAATAAGACAAAATATTCTATTGCCTGTAGATAAAACCATGGTATGCCCACATCTTGAATAGTGTGTACAGATGTGGTCACCTCATCTCAAAAAAATATATTGGCATTGGAAAAGGTTCAGAAAAGGGCAACAAAAACAATTAGGGGTTCGGAACGGGTCCCATATGAAGAAAGATTAAAAAAGACTTGGACTTTTCATCTTTGAGAAGAGGAGACTGGGGGGGGGGGGGGATGATAGAGGTCTATTAAAATCATGAGTGGTGTGGAAAAAGTGAATAAGGAAAAGTGATTTACTTGTTCCCACAATATAAGAACTAGGGGTCACCAAATGAAATTAATGGGCAGCAGGTTTAAAACAAAAGGAAGTTTGTCTTCACTCAGTGCACAGTGAACCTGTGGAACTCCTTGCCAGAGGATGTGATGAAGGCTAGGACTCGAACAGGGTTAAAAAAAGAGCTAGCTAGATTCATGGAGGTTAGGTCCATTATGGCTATTAGGAATGGTGTCCCTAGCTTCTGTTTCTCTGGAGGTGGGTGACGGGAGGGATCATGTGAGGATTACCTGTTGTGTTCCCTCCCTCTGGGGCATTGGCCACTGTCAGTAGACCGGATACTGGGCTGGATGGACTGTTGGTCTGACCCAGTATGGCTGTTCTTACCTGTGTATGGTAACTTGGGGAAAATGTCCAGCCCTAACATGTTTTAGGGATGTTAAATATTGGTTAATTAGAATAGTCAACTAACCAATAAGAATTCATGAGCTTACTTGACTATTCATAGTCCTGGGGGGCTGGGCTGGCAGCTGCTGTATTGGAGGCAGCGGTGTCAGGCTGGTTTAAAAACCAGCTTCCCTTGTGGACTGGCTGCCTGCAGAGTGGCAGCAGCCCTTGTCTGAGCTCCCGGAACCAGCACAAGCCAGAACTGAGCTGGGCTGCCTGCCTGGCTTTAATACACTTTAAATGCAGAGCCTCAGTGGGGGTAGGTTCGTGAGCCAGAACTCAGCTGGGCCACTGGCCAACCTGCTAAAAAGTTTACTGGCGGGGGGATGCGTGTAGTCTATAGCATTAACCTATAAGTTTTTGCTTATTGGTTAATCAACTACACTATTACATCCCTAATGTAAAATGTAACCGCTTGACTTTTTTAACTGTGTGTTTACATGGGGGGGCAGGTGGGACCCAGTGCTTTTGGGGAGCCTCCTCCCCTCCTCTCCATGATGATGACGATAGAGGCAGCAGCGTGGGGGGAGGGAGGCAGCTCCACGGTAACTGGCGCACACAACACCAACTCCCACCTTCTTCCCCCTGCCCCTTGCTGCCACTGATATATATGCACACACCCTTCTGCCTCTGTGTAGTTGTTAGGGTTAACCAATAAGCCCATGCTTATCAGTTAATCATTTCAACAACTGTGCTAACTTGCTTACCTTGTTAATCAGTAGCTTGTGCTGTAAAGGAGCACACACTTCTCTCCAGGGTGTTTCCATCGGATCCTTCTTAGAAGGGAAAGTAGCATACATTTCTTATTTGTCTCTACTAGGGATGTGAATGGTGGGCAGGGGGCTAGTCTCTCTAGTTAGCAGGTCTTCACATTTTGCAGTCCTGATGTAACTCCCCCTTTTTCTTACTCGATAAATTGTTGTTTTTCTTTTTCCTTGAGTCCATAAAAGGTTCTCCAACATTTGGCTTATGGAAGACAAGGAGAACGGGGGGGCCAAAAAATGGTCCCTCACCATTAGCCTGACAAAATTGAAGTTATAGGAAATATACTTCTATCTCCTCTTTTCCCACTACTATGGCTAAGTGTAACACAGCATTGTAAAAAGTCTCAGGGGTAGCTGTTAGTCCATAACTTGAAAAACGAGTAGTCCTGTGGCACCTTAGGCTAAAAAATATATAGGATCATGAGCTTTCGTGGGTAAAACCCACTTCATCAGATGAGTTGGAGTGGAAATAAGACTCCAAGATGTGTGTAACAGCAAAAGCAGTTATCTGTCAGTTGTAGGACCCATGCTAATTAAGTGGGCTGGATGTGTCCCATTTATGGTTTTTTACTATGAAAATGCAAATGTAAAAAGCATGGGCAACTGGCTTTGTAATGTGTTATCCTGGGCTTGAACAGACACTAATTGGTTAATGGTGTCAATTTGTAAATGAATTCCAGTTCTACTTCTAAATCCATGATTGCGTGTCCGGGTAAGTTAAAATGTTCCCCTATGGGTTTGTGTGTTACCATTCCTGAAGTCTGACTTGTCCATTTATCCTTTGTCACAGAGATGGTCGGGTTTGGCCAATATACATGGCAGAGAGGGGCATTGCAAACACTTGATGGCTTATCATAGTGGGTCCCAACCTTTTTTAATACCGAGGACCGGCAAACCCATTCACAAACTTTTGGTGGACTGATATGCAAATAAAATGTTATTCATTAGCTAAATAATGAACATTCAAATATGCAAATACAATTTTACTAGTTTGTGGTATAAAAAGCCCCCCCCCAGCACCAGCCACTGACCCTAGAGTCCCCTGCACCCAACCTTCCCAGTGCCAGCTTCTTGCTCTGAGTCCACTAGTGCCAGCCCCACTGCACCCAATCCCCCCATGCTAGCCCCTAGTATTAGCCCTGTCCCCAGTGCTAGCCCTGCCCCCTAGCCCCCTCACTATTAACCCTGCCCCCAGAGCCCCCCAGTGCCAGTTCCTCATCCTGGCTGTCATAGTGATGCTCAGTGTCAGCGCCCCCAGCACTAGCCCTGCCCTCCCTCACCTAGCCCTGCTGCTGCCTTCCAGCCACCAGCTGAGCGCAGAGCGCTTCCCTGCGCAGCGGGAAGGCTGTGCGGAGCCTGCAGTGTGCTAGGCCCCATTTGAGTGCTGTGGCAGCCGGGCTCCAGGTGGGTGCTGTGGCAGCTGGGCCCTAGTCAAGCACCACGTGGAGCCCGGCACCTGCAGCGTGCTGGGCTCCATGGGGCCCTTGACCCAGCTGAGTGCTGGAACTTAGCTGCTGCGGCGCTCAGCTGGAGCCAAGTGCCATGTGGAGCCTGGTTACTGTGGCAGCTGGGCTCCTGCTGAGCGCTGTGGCAGCTGGGCTGCATGTGGTGCTCGACCCATCGTGTGGCCCCACCATCTGGGACAGGGCCACAATGAGGCTGCTGCAGTAGGGACAGCCTTGCTGTGGCCCCGGCTCTAGCCACAGCACACTTGGTTGACTGTCAGGCTCGGTAGCTGCTGGGGCGTAGACTGTCAGTGTGCCATGTCCCGACAGGCAGGGGTTCACGGCCTGTTGCTGGTCCACAGACTGTCAGTTGAGAACATCTGGCTTGTCCCATTAGAGGGTATACAGTTGTATGAGCCCCTGATGTGGCTTACGTGGTTAGGTCCTGCAATGGTGTCGCTTGTATAGATATGTGGACAGAGTTGGCAATGGGGTAGTATCCTAGGTGGGGGTGTCCGTGGTGTGTGGGGGGGGGGGTGTGTGGGTGTGTGTGGCTGCTGGGAAGTATTTGGTTCAGGTTGGAGGGATTGTCTGTAGGTGAGGATTGGCCTGTCTCCCTCTGCCATGTATATTGGCAAGGTAATGTATAAGCAGGTAACTTTAATGTCTTTTTAAAGAGTAATCATAAGACAGAGGGCTAAATTCTGCCCTCCACTTGATCATACCATTTGAAGACTTCAGTGGGGAGGTGTACTCGCGTATGAATATGGAATTTGGCTGTTACTCTTAAGTTTTTCAAGAATGGAAAGCTACAGCCAAATTCCACTGTTAACCATTGTAAATCTGTATTCTCTGGTGTTAGTGAAGTTGACCTATAATAAATGGAGTAACAAATGTAAGTAGTAATGTGCCTATTGCCACCTTTATTGGATTACTTGTTGGTTAGATCTCTTTTCCTTTGTGCTTTGCTGTCTTATACTGTGTGCCAACGTAGGCAGGAACTAGACTGAAGGACTTTGGGACAAGGATCTGGTTGTCAGCTGAAGCTGTACTGAGTAGTACTGACATTTTATATAGTTAAATGCTAACTCAAGGTTATTTCCTGATCATGAAGTAAAAACAGTGGGGTCTAAAACTGAGCACAGAGCAAATTTTATAACCACTTTAGCTTGGGTTAATGGTGTCTAGTGGCCTGTGGCCATGCCATGTTCTGTTCTGATCCTATCGGATAGCCAAGCTAAATAGGGACAGTTAAGACCATTGCTTGAATTAAAAAAACTTCAGATGTACTGCTGCAGGCATGGTGTCAGTGATTCTGTGGGGGCAGTGTTTGCAAGTCAGTATTGAGCCAGTCTCCCTCAATGGTGTTAAGGGGTTTACACTACAACTGACTTAGGTGTAAAAATTGGGATCTTGAAGTCCTTAGATAAGAGATTGAAGGAGACTGTATTAATACAAATGTCATGGTCAGATTGCAACTTGAGTAAGAGTTTTGTCTGTCTAAATTCCCCTTGTGGCTTCAGTTTCTGAAGTACTTTGCTTACCCTGTGTGTGTGTGTGTGTGTGTGTGTGTGTGTGTGTCGATTGCTATGCATCAGTGTTCCCTCGAACACTTTCTGTCCTTGGACTGGTTGAAATTTCTTATGTGCAACACCAATATTGAGGTAGTGTGTGGATGTGCACCACCAATACAAATGCGCCCCGCCCCCCAAATCAAGAGTAGAAGCCCTGCAACAAACGAACACATGGCTTCCGGGTTTGTAGACAGATGCATGTTTCAAAGAGCTTGCAGATAAGGTGTCATCCTGCAAAACAACTAGCATCACACCTAGTACTTGCTACTGCCGACTCATAAGAGCCAGAACTCTACCGCATAGCAAAGATCTGGCCTTAATGTAGTGCAATACAATATACCGTGCTTTAATTAGTAACACGGGATTTTAAAAAAATCATTAAGATCAGAGTTTAAGGTATCTGCAACACTCCAAAAAAATTCTGTGAAGAGAATCCTTTTTTCTTAAGCCATTAACACCTATGTAAAACTTTGTTTGAAGTGTAATCATGCAAATGACGTCCATGGGTGCATGTGCGCTCACCACATGCAGCCTGCTTCTCTCCCTCTTCCCCCCCCCCCCCCCCCCGCCCGCCCGCCAGCCAGCCAGCCAGCCAGCCAGCCAGAGAGGACAGCAACAAGTGAGTCAGACACCCCCAAACAAACTGCCCCTACCTCCACCTTGATGCACAGATGCTGATAGCACCCACCCACACCTGTGCAATCTGCTCCTCCCAGTCCAGGTGGGGACTGGGATAAAATCTTGTTTCTCAAACTAGAGCCACACCTTCCCCACCTCACAGCACAAACAAAAGCAATTGGAAGAAGATATGCAAGTTACTGCTGAATTTGCATATTGTCTTTCGAAAATGAAAGTAAGTCTAGACATACTCTTACTGCATAGATGAGTAATCTTGTCTTGCTGCACTTCAAAGGCAAAAGCGCTGCAGGGAGCATGGGGCCAGCGGGGGGAGTCGCCAGCTGACCCCGGGCTTCACACAGCACTGCTGTTTTGAAGCCCCCCCCCCCCCCCCCCGGACGCAGTCTCTTTCTGATAGAAGCAGCAAGTTGGGGTGGGGGGGGGGGGAAGCGACTAGTTGATGAGTGTGTTGACTATTGGATAAGCATTTGCTTCTCGGATACGTGAACAACTAGTCGTCTGTCTATTCCAGCTGAGGCCTGACAACTGTCCAACTTATTGAACAGTAATCAGCTGCATCTTACATGACACTCCTATTAATATACCCAAGAATATTAGCCTGGCTTTTTGCAAGTGCATCACCGTGCAACTCATGGTTGACTTGTATACTTGTATTCAATATATGATTCACTATAACCCCCAGATCTTTTTCAGCAGTACTAATGTCTAACCCATGGGTGGCTCCCCGCATGTACCAGCTGTGTCAGAGGCAGCAGCGTGTGAGATTGGGGGGGGGGGGGGAGAAGACATGCCGCCCCCCCCCCCACTGCCACTCTGGGAGGTAGCAGGGGGAGGAGGGCCAGGTGTCTTCCCACATGTACTGGCTTCTGCCTCCCCCACCTATTGGGGGTGGCGCTGCATGTAACCGACAGGGTTAACAGATGACCGTAGATTTATTGGTTAATTATGCGCTCAGCTACATATTCACATGCTGTCCTATAAAAATCCATATGTGAGGCCTGCAGTTTAGCAGGCTGGGATGGAAGTTTCCATCCTATCAATAAACTAGGCAAATACAACTTAGATGGGGCTACTATAAGGTGGGTGCATAACTAGCTGGATAACCGTACTCAGAGTAGTTATTAATGGTTCACAATCCTGCTGGAAAGGTAGAACAAGTGGGGTTCTGCAGGGGTCTGTTTTGGGACCGGCTCTGTTCAATATCTTCATCAACGATTTAGATATTGGCATAGAGAGTACGCTTATTAAGTTTGCAGATGATACCAAGCTGGGAGGGGTTGCGACTAATCTGGAGGATAGGGTCACAATTCAAACTGATCTGGACAAATTGGAGAAATGGTCTGAGGTAAATAGGATGAAGTTTAATAAAGACAAATGCAAAGTGCTCCACTTAGGAAGGAACAATCAGTTTCACATATATAGAATGGGAAGCGACTGTCTAGGAAGGAGTGCGGCAGAAAAGGATCTAGGGGTTATAGTGGACCACAAGCTAAATATGAGTCAGCACTGTGGTGCTGTTGCAAAAAATGCAAACATAATTCTGGGATGCATTAACAGGTGTGTTGTGAGCAAGACACGAGAAGTCATTCTTCCGCTCTACTCTGCGCTGGTTAGGCCTCAGTTGGAGTATTGTGTCCAGTTCTGGGCACCACATTTCAAGAAAGATGTGGAGAAATTGGAGAGGGTCCAGAGAAGAGCAACGAGAATGGTTAAAGGTCTAGAGAACATGAACTATGAGGGAAGGCTGAAAGAATTGGGTTTGTTTAGTTTAGAAAAGAGAAGATTGAGGGGGAAACATGATAGCAGTGTTCAGGTATCTAAAAGGGTGTCATCAGGAGGAGGGAGAAAACTTGTTCTCCTTGGCCTGTGCAGATAGGACAAGAAGCAATGGGCTTAAACTGCAGCAAGGGAGGTTGAGGTTGGACATTAGGAAAAAGTTCCTAACTGTCAGGGTGGTCAAACACTGGAATAAATTGCCCAGGGAGGTTGTGGAATCCCCATCTGTGGAGATATTTAAGAGTAGGTTAGACATTTCTCTATCAGGGATGGTCTAGACAGTATTTGGTCCTGCCATGGGGGCAGGGGACTGGACTCGATGACCTCTCAAGGTCCCTTCCAGTCCAAGTATTCTATGATCCTTGGAGTACATAGCCTGGGACCCTGCAAACGCAAACAGCAGCTGGCCCTTATCAGCTTTAACCCATGCACTTGAGCTGGGAAACTAAGCAGTGGTAAACAAGTTTGACCTCAGTCTCAGCTCATAAGAGTGATAAGAATGGTGTTGAGCCGGTACTCGCACAGCCGGTAAGCAACTGTTGTATAACTAGTGTAGGAAGTCCCATGCTTGGTGAGTCTCACCTGTGATCTAGACCTTGGAGGGTGCCCTGGATTCCCCCAGCTGGAGTCACGTCCACTGCACCCCTGGTGCGAGGTGACAGGAACGAGACTCCCTTCAGACTGAAGGGATGTTAGCATTTCTAAGTGCCTGTTACTTTTATGCATTGCTCTGTCTGTGCTTATTGATGTCACTTTGCAGTAGCTGTGTAAACATCTGGCAGTATTAACCCTGTAATAGTAGTGATGTAGTGAAATTAATAAAAGCAACTGTCCCTAATCGACTCTGAAGCGAATCCATAATCATGTTTGGCCATAGCCCTGTGAGTTGACACATGTTTATGTGGGACCATGTTAAAAAGTCCTACTAAAATCAAGGTATCACATATACAGTTTTCCCTTAACGTCTACACCAATAACCCTGTCAAAGGGTAGGTCTACACTGTAACATGATTTTGAAATAACTAGCACTATTCAGAAATAACTTAGTCCGTGTCTACACAGTAGGCAGTTAGTTCAAAATAGTGTCAAAATACTGTCAAGCTGGAGGATGTCTTACTCAGACTGCTGTAACGCTCATTGTACGAGGAAGAGTGCTCTATCATTCATATATAATAGCCCAATGTCTGTGACTCAAATGCTGGCTGTTCCCTCTGGGCGGTGCTGTTGCCTCCCACCGTGACGCTCAGTTGACTTCTGTGCTGCTCAGCCAGGCTGCCGCACGGGAGCAAGCAGCCGTTTGGGGTCCACACTCCCCATGCAGCACGGGGGAGCTGCATGGGGCCCAAACAGCCGCTTGCTCTCGCGCGGTGGCCTGGCTGTGTGGTGCTCGGCTGACTTCTGCGCCACTGCAAGAGGCAACAGGGCTGTCCAGAGGCAACAGCCGGGGGATGGGGCCTGGATGAGCGTGCGTCTCTGACTTCAGGAAAGGGCTCTGGATTCAAAAGGAGGAAAGCAGAGCAGACACAGAGGATGCGGAGGAGACCGAGAGGAGAAGGTGGCGGACAGTGAGAGAGAGTGAGATGCGCAGGAGGAGGAGGAGAAGAGAAACACAGAGTGGGAGGCGGAAGAGAGACACCGTTAGCGCCGCTTGCTCCCGCACAGCGGCCCAGCTGAGCGGCACAGAAGTCAGCCGAGTGCCACGGTGGGAGGCGAAGGGGGTCAGGGAGGTGACGTACACACCCGGGGGCGGGGCCTGGATGAGTGTGCATCCCTGATTTTGTGAGGGGGGGGGAGGGGAGAGAGCTGAAAATCCTGTCTTATGATGGGCTAATTGGCTAGTTTTGAAATAGGAAGTGTCTACACAGCACTTATTTCAGAATAAGCTATTTTGAATTAAGATACACAAATTGACCTGTCAATTGCGTATCTTATTTTGAGTTAAGACGTGCAGTGTAGACACATCCAAAGAAGGAATGCTTAGACACTGATTGTTAAATTTGTTCCAACATTTTCTCCGATGTTAGTCTATAATTGCCCAGATCCTTTTTGCTTCCCTTTTTAAAGATAGATACTATGTTGCCCTTCTCACAGCTTCTGGGACATCCCCCATCCTCCGTGAGTTCTCAAACAATTGTTAAATGGTTAGAGATTGTTCTAGGGTACTTAAAGAACTGACGGATGAATTTTATCTGGGTCTCCTGGTATGAATACATCTAATTTAGCTACATTTTCTTTAACTTGTTCTTTCCCTATTTTGTTGTGTTCTACACCAATTTCCCCCTCAAAAAGCCCAATTAATCTACCGTCTAGTTTTTAACCATGTAAAAGATTGTGTGTGTGTGTATATATATATATAGATAGATAGATAGATAGATATTTGCGCAAGGCCTTAACCACCTCTTTCTCAATTATGGCAGCACATACCCTCAACAGAAGAGGCCCTAGTCTTCATTAATGTGGAAAAATTATACCCTGGCCTTAGCCAGACAGAATCAATGAAGAATTTTAAGAGGCAAGAATTATGAAGATTGCTTAACTCAAATTACAGAAAGCAAAACTAGTTCTTACCTGCAAAATAAGTTGTCAATTTTTCAATCCGTTATTGAGCCAAATTAGCTTGGATTAATCAGACTGGCTGCCTGTTTTAGAAGTTTGGTGACCATGCTTCATAAAGACTTGTGTGTGAGCCACTAAATCCATTAGGGTGTCTTCGAAGAAGTTTTTAAATTAATGTGACCATTGAAGAGAGGCAAGTGTTTTGCCCATTTAGCTAAGTGTTGGCAAGTAGTTCTTAATCATTGAGAATGTAGCTAACTATGGCTTATTTGCACAAAATGTCCATAGTGCCAAAGCAGGACGTAAACATTTACCACAAAAGGCACCATGAATGTGTTGTCACACTAGCAACAAAACTTAATTTGCTGCCTCCTTTTTTTGAAGTGGTCTTAAGGATGGGAAAAAAGCTAATCTGTTGGCTGGGAATTGCACTGTTTTAGTAATATTACATGAGAAATTCAGGGGCTACAAATTGTGACTGACTGCTGGCTAAGCCACAGCTCTCTTTGTAGCCTGGCTGATTGTAGACAGCTGAGCAAGCCCAGGCCTGATGGACTAATGGCAGCAGCTGTGGGCCTCATTAGCCAGAAGGCTAGATAAGGCAGAGGAAGGAGGCCAGAAAGAGAGCAAGGGGTTAGGGTGTGGCTGTTTGTGCTCCCAGGCAGAAGGTGAAGGAAAGGTTTGCTGATGTGTAAAGACTCTGTAAATAGGAGGTGGTGGGGAAACTGACAATAAAGGCAGGGGTGACTGCACCAAGAAGAGGGTCTCCTGGTGATTTGTGGACCAGAAGGCATCCCAGGCCAAGGGTTTGAGCAAGGACCTTGCCACAAAATGAACAAATCAAGTGTGTAATTCCCCCATGATTGTGCTCAGTCTCTCTTCTGATGTTTTTGGTTTAGAACTCAAACCTGTTTGTTTGTGTGTGCATATTTGTGTCTTGTTCACAAGCCTGTCAGATTTGTTTTGCTTGTGCAACTATAGTAGGGGACCTGCCTGATGAACGTTGAGATCTTTGTCTCTAAAGCTTTCTACTTTTTATTTGTTTGGTTTTAAATTGTCTGGTTCTATGCTAAATCTTTCAGCTGGGTGATGTAGGGGTGTGTGGTGGCTTGTTTTGTTTGGTGGTTAGCTTTTTTTTGTTTTGTTTTTGTTTTTGGTGGTGGTATGAGTAGCTTAATTCTTTGTAGCAGTGGTTCCCAACCTTTTTTTAATACTGGGGACAGGCAAACCCATTCACAAACTTTTGGTGGACTGGTAACATTTTATTTGCATATTCATTATGCAAATATGTAAATACGCAAATTAAAACATTACCACTTTGCCAAAATATGTGCCCCAGGCCCCTCATACACTCCAACCCTGACTCCTGTGCGCTCTCCCCTGTGTATTCAGCCCCAGCCACCAGAGCAGCCAGCTGCTGGAGGGGTGGGTGGGAAGGGAATTCCCTCATGGGGGAACCCCAGGAGGTGGGGCTAATTAAAAGCTGGGGGCATGGCTGAGCTATGTGCTGTAGCCCAGTAGGCAGGGGTTTGTGACCTGCCGTGGCAACCGTTGCTTTGCAGTCTCTTGTAAGCTTCTGCTTGATCACAGCCTGTAAGACAAACTCGAAGAGACTGTAAAGGAAAACATGCTTCACATGCACTTTTTCCCAGCAACAGATCACAGGTAGTGAGTTACGCTGGCTTTGTGCCACATGGGAAACTCGACCCTTGGCACACCTCAGTTCAGCCCTAGCTGGGGTAGGTCAGCCTGCCCTCCCCTGAGCCAGGAGAGGGCTGTGCTAAAGAGGCAGGGTGCCTCAGCAGGGAGATGACAAGTGCACCCTTCCATATTCATTGTAGGGATCTGGGGATACTATTGTATAGTGGAGATGGATGTTCCTGAGTCCAAGGTAGTTGCTATTTTAACACTGCAGTAGTGATGTTGTAGTTGAGCTTGAGTAATTATGTAGCATGTTTGTGTGTTTTCCAAGACTGGAATAGACTTTCCAGAGACTTTTGTTCCAGCTTCAGAGAAGGCAGGGCAGGCTAGGGATGTTAGCGAGTAGTTGAATACTCAACAGGCATAAAGCTACTCGCTCCCCCTGCCCCCTTTTGCTTCTGTATGAGACAGCAAGAGGGGGGGGAGCCAGCTTAAAAGGGCATGCACCAAGAATTTCGGTCCCACCTACCCCCTCAGCAGAGCTGCTCAGCCATGTTCCTAGCGGTTCTCAGGAGTAGCTGGGCAGCCACCACATGGATTGTGTGGCAGCTGCCAGAGCTGGAGCTTGGGTTGTGGTACTAAAAATAGCCCTCAGGCCCCAGCTCCAGTCCTGGCACGTGGGGTGGCCGCCTGCCATGCGGCCCCTTCCCTGGGAGCAGCTGGGGCTGCATCTGTGTGGTGGCGGCTGGGACTGTGGTACTAAAAATAGCACTTCAGCCCTGGCACATAGGGCAGCCTGACAGGTGCAGGTGTCAGGATGGCAGGGACAGGTGGGGGTGAGGAAGGGGCTTTTGCTGAGGGGAGGGGGCCAGGGCAGGGGAAGGCAGCAAGGGGCAGGGTGGAGGAGACACATGCTAGGAGACATATGTCGTTAGGAATCTGTAATCTGTGTAGATACTGAATATTTCTCTGCATGTGGTTGAGCATTGGGCAGAGCCCGGCCTATGGACATGCTAATCAGCGAGGCCCTGTGGGACAATGGCACTCGATGGGCCAAGGACACACCTAAAGAACGAGTGGTGACTTATACCTAAGGGCTACCAGCAGGGGACACAGGAATAAGCTGTAGGCCAGGTGACCTGCTGCAGCCAAGAAGAGACCAGGAAGGAGGGATAAATAGTCCATGTGGTGGACTCCATCTTAGTCTTCAGCTCAGCATGTCATCCCAGAGGCAGCACTGCAGGGATCGAAGAGCCAGAAAGACCTGTGGACCCATCCTGATCCTAGGATGTGCAACAAGGACTCTTAAACCAGCAGCTGTAACATCTCTGCTAGAGCCTGCATCGAGAACTGGGAGATTCGGTGCATGTAATGTACGATTCTTTAGCAACCTTACTCATGCTTTTCTTTCTTGTGATAATAAACCTTTAGAGGATAGATTCTAAAGGATTGGCTCAGCGTGATTTGTGGGTAAGGTCCACAGGGTAAATTGACCAGGGATCTGTGGCTGGTTTCTTGGAACCGGACAGAACTTGTTTGGGGTAGGTGGGATTGGGTGCTAGGACCCCCCACCTGTGTATGAGGCCTGGGGCCATCTGGGGCACGGATATTGCTGGGGTGTCGGAGGGGTTTTGCTCGGGAGGCTTCAGGCAGGCTGCTGAAGCGCTCTGTGGGACTGGTTTGTGGCCTGTTTGGAGAGGTCACCAGTCTGGGGGCTGTAAGGAGCCCCGAATGTGAGCAATTTGCCCTGAGCGGACGCCCTCAGCTGTACCCAGACACGGCCCGGTCAGTGTCAGTGGCATAGTCAGCAGGATCCACAGATCTTGGTCAATTGAGGTTTGGATCAAGACCCCACGCTGTCTAAATTTGATTTTTGGTGTTGAGAGTTGGGTTGGTTAAAGAGCCACTGCAATGAGCCAGCAACTATGAGAGTCTGGACAAAAGGGCTCTGAGACTTTTGTGCTGGGAGAGAGGCATTATGTTTAGAGAGAGAGCCTCTAAACCAGAACTGGAATGTATGTTAGAAGCTGAAGAGATGGCTGAAAGAGATAGGAAGCTAGCCGAAAAAATTGCTGGACTAAGGCAGGAGATATGCAGAGAGAATGGCAGAGTGGGACAGACAAATCATTCAAGGCCGGGAAAAAGCTGCTGGAGTTGAACTTCAACCTAAGAGAATTGAAGCCCAAAAGGAACTTTTGTCCTCCTGAAAGTTCGGTGTATGACCGTGTGGGCATGTTGGGTAATGGGGGTGTAACAGCCCCGAAGCATGTATGAGGTTTGTGAGGGGGGTAAAGGTAACTCTGGGAAGCTTTCTGGGGCTAGTTGATCTTATTGTAACCGAAAGAAAATTGTCTCTAAATGTTGGCCTGTGGCAGGTAGCCATGAATCTGCGAGTGAGGCTAAGGGCCTGTCTAGTGCCTCAAAGGCGAGGCTGAAATCAACACCAGGGCGGAAAAAGCCCAGAAATCAGAGTTTTCTGGGGCTGGTCAGTCTCACTGTAACCAAGGGGACAGTATCTTGAAATGTGTGCCTGTGGCAGATGGCTGTGTGTCTGTGCAGGGGGGCAGTGAGTCCTTGAGTGAGGGACCCAAGGGCCTGTCTGATGCCTCAGAGGTGAGGCTGGAATCCGAACCAGGGCAGGAAGGGCCCAGAAATCAGGGAAATATTTATCTGGGGCAGTCTGGAGTGGCTGGCCAGAGTGGAGTTTTAGTTGAGGAGTTGGTGGCTGGTGAGGTTTGTGAAATTGAACCTGCACAAGCTGAAATTGAGTTGTGTGAAGAAGCACAGTGTGTGCAAGCTGGCAATTTGGCTGGTGGAGGTAGCAGTGGGGCAGTAAAGGAAGCTGTCTCAGTGTCTAGCTCTATGCCTGAAATTAGCCAGGGGTGTTGGGACAAGGGAGAAACTCTCTGGTTGTCTGTCTGTATGTGGGGAAGAGTTTCTGCCTGTGTCTGAGGAAGGTGCCCCACAGCCTGTGATGAGTGGTGTTGTCCCAGAGTTGGGTCTGGATACAGAGAAGGCCCAGAAAGGGAGGTGGCTCTAAGTTTGTCTGCTGGGGAGGAGGATGCTGTGACTTGGGTGGATCCAGGCAGTGTCGTGCCAGAACCCCAGAGATCAGACAGTGGTGACCCTGATGTTGTGCCTGATGCTGCTGTGTTGCTGGAAGAGGGGGGAGCGACTCTGTGGGACCAGGGTGACCCCTTAGCCCAGGCACAAGGAGAGAATGAGGGCATGTTAACTCTGGAGCCTAATGATGGTGTGGACGTTTATAGCCATTTAGAGATCTGCAAAGGGAGAGAAGGTGCCTCTGACCCTGTATCTTGTGAGTCTGTCTGTGTGCCTGAGAGGAGATTGTCTGTGAATCCACCGGAGGGGCCAGAGATGACTCGGAGTAAAGGAATGGCAGCAGGAGTTGGTTGGGGCTCAGCAGGGTAATGCTGCTGCAGAGCCAGAGAAGGGTGAACTATTGCTTAAGGAAGCTCATAGGGAAGAGAGTCCTGGCAGTGCTTGTAGCAAGCAGTCTTCTGTAGCTGAGAGAGGTGACAATGCCTGGCTTGGAGAAGGCATTCAGGAGAAAGCTCTGCCTGTAAAAGGCAGCAGCTTGTTGTGTGAGGCACTTGTGTCAGTGCCTGACAGACAGAATTTGTCCATTAGCGGTGACTCCACTGACTTGGGTTTAGAGAAACCCAGCGTGGATGGTGGTGGAGAGGTCTCAGAGGGACTGAGGGTTGTTCCAGATGAGGCAGGAACAGCCAGAGAACTGGAGCAGGCTGATGAACAAGGGACTGTGTGACACCAGCTTGCTGGGAAGTCAGTGTGCGTGGGACAGGATTGTTCCCAGGTGAAGGAGGAGAGTGGGAAGTTAGTGTCTCAGATTCAGGAGAAGGGCTGGGTAGCTAAGTATGCAGAGCAGAACGGCTGTGTGGTCACTCTCCCTAGGATGCAGGAGATGGCAGTTAAGCTCCCATCTCTGGACACGGTGGACACTCATACTCAATCAGGGAGGTTGATATCTGGTTCCATGTGGAAACAGAGGTTGGAGGTGGCCAGAGGAGAGACTTGGGAGTCTACAGCTTACTGCTGTTACCCCACTGAGTGGGGGAAGGGGGAGAATTCCAGGGCCATTGTGAGCCAGGGAGTCACGCCCAGCCAGCCCTTTGTCTTGGTCAGGCTGGAGGTTTCAGGCCTGGAGCCCAGAGGACAAGGGGGAGGGGCAGGACTGGCTTTGGCCAAGAAGATTTGCAGGTTGAACCTGATGGGCCAAAACTGCAATGGTGTGGGGCCAGAGAAGGGGCCTGATGGAGAAAGGATTGTTCTTGTTACTGATGTTAATTCTTGTAACCAATGTATTATTGTTGCAGAGGATTGTAAAGGTATACAGTGTGCATGATCTTATGGAAATACCATGTAATCTGTCTGGAGATGTACCAAACGACAGACGGTATGTAAGGGGACATTGTGATGTTGCTATTTCGTGGTTAACACTTGTAACTGGTCTTGGAACTTCTTACAAGACAAAAAGGGTTCCAGCCAGAAGGTCCTGTGTGGAAAAGGGAAACTGAGGCACGCCGCCATTTTGTTTTCTTGACTAAGTGCAAAAATTCCTACATGATTTGGGGTGAGACTACCCGCGTTCACACAGTGTTCATTGTTGTTCAGAGAGTTGCCAGAGCTGGCCTGGATAAATTCATTATTTTCTTCAGCTCGGGGCAAAGTCACCTGACACAGTTATGGATCATGCCGCTGAAGCACATCCAAGTAGCTGTGGTTTTTACCAAGTTCTACCTTGGGTTGGTGAAACAGTGCAAGGACATGGTTGTCACTAGGACAGACCTTGCAGTAATGAAGCCTATTTTAGGCACACTGGGTTCTCACACTCTCATTCAGCTCTGTACTGTTGTTTCTGCCATTGGGTTAGAACAGGGGTCTCCAAACTTTTCAGCCCGAGGGCCGCATTAACTATCAAACAGCAGTTCGGGGGCCGACTACACACTTGAGGTCCAAATAACATCCATGTTTTGATTGTTTTTTGTTTTTAATTATTTATTTAATATTATTTTATTCAGTTATTATTTAATAACACATTGATACACTACACATGAACACCTGTATTAGTGTGAATAGTGAAATTGTTTCCTGGATGCCAAAATAGCAGACATTTCTGGCTTTGCGAATCCGTTTCTCCCGGAAGGGGGGGGGGGGGGGGGGCTGGCTTTTCCCCCTGCTCTCCCCTTCCTCTGCACGCTGTCCTCCCCTCCTGCTTGCCACCGCTCACTCCTTCCCCCCCCCCCCGGCGGAAGGGGTCACCTTTTTAAAGTTCCTGCCGGGGTTCACGTTCCCCTGCATGTCGCCGGGCGGGCGTTACCACCACCGTCCATCCTGCCCCCTGATTGGCTGGCTGCCCTGTCAGTCTGGGCGGGGGAACGCCGCCCGTGCTAACCCCTGCGCCGTTTGCCGCCGCGCGGCCGCTTGTCAGCAGAGTGGCCCGCTTCTCCTGCCCCGGCGCGGCGTGAGTACATGCCGCACACCCCTGACAGGGCCCCCCCCCCCCCCCCCCCCCCCCGCGGCAAGAAGGGCCCGTTCGGCGGCGCCCCAGGGACGGTCTCCACAGGCCGGATGAGAGGGCCTCGCGGGCCGCAGTTTGGAGACCCCTGGGTTAGAACATGGGATGACCCAGAGCCAAAGCATGGGGAGGCCTGTGATGCCCTCAGTGATGTTACTAGCATCACTTCCTGCATCAATTTTGCGTTGGGGGTGTCGTGTTACTGGATTTTGAGGGGAGCAGCCAGATCACTGCTGCACCCATGGGGGGGGGGGGGGTGTTGGCCCCAAAAATGGTATAAAAGAGGGCCATGTGAGGTGTTGAATAGAAGCTTACTGTCTGTTAATCCTATGTACGCTAGTCATGTGATTTGTATAGTGTGTGTGTGTGTGTGTGTGTGTGTGTGTGTGTGTGTGTGTGTGTACTGAATATTTCTCTGCATGTGGTTGAGCATTGGGCAGAGCCCGGCCTATGGACATGCTAATCAGCGAGGCCCTGTGGGACAATGGCACTCGATGGGCCAAGGACACACCTAAAGAACGAGTGGTGACTTATACCTAAGGGCTACCAGCAGGGGACACAGGAATAAGCTGTGGGCCACGTGACTTGCTGTAGCCAAGAATAGACCAGGAAGGAGGGAGAAATAGGCCATGTGGTGGTCTCCATCTTGGTCTTCAGCTCAGCACTTCATCCCAGAGGCAGCAATGCAGGGATCGAAGAGCGTGATTTGTGGGCAAGGTCCAGAGGGTAAACTGACCAGGGATCTGTGGCTGGTTTCTTGGAACCAGACAGAACTTGTTCGGGGTAGGTGGGATTGGGTGCTAGGACCCCCCCACTGGTGTATGAGGCCCGGGGCCATCTGGGGCACGGATATTGCTGGGGTGTCGGAGGGGTTTTGCTTGTGAGGCTTCAGGCAGGCAGCTGAAGCGCTCTGTGGGACTGTTTGTGGCCTGTTTGGAGAGGTCACCAGTCTGGGAGCTGTAAGCCCTGAATGTGAGCAATTCGCCCTGAGCGGACGCCCTCAGCTGTGCCCAGACACGGCCCGGTCTGTCTCAGCTTCTTCTGAAAAAGTAACGCTCTTAGGTGACACAAGTGATCAGGACTCAAATTGAAATGTAACTTGTCCAAGCTTCATCCACAAAATGAGCCCCAACCACTTTAACCCAGAATATGACTACTCATAGTAATTTGTGCAGATACTCAAATTAGGATGGTCTGTGCTCCTTGCTTCTCCTGGTCACCTTGAATTTGGCTTCCCCTTGGTGGAGTTTGAATAATATAATATGCTGATGGATTGTTATGCTTTTTGGGCTTGGCTCCTCTTGATTGATGAGATAAAAGGGGTGCCGGAGTGGTATCTTGCAAATGGTGCACAGTTGTGGTACCGAAATGAGATGCCTTTTGGAATAAATTATCCAGACCTATAACTTTCCTCCTTGTTCCTTACCTGAGGAATAAAATAATTAAGTGGTGACTAGGGATGTGATTGTGTGTTGGTTCAAAGGCTTAACTGATGAGCCTGAGTTCATTGGGTAACCCCCCCCCCCCCCCCCCCGTCTTTGTATCAGAGGCAGCAGGGTGGGGGCAGGTAGGAGCAGGCACCAGCAGCAGCTCCCAAGGAACTGCGCCCCCCCCCCCCCCCCCCCCCCCCCCCAACTGCATACATGTGTAATGACGGGTGCAGGCAAGGTTTGAAATCAATTGAGCAGGCTTATTGTCAAATGCAAAGCTCTAACAGTTGGTAACAGAGATCCTACAATGTTACACCACTGCGCCTTTGGCCTGCGTTGACAAGGTACCAACACCGACCAAGTCTATTGCCATATAACCAATATTAACAGTGGCTAGAGTTAAGCCATTGTGCATTCTGTAAGTCTTAGGCAATGACTCCTGTCATTTGGGCGCCTAGTATGCCTGCTCCCTTCTCTCTTCCCCCCCGCCCCCCCCCCCCCCCCCCCGCCCCCGGTTGGCCGGAGAGCACCCTTTGCGGTGTCCCTTTTTATAGATAGGTACAAACAACTGACATCATTCTTTATATTCTAGGTTGCTACCCTCTTGCCTAGTTACCACCCCTCACCTTGTGCAAGGGGGCTTACCTTCTATTCGTCATCCTGTCAGTTTCGACCTGGTCCTGAACCCAGATTGGTGTATGCATAGCTCCGAGGGCAGGGGTGGTCAACCCATTAAAGACGAAGAGCCAAAATAGCAGTAGGTAGAGTGTGAAGAGCCACGTAGCGGGGGGGAGGGGTTGAACCAATAAAAAACAAACAAACCACACTGCGCCAGGGAAAATAAGTGCCGGTACACTGTCCCAGGGCATACCATCACAAAAAAGCACTGGGAAGGGGTGAGAGGTGCAGGCTCTGGGGGGGGATTTGGATGCAGGAGGAGGTGAAGGGGACGCTGGCTCGGGGAGGGGGCTCCAGGCTGAGGAGTGTTGGGGTCAGGGGGAGGGTTGTGGTGCTGAGCAAGCCACAGGCTTGTGGCCATGAGGGTGCAGGAGTTTGGGCTGGGGTGCATGAGGCTGGGAGTATGATGGGCTCAGGGCACAGGTTTGCAGTGTGTGGATGGTGCAGGAGTGTTGTGGCAGAAGACTGGGGATGCAGGACTTTGGGGATGGGAGAGGCTCAGGACGGGGTTCCAGTGTATGATAGGCTCAGGTTGGGGGGGGGGGGGGGGGTGCAGGAGTTCTGATGGGGGCTTGTTGGCTAGGCTTCATTTTTTAAATAAAATATGTCAACACATAGGCTGTGTCTAGATTGGCAAGTTTTTCCGCAAAATCATCTGCACTGGCTGCTTGAATTTCCGGAAAAGCACTGATGATCTCATGTAAGATCGTCAGTGCTTTTTCCGGAAATACTATGCTGCTCCTGTTCGGGCAAAAGTCTTTTTCCGAAAGACTTTTGCGCAAAAGGGCCAGTGTAGACAGCACAGTACTGTTTTCCGCAAAAAAGCCCCGATTGCCATTTTCGCAATCGGGGCTTTTTTGCGGAAAACCGTGTCTCGATTGGCAGGATGCTTTTCCACAAATCTAGATGTGCTTTTTTGAAAATGCTTTTAACGGAAAACTTTTCCGTAAAAAGCATTTTTGGAAAATCATGCCAGTGTAGATGTAGCCACAATGTTTCAGCATTGTCTTTATTTATGGGAGGGGTAGGGAACCTGTTTTGAGTCAGGGTTCACTGACCCACAGAAAAGTCAGTCTGGGCCACACAAGTGAGATGCAAATAACCCCAAGCCTCACTCGTGTGGCCCCAACTGTGCTGGTGGGGGCAGGGTACTCAGGGGTGGGGTGGGGGGGTATGGCCAGGGGGAGGGGACAGACAGCTGGGGCCTGTACCTGGGGATCCCAGGTCTCTGGGCTGCTCTTCCCCTTCCTCCCCCACACCCCTGCTCTAACCCAACCCCCCTCCCCTTCTGCAGAGCCAGGCACACCCCCCTCCCCAACCTAATTTTCTGGTCTCGGAGCCACTGCTACAGCCACGTGCATCTCCCTCCGGGTGCTGGGGCATGTGCGCTGAGCGGCCAGCCTTGAGACGTGCTGCTTGGGATTCTGTGCGCACTCCTCCCCCCGATTTTTTCCCCCCCCCCGATGCATGTTTCCTGCCAGGTGACGTACATGCACTGAGTGGCTGGCACTCCATGTGCGCACCCCCACCTTATGCTCGGGTCCCAGAGTCAGAGCTGTACTGCTGCTAGTACCATGTGCATCTGGGATGCCATGCGCACCCCCCTCCTCTGCCCTCCCCTTCTCCAGAGCCAGGCATCTCTCTTCTTCTCTCTCCCAGCCCCAGCTCCTCAGTTAAGAGAAGGGCCTCTCCGGCCGCATAAGCACTGGGGACAAACCTGGTATGTCCGGCACCGCTTTGGTCCGCTCTAAGGATGCGCACGCTAAACCACGCTGTGCTGTACTCTTGCCAGCTACTTCAATTGTGGCACTGGAACCTGTGCCAACTCAGGAGACAGCATCAACGCAATCCTCGGCACCGACCCTGACAACAGCACAGTTGTCAACACCGGCAATATAGAGAGCCTCCGCTGGCCAGCAGGCAGTTCCTGCATGGGGACAATTGCTGGCACCAGCTAAGGCGTGGTCAAAAACCAATAGGCAGACTGCTGCCTCTCTGAACCCGGAACCAATTACTTTTTCTCCAACACTGCTTTTCCCCTCGCCCGCGCCACTGGTGCCACTGACTGACATTCTGCACCATCACACAGACGGGGGCATTAAAGATTGGTCCCCGGCCACTCCCTAGTGCCGTGCTCCTCTTCGTCTCCTTTTTATCAGCACATTTTGATATCTTCTCCTCCATCGTCAAGAGCCTCACCTAGCTCTCCAACTTTGTCAGCTTATGTTGCCTATCACGATGACGGTAGGAGTACCTTTCTTCCAGGCACTCCTCCCCTATAAGATCCTATTACGATCATCACAGACATCATTTTTACTATGACCGCTCCTGCTGGGCCTCATGCTATTATGCATCACCACCCCGCGCTCACCACTGGTGTCTCTGCTGCCACCGCTCCAGTTCCAGATGATGATGTGACTTCCCCTACACCAATCCATACGCGTCCTCCCACCCCTCCTCAAACCACCTCTCTTCTGCCTCAATCTGATCTGGAGCAAGGCCAGCTGTCTGAACAGGAGCAACAACTGGACACCTCCCCCACAGACCACTCGTCTTCTCCCGATGAGGCAGTGATTCTGGGCAATACTTCACCCACCGATGACCTCAGGTAATTTCAAGACCTGTTTAAATGAGTAGTGGCCAGCCAAGAGGTCCAATTGATGGAGGTGCAGGAGAAACAACATTGGCTTCCCATAAACCTACAACCTTCCCAAAAGTCAAAGATAGCCTTACCTGTAGATGAGGCTATTATGGAAGTGGCTGACGACATGTGACAGACTCCAGCCTCTGCCCCACCCATTAACAAGAAAGCTGACAAAGTATTTTGTTCTGCGATGGGCATGCACTTTTTTTTTCAACCCCAACCGAATTCCCTGGTGGTTGATGTGGCACAACGAAGAGCTAAGGCGCCGCAATACAAGAATGCTGCTTCCGATGAGGAAAGCAGACGCCTCTACCTTTTTGGTTAGGAAGGTTTATTCCTCCTCGCCTCTGATCCTGTGTATGGCCAATTATGTAGCCCTTCTAGTGAACCACGATTTCAACAATTATTCCAAGCTCACGACTCTCATGGAGCACTTGCTGGATACCAAGTGGCAAATCCTGAAGTCTGTTGTTCAGGGGGGCTATGCATCGACATGAACAGCACTCCAGATAGCCCTGGATGTCGCAGATACATCTGCGTGCTCCATAGCCATGTCAGTGGTTATGCAAAGGGCCTCCTGGCTGCAATCGGCTGCCATTCCCAAAGAATTACAGGCCAAGGTAGAAGACCTCCCCTTTGACAGGCAAAAATTATTTGCCAAAAGGACCAATGAGGTCCTTTGTACCAGTAAAGATTCGAGGACAACGCTACAGACACGAGGCCTGTATTATGCTGTGCCCCCCCCCCCCCCAAATCGCTGGAAGCGCTACACCCCATACCAGAGACATTGCGCTTTCCCTTACTCTACACCTCAAAATAGGGGATTTGATCAGCACTGCGCCAAGCAATGCCCTCAGCTGTGCTGTCCTCGAATCACCCGGACATCCAATCAGCAGAGCAATAGGTAGCAGGTTTGATGTCAGGAGAGGGCATGCAAGCTAGTCTCCTCGTTGAGCGCCAGAACCGGATCCCTATCTATATATATATATATATATATATATATATATTAAAAAAAAAAAAAAACCTCCATCTAAGACCATTCCACCAGTGGTGGGCCACCATGATTACCAATCGTTGGGTTCTCAAGCTTATAACATCTGGCTATACGATTCCATTTACATCCCTCCCACCCCCTTCACCACCCTCCCCGTCCCTCTTCAGTGACCCCTCTCACAAGGTCTTTTTAAAATGAAGTCCAATGCCTCCTCACCATCAGGGCAGTGGAGAAGTTACCGGAAGAGTTGAAGGGCAAGGGCTTTTATTCCCACTACTTCCTCACCCAAAAGAGATCTGGAGGCTGGAGACTCATTCTTGATCTTTGCAGACTCAATTGACATCTCTGCAAGTAACGGTTCAAGATGATGACCCTGGCATCTATTATCCCTGTGCTCGACCAGGGAGACTGGTTTGCAGTCTTCGACCTCCAAGATGCGTATTTTCATATCACAATCCACCCTGTGCACAGACGCATCCTAAGGTTTACTGTGGCAACAGAACACTTCCAATACCATGTGCTACCCTTCGGCCTGTCTTCAGCACCCAGGGTATTTTCCAAAATGCTGGCAGTGGTTGCAGCATACTTAAGACGCACCGGAGTCGTCGTTGTTCCCTTATCTCGACAACTGCGTGATCAAAGGCCCCTCCTTTGCAGAAATGCTCGAGTCAACCAACGTGATGAGAGCAATCTTCGAATTTCTGGGCCTCCTCAATCCCCAGAAATCCTCCATGATTCCAGAGCAATCCCTGGAATTTATAGGCATCGGCCTGGATTCGCCTACAGCATGGGCTTACCTACCATTGCAGAGGTTCCAAATGTTACGGTACCTCATGGAAATTCTCTCTACAAGTCCCATGGTACAAATACTTACGTGCCCCATAAGTGGGAGACAGGTGGTGGCCACAACATACCACCAGAGCCAGGGTATGGGTCCATCTAGACTGCAGTCAGTCTTCTCGGAGCTGAGTGGCCCCATTGACCCACTCCCCGACTTCAGGCCAGTCCCTTCCCCTGGGCCAGGCTTCCCGGGAACATTACCCGGAAGGGCCCCCCCTCAGCCCACTACTGTGGCCTCTTCTGCGGCCTCACAGGCCCACTTGCAAGCTCACAATCCAGAGGCGGTGGGCATGAAAGGGTTCTTGTTCTCCTCACCAGATGAGGCGCTTGGTGGCTCTCTCCCTTCCATGCCATCCATGGACTCAAGGTCCCATCAGGAACTTTGTCGTCGCCTGGCTTAGAGTTTGGGAGTCCAGGCAGAGAGGGTGTCGGAGGATTCAGATCCTACAGTCAACATCCTGTAGGCCGACACCCCTACCAGAGTAGTCTTGCCAATCAATAAGACCATGAGCAAAATCACGAAGACACTCAGGCAGACCCCAGTCTCTGTTCTGCCGACAGATAAGTCAAGTGGAGGCACTGCGTGCCGCAAGAGGGGAATGAACACTTCTTTTCCCATCTGCGTCCAGGGTTGTTTAGGCGGTGAACCAGAGGGAGAGGCAGGGCCAGCTGGGTGCCACTCTTAAGAGCGGGGACACCAAAAAAATGGACTGCTTGGGCAGAAAGGTTGGGGGTCTTCAACTTCACATAGCAAGAACGGCTGGTTCACTGAGTCACTACACATATAACACTTGGGCGGCCATGGGCACAGGGCTGGTTTTGCGTCACAGCTCTTGGTTACAGGTGTCTGGAGTGCCCCCCAAGCTCCAGACCACTATTCAAGATCTCCCATTTGAGAGTTCATCCCTTTTCTCTGAGCAGACCGACCAGCACCTGCATGGTCTCAAGGATACCTGGGCCTCCTTAAAGTCCCTGGGGATCGATACACCAGTTAACCAACAGTGTTCCCTGTTGGAAAGGAATGCCCCTAGACCCTCTCAGCAGGGTGCCCACCCAGATTTCTCCCGTCATAGACGGAGGAACGGCACACGCCGGTCCCGACCGGCCCCGGACCAAGGCCAAGTTCCATCCAACAAGACCTCAGGGCCTCACCAAGGGTTTTGAGGTTAAGCCTGAGGACAGCTTACCAGTCCCACCTTTCCTGTTCAGGGGCCGCCTATTCCCTTTCTGCTGGGCCTGGGAATCCGTTATCTCGGACTGTTGGGTCCTGAAAATGGTAGGGGGGAGGGGGTATGCCATCCCCTTCCTTTCGACCCCATCCCTCTTCAGTGGTTCCCCAGGATTCCTGGGCAGGGGTTTCTACTCCTGGTACTTCCTGGTTCCCAAGGCCAAAGGAGGGTTCTGGACTTCAGGGAACTCAATGCTTTCATCACCAAAGCCAAATTCAAGATGGTAACTCTGGAGTCTATCATTCCCTCCCTGCGTCACGCAGACTGGTACAATGCTCTTGATCTAAAAGATGCCTATTTGCACACTTCTGTTGCACCGCACCATAGATGGTTCCTCTGCTTTACCGTGGGCCAGGACCACTATCAGTTTATGGCCCTCCCTTTTGGCCGTTCTACAGCCCCTTGAGTGTTCACAAAGTGCATGGCTGTTGTGGCTGCTGCCCTGAGACAGCGGGGTGTCCCAGTGTTCCCCTACCTGGACGACTGGCTTCTCCAAGTCTCTCCTTCGGATCAGCTGCTGGCCCATATCGCTCTAATGCAGGACCTTTTTCGAGAGCTTGGGGTTGCTCCTGAACATGGCCAAGTCGACCCCGTGTGACGTACCGGGCCGTGTCTGGGCACAGCTTAGGGCGTCCGCTCAGGGCGAATTGCTCAAATCCGGGGCTCTTTACAGTCCCCCTGACTGGCGACCTCTCCAAACAGGCCACAAACCAGTCTCACAGAGCGCTTCAGCAGCCTGCCTGAAGCCTCCCGAGCAAAACCCCTCCAACACCCCAGCAATATCCATGCCCCAGATGGCCCCGGGCCTATACACAGGTGGGGGGTCCTAGCACCCAATCCCACCTACCCCGAACAAGTTCTGTCCGGTTCCAAGAAACCAGCCACAGATCCCTGGTCAATTTACCCTCTGGACCTTACCACAAATCACGCTGGGCCAATCCTTTAGAATCTATATCTAAAGGTTTATTATTACAAGAAAGAAAAGCCTGAGAGTAAGGTTATTAAAGTACAGTACGTACATGCACCGAATCTCCCAGTCCTCGATGCAGGCTCTAGCAGAGATGTACAGCTGCTGGTTTAAAAGTTCTTATTGCACATCCTGCGATCAGGATGGGTTCACAGGTCTTCCGGGCTCTTCGATCCCTGCAGTGCTGCCTCTGGGATGAAGTGCTGAGCTGAGAACAAAATGGCATCGACCACATGGCCTCTTTATACCCTTCCTGGCCTCTTCTAGTATGCAGCAGGTCACCTGGTCCTCAGCCTCTCTGCTGGCAACTCTTGGGTCTCCGCCCTCCTGCTTTAGGTGTGTCTTTGGGCCATCAAGGGCCATTGTTCCACAGGGCTTCACTACTCAGCCTGTCCATAGCAATGCTCAACCATATTCACAGAAATATTCAGCTTCCACACAGATTACAGATTCCTACCTACACACACAGACATTATACACTCACACAAATAGTGTACATAAGATCAACAAACAATAATCTCCCATTCAGTACCCCACATGGCTCCCCCCACACCAATTTCTGGGGCCAACACCCCCACCTAGGGGTGCAGCAGCAATCTGGCTGCTTCCCTCCAATTCAGCAACGTGACACCCTGGTCCCCATCTGGGTTTGTGGGTGCCCATCTGGACTCGGTGTTGGCCACAGTATCCCTTCCCCGATCCTGTTTTTCCTGGTGATCAAAGCGGCCACCCAGGGCATGTGGGCATTCCCAATGACCACGGCCAGGTCTTGCATGTGCCTGCTGGGGCTGATGGCCTCATGCACCTACATCATTCAACACGCCAGTTTTCGTGTGCGCCCACTACAGATGTGGCTTGCACAGGCTCACAATGCATCCTTGCACTCTTGGAACAGAGGAGTGATGGTTCCACCCAGTGTCCTGTGCTCTCTGGATTGGTGGACCCAGGAGGAGGCCCTAACTACGCCCGACGAACAGACTCGATGATGGCCGCGATGTGCTGTGACCCGACGCTTTACTATACTATTGGGGGGAGGGGGGAGGTAAGGGGAGGAGGTGGGGCGGAGCTGGGACGGAGTACTCTGGGGTGACCCAAGCGACCCTGCTAGGGGGCTTGGGCAAACATGTCCACCAGGGCCTCTCTAATGCGCACCGCCTCCTGGCGGATGGCAGCTGTGGCGGGCTGGTCCAAGGTCTGTGCCTCAGCTGCCACCGATGCAGGGAGGAAGGCCTCCCCACTGCGCTCCACAATATTGTGGAGCACGCAGCATGCGGCCAGCACCTCCGTTGCATTCTGCTCACCCATGTCGAGACGGGTGAGCAAACAACGGAAGCGGGCTTTTAAGCGTCCAAATGCCAGCTCCACTGGGTTTCGGGCCCGGTTGAGGCGGTCGTTGAACCGGGCCCGGTTCTGGTCCGGCTGCCCTGTGTAGGGCCGCATGAGCCAGGGCATCAGGGGGTAGGCCGCGTCCCCGACGATGCAGATGGGCATCGGCACATCCCCAACAGTCAAGTCCCGCCGGGGGAAGTAGGTGCCCGCCTCCAACCTCTGAAACAGTCCAGAGTTCCGGAGGATGCGGGCGTCGTGTGCCCGACCGGACCAGCCCCCGTAGATGTCCAGGAAGCGGCCCGGTGGTCCACGAGGGCCTGCAGGACGATGGAGCAGTACCCCTTTCTGTTCATAAAGTGGGTTGCTCGATGCTCTGGGGCCCGGATGGCGATGTGGGTGGCGTCCAGGGCTCCCCCGCAGTTGGGGAACCCGAGGGCAGCGAAGCCGGCCATGGTCTCATCGACGTCGCGCAGGTGGATGATTCTCGGCAGCAGGACCTCATTGATGGCGTGGACGACCTGCAGAAGGGTGCAGAGAAACACAAGGGAACACATTACATACAGCCAGGGGTGAGTGTGCACTCCCTTGGGTCCCCCCCCTTGATTCCCTCTGTCCTCTCTCACTCTCACTCCCCCCCCCCCCCCCGGGCCCCCCATGGCCCCCCCCCCCCCCCACCAGCGGGCCTGTGCAAGGGAGGGACGGCCGAAACCCCTGGGCGACCCAGCCTGGAGTCTTGGGTGTCCCTGGGCCTGGAGTGCAGCACCCTCCCCCCATCCCACTCCCCCTGGGACTTACCTGGATGATGATCACTCCAACGGTGGATCTTCCCACCCCGAACTGGTGTGCCACCGAGCGGTAGCTGTCCGGTGTGGCCAGCTTCCACAGCGCGATGGCGACCCTCTTGTTCATGGGGATGGGTGCCCGCAGCCGGGTGGTGGTTCTCTGCAGCGCGGGGGTGAGCCAGGTGCACAGCGTCAAGAAGGTCTGCTTCCTCCTCCGAAAATTCCGGACCCACTGGTGGTCGTCCATAGTCCGAGGACCACACAGTCCCACCAGTCGGTGCTGATGTCCAAACTCCAGAGTGGCCGGTATACGGTGGGGTGCTGATGAGACAGGGTTGCCAGGCCCCCCCTGGTGAGGGCGTCCAAGGCGATCTCTGCCTCCTGGTCCATGAACAGCATGGCACCGGCCTGCAGCACGAGCTGCAGCCAGCGGAACAGCCACAAGAGGGGCCCGACCAGGCACATGGCCACCCTTGGCTCCATAGTAGACAGAGCAGGGCAGGAAAAAAAACCGCAGGCAAAAGCTGTTGGGGGCCAAAGGGTGGTGTCCCCAAAAGTCAAAGGGCACCCACAGACCTGCGAAGGGTGTCAGTCCCTGGCAGAGGCCCCAAGGCATGGGAGCAGGAGGCCAACGGCTGCCCGGCGAGACCCCTTTAAGCACGTGTCTGAACGGTGCTCTGGCCCCGCCCCCGGAAAGGGCTGGTGGCCTTTGCCCTCTTCAAAATGGCTCCGGGCTTCTGCTTTTCCGGAAAAGCGCTTTGTTATGACGATAACTCCGGGGCCAATGTAGACGCGCTTTTCTGGAAAAACTGAAAACTGAATAGTATTCCGTTTTAAGCATTTCCGGAAAATCATGCAAGTGTAGACGTAGCCTCAGTGTATGGTAATTGTGGAAAAAACATTTAAAATTCTGATCTGCAGTGCAATACCCTTGTTTTGGCTATCCAAGCAGGAAGAAGCACACCAAGATTTCTGTATCTTCTGTTTGCTGTCATTTGACTTAGAAGTTAATCTTTAGTATGGTCCACGAAGTAAAATACAGGCAGTCCCCGACTTACGCGGATCCGACTTATGTCGGATCCGCACTTACGAACGGGGCTTTTCTCACCCCGGAGCTCGCGGGCGGCGGGACCGCCCAGAGTGCAGCGGTCCTGCCACCGCGTCCTCCGGGGTGAGAAAAGCTCCTCTGGGTCTCCCTGGTGTGCTGGGTGGGGGACTCCCCAGCACAGCAGGGAGACCCGAGCAAAGCCGCACAGGCGGCAGGACCCCGCTGCCCGTGCGGCTTTGCTCCTTTGCCCCGGAGCAAAGCCGCACAGGCGGCGGGGTCCCCCGCCTCGGCGGCTTTGCTCCTGTCTCCCTGCTGTGCTGGGGGGGGGAGGGGGTGCAACTAGTGTGCCCCCCCCCCCCCCCCAGCAGACCAGGCTTTTGTTGCGGGACGCCTGGGGTAGAGCAGCTGGGGTGCTGTCGGGTTGGTCCTGCGGGTACCTACCTGGCAGCGCCCCAGCTGTTCTGTCCCAGGAGTCCAGATTCAGCTGCTGTTGAAACTGATCAGCGGCTGATTCCAGGAAGCTGGGGGCAGAGCAACTCTGCCTAGGGCTTCCTGTAGTCAGCTGCTGATCAGTTTCAGCAGCGGCTGAATCTGGAGCCAGTTCCGACTTACATACAAATTCAACTTAAGAACAAACCTACAGTCCCTATCTTGTACGTAACCCGGGGACTGCCTGTAGCTTTATCAATCTTAAACTCGAGCATTAAAAGAGTTTTCCACCATTGGTGGGTCTCCGTATCGAGTTCTAGATTTCCAAAAGAGGACTTTTTTTTTAAACTAATTGCACACCTGCTGACATGCAACCCATGGTAAGTTGCCTGCTTGCTCAGGTTTTGCAGGGTCAAAGAAAGTGCTGTGGCAATGCTTCATCTCCTGTAGTGTTTGTAAATACCCACATGAACTTTTCATCAAAAAGGAAGAGAGCAAGGGAAGAGGGATTGTGGGGAGGGTTAACTAAGTTTGTTCTTTGAGTGATGTCCCTATGGGTGCTCCACTGTCTGTGTCAGGTCACTCTGGCATTGCAGATCGGAGTTTTGCACAGCAGTAGCCAGTTGGGCCTTGTACTATTCACGCCTTGTGCTTTGCGCATGTGGCCCAACCCCTCCTCAGTTCCTTCATTGCTGCCCTCCGCTGCAGATGGAAGTGGTAACAGCTCTCTTCAGAGAGTTACCTCAGATACTTGACTTCGTTAGTTATTCTCTTTTAGTTTTTAATAGTTACGTTAGGTTTAGTTCTAGTTATCATTCTATTTAAAAGAAACCAAAAAAACCCACAATAAACCCAGCCACTTGCAGCTTCGCCCAAAACAACCCCCCAAACCCACAACAACAGACTGACAAGAGAAAGCAACTGTTATTTCATTCGGCTTTCTCCCAAGCTTGGACAGTCCTGATACTGTGAACCATGCCTGGCACCATCAAAATCTTTGGCACTGAGTAAGCCAACAGATGCTGACAAACCTTACTCGGCGGTGCTGGTTAGCCAACCGGTGCCAATGAAGGCTCTTGCGAAGAAAAACTGCACCCATCCATCTCTGAGTCCGGAACTGACCTTCTCGCCGGCACTGTTATCGCCATCTTTGGTTCCGTGTTCGCTGGCACCTACAGAAGCTTCACATACCCGTGACTATGCTCATTGCCTGTGCCTCCCCGGTGCTGGCGGTACCACATACTAGAGCTTCGAGGTGGCTTTCTCCTTCTCCGCCCCCGTCATCTAGCGGCTTGATCAGATCTCTGCAATCCCCGCTACCATTGCTCCTGACAGACACTGTGGACTATTTTCTCTTCTAGACACACTTCTCCGATCAGGTCATATTACGCAGATACAGGTAACCACGCTCATACCACTACCCGCCTCCTTGGAGAATTGAGTGGAGATATCCCCCAAGACATTACCACCATTGGTCACCGTGTTGTCGGCGTTCAGTCTCTTGACATTATTCCAGTGCTGCTCCTACATCACCTTCCAGGCAACCGCCTACTTCACCACATGCTCACACTTCACCTGTGGCACCTAATAAAGAAGTGGAGGAGGGTCAAATTACAGAGGAGGAGGAAATTCAACACCCAGATACATCTCCTACAGACTAATCCTCATTGTCCCCAGATGAGGCCATCATACCTGGCGATTTTTTTCCCCCCCTCAACAACCTTAAACAATTTCAGGAGCTGTTTAAAAGAGTAGCCACAACCCAACAGGTACAACTCACATAGGTCAGCGAGGAGCAACATTGGCTTCTTAAAAACCTTTAGCTGACCCCAAAAGAGTGCTTCCTATTGATGAGGTCATCATGGAAGCTGCAGATGAAATATGACAGACACCCGCATCTGCTCCTCCCCCCCCCCCACTAGTAAGCAGGTGGATAAATATTTTGTCTCTCCTAAAGGCTTGAACTTTTTGTTTACCCCCCGTCCGCTTAATTCACTTGTGATCGATGCGGCACAGCAATGCTCCAAGCTTCCACAAAATAAGAACGCTCCGCATGACGAGTCAAAACGCATGGATGTCTTCAGGAGAATAGTATACTCTTCATCCACATTGTTGCTCCATAGGGCCAATTTATGCTTCCCTTGTCTCAACCTGGATAATTGTCAGTCATGGGTTAACAGAACTCATGGAACATTTTCCCAATAATAAGAGGCCTATACTCAAATCCATAGTGTAAGAGGGATACACGACAGCCTGCACATTCTTGCAAATATCATTGGATGTCGCTGACATGGTGGCAAGATCTATGGCAATGTCTATTGTCATGCATGTAGAGCATCTTGGCTTCAGTTTGCGGGTGTGCCCAAGGAGCTTCAGGGAAAGGTCGAAGATCTACCCTTCGGTAAGGATAAATTGTTCGTCACCAGAACAGACGAGGTCCTCCATTCTGGTAAGGACTCCCAAACCACACTCAAAGCTGGGGATGTATACCCCACCATATAGACGCAGGCGATACACACCTTATCCATGCCAGCGTCAACATGTCTTTGCCTAGCCTAGAACTCAGAACAGGTCCTTTGATCAGAGTCGCTCCAGACCTGTTGCTTCTTCTGAATTCTTGAACAACCGTCCTTCCGCTTCCCATAACAAGCAGCAGGTTTGAAGTCTTGGTCAGGGGCCTGCATGACCTCACCCACATCTACTTGCAGAATCACTCTATCTTTCACCATCACCTATGTATGCCCTTTTTACCATTAGTGGCCTGCCATCACAACCAACTGATAGGTTGTAGAAATAGTCACTTCTGGTTGCTCCATCCCATTCATCTCACCTCTCCCGTTCCGTTTCAGGGAACCCTCTCACGAGGATCTTCTACTTCAAGAGGTCCACCGACTCTTGGTCATAGGAGCTGTTGAGAGACTGTCCAATCGGTTCAAGGGCAAGGGGTTCTACTCCAGTTACTTCCTTACGGAAAAATGTATGGGAGGGTGGAGACCCATCCTAAATTTACAAAAGCTAAACCAGTATCTCAAACAGCAATTCAAGATGGTCACCCTGGTGTCCATTATTCCAGCTCTGGACAAGGGAGATGGGTTTGAAGTCCTCGACATGCAAGATGCATGCTTTCATGTGACAATACATCCCCCTCTCAGATGATTCCGCCGCTTCACCATAGCATCCAAGCATTTCCAGTACTGAGTGCTACCGTTTGACCCATCTTCAGCCCCCTGAGTGGTTGCCCCCCCCCCCATGCTAGCTGTAGTTGGCATGTTTTTTCGTCAGCAGGGTGTGATTATCTTTCCTTACCTCGACAACTGCCTCGTAAAGGGTGCATCATTAGAGACTCTTCACATGATATCAGTAACACAAGACCTATTTTGATCCTTGGGTCTCCTTATCAATGACCAAAAGTCCACTTTTCAGCCAACACAATCCCTAGACTTCATCGGCACCCACCTCGATTCCATAGAGGACCATGCCTTTCTACCGACTCTCAGATTCCACGCAATACAGGATCTAAGAAGCGCATACTTACCACCAGCCCGTTAGTTATGGTACTCACGTGTTTACAACTGATGGGCCATATGGCCGTCACTATGTATGTGGTGCAGAATGCTCGGCTACATATCCGATGGCTCCAACGTTGGCTGACCTCTGTTTGCATCCCGTCGAAACATCGCCTCCACAAAATTCTTTCCCCCGCCCAACGTCCTAGCCTCCCTCTGCTGGTGGAGCAGCACAGCTAACCTGTTGACGGGGGTACCTTTTCAACAAGTGCCGATATCCACACAAATCATGACCGATGCCTCAATGATAGGCTGGGGAGCACATTTGGAAGGTCTTTTTACTCAAGATCAGTGGCCTGACCACGGGAGAAGATTACATATAAACATTCTGGAGCTCCGGACAGTCTTAAATTCCTGCAAGCACTTCCGAGCACAAATAGTCAACCATGCTGTCAGGATTCTGACAGACAACGTGACGGTTGATGAAATACATGGTTAGGGTGGGGCCCGATCCTGTTCACTATGTGCGAAAGCAGTCTGCCTCTGGAACTGGTGTGTTACCCAACGCATAACATTGACTGTTGCATACCTGCCTGGAATTCACAACACCACGGCAGACACTTCAACACAGACCATGAGTGGGAGATCAATCGTCAAGTCACCCAGACACATATTCCAAATGTGGGCATTTCCCCAGATTGACCTCTTCTCTGCCCCCAACATATTATGTCCGGATTATTGTTCCAGAGCAAGTCTGGGATGGGGGTCCTTAGGTGACCCTTTCCTCATTTATTGGAAAACTCATCTTCTCTATGCCTCTTCCCCCAATTCCACTCATCCCAAGAATGCTTGAGAAAATCAGGAGGGACTGCGCTCGGGTAATCTTAATAGCCCGTGTGGCCCAGGCAGACATGGTTTCCCTATCTCTTTCGAATGTCTGTTCGTCCCCACCCCCCGCCTTTCCTATTGTCCAGATCTCCTAACCCAGGACAAGGGCATCCTTCTGCACCCCAATCCTCAGAGCCTCCACTTGACAGCTTGGCTCTTCGCTGGTTTCAGAATGCTGAAAAACTTTGTTCTGACAGAGTGAAGAGAGTCCTTCACAGTAGATGTACTACTACCCATTCCATAAATGGATGAGATTCTTCAGATGGTGTGAACAGAAACAATTGGATCCTTGCATGGTTCCACTCCCTGTAATCTTAGACTACATACTGAATCTGAAGCAGTCTAATTTGTCCTTCTCGTCTCTGAGAGTTCACTTAGCGGCTATCGATGCATTTCACCCATCTGTCCGCAGATGCTCTATATTTGCTCATCCTATCGCTAGATGCTTCTTAAAAGGTCTTTGGAACCTTTCCCTGCCATTTAGACCCCTGCCAAAACTTGGAACTAGTATGTCACACGTTGACCAGACCACCATTCGAACGTTTAGCTACTTGTCTTCTACACATCATGATAGCAAAGGTGATATTCCTTCTAGCGATAACGTCCGCATGTAGGGTCAGCAATCTGGCAGCCCTTTACAGTGGCTCCACCGTACACGGTTTTTACTAAGGACACTGTTATTTTTGTGCACTCACCCATCCTTTTGACAAAGTGTTATCGGACTTCCACATTAACGAGCCAATTATTCTTTAGACATTTTTACCCTAAACCACATTCGTCCACACGCAAGGCCCTGCTTCGTACTCTAGATGCCCATAGAGCCTTTGTGTACTACATTGACAAGACTAGAGACTTCCGTACTTCACAACTATTCGTCTGTGGCAACGCAATGTAAGGGCAAGCCACTCTCTTTGCAACTCAAATCCCACATCGTTTCCTGCATCACAAAATGTTAGACCCTGCAGAGTGAAACTTTCTACTTCACCTAGAGCTCATTCTACATGAGCAGTCTGTGTGCCTCCACAGCATTTCTGTGAAGCGCACCCCTCTGGGACACTTGCCGAACTGCCACATGGTCTTCGGACCATACCTTTTATGAAGCACTATGTAATCCTTAATCTTTCTAACGATACTTCAGTAGCTGCAGCAGTCTTATCCACTGCCAGGACTAGGGGACTCCAAAGCCCGCCATCCTGGTTATAACTGAACTGCTATAAAATCACCTACAGCGGAGCACTCATGGGGACATCACTCGAAAAAGAAAAGGTGCTCCACTATCCACCCATCTCCCCTCTGTGTTCAGAGGGGCTTTCTCTGTTTCCCCTATCTAGATACTCGGGCACACATGAGGAACTGAGAAGAGGTTGGGCCGCATGCGCAAACACCATGAGGTGCCTCATGCACATGCGCAGCCTAACGGGCTACTGCTGTGCAAAACTCTGGTCTGTGGCGCTGGGGCAACTCAACACCTACAGTGGAATACCCACAGGCACAAACATCTTGAACTGTCGTTACTGCACAAAGTGAGTAACTTTCTTTTCTCCCTCCCAGCTCTCTTCTATTCACTTATGAAAGTAGGATAAATCTTCCCCTGGTTATTCGTAGATGACTTGGACAAACATGGACAGTTGTGTCTTCCCCATCAGGTGATAAGTGGTGTCTTGTAAGCGTGGCTATGGAATTTTTGTTGAATGAAGTAAGGCCTTCAGTGTACATTAAAGGGTGGGTGAAGCTGCTTCACACACGGCCATTTCAGAAGTTGGAATGGGTTAGTGAGCTGAACTAAAAGGGAAGTATTTATACTGCCCATGGTTCAGGATATTTAATGGAACCTACTTAGCAGAGAGCTGTAGAAACTGACCCATTCAAAAGTGAAATGATTTCAGTAATATAAACTCATGTTGAATCCTGAGCCTAGATCATGTCCACGTATTAGTAACAGCTATGAGGCCCTAGAGCTAAAAGGCAGGAGTGGCAAAATATGGCCTGCAGGCCAGATGGATTCTGCCAAACCTTCAGATCCCAGCCTGCCATGATACTCTGGGCTGCCAAGATTCTGGTTTCTGACCAATTGGGAGCTGCAAGGATTGTGCTTGTGGGCGCATGCAAAGTCCCTTTCCCCAAGGGGCGAACTGCGCAGAGATGCACATGGCCCCAGCAACTGATTGCCTTGAGCACCCCTCCTCCCAACTCCTACCCCAGGTCACAACCCAAACCCTGCACCTGCTCCTGCACCACTGCCCTAGAACACAATTCCCTCACAGAATCTCCACCCCTTCCTACACCCTTCCACCAGGTCTGAATCCTCTTCTGCCCCCATACCCCCTCCCAGACCCTGCACCCCCAACCCCCTGCTCCAGGTCACAACCCACACTCTCACCCAAACTCTCTCCCAGAGCCCATTGTGCCTTTTGCTCCCAGTCTCCTAGCCCGAGCTCCTTTCTGCACCTAATCTCCATCCCAGACCCCACATCCCTCCATTAACATAAGAGTGCAGCCCTTGACCATTTAGAAATTCTTGGAGTAACCCCCCTCAAATTGTCCACCTGGATTTAAAGTATCTTTTGAATTGTGTCTAATCTGTGGCTCAGGAAATAAATATCTGTTCACCAGGGGTGTTACATAGTGTGTATTTGAATAGTTGTATAACAGCATGAAATGTAAGTGGTCACACGACACTTCGATAGTCCCCCGGGGCCGGCAGCCAGTGCACTCCTGGGGAGAGCAGCAGCACCGGGTGGCAGGCAGGAGGTGGTCTGCAAGGGGAGCTGGTTTTAAAAAAGAGCTCCGCTCCCGTCCTGTCACCTTGCGCTGCTGCCTGTCATACAGAGGCGGCAGCAGCCCCTGTCCATGGGGCACCTGAGCTCGCTGCAAACACAAGCTGCTCCATGGCAGCCTCCACTACCCCCTGTGCTATTTCCTCTGATAGAGGCAGCAGTGCCGGGGGGGGGGGGGGGGCGGGGAGCTCCTTCCTGCCCCCCATCTGTAGGAGGCAGCAGTGCCCGGGGGGGGGGGGAAGCTCCTTCCTGTCCCCCCATCTGTAGGAGGCAGCAAGTGGGGGGCAGGCAGGTCCACGGAGCTGTCACTAATGGAGAGCTGGCTTAAAAGCAAGCTCCTCACATGTATTGGCTCCCGCCTGCTCCCCTCACCCTCCAGCACTGTTGCTTCTTGATCAGAGGCAGCAGCATGGGGCTGGGGAGACAGCTTAAAAGCCAACCCCCCACCCCAGGCACTGGCTCCCACCTCTTCCCCCCCCCCCCCCTTTGCCCTTGCTGCCTCTGATACAGAGGCAGCAAGGGGGTGGGGAGTGAGTAGTTGACAGGATTAATTGATAAACCCAGGCTTATCAGTTAAATCGTGTAACTGTCTACACACGTTGACATCCCTGCTGTTCACCATATAAGTGGCTAGATTAAATGAGACAAGTGAGTTGTCAAATTATTAAATGTTGAGTCACGTTCATTTTGAGAACTCAATGGATACACCATTGTCTGAAATAAGACTGTGGATTGGAATAAATTTTGTTTGCATCCTTTGTAAAGCTGATTTTCACCTCTGTGCATGCCATATCTTAAAATGATATTAAATGAAATGATGAGGGGACTGGAGCACATGACCTATGAGGAGAGGGTGAGGGACTTGGGTCTGTTTAGTCTGCAGAAGCAAAGAGTGAGGGGGGGGGGGGGGGGGGGATTTGAGAGCAGCCTTCAACTTCCTGAAGGGAGGTTCCAGAGAGGATGGAGAGAGGCTGTTCTCAGTGGTGACAGATGCAGAACAAGGAACAATGGTCTCAAGTTGTGGTGGGAGAGGTCCAGGTTGGATATTAGGAAAAACTATTTCCCTAGGAGGGTGGTGAAGCACTGGGATGGGTTACCTAGGGAAATAGTGGAGTCTCCATCCCTAGAGTTGTTTAAGTCTCGGCTTGACAAAGCCCTGGCCAGGTTGATTTAGATGGGATTGGTCCTGCCTAGAGCAGGGGGCGGGACTTGATGACCGTCTGAGGTCTCTTCCAGTTCTATGATTCTATGAAACGAGTATTTTTGTTTTCAGTACTGTGAATAATGGTTGAAATATTAAGTTATCTAATATGAAGCACTTGCACAAAGTCTCATTTATGTGCTCTACAGAAGGCTGTTTTTTAAAGCCAATCAGGTGGGACACTTGAAAAGCAATGGAAGCCATATAGGAAACTCAATGTTGTAAGTTGATTCAGATGTAGGCTGTAATAAAGCAGTTTCAATATTTGTATAGCTATTCCTTGAAATAAAATTAATGGCCTGTGTTTCATTTTTAATGAACATAGGCTAGCCTGTTACATTTGCTTTGATTTTCCTCTAACTGTTAAAATATAATCTGAAAGGTGCTCAAATACTACAGTGAGTGATAAAGAAATGTCTGACAAACAGTAATTTATTTTTTTACATATATTTTGGTGAACTGTAGCTGGCTTCTGCTTCTGAAAGGATCCCTTTGTTGCCCTCTTTATTCTATTTTAGTTACACACACTGTAAATGCAAGAAAGGGGAGAACACAGTGGTGACATGGCCAAACTCTTCTGTTGCTGGATGTAAGGGACGTTGTGTGAGGGCAGTTTGTATCTAAAGGCATTGCCATTCAATATGCATTTTTTTTCTTTTGCTATCTTTCTCTCAAAATCCTGTTTGCCCTTGGAGGTGTAAAACCAGAGGAGTGGCATTTACTGCTATCGCTGTTTTGTGGGTTGAGGTTTTTTATTGAGTTTAATTACACCACCCTAGTCAGACACAGAGGCTGCCTAGTAGCTAGCGCTCTGTGCTGTTTTATTCAAGAAACCTAGTTTTGATTCATGGTCCTGTTGCCTTGTACTCTGGCCCATTATGGATTGTGTGACAAAGCTCCTATTTAAACTTGGTGGATCTGCTTGCCTCAGAGGCTCACAGCAACCCTCCATTTTAGGCACCACACCTAGGGCATTAGTTTGCTGTCTGTTGAACTCTTGTCATCATTGGCCAGTGTATGGTATAAGGGGAGAATAAACTCCAAAGTCTTCTCCCCAAGTGGAAATGGGGAAGTGAGGTTCCAGCGCAGGGCCGTATAATAGCAGCTCCTTTTGTGAGTTCCTAACACTTGCTACAAGATCGCTACAAGACCCTGGGCTACTTCCCCAGTACCTTCCTTTGCAATGGTTCAGCCTCCTAGTGTCCACTTGCTGTCTGTGTTCCTCCTACTCCCAGCAGCACTTTCCTCCATCCTCTCAGCTACACAAGTCCACCACCAACTGCAGGCAAGCTCCTTTTATAGCCAGTCTCAACGGGTTTCCTTAATTGACCCCAGGTGTCCAAATCAGCCCAGGCTGGCCTGATTCTGCAAGCCTGTTGAACTGCCCCTGATGGCCTCTCCTGGTTCTAGACCAGCCCCTCAGTTACCCTGGGAACAGAGATCTCCTCAGGCTGAAGCTAATGTTCCACCTTTCCACTCCTTTTTGTCTTTCTCATCTGACCCTGTCAAACATCCTTTTTGGGAGGGGTGTGTGGGGAGCTACTTCTGTTGTGGCAGGCAGACCTTGGCTATACCCTTATTCTGTGCCAGCCCCCCCCTTCTCTCCACCTGTTTTGTTTGCAGGCAGATTCCTCCCCCCACCCCCTTCACCTCAGCTGTCTGTAGGAGCTGTTGGGTATGTGGTGGCGGTGGTGGTGGTGGGGGGGGGCCTCTACTGCCCTGCTCCTGGGCGGGAAAGGTGAAGACGGCCCCCCTTTCCATCTTGGTGGACTACCTGGCCCCTTCCTTCACTGCTGCAGGCCTGGACTCAACCATTCCTGCTGCTGTTGCTGCTCCTCCCTCTGGGTTACAGGAGGCAAGGGGGCTGCTTTAGGGCATCTCCTGGTGCCCTTTCTCCCCACATCTTGCTGTGTGTGTGTGGGGGGGGGGGGAGTTTAAGGGGGACACTCTCCAGCTGGATCCTGGGGTGGTTGGTGTAGTAGTTTTTTGTGGGGTGCTGGGGGTGAGGGGTGGTTCTTCCCCCCCCCCCCCCCCCCCGTGCACACATTTCTGCTGTTGCTGCCACTACCACTGCTGCTCCCTCTCCAGCCTCAGTTGCTGCAGGGGCCTCTTTCCATTCTTGGCCCCACTGCTTGTCCCCTCTCCATTTGCTCTGCTGGGTCCTGCAGCAGGTGCTGTGGGCCTGCCACTCAAGTGTCTGTGGGTACACCTGCCCTTCTCCCCCGGCAGTGTCTAGATGCTCCCCTCCACCCCTTGTAGCAGCAGACCCTTTCTTGCTGCCTGTCCTCCCTCTCCACTGCCTCCCTACTCCTTTCTGTGTGCCCATGCGCCTCCCTATTCTTTTGTTTGGCGCCTGAGTCTCCCTTTTTTTTTCCAGTCACACCCCCCCCCCCCCGTCCTACACACTTTCACTTGCCCATTGTGGCGGGGTACAGGGACCCCGCACCAGGGAACCTGCGCCCTCTGAGGGGCTGCGGGACGGGTACCGGCCATGCGCCGGCTGCTCCCGAGCCACCGCTCAGCTGAGTGGCGCCACGGTTCAGCTGGAGGAACGCCGCGGAACAGCTGAGCCCGCCCCAGCCCCACCGGTGAGACAGGGAGGCGTGATGCCCCGGGTCGGACGGCGTGGGAGCGGGGCACGTAAAACCCCCGGCCCGGTGGGAACTTTAAAACCCTGCCGGCCACTGGAGGGGGGGAGGAGACTCGCAGACGGCACGGACTCGCCAGGGAGAAGCGAGACGTGGACACTCCCGTGATTGTCTCTCCGGGGCGCCCAGACGCCGTGAGTACGGACAACCCTGAAGGGGGGGGGAGGAAGGAAGTAGCCCAGGGCAGGGTGGTGAAACAGCCCGTGGGCTGATGTGTTTAGGGGCACGACCCCGTCAGCTGGACCGAGACTGGTGCGCAGTCTCAGTCCTTAGGGCCCTGGGCTGGGGCCCGAGAGTGAGGGCGAGGGCGGGCCCCCCTTCCTTCCCCCGCCCGAGGAGAAGGGAAATACAGCCAAAATCCCAACATGAAGGGAAAGACCACCCCATTTGAAGAAAAGCTGGCCGGCCCCCCGGACCAGACTGGGGGGGTGCCCGGTCACACCCATGTTAATATAGAATCCTAGAACTGGAAGGGACCTCGAGAGGTCATCGAGTCCAGTCCCCTGCCCTCATGGCAGGACCCAGCACTGTCTAGACCATCCCTGATATAATTTACCCTCTCATCTCCCCAGTGCATCCAGTCTTTCCATCCTGTGCTGGGAGTTGTACTTGTTCCTTTATCCCCCTTCTCCTTCCTGTATTGCTGCCCTCCCACCCCGCTTCCAGCCTAGTGCGGGGAGTGGTGAGCTTTCCTGTTCCCCTTCCTTCCTCCCCTGGCACTTGTTTTTTCCTCTCCTTCCCTCCCCGCCCATGACTAAAATGGAGGGGCTGTTGTGTGACACCTGTCCTCCCATCAACCTATGTAAATGCTGTCCCTTCTGAGGCTGCCGGGCTGCCCCTTCATACAACGGTGGTGGTAGGCATGGATGGGGATTCCAGGACCCTGCCATGGCGCTTTGTGCCTGTCACCCTTAAGAAAGTCCCCTTGAAGGGCAGGAACCCTGCCTGGAAGGCAAAACCTCCCGTGGTGGTGGCTCATCCCACTGCTGTGCCTCCCAGTGCTGGCCGTGGCTTCCCCTTGTTCCCTCCACTAACTCTGGCGGCAACGGTGTTCTGGCCCCCAGGCAATATGCACAGGTAGCTGCCACCCCTCACCTGCTGCCTCCCAATCCGTTCTGGACGCCTCCCAGAATTCCATCCCTGGCGGCCGCGGCCCATTTCCCACCCTGATCAGAGACCTTCGTGAGGGCGTTGGCACGTGGTGGGGTCTGCGGCCATGGTGGTGGCCTCTTAACATGTTTGGGAAGGTGGCCTTCCTCCTGGCATGTGAGGCTGCCACCCAGGAGGTGGTGGAGAGGTTTGACAGTGGGGGAAGTCCATGTCCCACTCGAGCCTCTGGAGGACCTGGGCATACGCCCTACTGCCTTTCCTCTCCACCCTGGGGAGGCCCTTGTCAGTCCTGAGTCCCCTTCCTCTGGGGTGCAAAGATCCTGCCATGTCCTCTACTTCCACCGTCAGATCCAAGTGCCGCCAGCATGGCAGAGAAGCCCTAGAAGGGTCATTTTTGGTGCCCCATCAAGGGGCCCAGTACTTGGGTATATGCTACTATGGGGGAGGCTCAGTGCTTTCTCTGCCGGGCAACGGGGCATGTCCGAAGTGACTGCCCCCTAGCTCGACTCAGCCCGGCCTGGAGAGGCACTTGAGACCCCTGATGCCCGGGAGGGCCCCAATGGTCTGGGCCCTGGGGTTGCCCCTCCTCCAACCGAGATCGTCCTCAATCCTTCTCTGGCTCCGCTGAGCCCAGATGAGTGTGTGGGTGTTGCTGCTACCGCAATAAGCGGCAAGGCCAGGCCCGTGGCCGGGTCAGCGATGGGACGGGGCTTACCCGGGGGAGGTTTTTCCCTTCCCCTGCTGTCAACCCTGTCTTCCCTCACGGTCCCACCACCGCCCTTGTTCCTTGGCCCTTCTTTTTCTAAAGTCCTGCCTCCCTCTTCAGAGGGCTGGGAGATTGCCATGGGGAGGCACTGCAAGATGGCCCGGTACTCCACTCCACCTGTTGATGAGGAGGGATACCCTCCTCATTCTTCTGGGGGTGGATGTCGGAGTTGGCACTTCCTCTGAGCCCCCAGATGCTTTACAGCGCCAGGGGGGTGGCTGAGGTGGTTGCAGAGAGGGTGAATGCCTCCCTCCCGGAGTCCCTGCAGGGGGAGGCCATGGAGGATGCCCCCTGCCTTCTTGGGTGACCATGTGGTGGCGGCCTCACTTTCCTTTCCTTTCCTTTCCTTTCCTTTCCCAGGAGCTTGAAGCCCTTGGCTTGACCCCGTCTGCCTCAGAGGGGGATCATCTTGTCCTGGAAGGATGACAGTTGCCCTCTCCCTGTGACCATCAGCCTCCCTTCTTCTTCGAGTGCTTGCTCATGCCCAATCCACTTAGGTGTGCGTGTGTGCTGCGTGCACGGTTTGCCGGAGAGTTTACCCTTAGCGGTACCTGTTGGGCCAGCTGGCGAGGGCCCTGGAGTGGCGCCGTTATATCCGTGCATATATATCCTCGCTGGCCCTCCACCCCCTCAGTTCCTTCTTACTGCCCGTGATGGTTGTTGGAGCTCCCTTCTTGCTTGCCTGTAAGCATGATCTCAGCAGTATCTATAGCATTCTCAGTAGTTAGCACCTTGTAGAACCCCTTAGGGTATGTCTACACTACAAAGTTAATTCGAACTAACGGACCTTAGTTCGAACTAACATTCATAGCCGCTACACTAGCGCACCGGTGCAGCACAAGAAGAGTAGAGTGGAGAGGGGCAGGTCCCCGCCCTGCCGTGTACCCCCAGTCGGGGCACCCTGTTGCACCTGCACCAGCCATGAGGTTGACACCTCCTGGGCTGGAGTGTGGCCAGTCGAGCATGACCAGCAGCTGCGGTGCAGGGGAGGAGTCATGTCAGGTCCAACGGTCCTCCACTCCAGATACATTCAAGGCGGTGTGGGAGCTGATCAAGTTGACGGCTGACTTGCCCTTGCCTCCTCAGGAGCATCGGAGCCGGTCTCAGGCCCGGGCCTCGTCAACGGCACCGGATCCGGGTAGGCCCATCCACCTCCCGTACCGGCACCACATTCCCCAGCCTTGACGTCAATGCCAGCACCAGCAGGCTGTGCGGCACCAGTGGCTTCGCGCTCTCAGGAGTCCAGAGAGCGCTTGGCGTCGAGCACACTCATCCCGGCAGCCCAGTTGGTGGCACTGGAGCGACTTGTGCCCCCTCCGGCGGTACGGCCCCAAGGCAAGCCAGCCTCCATGGCCCGGCATGCAGAGAGGCTTCGGTCCCCAGGCCCAACCTCTGCACTGCCGTGGCCGGAGTCTGATTACTCGTTGGAATCCAACGTGGCGTCGGTACCATGAAGGGTGTCCCGGTCTCGTTCTTGGTCTTGGCATCGCTCCTTCTCCTGGTGCCGGTCATGATCTCGTCGCTGATCCCCATCCCAGCACCGCTCCACGTCTTGGCGCCATTCCCAATCACGGCGTAGCGAGCGCTGAGTCAGTGTCCCGGGCCTTTCGCAAACTTGGCCTCCACAGTGGCAACAGCCATCTGGACCCCTGGGCGTACCATCAGTCCCAGGGGAGCGTCCCCCCTCTAGCAGGATCTGCGTGCTTGGGGATTCAAGCTTCACCTTCGGCCACTCCGCTGACCAGTGCCCCGGCACCGCAACCCTTCGTGGTACAGAGGGAGTACCCCGTACCCCAATCGGAGGTCAGGGGCTGTCAGAGCAGTCTACCCCATCTCCAGTGTCCGAGTGGCCTCATGAGAGGGAGGACTTGACAGTGCGGGAGTACTCATCGTTCTCCCAGGACGAGGCCATAGGGTTGGCTTCTTTGTCAGCTCCAGCCATGGACTCACGGGCCCATCAAGAACTCACTTGGAGACGGGCCCAGAGCCTTGGGATCCAGCTCGAGTGGACCTCCAAGGACTCGGACCCTATGGTCGACAGTCTCAACGCTGAGGTGCTATCCCGCATGGCCCTGCCCCTAAATAGGACAGTGGGCAAGATTACAAAGACCCTCTGGCAGACATCAGCATCTACCCTGCCCATGGACAAGAGGGCAGAGCGCCATTACTTTGTCCCTCAAGTGGGCCATGAGCACCTGTTCTCCCACCTGCCACCTGGTTTGATAGTGGTGCAGGGCACTAATCACCGCGAGCGGCAAGGCCAACCTTCCTCTACCGCCTAAGAACAGAGAAGCCAAGTGTTCGGACCTGTTGGGTCGCAAGGCCTACGCCTCAGGTGGTCTCTTACACAGGATCGCTAACCAGCAGGTCCTCCCTGAGTAGATATGCCTTTAACTCGTGGGTGGCTATGGACAAGTTCGGGAAGTCACTGCCCCAAGACTTGAGGCAGGAGTTCAGGGCCTTTGCCGAGGAAGGGAAAGTAGTCTCCCGGGCTGCACTTCAGGCAGGCCTGGACTTGGCGGATGTGGCGGCCTGTACTATGGCCGTGGTCCTGGTCCTGCGTAGGGGTGCATGGTTGCAGGTGTCCAGCATTCCTCCGGAAGTCCAGAACACAATCCAGGACCTGCCCTTCGAGGGTGGCGGTTTGTTCTCCAAACGAACCGACACCAGCCTTCATGGGCTAAAGGATTCTAGGGCAACTCTTAGGTCCCTAGGCATCCATACCCCCACTCCGCAACGACGCTCCCTCCTTAGAGCCCCACCTCACCCTTTCCAGCAGGAGAACAGACCTGATTTCCCTAGACGCAGGGGCCGAAGCAATAATAGGGGTGGTAGACACACTTCCCGCTCCTCCTCCGATCGGGAGGCAGGCCCCTCCAACAGAACCCTGGGCCGAATCTTTGAAGGTGCGAGCAGGGACAGCGCACCAGTCTCAGACCGACCACCTTTTCCCCTTCTACCATGCCTGGTCACTCATCACGATGGACCGTTGGGTATTACACGGTGAGGAGGGGATACCTCATCCCCTTCCGCTCCTTCTCTTCCCCCCCCCCCCTTCCCCTTCCCCGTCCCTTTTCAGGGACCCCTCTAACGAGAATCTTCTCAGGGTGGAAGTTCAGAAACTTCTCAACCTGGGAGTGGTGGAGGAAGTCCTGTGGGACTGCAGGGGAAAGGGTTTCTACTCCCGCTACTTCCTGGTCCCAGAGGCCAAGGGTGGCTTCTGTCCTATTCTAGGTCTGAGGGATCTACATACCTTCATAGTAAAATCCAAGTTGAAGATGGTTACCCTAGCCTCCATCATTCCTTCCCTAGACACGTGAGACTGTTACGCTGCCCTCGAGCTCAAGGATGTCTTTTTTTTTTTTTAACATTTCCATCACACCCGCACACAGGCGCTTCCTCCGTTTCAGGATGGGCCACAACCATTATCCGTTCACGGCCCTCCCCTTTGGCCTTTCCACGGCCCCCAGGGTCTTCACAAAATGTCTGGCAGTGGTGGCTGTGTTCCTGACAATTGGCTCATAAGGGGCTCATCCCTGTCTCAGGTGATCAGCCATATATCCCTCGTAAGGGAGATGTTCCTCAGGCTGGGCCTCATTAAACGAAGCCAAGTCTACCCTCGTTCCCACTCAATCAATAGAGTTCATGGGAGCTCTGTTGGACGCGACAAAGGGCAGAGCCTCCCTGCCCCCAGGGTGCTTTATGGCAATAAGGGACGTCGTTCTGCAACTACAGTCGCTCCCTGCCACAATGGCCCACTGTTGCATGAGGCTACTTGGGCTTATGGCGGCCTGCACTTACGTGGCTTGGCATGCCAGGCTCAGAATGAGGCCATTTCAGTTGTGGCTGCACCAGACCCACAACCCAGCTTTCCACCATATGGACATGACTCTGCTTGTGGGCGTGCTGAAATCCCTCGATTGGTGGCTCTGAGGAAGTGGTCCGCGAAGGGATGCTGTTAATCATGCCTTCCCCGTCCACCAAGCTGGTGACGGATGCCTCTTATACGGGCTGTGGAGCCCACCTCGGGAAGCTACGGACGCAAGGTATGTCGGGCCCCGTGGCTCTCTCCCTCCACATCAATGTCAGGGAGCTAAGAGCTATTCGCCTCGCCTGCAGTGTGTTCCTACTGCAGCTCCGAAACCGGCGTGTTTCAATTTTAACCAACAACACAGCTGCGATGTTTTATATAAACAGACAGGGTGGTGCTCACTCCCATCCCCTGTGCAGGGAGGCTCTTCTCTGGGAATTTTGCGTGGCTCATGAGATTCACCCGGTGGCTACCTATCTCCCCGTGGTTCAGAACGAGATGGTGGACCATGTTCCGCAGGTGGGGGTTTCCCCATCTGGACTTGTTTGCTACCCACATCAACAGGAAGTGTCCCCGGTTTTGCTCTCCGTTTGGGCACAGTCCGGGGTCTCTGGGGGACACACTGATGATCCCCTGGCCTCGGGGTCTACTGTATGCCTTCTCTCCCTTCCTGCTGATTCCCAAAGTAATCCTCAGGGTCAGGGAGTTCCGTGTTTCAGTAATCTTGATATAGCCCTGGCCTGGCCTCGGCAGCATTGGTTTCCGGATCTCCTCGCCCTCTCAGTGGAGCGGCCTCTGGCTCTCCTCTTGAGCCCGGACCTGATCTCTCAGGAGTTCGGCAGGCTCAGGCACCCAAACCTCCGCTCCCTACACCTGATGGTGTGGAAGCTCCATGGTTAACGGCCTCAGAGGCAGTGTTTGGAGCAGGTTCAGGCAGTCCTCCTAGGGAGCTGGAAGCCCTCCACCCGGTCTTCCTACCTGGCAAAGTGGAAATGGTTTGGGATCTGGTCGGGTGATAATGGGGTTCCCCCTATGGAGACCCCGGTCCCAGTTATCCTGGACTATCACCTGGGGCTCAGGCTACAGGGCCTGGCTCCCTCCTCTGTGTGAGTCTGTCTAGCAGCCATCTCGGCTTTCCACTCTGGCTCGGGGAGGGGGGACTGTTTTCTTGGACCCCATGGTGCATCAATTCCTCAAGGGCCTGGACAGGGTTTACCCCCAGGTGTGGAAACCGGTGCCTTCTTGGGATCTAAAATTGGTGCTCTCGAGGCTCATGGTTCTCCCCCCCCCCCCCCCCCCCCCCTTGAAGCCGTTAGCCACGTTCTCCCTCTTACACTTCTCCTGGAAGGTGTCTGTCTTAGTGGCCATTACCTCAGCTGGGAGTGTGTCGGAACTCAGGGCCCTAGTTGTAGGTCTCCCGTATATGGCCTTCTTTAAGGATAAGGTCAGGCTGCGCCCCCACCTGGCGTTTCTGCCTAAGGTGGTGTCGTATTTACATGTTCATCAGCAGGGCTTGACAAACGGTGGCGAAAACCGCTCGCCAGCCCTGTACTGCACCTGTGCAAGACCCGCATTGCGCATGCGCGTGCAGCCGGTGAACAGGGCGCACGGCTAAAATCTACTTGCCACGGGCGAGTAGATTCTATAGTTTGTCAAGCCCTGTTCATCAGGATATATTTCTCCCTATGTTTTACCCTATGGCTTGGGGGCGGAACAGGCATTGTACAGCTTGATGTGAGGTGTGTGTTTAGCTTTTTATTTAGAGAGGACCAAGCCCTTCTGCAAGTCCCCCCGGTTGTTTGTAGCGTTAGCGGAAAGGATGAAGGGTCAGCTAGTGTCAGCTCAGCATTTCTTGTCCTGGATCTCAGACTGCATCAGGGAGTGCTACCAGCTGGCACAGGTTCTGGCTCTGCCCATCAGAGCACTCTCCACGAGGGCGCAAGCCTCTAACATGGCCTCTGCAGGCCAGGTGCCCGTCATTGAGATCTACAGGGCCCCTACCTGGTGGTCAGTGCACATTTTTGCAGATCACTGTGCCATTGCGCAGCACGGCAGGGAGGATGCTGCTGTAGGTAGAGCTGTACTACAGTCTGCATTTAGGTAGGCTCCGACCCCGTGTCCTGGGGAGTTAGCTTTCGAGTCACCTAAGTGGAATGGATATGAGCAAGCACTCGGGGAAGAAAAAACGGTTACTTTGTAACTGTTCTTCGAGATGTGTTGTTCATGTCCATTCCACATCCCAGCCACCTCCCCTTCTTCTTACCAGAATGCTCCAATGGAACTGAGGGGGTGGAGGGCCAGCAGGGGTATATATGCACCGATATAGTGGTGCCACTCCAGGGGGCTCCCCGGCTGGCCCAATGGGTACTGCTAAGGGAAAACTCTCCGGCAAACTGTGCACGTGGCATGTGCGCACACCTAAGTGGAATGGACGTGAGCAACACATCTCAAACAACAGTTATGAAGTAACAGTTTTTTCTCTTTGCTTCTGAGTTGCCCCAGGGTGCAACTATCTGCCCAGCTGTAAGCGGCGCTTTGGCCACAGCCACTGAGCCCCTGGGTGCTTCTAGCAGGCGGGAGTTCCCACTGTTCCCCATCACCCCTGGCACTGAGGCATCCAGCACTGGGGAGACACTAACTTAACCTACCACTGCTACTGGGTCCCTGCCCTGCAAGGAGGCACTGCATCCTGATGCTTCCTCTGCTGAGGCTGCTGACTCTGTTTCCACTCTGTCAGCTGACGGTCAGGGGTGGCTGTGTGTGTGTGTGTGTGTGTGTGTGTGTGTGTGTGTGTGTGCGCGCTTCCGAGAAAAGGTTTAACGTCCGTGTCTTTACTGCTAGGACCGGGGTCCCTTCGCAGAGGGTGGTCAGCAGGCCAACAGACGCCCCGTTATATAGGAAGAGCTTATTACACCTTAGGTTTTAGCTGCTAGAACACAAAGTTCCTTCGCAGCGGGCAGCCTAGGAAAGGCTGAAAAGGTGCCCCAACGGATCTTGTCACCTGGGAGTGACACAGATCCAAACGCCCAAGCTCTCCCTTTGTCCCTTTTATGACAGGCTGAAGTTCTTTTAAATTGTGCTTGGTTCTGTTACAGCAACTGAAGGAGTCAGGTTAAAGCTTAAACAGTTACAGGTTTATTAAAAGACTTATAAAAGCATATGGTTACAATGGCTATTGCTCTATTTCTTAAATGCTAGCAAATATAAATATAGATTTTAAAAATGGTTACAGGAAAAAGGTAAAGATAGAAAATAGAAATAATGGTACTAAGTGACAGCTTCATCTTTAAAGAGCTCTAACACTGTGTGTGTGTGTGTGTGTGTGTGTGTGTGTGTGTATATATATATATATATACACTTAAAGGACCACATCCAGGTACAATTTTTACCCCTTTCTGTGCCTCTCGACTCCAGCGTGTCAGGCCAGGGCCGGTCTCTCAATTCCTAGGAAAGACGAATACGAGGTGGGCGTCCCCTCTGGAACCTCGGGAGATCAAACACCTAACCCGACCGGCAGATAGATGGTAGATTGACACTCAGAAAATGTGCTGCTGGACCCATCTTTATACCCCTGAGGGCCCGTATCCTCTTTCTTATCTAAGATGCCGAATTGTACTGGTCCGTTTTGTGGCGCCAGTTCTTACAAGCAAGTTTCAAGTTAATTTACACTTGCAAGAGAGAGAACTAAATTGTGCGTACTAGACTTTTTTTTTTTTTTTTTTTTTTTTTTTTTTACACTGGGTGAGAGATTCCTCCCCCCGCGGATGGATGTGTGTCCGTATCAATATGGGTTAAGTCAAGGACACTCCTTGGCAGCCTCTTGGTCAGCAATTGGCATATCTCTGTTACAGCCATTCATGGTCTCACAGCCTGGGCCTTCTGCTCTGTGTGCCCTGTATGCTCCAGGCAAGCAAAAATGGATGTTACAAGGGGGGTTCCTGTCTGGCTACACACTCCCAACCCCCGTCCTACCTTTGTTCTCCGCTAAATTAAATTTAGTGTGGATAAATGTAAAGTAACGCAGATTGGGGGGGGAAAAATAACCCTAACTATACATATAACATGATGTGGGGGGCTAATTTAGCTACAACTAATCAGGAAAGATCTTGGAGTCATCGTGGATAGTTCTCTGAAGACGTCCACGCAGTGTGCAGCGGCAGTCAAAACAAACAGGATGTTGGGAATCGTTGAAAAAGGGATAGAGAATAAGACGGAGAATATCTTATTGCCCTTATATAAATCCATGGTACGCCCACATCTGGAATAGTGCATACAGATGTGGTCTCATCTCAAAAAAGATATACTGGCATTAGAAAAGGTTCAGAGAAGGGCAACTAAAATGATTCAGGGTTTGGAACGGGTCCCATACGAGGAGAGATTCAAGAGACTAGGACTTTTCCGCTTGGAAAAGAGGCGACTAAGGGGGGATATGATAGAGGTCTAGACAATCATGAGTGGTGTGGAGAAAGTGAATAAGGAAAAGTGATTTACTTGTTCCCATAATATAAGAACTAGGGGCCACCAAATGCAACTAATGGGCAGCAGGTTTAAAACAAAAGGACGTTCTTCTTCACACAGCGCGTAGTCAATCTGTGGAACTCCTCGCCGGAGGAGGTTGTAAAGGCTAGGACAATAACAGGGTTTCAAAGAGAACTAGATACATTCATGGGCTACGTCTACACTGGCCCCTCTTCCGGAAGGGGCATGTAAATTTCACGAGTCGTCGTAGGGAAATCCGCGGGGGATTTAAATATCCCCCGCGGCATTTAAATAAAAATGTCCGCCGCTTTTTTCCGGCTTTTAAAAAAGCCGGAAAAGAGCGTCTAGACTGGCCCCGATCCTCCGGAAAAAGTGCCCTTTTCCGGAGGCTCTTCAAAGTAGGAATAAGAGCCTCCGGAAAAGGGCACTTTTTCCGGAGGATCGGGGCCAGTCTAGACGCTCTTTTCCGGCTTTTTTAAAAGCCGGAAAAAAGCGGCGGACATTTTTATTTAAATGCCGCGGGGGATATTTAAATCCCCCGCGGATTTCCCTACGACGACTCGTGAAATTTACATGCCCCTTCCGGAAAAGGGGCCAGTGTAGACGTAGCCATGGAGGTTAAGTCCATCAATGGCTTTTAGCCAGGATGGGTAGGAATGGTGTCCCTGGCCTCTGTTTGTTAGAGGGTGGAGATGGATGGCAGGAGACAAATCGCTTGATCATTCCCTGTTCGATTCACTCCCTCTGGGGTACCTGGCATTGGCCACTGTCAGCAGACAGGATACTGGGCTGGATGGACCTTTGGTCTGACCCAGTATTGCCACTCTTATATTTTTATCTCCTGTCCCAACCGAATTTTCCACTCCTCCTCCTGTTCCTCCTCCACCCCTTCCTCTTACTCCTTTTCCCGATTATCTTCTCCTCCCCCCACCCCTTTCCTCCTCTCCCTGACCTCTTTGCCTCCACTCTACGTTTTGCTGCCAGTTCCAGGGTTGCTGCGTTTACCTCCGACGTTGGCTCTCGGGAGGCGGTTTTCATTTCTCCCACTCGTCGCAGCATGTCTGGGGCTGTTCTCCCTCTGCCACTGCTCCATTATCATTGCAGCAGGGACCTCAGGGTCCCTGCTTTCCTATGTCGGTCGGTTGAGGGGCCCGTAAGGGGGTCTGGCCCGAGGTCATTCGGGGGCCAAAGGCCCTAACGCCAGATGTGCTGAAGGACGAGATGTACGGTTTCTCGGAGGACATCCGTGGCTCCAAGAACCAACTGGCTCTTGCCCTTCAGCACTGGGGAGATTTCCATCTCATCCTCCAGACCAGGGGTCTCCAAACTACGGCCCGCGGGCCGGATGCGGCCCGCGAGGCCCTCTCATCTGGCCCATGGAGACCGTCCCTGGGGCGCCGCCGAACGGGCCCTTCTTGCCACGGGGGGGGGCCCTGTCGGGTGTGCGGCATGTACTCATGCCGCGCTGGGGCAGGAGAAGCGGGCCGCTCTGCTGACAAGCGGCCGCGCGGCGGCAAACGGCGCAGGGGGCGGGGGTTAGCACAGGCGGCGTTCCCCCGCCCAGACTGACAGGGCAGCCGGCCAATCGGGGCAGGATGGACGGTGGTGGTAACGCCCGCCCGGCGACGTGCGGGGGAACGTGAACCCCGGCGGGAACTTTAAAAAGGTGACCCCTTCCGCCTGGGGGGGGAAGGAGTGAGCGGTGGCAAGCAGGAGGGGAGGACAGCGTGCAGAGGAAGGGGAGAGCAGGGGGAAAAGCCCCCCCCCCCCCCCCGGGAGAAACGGATTCGCAAAGCCAGAAATGTCTGCTATTTTGGCATCCAGGAAACAATTTCACCATTCACACTAATACAGGTGTTCATGTGTAGTGTATCAATGTGTTATTAAATAATAACTGAATAAAATAATATTAAATAAATAATTAAAAACAACATCCATGTTTTGATTGTTTTTTATTTGGACCTCAAGTGTGTAGTCGGCCCCCGAACTGCTGTTTGATAGTTAATGCGGCCCTCGGGCTGAAAAGTTTGGAGACCCCTGCTCCAGACCATAAGGGCCATTTTGGGGGAGGGTAAAGGGACTGGTTGGTGGGAGGCTGTGGCTGTGGCCTACCAGCAGGCCTGCAGCTTCCGTGACATCCTGCTCACATTTGGGTACGGTCACGGTTTGCGGCAGGGCCCAATGGGGACTGTCAGCACTCCTGCCAGCGAGGATCTTCCCCAGCCCTCTCGATGCCGCTGTTCGTCATTGCCACTCTGAACACCCGGGGCTGCAGGTAGTGTTACTCTGCAGGTGTCGGGTACTCTCCTTCCTTTGGGAGGGGGGTATTTGGTCATCTTCCTACAGGAGACCCACACGGCTTTAGCTGCCGAAGCGACCTGGCATCTGGAGTGCAGGGACAGGGTCTATTTCCGCCACTTGTCTGCCCGTCAAGCTGGAGTGGCAACCTTCTTCTCCCCGAACCTACAGCCTGAGGTGCTGGGGACCACTGAGGTTGTGCAAGGCTGCCTGCTACACCTCCGGGTTTGGGTGGAGTGACTGACATTAAACCTTGTTAACATCTACGCCCTGACGTCCAGCTGGGAGAGGCTCTGCTTCTTCCAGCAGCCGTCTGCCTTCCTCGGCTCTCTGGATCCTCACGAGCGCCTGGTCCTGGGCGGGGATTTCAACTGCACCCTTGAGGACTGGGACCGCGCAGGGACCGAGCAGTGCCCGGCTGCTGCAGATGTCCTCAGGGAGATAATAGACCAACGCTCCCTGGTGGACGTCTGGCACTACAACCATCCAGACAAAGGCACGGCTTTCACTTTTGTCCAGGTGGAGGGTCAATGGTCTTTTTCGCTCCCAGTTGGACCACATTTATTTTTCTCTGGCCCACTCCTCCAGCATTTGGCCGGCCCTGTTCTCGGACCACCACTTGGTGGCCGCAACGGCTTCTCTCTTCTCAGAGGGGCCGGGGCTGGCCTACTGGTGTTTCAACAATAGCTTGCTGGCTGACATGAGCTTTGTAGCGTCCTTCCGGGAGTTCTGGCTGGCCTGGCGTGGGCAGAGGCGCACCTTTCCCTTGGCACTGCGGTGGTGGGATGTGGGGAAGGTGCACATGCGGCTCTTCTGCCGTGATTACATCTGGGGGGCCAGCCGGCAGACAGATGTGGGGAGAGCAGTTGGAATGGGAGGTTTTAGAGCTAGAGAGGCAGCTGGCCACCGGCCCCAGAGATCCACCCCTCTGCGGAGCATACCGGGAGCATACTCCGGGCTCTTGACTTTCGGGCTCAGGGCACCTTTGTTCATTCTCGCATCCATCTCCTCCGGGAAATGGATCGCGGCTCCCACTTCTTCTGCGCCCTGGATCCCGTCACGGATCCAGTGGAGATGCACATGAGGGCTTGAACCTTCTACGCCTCCCTTTTCTTCTCCCCAGATCTGCCCGACACAGGCACCTGCAGAGTTCTCCGGAACCATCTCCCAGTGGTCCGCGCGGATGATCTGGACTGGCTGGAGCTGCCTCTCCCTCTGGCTGATTTCTTGGAAGTCCTCCATCTCAGGCCCACCAATAAATCCCCGGGCATGGATGGGCTGACGGTAGAGTTCTACCACATGTTTTGGGACGTCCTCGGTCCGGACAAGGTCTGTGTCTGGGCAGAGTCCTTGAAGAGCGGGGTCCTTCCTTTATCATGCAGGCAAGCCATGCTCGCCTTGCTGCCTAAGAAGTGGGACCTCCGTGATCTGAGGAATTGGCGTCCCATCTCACTCCTCAGCACAGACTATAAAATCCTCACAATCGTACACAATCCCCATCTTTGTGTGCAGGTAGCAGAGTCCCCCTTGGTGCGCCAGAGGCTGGTCCTGGCAGAAGTCACTGTGTGGATCCTCTGGCGCTCGCCCGGCGGATGGGGCTCTCCACCTTTCATACTACCCAGTGTGTACATCAGGAAGTGAGGGGGGCGCTTTGCTGCCCACTGCTCAGGTTTATCTCAACAGGGTCCTGCGAGAGGGTGCACTGCACCCACACCTCACCCCTGGCCCTCCTGATCTCTCCATCGGCCCCCGGCCCTGCATTCCTTCCCAACCACCTTCTCATCTGAGCTGGCTGCATGCGTTGCATCCTGGCCCTTTTCGAACCGCACCAAAGAGTCGTATGTACATGCTTCACACTCTCCACTTCTCCACCCTCATGTCCTGCTCAGACACCAAGCGGCGGGACCTCCTACCATCAATAGAGGGCGGGGAGCCCCGGTGGGCCAGTCTCTATTTGACTTTGGTTCCGCAGCCCACTGGGGACATCAGTTGGAGAATCCTCCATGGCACTGTGAGCACAGGCATGTACTTGGCGTGGTTCACCCCTGTTCCCGACACTTGCCCCTTCTGTGGTATGAGGGAGACCCTGGTGCACGTTTATCTTGAGTGCGCCAGGCTACAGCCCCCCTTTCGGCTCCTCCAGAACCTCCTGTTGAGGTTCTGGCTGCACTTTTCCCCTCACCTGTTAATTTACACACACCCCATCCGTGGTTTGAACTGCTCTGTGTGAATTTATGCCTCCCCTCCCCATTTGCTATCTAGCATTGTTCCTAGAGATTTTCCTCTTTGTTTGTTTTTTTTTCCTTAGTTGCTCTGTAACATCTAGCAACCAAAGTATGCTTTATCAAGTTTCTTTTGTGTTGTGTTAAAAATCACCGCTTTAAAGGTGATGATTTGATTCTTGTCCTGGAAGGTCTGTCTCTGTGTATCTACATGTCTCTGAGAGGTCAGCCACTAGAGACTGCAGCTTGTTTTCATCTTTTCTTTTTTCAAGCTCTTTTAGGGCAAAGAGCTTGGGGTACCCCCTGGGGGTGGTTCAAGTGTTCACCCCTGGTGGTTTTAGGGATCAAAATCACTTGATGGTGGCAGTGATTCCCCAAAATCGATGTATTGTGATGCTGGG